>NC_135038.1:2506927-3131927 GCF_051020975.1 Osmia lignaria lignaria
ATCACGGGAAAACTTCCCTGGACTCAACGGTTGAGTCTTGCGACCCACGCTTTAACGGGACCTGCCAAGAAATGGTACAAGGAGTGGGTCGGTAATCCTCGCACGTGGGTAAAGTTCCGGGAAGACCTTTGTGCAGTCTTCGTGGTGGAAGATCGCCTGTGCGAAAGACTAGCTCGTGCGGTAGCGTACACCAGTGATTCTGTTGACAGTTATCCGGAATACGCGCGCAATAAACTAAAATATTATGTGCAAACGGGTATTGAGTTTAAACCGTGTGAATCAATAAGTTTGATTATCGGGCATATTATGGACCCTGTAGTGCGGCAATCGCTAACAAACTCGCGTTACGAAACTACCGCGGACTTATTAAGTGGTGTAGCGCAGTTTGTAAAGCCGACGAGGAAAGATAAAGGCAAAGAGAGAGAGAAGGAAAAGGACAATGCAACACCTAGTCGGAGAGATGTGGTTCATCGTAATCCTCCAGCGAAACGGTGTTATGATTGTAATGAAGTTGGGCATCTGCGGTACGAGTGTCCAAAGAAAAAACAAAAGACGATGGGGAACAACGCACCGAGGGAGGCACCGAAGAAGGTTACTACCTGTAACTTTTGTTCAAAAAGGGGCCATGACGAGTCCAAGTGTTGGGCAAAACAGCGGACACAGAGCAATAAAAACGCTGAGGTGAACGTCTGTCAGGTGACGGATCATAATTTGACGCCCGTTTTGCTGAAGAATACATTGGTGTATTGTCTAATGGACAGTGGAGCGGATTGTTCCTTAATCAAGCAATCAGTTGCTGATAAAGTGGGGTGCAATATTATGCCTTACACTATGTCAGTGGTTGGTATCGGCAAAATAAGTCCAACGACAATAGGACGCTCAGTGGTAGTGATGCAGACAGAAGATGTGTCGTTGGAAATAGACTTATATGTTGTTCGTGACAGTGATTCTCCGCACGACGTTATTATCGGGAGAAATGTACTCTCGCATCCTGATTTACGGATGGTGACCAGTGAACGAGGTACCAGGTTACTACGAATGCCTGGAACGTCGGATGACGTCAACCCAGGAAGACAAAGCTGTATCATCGCCATAGTTCCTGATGAGATGCAAGGGCCTGTGAAGGAAATCCTGCAGCGTTATGAGGGGATGATCTCTACAAGTCCAGGGAGCCGTGTGGTGACTACAGGAGAAATGAAGATTGTAGTTAAGGACGACAAAGTGGTAAATTATCGTCCATACCGCTTATCTTTTGCTGAACGACAAAGGGTAAGAGATATTATTGCTGATTTATTAAAGGACAATATTATACGCGAATCAGTGTCACCTTACGCTAGTCCGATTATATTAGTTAAGAAGAAGTGTGGCGCGGACAGACTTTGCGTAGATTATCGGGCTCTGAATCGTATCACTGTTAAGGATCGTTATCCTCTGCCGCTGATAGAGGATCAGCTAGATCGACTAGGTAAAGGTCGTTACTTTACAACTTTAGATATGACCGCGGGATTTCATCAAATTCCGATTTCCGAGAACTCTATTGAAAAAACCGCTTTTGTGACACCTGATGGTCATTTTGAATACCTGAGGATGCCTTTTGGTCTGTGTAATGCTCCCTCAATTTTTCAGCGAGCTATTAACAAGGCTCTGGGAAACCTGCGAAACAATGTTGCTTTGGTTTACATAGACGACGTTCTAATTCCGTCGGAGACTATCGAGGAAGGCTTGAATGCCTTAGATCAGGTGTTAAAAGCTTTGTTCAATGCCGGTTTCTCGTTAAATCTAAAGAAATGTAAATTTTTGCAAGAGAGTTTAGAATATTTAGGAAGAGAAGTGTCTGCTGAAGGTATCCGACCAGGTAGAGAGAAGGTTAGAGCTTTGACCGAGTCGCCCGCCCCCACGAACGTACGTCAAGTGAGGCAACTTATGGGCCTAGCAAGTTATTTTCGCAAGTTCATACCTAAATTTGCAACGCGGATGGCTTGTATTACTAGATTAACAAAATCAGGAGTACCGTGGAATTGGGGTAAAGAGCAGGATGAGGCTCGAAATTATGTGATCCACAAACTTAGTTCTAAACCATTGTTGGTTGTTTTTGATCATAATAGGGAGACAGAACTACATACCGATGCTAGTTCAATCGGTTACGGTGCTGTTCTTTTGCAAAAAGTAGACGGGATGTTGCGAGTGGTGGCATATTTCAGCCGACGTACCACTCCGGAAGAATCACGTTACCATTCGTACGAATTATAAACACTTGCAATTGTCAACGCTTTAAAGAGTTTCCGCGTGTACCTGCTGGGGATTAAATTTAAAGTAATTACTGATTGTAATGCTATTAAGGCCACGCAAAACAAAAGGGATTTATTGCCACGGATAGCCCGTTGGTGGGTGTTTCTTCAAGATTTTACTTTTGATTTAGAATATAGAAAAGGAAAACTTGTCGAACATGCTGATTATTTAAGTAGGAACCCGCCTAAAGATTACCGGGTGAACGTTATTTGTGAGGGTCCCTGGTTAGCGGTTGCGCAGAAAAACGATGAAGAAACGCAGAATTTTATTCGGAGAATAGAGGCGAACGAAACGGTCATTTCGGATTTTGAATTGAGAGACGGGATATTGTGTCGTAAAATACTCAGAGACACTGGTCGGATAGTCTACAGAAATTTTGTTCCGAAAGGAAGCCGGTTAGGATTGTTACGGCTATACCACGACGAGAATTGTCACGTAGGTTTTGAAAAAACATTTGAACGTATTGCGTAGAGGTACTGGTTCCCGAAAATGCGCAGGTTTGTTCGTAAATATATAGAGCACTGTATTGTTTCTATAATGTGTAAACGACAATCCGGGTCGAAACAAGGCAAGTTATATTCAATACCAAAGAGGCCCGTTCCTTTTGATACGATCCATTGTGATTGTGTCGGCCCGTTTGCAAAAACGAAAGATGGTTACGAACATATTTTGGTTATAGTGGATGCGTTTACAAAGTATGTACAGCTTGTTCCGCTAAAATCCTTGTCCGGGTCGGAAACGTTGCAGGTGTTTAAAGAGCGATTGGTATTGTTTGGTACACCTCGTATGGTAGTTTTAGATCGTGGTACGAATTTTACTTTTAAATCTTTGGAACAGTACATTAAAAATCAGGGAGTAGAATTGCATTATATTGCCACAGGAGCCCCGAGGGCAAATGGGCAAGCAGAGCGATATGTTGCCACTATTACAAACCTGCTCACGGTAGAATTGAGGAAAAGCAAGGATTGGCCGAGCAAGTTGTCGAAAATAATGCTTACATTAAATACGACGGTTCAAAAATCTACGGGTTTTTCACCGTGTCGGTTACTGTTCGGAGTAGAGAGGAGTGCTGGCGTTGCAGCTACTGCTGAAATGTCGCTGCCAGACACTAATGAACAAATTAATTTAAATGAAGACAGGACAGTAGCCTTGGAAAGATTAAATAAAAATGCCGAAAAACAGAATGTGCGCTTCGATAGGAAACGCAGGACAAATGCTGTGTTTAAAGTTGGCGATTCGGTATTTGTGAAGCCAGCGGATTCTAGAAGGGCGAAAACAGACATAAAATTTCTTGGACCCTATACAATTTCAAAGACGTTGGTAAATGATCGGTATTTGATAGTGGGTGAAAGTGGGAAACCACAAACTGTACCCAAGGATCGATTGCGTTTTTGGAAAGATGAATGGTCGGGAGATAATGAGATAGAAGTTAGTGAGGAAGAAAGCGCGGATGAGCCATGTTAGCGGTTTATATTTTATGCAAACGTTATGTTGTTCGTTAATAGTAATTTGATTATTTTTGTTTATTATTTCATTATATGATTCCATGTGAACTGTTTAACGTTTTTTTTGTGTGGTTTTAAAATAGATTTATGAAAAGTATTACTTTGTTTCTTTCTTTCGTTACATAACTCATGTTGCCTTCCCTTCTGGCGTCTGTATATGGTTGATGCTTCGATGGTTAGCTGATGCACGTTAGTGATTTGTGGTAATACTTTTGAGTATTTATCACTGTTGCAGCATACCTGTGGGTATGGTCTGTGTTGGGGTACACACCTGCGGGTGGTACCGCCTGTTTTGCACGGTTTTAGTGAATACCGATGCTGCCGGGTGGCACTTGCGGGTGTCATTTGGAGGTGACGCACTTGTGGGTGTAGTCATCGTGGAAATAACGGATGAAAGGTGTCAGTGTCGTGTACGGAATATAGTAACGCTATGAGTTCGACAAAATCTGTATCATGGGTGACGTAAGGCCACGGACTTGATATAGTGCGAAGGACGGCGTTTGAAAGGTACACGAGTTGCACGGAATAAAGGACGTTATGATTTTATTGAAGTGTGTGGTAAGGTAGTTGTGCCTTGCGTTGGAATCGGGGGTAACGGAGACAACAGGGTGTAAGTGGAATGCACGGAGTTGTGTTACTGCCTCGAGTTTGAATTTCAGCTAGTCTGTGATTTGTGTTTTTGGACAGTTTTATGAACTCTTCATTGAGTTTTGGCTTCCCGAGAGCGTGAAGCAGGTCAGTTTGGCCGTGTTAGCGTCAGCACGTGTTCAAGGGTTGACACGTGTCAGGGTCAATGCATTTTGGGCTTTGACCTGAGTTTCAAGGATTTCTTAGGATTCTTTAGGCTATCGATACCCCGAGCCATATGTCTGTCATCGGACTTGGGCCGGCGGTGGTCGATACTTGAGGTGCGACGAATTCTAAGAGTCGCGGATGTTTTGTTTATGGAACGGCGATAGAGAGTTCGATCGCCGATTCTCGAAGGAACGCGCGTGTGGCCGATGACCCGAAGTCATGGTGCTGCATGGCACGTGTAAAAAGATAAGGTTGATCTAGAAGGATCTGGCCACGGAGTGGGGAAGATCTTGCATCTTCTGGTAGGAGGACCATGAGGAACGGCATGGCACTTACCCCAGAACCGTCGAAGGGGATTAATCACTGAATAAAATTCTAACAGGTTTCTCTTATATATTTAGGTTTTTTACAAACGATTTGGATTCTTTTTCTCTATATTTTGCGGGTATAGTAGGGAGGTTTCTCGCCACAAAAGATCTCCTTTCGAGGCCAAAAAGCGGGTTCGAGGAACAGTTTTCGGGTCTCTGTCTTACTGGTCTTATAAACTAAGCGCTTTGGTCTATGCTATCCCACACTCTCACGCATTCGCTTCGTCTTTCATTCCTGTCAATCACACTACACTCATACCTTAATGAATATATACATGATTTTGTTTCCTAGCTATTTACAATATTTACAAACATATTTACAGGTTTTTTTTTTTGGTTCCGGTCTTTGGTCGTTCGCTTAGTTACGGCTAGTATTTGGGTGGTAGTAGTCTAACCACCAGTATTTCTTTTTATCTAACGTGCTTATGTTATTTGCGTTCGTTTTGGGCATTGTTTGGTTGTGCACCAGTCGTTGGGCGGAATGTCTGCTATTAATGTGCGGTTCGTATAGTATTCTTTTGTCTTTTATATTGCGTGGGATATGGTAGATGAGAGATACGTTATAGGGTTCGGTTATTCTTCCGGTTTTGTCCAGGAGGAGGAATGCCTCTGCAGGGATATGTCCGGTTTCTAATGTTTTGCTGTGGTATTTGTCCTGTGGGTATAGGGAGCTATTGATGAGATGGTTTGATTTTACATATCTTATTTTGGCAAAGTAGTCTCTGGTGAGCTGTACTATAAAGTTGTCTATTGTTGGAATGTTTGCGGTGTTGTATAGGTCCTTTGAACTTACGTAGTGTTTGTAGTCTGATTTTTCGCTTCTGTAAAGCCCTGTGCATGCTCGTAGGCATTTTCTTTCAAACGCCCTTATCTTCCCCATTGCTGCGGGGCTGATGTTATACCACACTGGACATCCATATGTGATGATGGGCCTGATTAGTAAGAGGTAACATATCGTTTTTACTCGAGAGCTTAGTTTTGTTGAGTAGAACAGCTTGCTGTTTGTTTGAAAGGCTTTCTTTCCTGTTTCGAGTTGTATATTTACGTGCTCGTTCATGTATAGGAGCTCGTCGAGGTTTATTCCGAGGTATTTGACCATTTTTCTGTGCGGTATTTTCGTGTTGCCTGCTATTAATTGGAAATTGTTGTAGGAATTCCTGAAGGTACGGCATTGAGACTTAATCTTACGCCTGAATAGGATGGTTTCGCTTTTGCCTGGGTTTATTCTTAGTTTCCATGTTTGGTAGTAGTCCTGGATTTTATTATACAATGTTTGAAGCTTTTCCTCCAGCTTATTAACGTTTTTACCTTGAACGTACACAATTAGATCGTCTGCAAATAGTGTTTCCGTGTCTGTGGTCGTTGGGATGTTAAATAAGTGAGGGAGCTCTGCATTATAAAAATTGAAGAGCACTGACGCTGTTACTGTGCCCTGCTGGAGCCCATTTGGGAGGTCTAAGGTGATGTCTGATCTGTGCCTGCTGCACCCTGTATAGAACTTTTTGTTATGGAGTGTGTTTGCTATCATTTTTATTAGGTGAGGTGAGCATTTCTTTTTATTCAGTTTATATATTAGCCCTTTTATCCATACCGTGTCGAAGGCCTTTTCAATGTCGATCAGGCAGGCGGCTACGTTGTTACCTTTGTGGAGCGCGTGTTGTATGTCCGAGATTAATTTGTGTAATGCGTGTATTGTACTGTGCTTGCGTCGGAAACCGAATTGGGTATCTGGAATTATGTTACTTGTCTCAAGGAAATTTTCGAATGCCTCTTTTATTAAAATTTCAAATATTTTGGATATGTTAGGTAGGAGGCTGATGGGTCGATAGTTGTTTGGGTCCGATGGGTTTTTCCCCTTCTTTTTTATGGGGATCATTTTTGCCAGTTTCCAGTTTTCCGGGAAGTAGCTATTATTTAAGCAGTGGTTGAAGATTGCGTTATAGCTGTTGATTGTTTCCTGGGAGGTTTTTTAATTGGCCCTGATGATTTTTTGTTATTGAGTTTCCGGAATAGCCGGAGTGTATGTGCGGGGACTGTGAAGTATGTGCTATATATCTCTGATGTTGGGCTATCCGCCGGGTTTGTGTCTGAGAATGTAACCAGGTGGGTGTTGTTCGCTGTCTCGGTTTTTAATTTTTCCATAAAGGTGTCGTATTCCCTTTCGATTATTTCTGTTAGCCTCTGCTTGCCCATTTCATCGTTAATTGAGTTTGCCGCCGCGAAGCTAGCGGCTAGTATGTTTAGCTTGTGTTTGGTGTCCGTTATTGTGAAGTTGTCGTTTTTATCCTTTGAGTGCTTTGTTGGGTTTATTTTTGCATTTTGTTTTTATTTATTGTTAAATTGGGTATGTCCAGTGTTTCCTTTTTCCTGAAGATGGAGTTTACTTGTGGGAACATTTTTTGGGTGTTGTGTGGTATGTTTTTGATTTTATTTTCCCAGAATGTGCTTACTGATTTTTGAAATTCTTGTTTTATTCTGCTTTTGTAATGTTTAATGAGTTTCTTGGTTGTTTCGATTTTTTGGTTGGCGAAAGGAGTAGCGTTTCTGTATTCATTAAGGAGGATTGTAAGTAAGGAGCTTTTAGTTTTCTGGAGCCTTCTGATTTCTGGATTCACATATATTTCGGTGGAGTTATAATCCGATAACTTCGGATTATAATATATGTATCTGATATCTAATATATGTATTCTGGTGTCCGCTATTCCGATGTCAATATGGGCGTTGCTGCGAGGGAACGTTGGGATTTCAGTTTTTAAGATTCTGGTTCTGTAAGTTATACTGTTGCTATTGAGCCAGTTATTCAGTGCTCGTCCTCGTCCATTTGGGGTTGCGTTATTCCACTCTGCGTGCTTCGCGTTTAGGTCTCCCGCCAAAACGTAGAAATTGTTGGGATTGTCTAGATCTAAGGATCTGAAGAGGGCGTCGAATTCCGCGATGAATTCGTCAGCTTGAGCTCCCGCCGCATAGGCTGCTATTATTTGAAGATTTTTGTTGCTCCTTAGCTTGATTTTCAGTGCTATATGCTCGATGATGGATAGGCTCTGCGGGGTGTGTATTTGTTCGTGTTGTATGTCGCTTCTAATTAGGATTGCTACTCCTCCTCCGTTACTGCTGTTTCGGTCGTTGCGAATAAGAGTGTAGTCTTTGAATTTGGACTTGTGCTGTGGTTTCAGTTTGGTTTCGTTTAGGAAAAGTATGTCCGGTTTTTTTTTCTTTAACAGCTCTAGCAGGTTGTGTCTCCGTTCGTTTGAGGCTATTGAATTTACATTTGCGGAGATTAATTTTAAATTATTGTGGTTAGTCATTGTAGCTGTTTGGTGTATCCGTTTCCGGGTGGTAGAAGTAGGCATGGTGCAGGTCCTCTATTCTTTGGGCGTTTGCATCTACTCTATTCTCAACTCTGTTGATTTGTGCCATCATGAATGTTTTGAGGTCATTGAATAGGACATCTAGGGGAGGGTACGTGTGGTGTTGCTGTGAGGTGACTAGTGCACTACTTGGGCTTTGTGATATGGTTAGGTTCGCGCTTATTTTGTCCGTACTCGGCTGTAAACTAGGCTTTGTTTTGGTGGCGTTCGCGTAACTTACGTTGGCCTTTAGCCCGCTGTTCGCGATTCTGTCCCTTGCTCGATTTTGCCTTAAGGTTACTGTTTCCCCTTTTTTGACCGCTATTTCCCTAACGCGTGCTATGAACTCTTTATATTTGGGGCACCCCTTATACGAGGCTGGGTGACCGTGGCTCTTGCACCTGACGCAGAATAGGTGGCCGGGTCTACTTTTTCGTCTTTTTTTAGTTTGCATTGACCGGGTTCGTGGTTGTCGGTACACTTTACGCAGCGGTATTCTAGATTGCAGTTACCTGCGGTGTGTTCTGCCCGTTGGCAGCGCATGCATGTGGTTGGGTCTCGTTTAATGAGTCTCTCCCATGAGATGACCTGGTGCATGAGTATTTTAACTTTTATGACCGCGCTTAGGTCGAATTCTGGCGAAATCTGCACGGAAGAAGAGCAGCTGCCTATTATCCCGTTTTGATTTCGCGGTAATAAAGTTTGCGATTTTTGTTATTTGAACATTTTTTAGGTTCATCTGCACCAGCTCGTTTTGGATTTCCTCTGGGGAGAAACTCGGGTCGAGGCGTTTTAATAGAACGTTTTGTGGTTTGAGGGCCTTCGGCGTATATGTATAGAATTTTATGATTCTCTGTCTAAAGAACTCTATTGTTTTGCTATACTCGCTTAATTTTTCTAATTGCACGTGTTGTTTTTTGTCCGATATACGCTTAATCTTAAAATTACTAAAACCTAGAGTGTCCTTTAATATACGGTAAGGTACCTGCTGTTGTGTACCTTCTACTATTATGGTTGGGGGTCTGCCTAATACCGCTTTGGCCTGGGTTGCCGCTGTTGGTGGGATGTCCGCACTCCTTCCCGCCGTGGGGTTGTTTTGCGTGTCCATGGCTCGTGCTTCTGTTGACCATCCGCTCGGGGTGTCTGGCTTTGGGAACCCTATACTGGGTCTCGGTTTGCTCGGCCCTGGTGAGCCGCATGTGTCGGTTTCCTCGCTGCTTGCGACCGAGCGTGGCCGTTTTGCTTTGATTGATTCCGCTTTTACCCCTTGCAGGGCGTTTTGACCGCGGCTGCCGCTAGGAGTAGCAGGGGGGAAGGGTTCCGCTTCCATTGTGTTATCTTGAGTTTTCCCCGCTAGTGCTGCGTTCTTTATCCTTTCTTCTTCCAATTCCTTGGCGATTTTTGCTATTGTTGCATTGAGCAGAGCTATAGTTTTTTGTAGCTCTGCAATTTGATCCTCGTTTCGATTAGTCGGGCCGCAGGGGCTCTGTTTTCCAGATTGTACTGACTTTTTTGTCTTCACTTTATCGGTTGGTTCTCCGCTTTTGCTTCTTAACGGGATGGAGGGTTTAGGTCCTGTTCTTGGTTTTTTGATAATCTTGTCGTGAATTAGTTTTGTTATTTTTGCTGTGTCAGCAGGAGCTTCCCGTTGCTGAAGTTTCCGTCGCACAGTGTGACGGATCGCCAATCTAGCTGGACAAAATTCGAAATGAACGGAATGTACTTTATTTATCAGTTAATATACTTGGAATCATATCAAATATGAATAGTAATCACACTTTTATAAAAATTATTCTATTTTTGATAATTATACAATATACTTTGAACTATTCATAACTGAGTAATAAAATATTGATCACGGGTGGTTCGTAATGTATGCATGCAATAGTTAATTAAAAGATATTTTTGTTATGTACTTACGATATCATTGTTTATAAACTACTCATTATCCGAAGCATTTGAAACATCTGCTTCCGAGTCACTACTGATTGCCGGTAATGATTCTTTTAAGAGATGTGAGATATCCGATGTTCTATTGCTTGTAAAATATTTCTTTCTATGTTTTGTAACTGCTGGATCTGACGTTATTAATAATATATGGATTAGGTCAGTCATTGTGTTTTCCCGTGAAGATTTCCTGCTGTGGTTACTACGGAATCTTCTGCAATCTTTATGCCTCGCTTCTTGTGCCTCTTCTGAAAGCTGGCCCATAGGTAGCAGTGCAGAATTTATAATTTCGGCACCATGTAATAGCAATTTGTGCACTGAGACGGGCATGCAGTACCACGAATAATATTTAATATACAGTTCTGCTGTTTCTTTCGTGTAATCGCTAAATGCACTTATATTAATTTCACATCCGCTTGAAATTGCACGTAAAATAATCGCAAATCTATTTATTAAGTCTTTATTAATTCCTGTTATGTCTGCGGATGTATCTGGATCAGCAAAGAAACGTCTAGCCGTGTTCCCATCATTTGTGTTTCCGCTGCCTTGTTTTGTGCGATCCACGATTAACCCCATACGTATTCGAAATTGTTTTTGAATTTCTGTTTTTCTATTATTAACTATTTCTTTCTCATTCTCATTCCTGATTTGCCATTTCTTAACATCCAGTCGATATGACACATGGAGTAGACACTCGAAGCATCTAATCCATGTATGTAATACAGATAATCCAAATTCATATTTCGAAACATCATTTTTGGCGTAGCACCACATATGTAGCATCTTTGAGATGCAGTTCCAGTTAAACTGTTGCAGATTTTTGTGTCCACCATTGTAAATAATAAACGATGTTGTATTATAATACGTATTTCTCCGATTTTAATTATTGTTGGGACTAAGTTTTCTATTTGATTGTCAATTTTCATTTTTTCCGTGTTAATTAATTCTACAGATTCTTTTGCGAATATTAATTTTATTGGTCTGCAGTATCGTGTGGATGATGGTTGAGGATTTTTCCAAACGATTTGTATTCCATCTGTTAACTTTAACGGAACCATTGAAACAAGAAATAAATCATTGTCCTCGCGAAAATTGATGTCTGCAGTGACGAGCGTTCCGCTGAGGTTCATGTGTTTCACGGAGCAACCACACCGCTTAATAAAAATTGAAATATTTTTACGTACGGCACCTCTCGGCACCTAAAATTGATAAGATCTTGTAGCTAATGAATCATAGAATACATTACTACAACAAATAATACCAACCAGCATCAACCGCATTTTGTAGATCTACGTAAATTCATTTTCTTTTAACGGTATAGAAATTATTTTCATAAAAGTAAGACAGTAAAAAATAAATTTATTGAAAAATAATAAAACATTCTATTATTACATCTGAAAATACAGTCTTTTGTGAATAATATTTGACAAAAAATACAACATTATTCGATTAATAGACTTTAACACACAACATTTCTTGTAATACATAATTTAGGCTTACGTCAGCCTATAAAATAGACCTATAGAATCGGTAACTTTGGATAGGTGTCACGGTCATTATACTTCGTGAAATTAATTTATAAGCGTAATTTTCCTGGTTCTAGACCTTTTTCAACAACCTCTAGTGAAAATTACAAAATTCTGTGATAGTCACTAAAATGACTTTTGTCCAGCTAGATTGGCGATCCGTGACACTGTGCGTCGTTGACTAGCTTAATTATTTCCTCGAAATTGAGGTGCACTGCCGCTTTTTTCGCTCCATCGGTTGTCGACACGTTTGTCACCGTCGGTTTTTCTCCATGATCTGTGACGGGGGGGATGGCCCCCCTCACCAAACACTCACTTTCGCTAATTTTTATGCGGTCGCGCTTCTTTGTCGAGATATCGCGAACACTTTACGAAAAAAAAGGAATTTTTCGTTAAACTCAAACTGGCCCAGCCCGTCGCTGTAGCGGTCAGAACTTCTGACCTGCTCTCTGCCCTTTACGAGTTGTACGACCTTCTCGGTCGGAGGTTCGCTTGAGACTTCCGACACCTTAACCGTTCGGCTATCGCTGCTGTTGAAAAACTCTTCAATATTTCTGAATACAAGGTGCATATACATTTTCAATTATTTATAATAACTTAACTTCCTCTATTCGGATCTTGCTCTAACCAGTGCAGAAATGTTAGAAATCACATAATGCACTAAGTGTGTAAAGGAAATGTAAAAATTGGAAGTATTTCTCATGATATCGCATGAAATATGTCGAAAATATCAGTTTTTGATTTTTTTCGGTTTGACGCACCAGAATGAAAAATCTGAAAAAAATTCAGGACACCAATCATGCTAATATCTAACTATTGTGAAAGTAAAAATCTAGTGTCTCGAAAGTTTCTACCCGAAATCTCAATTTTTCGACTTTTTCTTGCGTTTTTGATTTTTTTACGCCTAGAATTTGCAACCGAAAAATCTGAAAAAATTCACAATCATAAAGGAACATGTCTAGAATATTTTAGAATTTATGCAGATTATTTGCATAATGTTAAATAGGAGAAATATGGCAAAAACTACTTTTTCTTTCTTACCCTGTCACTACCCTCCCGGTTGAGGTACAGGGTTGAAACTTGGTGTACCATGGTTTTTTGGGATATGCTATCGAATGGTGCATTGCGAAGCAAATTCGGCTCAAGGGCACTTTTGACCATCTTATCCTACTATACCCTTTAATGTTTCACCAGTTTAATACTTTTTCCTTTAGACAATTTCTTAACATAATTGAGGACCATTTCACGCAAAGTGATCACATTTTTGAACGCATAGTCTTGGATTTTTTTTGAATTTTGTGGGCTTGTAGAATCCAATATATGACCTAAAAATCGATGTTCCGTTGCTCGATATCGCTTAAACTTTCTGAATTATGAGGACTGAAAATTTACAGTCATCTTTTTTTCAAAAAATCATAAGGTATCAAAAAGATAAATCGAAAGGTATAGATATCGACACGATGGAACACACAAAATTGCCGAATTATGAAATTTTATTGTTACGAATCATCTGCTGAGCCAACCAGTGTGTGCTTTTCCACGCGTGTAGGCATTTGAACTATCACCTTTCGAACTACATATCTTACATTAGACCATTTTCCTTGAAAAGCTGCTGCTAGAAGTTTGAAATTTAAAATTTTATTAAAAACAGAAATAGTTTTCTCCTATAGTAGGGTAATTATTATGCCATATAATGACTTTATTTGAATCTTTACGTATTTATTTATGACACAGTGTACATTACAACATACTTAGTTTTCCTCCACAAGGCAGCAAGTGTCTTACAAAAACAGATCGACGAATTTGAAAAATGACTCCACAAGAAAAAAATTAAAGTAAACTCAACCAAGTGCAAACTTATTATATTCACATTAAGAAAAAATCAAATGGCAGATGTAAAATTAAACAATATAGAGATACCCCAAACAAAAACAGTTACATACTTAGGATTACATTTTGATTCAGGATTAACTTAGAAACCACATATTACTGCAAAAGTTACACGAATTCGGCTAAAAAGAAGACAATGTCTTGGCTAATAGGTAAAAGGTCTAAACTCAATATAAATAACAAGCTGCAAATATACAAATCAATAATCAAACCCATATGGACATACTGTACTCCACTATAAAGTATAGCTGCAATGAGCCACATAGGCAAAATCGAAGCTCAGCAATCGATAACACTACTCACAATACTAAATGTTCCATGGTATATCAAGAATGAAGATATTAGAAAGTATCTCAACATCACCATAGTTCAAGAAGAAATAATAAAAACAACCACAAAATATAAAAGCAGGATAGAAACTCATATTAATCCACTAGCTAACAATATGTACAATCAACACATTCAAAGAAGACTTCGCAGAACTCATCCAGTAGACTTGACAGACAAACAGAACTTACCAATATAGACACTTTCTCAATGGAGAAATTGTCTACGTGATATATGTATAGTTCAATATGTAATAAAAGAATTTACCTATTGTCTATGCAGACAAATTGTAAAGACTTTATTGAAGTTTTAAAAAAACTTAGTTTTCTCTTTTAATATTATAATAACTCAATTGTGATAGCCTGGTGATAACATGTAATACAATTACTTTTTGTCTTTTACAGTTCTGTTTAAAATTGTAACAGCTCGTTGCTCGACACGGTTTAGCTCGAAAACACCAACAAGCCAGATCAGTCGTTCTGTTTGCTCCTTGAATTTGAGCGACCGTTTCTTATTGTCTCCCAAATTTGTTTTGCTCTCCTAACGCCTCGGTACCCCCTTCGCCCTTTGTCTCCTACATCGGTGTTCTCGAATTCAAACCGGCATGTATGGTTTCGTTCGAAATCCGCCAATCGCGATCTCCCCCACAACCGCTCCGCTTTGAATATACAGGGTGTCCCAGAACTGGGGTAGGAGCCGAAGATGGATGATTGCTGAGATCATTCTAAAAAACTTTTTCCTTTGTCAAAATGATGTTTAAGGCTTCGTTTTCGAGTTATTAACGAAAAACACTGGCCAATCAGAGCGCGCCTTTAGCGCGGGCCGAACCACGAGAGTGTTGGGTATGCTCTGCGTTCAAGCTGTGGTCGTGATCAAGTGCATCAGCACCACGTCGGTATAATAGGGCAAAAGTTGTATGGAATAATGAATAAAAAAAAGAAAAGAATAATATCCTATGTTAGAAAACAGGATGTCTTAAAGATGTCGTACAAACGTCACAGAGATGTCGTTAAAACATCTTAAAGATATCTGTTCCAGATATTGAGGATATCTTACGAATATCTGAAAAGTCCTGCGAATACCTGAAATACGTCCTGTTAACATCCTATGTTAGAAAACGGGATGTCTTAAAGATGTCGTACCGATATCCGACAGATGCTTTACAGACGTTTTAAAGATGTCTTATGAATGCCCTAAAGATATCTTACAAACGTCCTAAAGATATCTTAAATATACCCTACAGATGTCTTATAAATGCTGCTTAATTAAAATACAATCGTTTTTAGTATAATAATATTTTATTCAAAATATACAAAGTATTTATTCAAAACTGTTTCGCAATTACATTTTTTCTATCGAAAACTCTTCTTAACCAATTTTGGATTGACACCTCCGTTGTCCTTTTACTATCGGCAAGGTTTGCAGCAGCTAAAATAAGAATTTGTATGTACATGTTCAATTATACAGAAATCAACATTGGAAACATTATAAACAGAAACGCAATCTAAATTATTAAAAGAATAATACTCTATGAAAGATTTTCAGAAAGTAATGAAAATATATTAAAAAATAATAACAACGAAATAATAATCACTTTATTTACTTACGCTCTTTTTGAATAATCAAAATCCAACAAACAGCAAATAGCTAATACTGCACGACACACAAAGCGAAATACAAACTTCAACAACTCGCAGGAAACTGACCTGACTTGTACTGACCGTTTTCTTTATAACACCCCGACTTGGAGGACTGTTGAGTATTATGTTTTCATCCTTGCTAGTATAACCGCGTGCGTGCGCGTACTCGAACCGGTCTAAAGCGACACCGGTCGCCGTTTAGTTTTTCTAGAGTCGTAGAGCAATCAACAAGCAATTTTCGTTAAAGCCAATTATAAAGCAATTAAAGTTTACTTTTGTCATAAAACCTTTACAATATATTTCTTATTTCCCCATAACCTTATCAAGGACCTTTGCTTAAGAAGGGGAAACGTGCTGACAGAACGCATATGACCTGCCTCAAAACATTGTCCAAAAGGGTCTAGCCGGATAAGCATAACGAATCCTGCTTTTCTCTATCTTAAGAGGCCAAGGCAATTGGTTAAATATTGTATATTTCTTCAGCTACACTCCCAAATGATTGAAAATTGTATTAGGAACCGTAATGGTATTAAGAAAAAAACGCGTTTACACATTTCAATATTACCCTTCTTATGAAACTATGTTACATTCATATAAAAATTCTTCAGGGCTACCTGAACAACACGTACTGACCAGTCACACTTATAAATACATTTAGCATTCGTTCCATTTAACAATGCGTTCGAATAATTAATACGTTCGTTTCGTACGTTATAAAGATGCTTTAAAGATATGAATTTCAGATGTCTTTACTACGTTCGTTTCGTACCCTATAAAGATGCCTTAAAGACATGAATTTCAGATGTCTTTACAACGTTCGTTTCGTACCCTGTAAAGATGCCTTAAAGACATGTTCGGGACAAAATATCGTAAAGATGTCCAGGTAAGGTCGTAAGACGTTCAGACCTAAAATGGTCGTAAAATGGATGTCTTTAAGACATCGTGTGCTATCTGGGTATTTATCATACACAGAATCAATCTTGTAAATTAAAATCAATTTTATGGTATATTTTTGTTTTTAAATTTCATTTTTTGTAAATTTTAAATAAGATCGACAAATAATCAATTTCCGATATTTTCTGTAGATGATTCGAGCAACTGTATTTACAAACATTGACTAAAATTGATTTTGTAGAGGTATTGGGAAGTGAAAACAGCAATATCGGTTAAATGAAAAGAACAAAAAATATTTATCGCATAGTTTTTCCAGAACTAATTTTTAATGCGCATCGCACGTGAAAAGACGATCTTCTTGCATATGAAAAAGAGCAATCTGCATAGTCGTTAGGCACACACACACCACCTATGTGTTTTAATCCTAACTATATCATAGCTGCTCGATGGATAAGTGTTTAAATCGTTTACTCAACAGATTTATCAACTGTTAGTTAAATCAGTTTTCACAACTTATAAGTACATGATCAATAAACAGTAATCAATAAAGAACGATCAATAAACAGTAATCAATAAAGAACGATCAATAAAGTAATCTCTATTACATAGTTCACATCTTTCATCCTCCATTATTTTACATATTGTCCCGGCTAGGTTTCTTAATTTCCAATACAGTTTGCCTGCTAATCTCGTTTGCGCCACTGTTCTTTTATATTTTATGGGCAGTTTCATTGTCAAGTATGCCTCTGGATTACTCTCACTTAAATCCCTTATATTTTTATAGTTGGTATTATAAGTGGATACTTCTGCTCTGCTTCTGTCTTTTTATTGCAGGCACCCTTTTATTTTTTCCAAAACGGCAACTCTTTTCTCGTTTAATTTATCCTTTGTACTGTCGCTTATGTATTTAATTATTATACGATATGATTCTTATAAGTTTAATACGTTCGATCTCCGGAAGCAGCTTTGCCGTTAATCGACAGTAAATTAGTCAAATAGTAATCATAACATTAAAGACAATTGATGAAACATTATCAATGAAAGATGAATTAAAAAGATCTGTAATTTTGTTTATCAGCTTGTCACTGTTTATTAGTAAAACGAAATATGTTTGCTGGATTGTTTTTTACATCTCTTTTTTTAAATATAGATATCTTATCTTACATTACGTATTGCTAAATCCATCAAATCTGTTTTGAAAACTACATAAACATGACGTGATTACTATTCGTAGCAAGACGGATTCTTGAAAGGCAGCGTTTAACGAAGCTGATGACACAGGTATTACTGCTAACATGTTATATGTATAATTATTCTCACTTAAATTTCACCGAGAAGTAAATTCATGCGATATTTTTATCCAGAAGTAAATCTAATGATTTCAAAATTATCTTAAAAAATGAAAGTGGGTTTATTTTCTAATATCATATTTATTAGAAAAACAAAATTACAGCGTTGAAATGTAGACCCAAAGTGTTCATGCTTTTTAATAATTTTCCAATAATTGCTATAATTTAAATTACTGGTTGTTATTTGTTTAATTGCTTTTTAAAGGTCATATAATATTCCCTACATATCTTATCTGAAATAGAGAAACAATTTTGTTAAAAAAAAAATAAATGTAAGAGATGTCGATAAACGTATCAGCTGGATTGTTTGGTAATAAACGTAATATTACTAAATACTTATACGAAAACTATGTACTTTTAAATTAGAACTGTTACAATAACAATGCTACATTTATTCTTGAAATTTGTACCTATTATTATAATGAATAATATAAAGTTATACTGTAATAAGATACTCTCAATCTGTTAGTTATAAAAATTGAGTTACATGAATAGATTGCTTAAGATTTTTTAAAAATTTCGTGACAAATACTTCATGGCTGGAAATATGTGACTAATAAACTTTAAATTTGAATGTGATAAGTATAATTGTACCCTATTATTAAATTTTTTACTTCCGAAATGAAATTCAGTGTAACACGATCACGTTTGTGTTTTATATTTGTATACACAAGTTAAACAGCATTCAATATATTAACGATCTTTTAATGATTTATTAAAGCAGTTCTGATATTGTAATAAAACAAGACTCAATTTAAAAAGTTTTAAATATCATGTGTATATTTCATTAACTTAAAACCTGATTTCTAAAGTTTTTAGGTTAGACAGTACATTTATAAGACATATTGTTAAAATGGTAACAGATCAAACACAAATAAAATAAAAAGTCATTTTACACATTCCATAAGCTTTTACACGTACGATTTAAAAAACTTGTAATTATGATCATAAATCGATTAAATTTAAATCGACGCGGTTTTCAATTGGTTGAAAACCTGTTAATCGCCCGGACACAGTGTATAAAAGATTATGTTTTTCAAAGACGAATACCAGATGTGTTTGGAATTTCAAATTGTAACGTCCACATTTCGACTACCTGTTGCTTGTCTAAACTCGTGAGTGATATTAATAATTTATTTAAAAGTCAATTATTTTTTAATATAAATATAATCATTTATATTAGAAATATAATCGATTATGGATCAATTTTTTATTGTATTAAATCAGTTCAATATTATACAATGATAAATAAATAACAGTATATTTATGTTATATTATGACATATTATTCTTATTAAATTTACATGAGTATTACATTTAAATTATAAAATAAAATATTGAAATATTAATATACACGAGGAATATATAACCATTATATTTTTAAGAATACTGTTTATGTAAGCTAAGAAATAAACTGAAAACAAATAAAAACAATGGAAAGAAAAGATTAATTTATATTGATTTTTATAAAAGTAAATGGTTGTTCAATGTTATAAATATTATTTTAATTATTATCATCATTACAATACCTTTTGTCTTATAAAACACATTTTTAATTTATAACACATTTATTATTACTATATCTCATTTATTCAGAACATGACGGGAATTATTTATAAAAATATCTGGGAAACAGACCCAGAACTTTTTGAAGTGATAAAAAATGAAAAGAAGAGGCAAGAATCTGGACTTGAAATGATTGCTAGTGAAAATTTTACATCTCTCAGCGTACTTCAATGTTTGAGTACTTGTCTTCATAATAAATATAGCGAAGGTCTTCCTGGTCAAAGGTATACTTATAAAAATTTATTATTATTGTTCTTTTAAATTTATATATTGTTTCATGTAGTATTTATTTGAATTTAGATATTACGGAGGAAACGAATACATTGATGAAATTGAATTATTAGCACAGAAACGTTCTTTAGAAGCATTTAATTTAAATCCAGAAGAATGGGGTTGTAATGTACAACCTTATTCAGGAAGTCCTGCTAACTTTGCAGTTTATACAGGTTTAATTGAACCCCATGGTCGCATCATGGGATTAGATCTTCCTGATGGAGGACATCTTACTCATGGTAATATACAATTTTTATATAAATTCATTAAAATATCATGATGTTTATAAAATTATAAATATTTGAATATATTTTTAGGTTTTTTTACTTTGAACAAAAAAGTTTCTGCAACATCAATATTTTTTGAATCAATGCCATATAAAGTTAATCGTAAAACAGGTTTAATTGATTACGATCAGTTGGCTGAAGAAGCAAGATTGTTTAAACCTAAAATTATAATAGCAGGTGTATCCTGTTACAGCAGATGTCTAGATTATAAACGATTCAGAGAAATAGCAGACGAAAATAACGCTTATCTTTTTAGTGATATGGCTCATATATCTGGTTTAGTTGCAGCTGGAGTAATTCCTAGCCCATTTAACTATAGTGATGTTGTATCTACTACTACCCATAAAACTTTAAGGTATTTATTTTAAAATAATTATTCATTTTTAAACAGTTAATAAATTTTTTATAATTTTTAGAGGGCCTCGAGCTGGTATTATCTTCTTTCGTAAAGGAGTTAGAAGTATTGGCAAAGATGGAAAAAAGATCATGTACGATTTGGAAGATAAAATTAATCAAGCAGTATTCCCAGGACTACAAGGAGGTCCTCATAATCATGCAATTGCAGGCATTGCTACAGCAATGAAACAAGTTAAGTCTCCGGAATTTCGTCAATATCAGAAACAAATTATTGCTAACGCAAAGAGATTGTGTTCAGGACTTCAAGATTATGGCTATAATATTAGTACAGGTGGTACTGATGTTCACATGTTATTAGTAGATTTACGATCTGTTGGAGTATCAGGAGGTAAAGCAGAAGCAATTTTAGAAAGTATTTCTATTGCTTGCAATAAAAATACAGTGCCAGGTGATAAAAGTGCACTAAATTGTAGTGGCATCAGGCTTGGAACACCTGCATTAACCACTCGTGGTTTAGTTGAAGAAGACATTGACAAAGTCGTTGACTTCATACATAAAGGTATATTTAAGATAACAGATTATACTTAATTGAAAGTAATATTTGAAAATATCTTATAAACATATGTTTTAGGATTGCAACTTGCTAAAGAAGTATCTAATATTTCTGGTCCTAAGCTTGTTGATTATAAACGAGTATTAAATACTGATGTTAATATTAAAACAAAGGTTGCAGCTTTAAAGGAAGAAGTTGAAACTTTTTCTAGACAATTTCCGATGCCTGGTTATGAAATATATTAATATTATGATATTGAACAATGTTTTGTTACATTCGATATAGTTACAAGAATTTGTTTTTATCAATTTTCTATTACTTTTTATAAACAGTTTTATACATATTAATTACTTACAAAAAACATAAATGTATGCATATGTAGATCTGATGTGAAGTATGTATTTATGTAATATTTTTGTATCTATACATTACGTAAAAAATACTTATTATGAATACAGTAGGAAATTAAATACAAAAAATCTTGTGCATGTTGTTAGTCCATCACGTTTAGTTCAACGCGAAGTTGGGTAGCTTAATGATATTGGTATTAACTCCCAAATGAATAACAAATTATAAGAGTTGAATATACATCGTCTTTAATTCTGATACACATGTAACTTGGAAGATAGAATTTAATTTTAACTATAAGTATATGGTGAACTCGTCAGATGTATTAATCTGTTCGATGGTTCTGTTTAACGATTGCAGTTGTTCTGTTGCTGCTAAGACGGAATTTCTTATATTATTCAAGAAAGGGAGGAGTTAAAGAACTAGGGGTAAAAATGTAGGAAAGGAAAAATATCGTGGAGTTTAATTGGCTGTAAGGGTACATGGTGGAAGTTGGTGGGTGTGCGAAAAATGTCGCGTGGAAAGGGCGAAGGTACCGGTGACGTTGGTACCGGAATGGTACCGTTAATTTTGGGCGAGCGGTTAAATTAGTTTATTACTAAACTAATTTAAAAATCTGTCGAACGTTTTATGGCGGATTTAGCGACGATGATTTCAAGTAATATAATAATAAAACAATTTAAAGGTTCGCCGATGGTAGATGTATTGTGATTAATTTGAAAGAAAATATATAAAGTTTTGAAAGGAAAGATATAACAGTAAAGTTTGCCGAAAATTCTGGAGGCGATGATTATGATCTATTGTTATGACTATTGCTGATTTAACACATGTTATGACAACTATTCCGAAGAATAAGTATAATAAGAGGCGACATTCCTAGCGGTACCTTTGAAATCGATCGGTGGGGGAATATGGGGCGAAACAGGGAACTATTTTTTAAATGTGCATATTAGTCTTTTTTATACAGGTTGTCCCAGAATGAAATAGAATCCCCTGGAGGGATGATTGCCGAGGTGATTCTGAACAACTTTTTCCTTTTCCACAACGTTGGTTAAGGCTTCGTTTTTGAATTATTAACGAAAAACACTGTCCAATTAAAGCGCGGGATGAACTGCGAGAGTATTGGCTATTGATTACGTTCGAACGGTAGCATAAACAAGCGCGGCGACACCACATCGGCATAATCTGCGGCTTCGGTTTGAAGATACATATGTACATACAGGATTGCCTCGAAATAAGCAAGTGGTCTCTGTTTCGAAATAAGCAACTCGCTATCCCCTCTTTGTTTGAAGTCGCCCGCAAAGTGAGAGGTCCATTTGCCGTTACCTTGGATTTCTCACTCGTTTTTACAAGTGACGTATCTTGACGATCTCTCATTCGTCAAGCCGAATAGCATGCGTGCTTCCTAATAAGCAACTGTTCGGTCCCAAGTGAGTTGCTTATTTCGAGGCAATCCTGTATAAGCAATTGCAAATTGGAATAGCAATTTCCAAAACGTGTGTTTCGCTTTCGAATAGTTGACAGTACATCTGTCTAGTACTTTAAAATTATAAATCCTTGCCTTTTCCATGCTTCAGAAATTGATGTTCCAATTTTCAATTGCTTATATTTCGAAAACGCAGCTGCAGATTGTGCCGATGCGGTGCCGCCGCGCTTGTTCATGACCACCTTTCGAATGTAATCAATAGCCATCACTCTCGCGATTCAGTCCGCGCGCTCTCATTGGACAGTGTATTTCGTTAATAACTCGAAAACGAAGCCTTAACCAACATTTTGGCAAAGAAAAAAGTTGTTTAGAATCATCTCAACAACCATCTCTACATGGGATTCAACCTAATTCTGGGACACCCTTTGATAAACGATGTTTCTAGTGTAACGTGAAATGTTATCACGTGAATATGTTTAGAGTAGTATAGCGACACTGCCATGGGAATATTTATCGATAGTTTGTAGTATCGATATGTCTCGAAGATCAGTCGAGGACCTTTTGTATCGATGGTTGTAAATCAAGAGCGAAATTTAAACACCATCTGCGCGTACACTTATATAAATAGACAAAGCCTAAATTGTAAACCCTTCGACGTGGGTGATCGAGCTGAGAGAAGGTCGGAAAGCCAGAGAATGGAATGGAATTCACTTCTAAAAATTCCTGAAAGACTAATTTATGATAGACCATATCAAATTCGTTGTTTTCGAGCAAGTCACGAAGGGTCCTTAAAAGTTACAAAGTCTTTTCATGCACTCAAAGAGGGTCGTAAATTTCCTCAAGAGTTGCCTTTTGGCAAGTACAAGGTCTTGTCGTTTCCTATTTTCTCTGGGTTCCACGCTTTCTCCTAGCACATGTGCGCTGGAACGTTCTAGCGTCTTGGCGGTGCGCCTCCACTTCCACGCTCTTGAGGGTGGATCACAGCCAGGAGAAGGGGCCTACATTGGACGGAGTGGACTCCAGGCCCTCCAAACTCCCGTATTTAATGCTGTAACTAAAATTAGTTCACCCCCGGACTTCCAGGCGGCGCTGGTGTCGCTACAAACACATATAAATGATATCAGTGAGATACGCACACAAGCATATGCTCCCTATATACGTGTGCATAGTCTTACCTATTCAAAACTTTGAAAAATAAAAATAATGAAAGGGAAAAAATTATAACAATATATGTGGAGTAATTTCCATAATACATTTCCATATATTAAACTTTTACTACAATAAAATAAATATATACAGGGTGATCCTCTCGCTACGCTACCCAAAGGAAGTGCCGCCACAATAGAATGTAGAAGTCGACATCCCATTTCTGTCATCGCTTACTTGACCCTGCAGCGAAGACGGCTGTGTGAGTGAAAATGTGTGTAATGAGCAGAAAAGTCCCATTTAAGCACTGCGGAAAACAGAATATTTTCTTAACACATTTTCACGCACACAGCCGTCTTCGCTGCAGGGGCCACCTCGGTCAAGTAAGCGATGACAGAAATGGGATGTCGACTTCTACATTCTATTGTGGCGGCACTTCCTTTGGGTAGCGTAGCGAGAGGATCACCCTGTATATATATCAATAATAATATACAATTAATCACAATCATACATACAATAAAACACACGTACCAAATGTCTCGAAAATCAGGATCTCCACTCCCCTGGTGATCAGGTTTAACTATAAGAACAAAATTATATAATATTATACATACACTTCATGCTAGAAGTATTATTATGTATACCTCAGTGTATTAATACCATGTTAATGCTTTTATATATTGTATATGTAAACTGAATACTTACAATCTTCTTCTTCTTCTTCTTTTCATTTGCATCCAGATGTCTTGTTGCTCTATTTTAATAAAGGCAGCCTCAGACACTGTAATAAATATTTTCATTAACAATTATTTACATATGCTATAAAAATTATATAAGAGTTATTACCAAGTAAGTTCAGTGCGGGAACTGCTGATGTTGTTAATCTTTTTCTCACGAAGTATTTTTCTTCAAAATAGCTGTTACAGATCATCCAGAAATTCAGTTTTCAAGTGGAAGCACTGACTTTGGGTTACCACGTACTTCCACCCATTGCGCCATCCTCTTCTTATCCTTTCTCTCTTGAGTGAAGGAGAACATCCTTTAAAGATACATTTTAATAATTAAAATTAAATACATATATTACTAAAACACCAATGTAAACAGTTACTGTTTTCAGTAACAATTTTAAACAATTCTGTACTTACTTAATTTCTATCTTCTTCTGCTGTTGCTGCATCTCATCAGTAGAAGTTATTAAAAACCTAAAAACCTAGAAAAAACTTTAAAAAATATCTTTTTAAATAATAATAATAGTCATAATAATAATAATAGTAATTATTATAATAATGGAATTCACGAACCTGGAAATTCAGTCATCCACGCTGCCACCATGTACAACCATGTGCGCCATAATTCTTTTGTCTCTTTAAATTTTGAAACAATTGAAAAAGCGGCGACAAATTTCGCGGGAACATGACGTCACGATATCTTTAGTTGTGTATGTTAAAATCAGTGATACAAGCTATGCATGTAGAGAAGCGACATCAGCGCTGCCTGGAAGTCCGGGGGTGAGTTAAAATTTGCATCAAATTCACAAGAGTGGAGCTTGGAGAGCCTGGTGGACTCCTCCACCATTGGACGAGGGATGATCTTGAGGGAGGATCCAGGATCCACCAAGGAAGGGGTATCGACCGACATCGCGCGAAGATTTCCTCCGCCAAGCGCAGAACGATCAGAATGATTTTGTCGCTTGAATCTGACAAGTTGTTCTCGAGTCGCAAATTAGTACATTTTGAAATCCTAGTTTCAAGACTATTTAATAAAGAGTTGAACTTACCAATAGAAAACAACAGTAAACAGCAGTTTGTTTAACTCATTTCGCGCCTTGCGAGCAGGGTGCTTTAGCGCCCCACGGGTACCCTTACCCACGTTCTTCAAGATCCTAAATATCCCTAAATATCTAAATCTTCACGCAACATATTTTGGTGACAGCAGTGGGATAATTCATAAAGGTGGAATATTCAAAAAGGATTATTTCAAAAGTGATTTTACAAAGGGTATCTTTCAAAAGGGATTTATTTCAAAAGTGACAATTTAAAACAGTGAAGCAACTACAATTTAAACAAAGTGATTGTGACAGACTTATGTATGTACACTTAAAATTACTTTACCAGCTCGCGGGTATGAATTAAACAGTTAATCAAATACTTTACAAACTATTTTATTGAACATTACAAATAAGTGGACAAAATTAAAATTGTGCAACTTCTCCTTCTTGGGTTTTGACGCGGTTTCCCCAAGGGCGAAAGGGTAATTACCGGAGACAGGTGATTTCGGCTTCCGTGCAAGCCATCCACCGGAATCACACGCACCTCGTCCACGATATTGTCGGATCACTTTTGTAATCTGGACATAAGAGAGAGACGAAATAGAATCCAGAAAATCCAGAGACCTGAGCGGATTTCCTACGGAGCTGAGGCCTACCTGAAGCAGCTGACTGCAGACGGATTTTATTGGAGTACCTGTTGCGGAGCTGGAGACCATCGACCCAAGTACCTGAGGACCTTCTCACAAACTAAGGTTAACCTGCTCAACGGGTCGCCGACGGATGGGACCATACACCTGCAAACAGAAGGTTTAATTTAGCAAAATCTTAAAGTGATTTCTTGCGCATTATCAATTGTTCGTCGCAACAGAACTGTAAGTCTAGATGATAAACGATTGGATTATAGAATATTAGTTTATAGTCATTATATTTGATTCGACAAAATGCCGCCGTTATCAAAGAAATTATTAAGAGCCAGAAGGAAGAGACGCAGGAATAGTCTGCGTGGTGTTAGTGTTGTATTTGTAGAGGAAGTTTCAGCAGAATCTCCTAGTATAGGGTCTTCTTCCTCTTTTGGAAGATTTGAACCTCAATTACAGGAGTCACTTCGTGTCCCTGATCAATCTACTATACAGAGCTGGGGTGCGATGGGTGGTGGGGAAATCTTCGACAAGATGAGACGCCCCGCCACCCCCTGGGGGGAGGTGACGGGGTAGTGCCGGATTTCTACCGGCTAAAAGCCCACGGTGACCTCCTCGGGCGTTTTGGGGAGGCTCCGGGACCTGAGTGATATTACTCCGGAACCTCCCCCGCCTCGCGCCAAAGCGCCCATCTTGGAGGGGAGTCGAAAGGACCCCCCTTCTGCCGACACCGGGGATCGCACCCGATGTCGGCTTCATCTCGGAGGACTGCGTGCAATGGCGCCTGGGCCCCCAGCCCAGGACGCCTGCAGTCCCCGCGCCTCGATCCGCCTGCACGAGCTGGAGGGAGGAGCAGCGCCCCGCCCGCCCGCGCGGCAGATCGGGCGCAGTCCACGCCTCGCCGAACTTCCGGTGCCAGCAACACCACGGGTCCGTGTGCAATGGCGTCCCAGCGGGGCGCCTGCGGCCCGCCGAATCGTTCCCCTGGGGGTTGTGGTGGGCTGTGGCCAGCTACCCAACAGGGGAACTCCTCGGCCCCTCCTCGTCCCTCCCCCTCAGTGCGGGAGGGCGGCAACTCCCTACGTGGGAGGGACCCCGCCACTATCTCCGCCCGGAGTCACCCGGCCCCCCAGAGACAGGCGGAGAGGGCCCTCGATTGGTAACGCCCCCCTCGCCCGCCCCCAGGTCCGACCGGGGTCCGGGCTCTTTTCGTCCGGGGCGGGAGGGTCACCGCGACCCCACCCACCCCCTGAAAGCCACCCTTCGCGCTCTGGCTCCTTCCCTGTTGGGGAGGGCACGCGGGCCGCCCCTCATCTATCCCCTCCCCGCATCCATCGCGCCGGGTGGGGGCGACGGCGATCGGCGCCGTCAACCCCCCCGGCTCCCCTAGGGCGGCGGTTCCCGCCGGCGCCGCGGTTGGCGCCGGCCTCTTCTCCGAGCGGGTTCGCTCGGCCCTCCCCTTGAGGGCGATGACCTCCCCACAATAGGAGATCACCGCCCTCCACCTCGACACGCAGGGCGTGGCGGGCCAACTCAAACACAGGACACACCTCGAGGGTGTGCTGTGCGGTATCCCGCCCCGCCCGGCAATGCCAACACCTGGGTGTATCCTCCTTTCCAATTCGGCACAGGTATTCCCCGAAGCACCCATGTCCGGGGAGCACCTGTGTGGCCCGGAATGTCAGGGCGCCATAGCCGCGATCCCGCCATTCTGACAGCACCGGCAGGACCACCCCGACGGCGCGATTTCCAGGAGCCACCCCTCGAAGAGAGAGGCGCCACCTTTCCATCGCGACCAGTCGGGCCTGGCTCCGATACTCCTCGACCGTTGGTCCAGGCGGGTTCTCCCCGGCCTGACGGAGGGCTCTTGAGTACCAGTAGGTACTAGACTCGACCTCCGCCAGGTATTGGAGAGGGATGAACCCCGGCAGGACCATCGCCGCCGCGTAGGAGATCGTGCGGTACCCCCGCACGACCCTGATGGCGAGCCGGCGCTCCACCCGCTGCAAGATATTACAGCTGCGCCTGCCCACCGCCAAATCGCCGGCCCATACCGGTGCCCCGTACAGGGCTATGGACCGGACGATTCCCGCGTAGAGGCGGCGAACCCTCCTCCCCGGACGCCAGCTTCATCTGAGGCAACAACTTCTAACGTGACTCTCTCTTCTTCACGCGGTAGCAGCAACCAATTAAATATTTCCGATGCAGCACCTGCTCAATCTTTATTGCAACCTTCGGCTAAGAATACACCCGGAAATTTGGTAATGACACTACCTGAGTCTTTGACGATTGTGTCGCGTACTCCATATGATTTGTTAAGCAAATTCGTACCTCATTTTGATGGTAAACCGTCCTCGGTGAGCCACTTCATTGTACAGTGTAGATTCGCTGATTCTTTGGTTAAAGGGGATGATAAAGTTTATTTGCTCGCGTTGATTCGAAGTCGGATGCAGCACCACATCTATAGGAATGTGGTAGGTGATGCAAATCTTAAAACCGTAGAGGAGTTGATTAGTTTGATTAAATCTGCCTATGCTAGGACTTTTAATTTAAATGATACATTAAATCAGTTAAAAGCCGTACGTCGCAATGAGCGTGAAACGACAGAGGAATTTGGATTCAGAGTAAATGGAATTTTAGACCGCGGGGTACAGGCAGTTCGAGAGAATTATGATTTAGAACAATTCGTGGGTATTCAAGCTTTACTCTCAGAGAGTGCGGTACATGGTTTTCTGAAAGGATTGCGGAATGATATTATTGCAGGTATCATTTCCAGGGACGGTCTAAAAGATGTAGTAGCTGCTGCAAAATTAGCATCGAAAATAGAAACCCAGATCGACACTCCGCGGACATCTCGGAATCTTAAACCTCTCGATGTTAATCCCAGGGTTTTAACGGCAAAGGTGCGCGAAAGCACATGTTATAATTGTGGAAAACCGGGTCATTTTTTCAGACAATGTCATGCGCGAGGGGATCATCAACGCGGGGTGCCGATTTGCAACGTTCCTAGGTGCCGAAGATGTGGAAAATTAGGCCATACGGTTTTACAATGCCGGAGGGGAAATATTAACCGTGTTTGGGATAATACTAACCATGGTTAGAAGACATCGCGACCATCAATTCCTTCAACTTCTAGGAATCAGGAAAACCCTTTAAATTCAAAGGGGGTTTCGTCGACGGGCGCAGCACGAAGGGAACCCCTTATCTCTCGCGCCGCATCCACCGCGTTTGCCGCGAAATCAGTTTGAAACAGGTCACACAATCACCGTTTATTCCTTTAGAGCACGAACATTTTCGGAATGGTCTAGCTAAATTCCTTGTAGACACCGGCTCGCAACTTAACCTTATTAAACGAAGAGAATTAAATCCTAATTTATCAGTTGATGAAAATATAGTTTACCATCTTACTGGTATTAGCACAGGTACGGTCCGGACATGGAGTGATGTAATTATTTGCGTGCATGGCATCCCTGTACATTTTCAGGTGGTAGAAGATGATTTTCCTGTTAGGGAGGCCGGAATTTTGGGGACGTCATTTTTGGAAAAACGACGAGGTACAGTGAGGTTTAGAGAGAATTTTCCATGCCTTGTGGAATTTGATGAAGAGAAATTACGCACTCCCATCTTCTCATCATATGAGTTGCCTCCTCGAAATAAAGTCTTGATTTCTGTCCCGACGAAGGGTGATAATACATCGGGTTATGTTAGGAGGATTGATGCTGGTCCTGGTATCTTTTTGGGAGAGGTATTAGTAAATCAACAAAACGGCTTGGTTAAATTGTTCGTTATTAATACTACGTCGGATTACGATACGTTTACAATACCACAGGTTGAATTAGAAGAATTTGAATTGAAAGTAAATATCCCTAAATATCTAAATCCACACGCAACAGTTGATTCCTGTTAAATATTGTTTACTTGAAATTATCAAATGGGTTATTTGTCATAGGTTGCCGAAGCCTAAACTAGGATCTTCCTAGTAGACGAAAAGTTTTTAATTATGCGCCGCCTCCGAAAACTTTGAAATGTATTTGATATCCTATTTAACGATTAAGTAGATATTATTAATAGCTATGGAATATTGGTATAAATGAAATAGAAATTATTTGATACTTTTTAGTGCATTTCGAAGTCGGATATGTTTTTTGTTAAAAATTATTTTATTTCACACTTTTTAGTGGAACCTGTAGTATTTGTAGGATAGTGTAAGGTGATTTTGGATTTCTGTTGCTTAGCTAATAACCATAAACTGAAAAAAAATTGACCAAATTTAAATGGTTAATAAACAACAAACTTCATAAATTTTTGCAAGTGGGATCATCGCGGATATACAGAGTGTCACGCGACTACCTCTACAGCCGGAGAGGGATAATTGCTAAGATGATTCTAAACAACTTTTTCCTTTTCCACAATGTTGGTTAAGGCTTGGTTTTCTAATTATTAACAAAAAACACCGACCAATCCGAGCGGCTCAGGGACTGCAATGTCGGCTATGAAAACCGGGCCTGACGTAGGTCGCGAACCAACGGCTCGGCACCCCGTTGGCATAGCACAATAAAAAAACTGAACTGATAGAACGTTTTTAGTCGTTGTTTAAAATAAATACGGAACCTAATCTCTTGTCGCCTATCATAATGTTTTTGCTTTCAGCGTAGCAAGTTAATTTAGAAACGAATGGATGAGTTTCATTTAAATTGTTTTCAAATTTTGCATCATTAGCGTAGCCTCTAATTCAAACGTTTATTAATTATTCCACTTCAAACATTTTTATTTGTTGTTTAGAATCCTTAGAATTTCCACTTTTACATTATGACAGGCGACAAGAGATTAGGTTCCGTATTCATTTTAAACGACTAAAGGTGTTCTACCAGTTAAGTTTTTTTATTATGCTATGCCGATGGGGTGCCAAGCCATTCGTTCACGACCTATGTCAGGTCCGGTTTTCGTACCAGTCAGTGCAGTCCCTGGGACTGCGCGCTATACGCGCTCGGATTGGTCGGTGTTTTTTGTTATTAACTCGAAAACCAAGCCTTAACCAACATTTTGGCAAAGGAAAAAGTTGTTTAGAATCACCTTAGTAATCATCCCTCTTCAGGTGTCGAGGTAGTCGCGAGGTAATCACCCTGTATATCCTACTAAATATGAACGGTTTCATCGCGAACGATACATTCCTTGCAGAGTAACATCAAGGAATACATTTTTCGCTATGACAGTAGTTATTAACAAATTCCATAAATTTTTGCAAGTGGGATCATCGCGGATATACCTCCTACTAAATGTAAAATGTTTCATCGCAATCGGTACATTCCCTGCAGCATAAATGCCGGAAGATATAAATGAAGTATTACGTTTTTTGCAATAAAAGTCGTTAGGAATGAAAATACACAAAAATTGTATTGCGGGACCAATCGGGAGATATACTCTACAAGATACAAAATTTTCGATCCGATTGGTCCATCCGTCTCGGAGAAATCGGCGAACATACATTTAGAGAAGAAAGTCGTTAGGAATGAAAAAATGCAAAATATTTTTTTAACGGGTTCAATCGGGAAACATACTCTACCAGATTCAAAAGGTTTCGTTCCGATTGAACCATCCGTCTCAGCGTAATCGGTGAACATACATAAAAAAAAAAAAAACACATACATACACATCGAATTGATTATCCTCCTCCTTTTAGAAGTCGGATAAAAACGTAAAAAAATTAATTCATTTTATTCTAAAATGTTATTGTAAAAAATTCTGTGGCTGTTGTTTAGAAAAAGGGGGGCGGAATTTTTGAATAAAAGGGGTCTGAAGGGGTCGAGGGGGATGCGCCGAAGACGAATTTCCGGTTACGGAAGTGCGGAAACTATCGGTGCCCGTTTTACCCGACTTACACGCTCACCCGCTGGAAATCGCTCATGATCGATCTAAACCTAAAAAAAGCGTTAAAAAAAATTGTAACCTAACCTAAATCTTACGGCTTAGAGCTGTAATAAACCTTACGGTTGGGTTAGGTTTAGTTTAGGTTAAGTTAGATTAAGTTTCTTTTTTAACGTTTTTTTAAAGTATAGGTCGATCATGAACGATTTCCAACGGGTGGGCATGTAAGTCTGGTAAAATGGGCACCGATAGTTTCCGCACTTCCGGAAGCGGAAATTCGTCTTCGGCGCCTCCCCCTCGATCCCTTCAGACCCCTTCCATTCAAAAATTCCGCTCACCTCTTTCTGTGGAACTACCAATTCTGTTACAAAAACAAAATATTTAAAACAAACTGTACTTTACCTGTACAATTGCTGAATCGATTGAACTGTTTGGAACTTATGCTACACATTTTCTAATCAAAGTTGTTTTCTTTTTCCACTTTTCCAATATGCAACAGCATTTCCTTTGTATTCTAACGTCACAATACCTCCTTCTTGTGCGACACAAGATCTTCTACAGGTTCTGCAACTTCCTCGTCAATAGGTGAAAATATGTCGTCCACAAATTCCACAGAATTTGGTCTAAACGGATCAAGGAATTTTAATGTATGATCGATTTTCATTACAAACGTCGTATGTATTTTCAACCGCTCTAACCAGCGCATCTTTTAATATATCGTGACGTTCTTGTTGACGGTTATTAATTGGTGTTTAATTGTCATCCGTCCCGCTGAATGTAATCATAAGTAAACGAATTACATTTACCGGATTTATGGCAACCATTTTATTACATGAAATGTTCTCTTAAAAAAAGATTTTGAATCACTAAGATATGGACATGCAGTGTCACAGACTCCAAGAAACTGACGATTTTAACGATTTTCCGCAACTTTTTAAAGGCACAGGAAAACATGTTTTCGCAAAAGTGTCGGATAACGTATATCTTGTCTTATTTTCCCTGCACTCTGTGTCCTTTGTTTCTATTTATAACAGAAGATAGATACTGGCGTATACAACAATGCAATTGGCAAAAGATTATCCACAATGTATAATTATTATTTAAATTATTTGCATTCGAGAGTAACTAATTTTAGTTAATGAGAATTACTAGTAGATGCAAATGTTAAAAGAATATAATGTAAAAGTAATTATTTCTATTAATATACAATCGTGTTAATAAATATGAACTTTTAATCAAAGAAAATGATAGATGGGATAAAGAACAACAATTACACTGTCCAACAAATTTTAACGTATTTTTGTGTTACGATCCTCACCCGATGATTCTTATAGTGCTTTATACGCTGATTACGAATCTGCAACCCGTTTTGCTCCTATACGTGCAGTTTTTGAGACATTTGATTTTGAAAAAAATACATATTTTTCAGTTTTAAACAAATTTTCAGACGTAATTATAAAAGATATTGAAATTCTATTTACACTAAAAGATACACTAACTATCTTTAATACATTATAAATGTTTAAACAATCATTAAACGCGGAGGGTCCCCGATTTGGCACCAATTTTTTGGGATATTTTTCAATTTATCTGAAAAAGTAGAGGTCCAGCGTAAAATCGAATTATACTAAGCGATAGAGTAGATTTTGTATCTTGAAAAACCGCCCGGAGAAAGTTGCAACATTGATTATTTTATCAAGCCAGAAAGCGAAATACCTTCGCGGGAAACGAAGTACCGACAGTGGTGTTCCGCGTCAGGACGGTTGCTCAGCGTCCCGCCTCGCAGTTACCATCGCTACCGTCCTGACGTGAAGCACCACTGTCGGTAGTTCGTCTCCCGCAAAGCTATTTCGCTTTCTGGCTTGATAAAAAAATCGATGTTGCGTGGTATAATTCGATTTTACACTGGACCTCTTCTTTTTCAGATAAACTGAAAAATATCCTAAAAAATTGATGCCAAATCGGGGTCCCTCCGTGTTTAATGATCGTTTAAACATATTTAAACATTTATAATGTATTAAAGATAGGTATCGCTATATTCAGGAAAGTCTACAGAATCTTTTAGTGTAAATAGAATTTCAATATCTTTTATAATTACGTCAGAAAATTTGTTTAAATCTGAAAAATATGTTTTATTTTTCAAAATCAAATCGTATAGCCGGTTAAGGTGGTCGGAAGTGCCCCAAAACCAAACTCGACTTACAATGAATCATTCGATAGCTTATCAAGAAAAAACAGTCTGTGCCAAGTTTCAGCCCTGTATCTCATCTGGTGGGGTAGTTACGGGTAAAAATGTAATCGCGAAGTTTTTGGCTAATTTCTCCTATTTAATGACATTCGAAAATTCTGAAAAACCTCAGAGACATTTCTATTGAAAACTGAAGCCGTAAAAAATCAAAACCATCAAAAAAATGCTGAAAAATGGCGATTTTGTATTGAAGGAGATGCCATCCTACATTCATATTTTTTGTATAAGTGTATATTATTGATACTACCATCCTCAAATGTTTTGAGATAGTTTGGTTAGGTGCCATAGTTAAAAAAATCAAAAACCGATTTTTGATTTCGCTGTTTTTTGCGTGTTAGAGTTACTTATTCGACGAATCTTCGTCTGTGCTTTATCAAATACATGGTATATACACTGTTCAATATTTTTACATGCAGGGGAATAGAATAGGAATTAAAGAAACTAAATAAACCTAATTGATAAAAGTACTTTACGAGATGTATATCTTAAAAAATCAAAAGGTTTTGTGATAGTGCCGATGGTCCAATGGTTCAGGCGCCTGTCTGTTAACCCGATGCTGGACTTTTCGTAGGTTCGAGTTCCGCACAGGCTGACTTTTTTTTCTGTAAAATACATGTTTCTCAGTTTCGTTTAGTGCAGAAACATTAAAAATCACATAATACACGTATAAAGGTTCTTTTAAAAATTGAAAGTGTTTCTCATGTTATTGCATGAAATATGTCGAAAATATCGGTTTTTGATTTTTTTAAACACGGCGCATTAGACTGAAAAATCTGAAAAAAGTTGAGGACACCAGTCATGTTACTACCTAACTACTGTAAAAAAAAAATCTAATATCCCGAAAGCTTCTACCCGAAATCTCAATTTTTCGACTATTTTTTGCATTTTTAATTTTTCACGCCTAGGATTTGCAACTGCAAAACCTGAAAAAATTCATAATCATAAAGAAACATATCTAGAATATTTCAGAATTTTTTCAGATTTTGCAGTTGCAAATTCTAGGCGTGAAAAATCAAAAACGCAAGAAAAAGTCGAAAAATTGAGATTTCGAGATACTAGATTTTTACTTTTGCAGGAGTTAGATATTAGCATGACTGGTGTTCTTCATTTTTTTCAGATTTTTCAGTCTGGTGCGCTGTGTTTAAAAAAATCAAAAACCGATATTTTCGACATATTTCGTGCGATAACATAAGAACCACTTTCGATTCTTAAAAGAACCTTTATACGCATACAAAGTGTATTATGTGATTTTTAATGTTTCTGCACTGAACGAAACTCAAAAACATGTATTTTACAAAAAAAAAAACAGCCTGAGCGGACTCGAACCTACCAAAATCAGACGCCTGAACCGCTGGACCATCGACACTATCACAAAACCTTTTGATTTTTTGAGATATAACTCGCGTAAAGTACTTTTATCAATTAGGTTCATTTAGTTTCTTTAATTCCTATTCTATTCCCCTGCATGTAAAAACATTGAACAGTGTATACACCATGTATTTAATAATGAACAGACGAAAATTCCCCGAATAAGTAACTCTAACACGCAAAAAACTGCGAAAAAATCGGATTTTGATTTTTTTAACTATGATGCACCTTACCAAACAATCATAAAAAATTTGAGGATGATAGTATCAATAATATACACTTATAAAAAAATATGAATGTAGGACAGCATCTCCTTCAATACAAAATCGCCATTTTTCAGCATTTTTTAGACGTTTTTGATTTTTCACGGCTTCAGTTTTCAATCTAAAAATCTGAAAAAAAAATCTGTAATATATGCCTCGCAAATAGAAATGTCTCTGAGTTTTTTCAGAATTTTCGAATGTCATTAAATAGGAGAAATTGGCCAAAAACTTCACGATTACATTTTTACCCGTAACTACCCTCCCAGATGAGATACAGGGCTGAAACTTGGCACAGACGTTTTTTTCTTGATATGCTATCGAATGACTCATCGTAAGTCGAATTTAGTTTTGGGGCACTTTTGACCACCCTAACCGGCTATACCCAATTTCGGCTGTTTTTCACCTCCTTAGACCGGAAACGGGCAGCAGAAAAAATTGCGTTTTTTATCAGGGGGACACTCTCTACGTATCCGCGAAGTTTCATAATTTTTTGAATTTCCGGGTTCAGGATCGTTCCTTGCGAGTCTTTTCGCGGGACACTGTTACTCACGAAACTCTCCTCGAAGTATTTCAAAATATCTAACGTTCCTCGGACAGAGACCACGCACCTCGCGATTGTATGGCCGACTGTGTTCGCTATTGCACGGGATCGGTTTTTTATTGCTGAAAATGCTGATTTTGCATGAGTTGAGAAAAAGTTCACTGGCATATTGATTCATTGAAATATCGATTCGTTGGCACCGATATTTCTCATATTTTCGGCTCAGCGTTCCGAGAAGAAGAAAGAATTTGTTGACGCTGATGGCTCTAAGGAGGTTGGTCAGTGAACTGATTTTGCGGTTGCTAACCCGTTCGTGACTTTAAAACTTAATATAATATAGTTTTTTTTTGTCGTGACGTAACACACTAAAATACATATAAACACCCTTTTTTGTATTCCATACAATTCGCGAATCGAATGTTATAAATGATTACCTTTGAAACTGGACACTCTGTTAGTTTGTAAAGTACTGATTAAATTTAAGACGGATCATCTGCATTCGGATGTGTGACAGTGATAGTTATCTTAATTGGCCCTTGCATAATTCATAGTTCTAGCTGTCTGCTATCGTTCCTATGACCGGAACCCCATGTTTTATGACTGAAGATGCGCATCAGAAGGGAAAAATCGTTTTACTAGTTTATGAATGTGCCTTGTTAATTACAGCGGTGTCATGTCACTGAATATCTTTGTGACGTCTTTGATGTTGTTACAACAGCTACGCTGTACATGAGGTCAGTTTTCCGACGAGCATCATGAACGTCACATCGTACACGGATTTTTCGATCACTTCAGCGACGCTTTTAACAAAGTACGCTGGAATATGGCTACCACAAAATGTGGCTGAAGAACGGCAAAGGAAGATATCCATATTGTACACGGCCGTTGCACTTCTGTATGGGTTATTCGTGAACGTGATAGATGTTTACTACTCGTGGGGCGATCCATCTGTAAGTGTCAGTGAGCGTGGTTGAGTCATTAGGAAAAATGTTTTAATTTGATATTGTACGAAGTGATAACTTTTTAAACAGTTATTTTAAAATTCGGGGGAACTTCCAAAAGGCCCCATCACCCCAGGACAACCAAACTTCGGATTTATAGTAATTGAGGGACGAGAAATCGAATGAGACCATTTTCAGAACTGGCAAATAAATCGCAAATAAATGACTAACCTAGGGTAGGTTAGTCATTTTCCATGAAAATGCGTTCTTATCGAGGTAATAGGGGGTTTCCGCACTTTTAGAATACCCTGTATATTTCGAGAACGGTTTATTTGCCAGTTCTGAAAATGGTCTCATTCGATTTCTCGTCCCTCAATTATTATAAATCCGAAGTTTGGTTGTCCTGGGGTGATGGGGCCTTTCGGAAGTATACCCTAAAATTCTATTGATGAAAAATCTGTGAAGCTGCTTTTGTTGCAGTATTTAATGAAAAATTTTCTCATCAGCGAATGTATTGCGTTTTCAGCGCTGTATGTACGCGATACTGAACTCGATGTGTATCAGTATGACAATAATTAAGTTGCTGATCCTAAATTCTAATAGAGCTGAGTTACTAGACGCATTTTTCTATGCCCAACGGCACTTCTGGCATAGCAATTACAATTCCGCGGAACAACCGATTTTTTCCATATCTGTAAAATATTGCACACGGTTTATGTACTTCGCATTCGCTGCTCAGCCAGCTACTTTATCCGGCTACGTGATTACGCCTCTTATTGGTAAGTGCATTAAATTAAATACATATGACCGTAATACGAGAATGATACTTTGATCTACTTTCAGGTGTGTTCTCAATTTTTTGATCAGTAACTATGTATTGTGATTGTAACTGTAAAAAAATTGTACATATAAGTTGCTACTGGTTTATATTCCAGAAAACCTTGGACAAAATAAGTCGAACAGGGCACTTCCATTCAAGATGTGGGTCGACTGGCCCATATCTGACACACCGTATTACGAACTAATGTTTACTTTTCAGGTAATGTTAATTTTCCTTTTTAAACAAATACATGTGATTATAGTTATCGTAGAAATATTGCGTGATCGTTAATCTAATTAATCTATAAATTAACACATTCTTCGTTTCCATTTAACACGTCAAACAGTAGGGGCCATCAGTAACCAACGTTAAAAATTTAAACTAATCGGAAAAAGTTTCCAAAGGTGTGTTCTTCTAAATGAGGAATAAATTGTTTTTTTTTTTGCTTTTTTTTTTGTAGTGGTAATAAGGCTCGCTGGAAGGAATTCCCAACGATGCGGATTCTTTTGACCTACCTGTGTAGGCTTAAACACTTAATGATCACTCTATATTTCTGCGGCTACTATACCATTGATTTAATAAAGTATTCGTTCAGGTGATATGCTTATACTTAATTGGCGTCGCGTATGTTTGCCCTGAAATGTTTTTATGCCTCTTTAATCTGCACGTGATGGGTCAATTTCGTATACTACAATACAGAATGTTGAATTTCTGGAACGTTAAAGGCAAAGAAATAGACGAAGTTATGTACGCCGATTATTGTTATGCAGCTCTGAAGAAGTGTATACGACATCATCAATTGCTTATTGAGTTCTGCGATAAGATCGAACAAATATACACCATGTCGATCTTTACGCACATGGTATTTTTAAGCCTGTTAATGGGTTTGGATTGCTACGAAATACTCGTGGTACGTATTAAGCTTTACAAGGCTCTCCATAATGGACGTTCGTCTTTAGAGGAGGATGGGGTACTATCAAATATCTATGAACGTTCTTTATGGTTTGCTTTTAAGCTTTACAGTAATTTGTTATTGTTGACACTATAGAAATATACTGTCGAATATATGTATAGGCAGATGCAACTCCTTCTATGCGTCTGATGTTCATATTCCACGTAGCTGGCAGCCTAATTCACCTTTGTGTCCTCACGTACACTTGCCACCTTATGATGGAAGAAAGCACCAACATTAATACAACGGTATATTTAGGTTCGTGGAGCACTTTGCCAATGAACAAAGCTGGCATATCGTTACGATCGGATTTAAAATTCGTTATGATAAGATCGGAGAAACCATGCTGTCTGACTGCTGGTGGATTTTTTCCTGTGTCTTTGGAGACTTTTACCACGGTAGGAAACTTGTCTTCATTCCTCTATTTAGCTTTGTGAATGGTACTACTTCTGAATCGCTTGGACAGAATTAACAAAATTGGAACTTTCTGTTCACAGCTTTTAAGTTCTACATTTTCCTATTTTACCCTGATGAGGGAGGCTTTCATGAGACACGATGACGATTAGTACACAAAACAGATTAATATGTATTAACAGCGACGCTAGAAATATATAAAAGTGTAGGAAGATAATTTGAGAATATTTTTTAATGTACGAAAGTTGTTATGCACTATATATGTTCTCCATTTTTATGTACAGTAAAATATAGAATGTGCACGTTGCAAGGAATACAAAAAAAATTTTTTTTCTACCCAGGTATAGAAAAATAAGTCACGTTCCAGCTTCCTTTATGCCAGTTTATGCTTGCACTTTGCCATCACTTTAATTACTATCACCTTTGGTGTGCGATTGCTTTTTAGACTGGACACTTTGATGCGTTACGAAGCACTGATCAGGTGCAAGAACGTGTACACTTGAGGTGTACGACAATAATAGGTATTGTTTTCGATTCTTGCTTAATTAACTGTTCGATCTTCCCCGTATCGTTCCTAGGTGCAGTGAATGTGCTACTATTATCATCGAATTGTAATCTGCAATTTACATAGCAAGTAATGTTGTGCTTAACACAAGTCGTTGTTTGTATGTTATGTAGCAAATATTGGAAGAAATAAATCAAACAGAGTACTTCCAGTAGTGATATGGACTGATCGGCCTGCATCTGAATCACCTTACTTCGAACTATTATTCGCCTTCCAGGTACAATAAATTTCAATTTTCGTTAAAAAGAAATATATAAACTTTTGTATCACCTTCGTTATGCCAGGTACGAATGATTTAGTAATTTATTATTCATCCAGAACGTTGGTAAAAAGACCGCTATATGTCCACTGAAGCCTATGTACAGGGTGTCCCAGAACTACCGTTAATCCCTTGAAAGGGTGGTAGCTGGGATGATTTTCCTTTGGCAAAATGTTGTTTGAAGCTTTGTTTTTGAATTATTAAGGAAAAATACTGGCCAATCCAAACGTCGGCTACGAAAAATGGGCTTGGCCTAGGTCCCGAACGAACACTCGGTATCCTGCTGGTATAGCAGGAGTCGTTGAAAAAATAAATAAATTGAACTGATGTTATATCCTGCTTTCAGCATAGTAGGTTAATTTAGGAATAAATGGGTAAGTTTCCTTTCAATTTTTTCGCAAACTTTTCATGATTAACGTTCCCTTCAATTCAAACGTTTATTAATTATTCCATTTCAATCATTTTTATTTGTTGCTTAGAATTTCATTTTCTACGTTTTTATGACAGACAACAAGAGATTAAGTTGTGTATTCATTTTAAGTAACAAATAAAAAACAAACAAGTTAGCAACAATAAAAATTCAATTAGTTCGATTCATTTATTTTTCCAACGTCTCTTGCTATACCGGCAGGGTGCCGAAACTGTTCGTTCGGGACTCACAAGTAACACTAGGGAAGTGTCATACAGCGATTTTCCTGAAACTTGGCATGCAAGTTGTACATGGAAAACTATTGGATACGTATAATGTTATATTGGCCCGAAAGCCGTTTTAAGGGTAGAAATCACCCTTATCGATTTTGGGGATAGGTCGATTTTCGCAGATAAATTACTAATGTAATTTACATTTAAGGAATAACATCCTCAAAACACAGTCTTTAATACATAACCAGTTTTCCTCGCCCAGATTTAAGAATATATTTCGATACGCTTGGTGGAAGTGTGGCTATATTGCAGAAAAACCTGACAAATGCGAAGCCCCTGCAGATTTCTGTTTGAAAAACTGCAATGGCACATATGAACTCTGCAATGATATTGCAATAATTAAATGTGCTTGGTGTATGACATCGATGTGCATGCAGCACTTCTTTGCCGTAACAAACGTTAACTCTCCACATTACTGCACTAAATTTAAAGTGTAAGTCGAAAAGCACCCCGATTCGTCTCAAATTCGTCTCAAAGCTATGCTGATTTCTTACTTTTTTGCAATTTTCGCACTTTTTGACAGTGTATAAAACTTTTGAAAAAATGCGACCGCCATATTGAATCCGCCATTTTGAATTCTTACAAACGGACTATAGATTCGTTATCAGCAACCCCAAAAACCCTTACTTACCTGATTTCACAACAATCGTAAAAATAATTCGTAAAATAGTCGTACCTATCCCCAAAATCGATAAAGGTGATTTCTACCCTTCAAACGGCTTTCGGGCCGATATAACAATGTACGTGTCCAATAGTTTTCCATGTACTACTTGTATGCCAAGTTTCAGAAAAATCGCCGTATGACAATTCCCTAGTGTTACTTGTCAGGTGAAGCCCAGTTTTCGTAGTCTAGGCTGCCACTCCTGAGCCCGCGCGCTATACACGCTCTGATTGGCCAGTGTTTTTCCTTAATAATTCAAAAACGAAGCTTCAAACAACATTTTCGCAAAGGAAAATGTTGTTCAGAATCACCCCAGCTACCACCCCCTTTGTTCGAGCTTCGTACGATTAAATTAGAAATTTCTAGAAACTAGATCGCTTCCTTCGTCTCTGCTGTTCGTTCCGCCGGCCTCCAGCCATCTCACTCGCTCCGTTGGCCGACGTGGCGAGCCGACTGGGCTGCTAGACCGGCGGGCGACGGCGGGGACGAGGGAACCATAATATAAATATGCCGCCGCATACTTGCGAATATGCTTCTTCGTACACGGCTTAGCGTACCAGTTCTTCGGAAATCGAACAACCTGCTTCGGATAACAAGAACTGTTAAACTTTTCTTTTGATTAAACTTTATTCACATACAATTCTCCGAATCAAAGATCCTTCGTAGTCACAATTCGCACCTTTTTCGTATAGACGCGTTCTGCAAATTGGAAGTCATCGCTTCGGCAAGGTCGCGCACCGGCAAAAAATTGCGTCCGAAACCGTTCTCTAACCCCTTTCCCGGTTAAGGGGCGAACACGATCAAACATTGGTCCTTCGAGCCGGATGGTGCGGTCAACGAACGTTCTTCCACGTCGCGAGTGAGTGGTGCCAGTGACGAATCCTTTTTTTTTTTTTTTTTTTTTTTTTTTACGTGGAGGAAATCTTCTAAAGACACCCCCCGCCCCCCTGGGGAGGGGCGGGAGGTAGTGCGGGATTTTTACCCGCTAAAACCTCCACGGTGGCCTGCACTGGGGCTATAGGGAGGGCCCCGGGACCTCTGACGAACACACCGGGACTCTCCCACACCAGTGACGAATCCTGGGAAATTGTGGCTGGATTCCAACGCGGGAGGATTGACTCGCCGCCTCAAGACCGGACTCCACGAACAAATCAAGCAGGCATCGGAAAAGGGAGTCAAAAAGAGAAAGATAAGTCTCATTCTTTATTTAAATCATTTCTCTTGCCGTAACGGTCCTGCCGTGACGTCACCCGCTTGGGCGTTGTCTCCTGAGGTCGAGCCTGTGTTTGTAAACGCTTCGGAACGTCTTGAACTTCGAATGAACAGTCGTTGCTTCTAACGGTTTTCGGAAACGCCCTGATCTGAAAAAGGAAAGAATTACGATGCCTTCGACTGAATACGTGGATATTTTACGGGAACAGGAGGAACTCGGATGTTGGATCCAACGGTTTTGGACCAACCTTTGTAAATTGGGTAGGGAAAAAGTTACGCGGGCAGTTTTGGAACAGCGTAGAGGTCTCCTTGAGCGATATTGGGATGCGTTTTTAAATGGTCATCGTCAACTGTTGCGATTCAGAGAAGCCGAGGGCAGTGCTTACGTAGACCAAGACCACTTTTCTACCATCGAAGAAGCTTATCTTCAGGTCGCGGCTCAGATGGCGCAGTACCAAGAGGACCTCGCGAAGGCGGGCCCCTCGCGTGGAGTACAAGCGCCTCCAGACCCGCCGGCAATGCCGCAATTGCCAGAGATACAATTACCTACCTTCTCAGGATACCCCCTGCAGTGGGAGAGTTTTCGAGATCTTTTCCGGAGCCTCGTTCACAGCGTTCCCAACCTTCCAGATGTACAGAAATTTCTGTACCTGAAGACGGCCTTGACCGGGGAAGCGGCGGAGGTCATCCAAAATACGCCAATCACCGATGCTGGATACCAAGGAGCCTGGGAGGATCTGGAGCAGCGGTACGGGAATTTGCGTTTTCTGTCTTTCTCGCACCACCAAGCTCTTCTTTCCTGCTCTCCCGCGCAACAGCAGTCTGCCGCGGAATTGAAAAGGCTGTTAGATACATTCAGACAATCGATTAGGGCGTACACGGCGCTAAACAAACCGGTACCTCAATGGGATGAGTGGTTTGTTTATTTCTTAAGCCAAAAATTGGACAAAACCACCCACCTGGCCTGGGAAACCTCTCTAGCTGATAGTCGCGACATCCCGTCGTTCCGACAGCTTTCTCTTTTCATGGAAAATCGCATCCAAGCGTTGGATGCTGCTCAGGCGGCCGACCCCGTGTTGCATCCCGCAACAACCAAAGATGCTCTGGCTAAAACAAAAAAGGAGGCGCCTGTAAAACGGACTAATGTCGCAGTCTTAGCTGCATCGGCCAAGAGTCCCGCCCCTCGTAAGTGCCCCTCGTGTGCAGGAAATCATAACTTTGCTTATTGTTCTAAGCTAAAGGCGCTCCCACCACGGCGCCGGAAGGAGCGAGCTCAACAACTACAGGCGTGTTTTAATTGCTTGACTGTTGGCTATGACTCAACCAAGTGCTCGTCAAGCCAAGTCTGCTTAGCGTGCGTCAACAAGCACCACACGCTCTTCCATGATGCGATGGCGAGTCCCGCAAAGAGTACACCCACGACCAAAGGAGAGGCTTCAACATCTCCACCGCCAGCGGCTTCTTCCGACACAGAAGAAAAAAACGTGGCTGCCTAAGGAGGCGAAGGGCCTGTTCAGCTACCACTCGACCCGCCGCACTCTTAGCAACGGCCAAGGTGAGGGTAGAGGCACCATCAGGGGAACACCTCGAAGTCAGAGCCTTGCTAGACACCGGTTCGGACACGTCGCTGGTATCTGGTTGGGTAGTACAAGCACTCCGTTTGCCACGGCGGGCGGTCAGCGTCGCCATCTCAGGAGTACAGGAGAATGAGAGTGGACTGGCGAAAAGCGAGGTTTCTCTTTCTTTACGCTCTCGTCTGGACCCCAGCTTTCATTTGTCGGTTCGTGCGTTGGTGCTGCGGAAACTGACTGCGTTGCTGCCCGCTCGAGCAGTGCAACCACAGTCTTGGCCGCACCTTCAAGGAGTGATTCTTGCCGATCCTGAATATGGAGTACCCTCTCGTGTTGACTTGATCCTAGGAGCTGATATTTGTGGAGTTTTGTTACAGGACGAGTCGAGGGTTGGACCGATTGGTACCCCAACGGCGCGGCGCATGCCTCTTGGGTGGGTGTTGATGGGCCCTGTCTCCGATGCCAAAAGAACTAGCAGCAAGGCAGTCGTCCACAGTCTTCATTGCCAAACGGACGACTCAACGAATAGGCTGCTTCGACGCTTTTGGGAGCTCGAAGAGCTACACGAACAGCCCCCGTTATCACCGGAGGACCGAGAATGTGAGCGGCACTTTCGAGAGACGCACTATCGGGACGAAACAGGCCGCTACTCGGTGCACCTACCTTTCAAATTGGATCCAAGCCTCGCCCTGAAGCCCAGCAGATCGACGGCGCTAAAGCTGCTGCTTAGCTGTGAGCGCAAGTTGGCGTCCAACGAAGCCTGGCGAGACAAGTACTCGCAGTTCATGGACGAGTACGCAGCCTTGGGTCACATGGAGGCGGTACCGGAATCTGCGGTTCAGGATCCAGCCTACTATCTACCGCACCATGCTGTGGCGAAGCGATACGACCCTACCGGCAAAATCAGGGTCGTCTTCAATGCCTCCTTTCGCACCGCCACGGGATCCTCTCTCAACGACTGTCTGCTGCCTGGACCGAAACTGCAGTCAGACCTCTGGATGATTCTAACACGATGGCGCCTATTTCGAGTAGTATTTACCTCGGATATTGTTAAAATGTTTCGGCAGATTCGAGTAGACCCGGCGGACGCGGACTGGAGCAGGATACTTTGGCGCTCCAGACCCGATGAACCTGTACAGGACTTCAGGCTAAAGACCGTCACCTATGGCACAGCCTGCGCGCCCTTCCTTGCGCTGCGGGTGTTGGTCCAACTTGCTGCAGACGAGGAGGAGCGTTTCCCGCTGGGAGCGGTCGCAATTCGTCGGCATTCGTATGTGGATGACATCCTTGCCGGAGCTGACGACGAGGAAGCAGCTCTGGAATTACGACGACAGGTCATCTCCATCCTGCAATCGGGAGGCTTCGATCTGAGTAAATGGGCATCGAATAAGCCGAGCTTGCAGGAAGCGGAAGAAGGTCAAGCCTGCGTGTTCCAGGACCACACTGGAGTCAGTACCTTGGGAGTCGTCTGGAGGCCAACCACGGACACCTTCTCCTTGCGTGTCCTTCCACCCCTCAACGAGCCCACGCGATACACTAAAAGGCGTATCCTCTCGGAAGAAGCCAGTCTCTTCGACCCCTTGGGATGGGCGGCCCCTGTTTTAATTTTCGCAAAGATTCTCATGCAGGACCTCTGAATAATTGGCGCAGAATGGGATGAGGACTTACCTGAGCAACTGCTTTCCGCATGGAAAACCTTCCGGAAGACGCTGAGCCAACTCGACGCTTTGGCCATTCCTCGCTGGACGAACTACTCAGCAGACACGGCGCAACTGGATCTGCACGGGTTCTGCGACGCCTCCCAGCGAGCCTATGCAGCCGTCGTCTACCTGCGAGTGTCCAGGGGAGAAGCCAGCGTGGCCACACCGCTTGTGGCAAAAACCAAGGTCGCACCGGTCAAAGCAGTTAGCATACCACGTCTGGAATTATGCGGCGCGGTGCTACTTTCCAAATTAATTGCGGAAGTACAAAAAGGATTGAACGTACCAGCAACCATCACGGCTTGGACGGACTCCAGCGTTACCCTCCACTGGATCCGAGGGCATGCCTCAACCTGGAAGCCGTTTGTTGCCCACAGAGTAGCCACCGTGCAGTCCAATGTTCCGCCTCAAAATTGGAGACACGTGGTAACCAAACACAACCCTGCGGACTTGGCAACAAGAGAGATAACGCCGTCGGAGCTCTTGTCGTCGCAGCTTTGGTGGAGGGGACCCTCCTGGCTCATCGACCCCCAGATCTGTGGCCTGCATCACCACTAGGAAAGGTCGAGGAGGCGGACTTGGAGCGGGGCCGAGTACAAATCTACCTAGCAAAAGAAAACGAGGAGAACGACCTCTTATCAAGGTTTTCAAGCTTGACACGCCTAACTGCCGTGATTGCTCTCTGCTTTAGATTTCATCGACTTACCAGGAAGCTGACCACCGAAACCGGGTTTATCCGGGCTTCGGAGCGAGACACTGCTCTACGGATCGCTATCGGCCTAGCTCAGAAGTCCAACTTTCACACAGAGGTCGACCAGCTCCGGCAGCACAAAGAGGTACGGCGATCCTCGACCCTCATCGCCTTGAGGCCCTTCTTGGATGACCAAGGGCTGCTACGCATCGGAGGCCGCCTCGACCAAGCCTCTCTTCCCTACAACGAGAGGCACCCTTACATAATCGGGAAGAAAAATCCGTTGGCTACTCTTTTGGTGCGAGATGCCCATCTCCGTACTTTACACGGAGGACCGCAACTCACCAGGAGCCTGCTGGCGCGACGCTACTGGATCATCCATGGCCGCTCTCTAGTGCGAGACGTCATTAAGGGGTGCGTAAAATGTGCTCGCTACAGTGGAAGGCCGACCACGCAGTTGATGGGCCCCTTACCGCTCGAGCGCATCACTTCTCGGCGACCCTTCCTTTCTACGGGGGTGGACTATGCAGGACCGGTGAAGCTGCGAACATCACCAGGAAGAGGACACAAATCCTACAAGGGATATATGGCGCTGTTCATTTGCCTTAGTACTCGCGCGATTCATCTGGAAGCTGTCTCAGACCTTACCGCTGCCTCATTCCTAGCCGCTTTTCGCAGGTTCATCAGCCGCCGAGGCCGCTGCGCCACGATGTTGAGCGATAATGGGACCGTCTTCCACGGAGCGGACCGGGAGTTGCGCAACATGTTCCGCGGCGCCTCCGCCTTCTACCTAGACGCCGCAGCTTCGTTGGCACCCGAAGGCACGGATTGGAGCTTCATCCCTCCGTATGCTCCGCACTTCGGGGGCCTATGGGAGGCAGGAGTTGGAACGGTCAATCATCACTTACGAAGAATCGTCGAAAACGCCACACTTACCTTCGAGGAGATGACGACGCTTCTGTGCCAGGTGGAAGCTTGCGTAAATTCACGACCGCTACATCCACTTTCCGACGACCCCTCGGACCTGTCGGCATTAACACCCGGACACTTTTTAATCGGTGAACCCATTTGTATCGTTCCGGATCCAAAATCCGAATCGCGTGATATTTCTCTTATTTCGCGCTGGCGACAAATATCTGCATTACGTTCTCACTTTTGGCACAGGTGGAGGCGGGAATATCTGCAACACCTTCAGCAACTTCCCAAGTGGCGTCAGCAGAAGGAAAACCTGAAGCTGGGGACACTAGGGCCATCCAGGGCCAGATGGACGAGTGAGAGTAGCCACCTTGAGAACTACTAGCGGTTCCGTCACCAGACCAATAGTCAAGTTGTGCCCCCTCCCGGTGCCCTCTGCTGACGTCACTTCATCCGCTTCCACGTAATTTTCCGTTTCACGCGTTGGAAAACTTATATAGGTCATGGCGGGCGGTTTACCGCCGTAATTGATTCAATCACTTATATCTCTTCTTTGTACCTTTAAATTTCGTGGTTGCTTATTATGTTCTTTAGTATAATTACTTTATTGTAGTGTAATTACTTACCTTTGTATTATGTTAGTTGTAAGTCCTTTTATTTTTATGCACCTAGCACTGTGTCCAACGGTTTGATGCACGTAACTTTACTGTTCGCATTAAGGTTAGCTTTATGGATAGATTTGTTTGATGCATGCGTGCTTCTTTGCCATCCAAAGAAGGCGGGCGGTATGTTCGAGCGTCGAACGATTACACTAGAAACTTTTAGAAACTAGATCGCTTCCTTCGTCTCTGCTGTTCGTTCCGCCGGCCTCCAGCCATCTCACTCGCTCCGTTGGCCGACGTAGCGAGCCGACTGGGCTGCTAGACCGGCGGGCGACGGCGGGGACGAGGGAACCATAATATAAATATGCCGCCGCATACTTGCGAATATGCTTCTTCGTACACGGCTTAGCGTACCAGTTCTTCGGAAATCGAACAACCTGCTTCGGATAACAAGAACTGTTAAACTTTTCTTTTGATTAAACTTTATTCACATACAATTCTCCGAATCAAAGATCCTTCGTAGTCACAATTCGCACCTTTTTCGTATAGACGCGTTCTGCAAATTGGAAGTCATCGCTTCGGCAAGGTCGCGCACCGGCAAAAAATTGCGTCCGAAACCGTTCTCTAACCCCTTTCCCGGTTAAGGGGCGAAAACGATCAAACACCCTTAAAGGACTAACACTCTTTTTGGGACACCCTGTATATAACTGTTTGTGGACTTGTAATCCGCCGTTCTATGTTCTCAGGTGCTAATAGCAAGAGAAATGCCGTTTGTGGTGTTAATCAAAGTCCCTACTAAATTATTGCCATGTCATGTCAGTATACCTGCTGATGACGCCTTAAAAAGTCTATCCGGGTACGGCGTTCTATGTGGGGAGTTAAGAAATCAGTTGTTTAAGGACCATCATGGACAACAGGATGTACAATGACCTTTTGATTATTTTAGCCAAGTTTTTCTTAATGTTCTCAGGGGTTTGGCTTACGACAAACAAAGTTGACGAGGTTCAAAGGAAAATCGCGTTGTTTCAACTGGCTGAACAGCATGAGTATTGGTTACTTCTGGGCTACTGACGCTTATAAGCGTGAGTAGCTGTGTAATTAGCATCAGCTGAGGCTATTTCGAAGTTACGAGACTAATGGAAATACTGATCCCAGTATTGCGCTTACTGTTGCACCAACATCCTTTTTGTTGTTATGGCAGCATGTAAGGTGGCAGTCTTGCGGATTCGTAGATCAGATGTTCTTTGCCGAAGGTCAGAAGTATTGCAAGCTACTGATGTACTTTGTACTGACTTAGTATTCGTACTTACTTACTGCTCTTCACCAATAATTTGTGAGTGAATTGATTTAACCATTTCTGCTTTACACTTCTAATTTCCATATTTCAATATCTAACAAAAGTATCTGTAATTAAGCAAGTAACAAATCTTTAATGATATAGATAATGAAAATTTAAACGTCGTCCAAATATGGGCGATATGGTAGTCAACGTGTTAAGAGAAGGTGTTGGGAAACGTGTATCTGTAAGTTAGGTTCAGTTTTTAACCGACTTCGAAAAAGGAGGAGGTTACTCAATTCGATCAGTATATATGTTTTTTGTGTTTTTTTTTCTGTTTGTTCACTGATTGTTAGTACTTCGGGATGGATGGACCAATATGTAGAGTATGTTTCCCGATTGGTCCTGTAAAAAAACATTTTTCATTTTTTCTAATGATTATTATTGTAAAAAACAGGAAGTTTCTAATCTCAACATTGGATGATTTCAATGACCCTTTAATATGTTGTCAGGTGCATGATTCTGAACAACTTTTTCATTATGCATAATTAACGGAAAGCTTTAGTTTCCGAGATATTCGTGAAAACCTATTGTTACTCCTACATTGAATTCTACATATGCCTACGTGTCTCTGGCGATGTATGGGTCAGCATGCAGTCGCCACTGATCTGTATAACTGGATACGGTATACGACGTCTCAGCATAGCCGTACTCTGCGATTTCTCAAAATCGCCATCGTTTTCGATTGTCATGTATCTGCAGTGTCCGAATATTAAACTTATGTAACTGAATGTAAAATTTAATTTTTGAACGAAACCACTTAATAAGTAACTTACATATTGTATTTGTGTATTATTTTATCTACATATACTTTTAGTTGTATTTCTTTGTATGTTTTGTGCATATTCTTCAGATACGTGCAAGTTTGTATTTGTAAACTGAATTAATTAATTAATAAAAAATATATATTGTATATAATATAATACAGTAGACATTGCAGTGTGTGGAACAGATTAGTTTGGTGCCTTTCGCCAGGGGGAGAAGTGGTCAATTCTCAAACATGGCGAATTTGAAAAATCGCAGGCGTAGAGCGTCATGCCGTATCCAGTTGAATAGATCAGTGGCAGTCGCTGATTTTCTACTGTTTCTATACACATATCGCGTCAACCGAAAATCAGTATACGTATATCTATAATAACTATTGTTATTGCAAAATCCTATTTTTTAGCGCTACTCTGCAAAGAATGCACCGATTGCGATAAAACATTTCACATTTCGTAGATCTTTCCACGATGATCACATTTGCAAAAATTTATGTAACTTTTTATTATTAATAGGGGAAACTTCCGAAAGGCCCCCTACCCCAGGACAACCAAACTTCGAATTTATAGTAATTGAGGGACGAGAAATCGAATGAGACCATTTTCAGAACTGGCAAATAAACCGTTCTCGAGATATACAGGGTATTCTAAAAGTGTGGGACCCCCCTTTTATCTCGATAAGAACGCATTTCCGCGGAAAATGACTAAAACAAAAGTCGTGGGAGTCGTAAAGTATTATCTTTACGGGCGTGCCAATTATTGTCCTCCGGTAAGGAAAACCCAACACCTGACCCGTTGTCGGCGTAAGGAATGTTGAATTAGGGACGAAAAAGCTACCCTGAGCGGGTTAGCGACTACACCCACCAGGCGCCTTACGTCTAACCTAAACCCTTTTTTTTTTTATTTTTATTCTTTTTTTTTATACGTGGAGAAAATCTTCCTAAGACACAGGAGTCCCTGGGGAGGGGCAGGAGGTAGTGTGGGATTTCTACCCACTAAAACCTCCACGGTGACCTGGACTGGGCTGCAGGGAGGGCCCCGGGACCCCCCCGCCCTTGGCGCGACTGCGCCCCATCTCGAGGAGGGTCTGACCTTTGACCCTCCCCCATACGTGCCAACTCCGCCGACGTCGGGGGTCACACCCGACGCCGGCTACTCCTCGGGCCGCGTGCAATGACGACCGGGGCCCCAGCCCCGGCCGCCTGCGGCCCGGCGGCCCCGCACCGTGCGTGCGGGGCCGCCATATCCTTTGATGGGGAGAGGGCAAATCCCTCTCCCCGTCTCCTCCTCTTCTGGGGAAGGCTGGCGCCTCCCCCTAGTCCTCTTCGGGGGAGCCGATGCTCCCCCATCCTCTTCTATCGGTGGGGGCGGTGGGCCTGGTATGTAATAGCTTCACGGCCCACCGCCCCGTCCGCCTCATCTGCTGTTGGCGCCGTCGGGAGGCCTACCCCGACGGCGCGTCCTCCTTAAGGGCGATGACCTCCTCACAGAATGAGGTCACCGCCCGCCACTGATCCTCGCCGGAAAGCATGGCTCTCACTACCGCCTCCGGCGAGAGATCAGGGCCCACCTCGCACTCCAGGGCGTGACGGGCCCGCGCAAACACTGGGCAATGCAGCAGTGTGTGCTGCGCGGAGTCCCGCTCCGCCCCGCAGTGGTGGCATATCGGCGTCGCCTCGCGACCTATCCGGCACAGGTAGTCACCGAAGCAGCCGTGCCCGGTGAGTACCTGCGTGGTCCGGTAGGTGACCCTTCCGAAGCCGCGGTCCCGCCATTCGTTGATAACCGGCAGGACCGCCCCGACCGCTCGCTGGCCGGCTGCGCCGCTCTGGATGAGCTCGCGGCGCCACCGGTCCAGGGCATTTTGCCGGGCCTGGTGCCTCCACTCCTGCTCGACCGTCGGCTCTGGCGGTGCCTCGCCCGTCTGGCGGTGGCCGCGCAAGCGCCACGTGAGGCCCCCTCCCGCACCTAAACCTAACCTAACCTAACCTAACCTAACCCTAACCCTAACTTGCAAGGTTAAGTCCAAGGTCACTACAAGATAATACTTTACGACCCCTACAACTTTTGTTTTAGTCATTTTCCGTGGAAATGCGTTCTTATCGAGATAATAGAGGGGTCCTACATTTTTAGAATACCCTGTATATCTCGAGAACGGTTTATTTGCCAGTTCTGAAAATTGGCTCATTCGATTTCTCGTCCCTCAATTACTATAAATCCGAAGTTTGGTTGTTCTGGGGTGAGGGGGGCCTTTCGGAAGTATACCCCTATATTATTTTAATAAGAATGACATTCCGTCCGCATAAAAATACAAAAGAATGTATTAAGCGCTCAGCGCTCTATGCCAGGCCTGGCCAACTCAAATGGTTTCACGGGCCACTTTGATGATGCATAACGTTACATCGGGCCGCACTTTAGGTAAACATGCTTTTAAAAAATGTAATAAAACAGATCCGAGCGTGTACGTAGTGGCTTTTTGGTGTTCACGCAACAACGAATAACGAAGTGTTGGTTCCGAGAACTCCCAATTCACTGTTCACGGAGACAAAAGAATTGGTTCATAACTGCATTCAAATGACAGATGAACGTTACCGATGGTTGCCTAACGAAACAGATTCTTTCAGTAATATTTGACGTTCGTGGATATCAAATATAGAATTGGAGTTCGTAGGCGTACTTGCGCATTATAGCAGTAACACATGAAAATTTTCATTTATTTAATATTTTTTGTATACATACAACGAGAAATAAAAATTTCAATAGAAATGTAAAATCACCTGGCGGACCGCACAATTTAACATGGCGGGCCGCGCGTTGGCCAGGCCTGCTCTAACAATAAACCTATGCCCGCTACTCCCTAACTACCGCTCGCAATCGCCAGGTGGCTGCGCGTTCGTATCTACCGAAAAGAGAACTCGCAAAGTTTGCATGATATATACTAGTCCGTATCGACCGATGAATCGTTTATTTTCATCTTAAAAATTTTATTACTACATGTCTTGCGCCGGCGAAAACAAGTGACTACATTTAATTTTGTCTTCGAAATTTTTGTCGCTGTAAGGACCTGCAGCAGGCGAGATCACCCTTATATATTGTATAACTATGATTCCCACCGACTTACCATTCCTCTTTAAACGTCTGCAATTCATTTGCCATAACAGTAAATCGGGCAGACATTTAAATATATAGGACTCAACTTACGCTCAGATTGTTTTTCACACGGACAATTATATGTCGGAATTTCGAAAACGGGTAATTCCAAAAACCAATTACTTTTACTACCAAATGAAAAAAAAACAACAAAAAATGTTATATATTCCGAAGTTCTATAATATCACTTTTCAATAAATTCAAATTCTACGCATATGATACGCGGGCGAAGCCGCGACAGAGGATGTTAGTAGGAGATATTTCCACAATGATCCTCTTTGCAAAAATGTATAATACTTGTTATCGTTAATAACTGTCGTTATTGCAATTAACCAATAAGAACGGTAAACCTCCTTACGGCATCCTACAAGTACTGCTCGTTCCACTAAAAAGTGTGAAATAAAATAATTTTTAACAAAAAATACAACCGACTTCAAAATGCGCTAAAAAATGTAAAATAACTTATACTTCATTTCTACAACAAAATGCACTAAAAAGTATGAAACAATTTCTATTTCATTTATACAAATACCCAACAGCTATTAATAAAATCTATTTACTCATTAAATAGTATACGAAATACATTTCAACCTTTTCGGAGACGGCGCAAAATTAAAAATACCAGAATAAACGATGCTGCCAATAACCGTTTGATTGCGGTATAGCGCACTTGGTAATTAATAAATCGTAAGAAAAAATACGAAACGTTATAAATACGGTCGATAACATCTGTAATTGTAACGATTGCATCAGAAGTTGGGAACATTTCTGATGTATGTACATGAAATTGAATCGACTTCATCGGTACATATGTGAAAGTCATGGATCTAATAACCTATGAATGGAGCCCTCGGCGCGGGGGTTGCCAAACTTGCGGCAGGGGGGGGGGGCTGTTTCTTTCTATAAGTCCGTCCAACGAGACGAGTCAGTAAATGTAAACAAAACAGCTGCGCGGTGTTCATGCTCTTTCTATTGTCTGTCAAGTGTCCAGCTCAGGGCCAACATTCGGGCTTTGGGCGCTCATGCGCTGTAACCGCTCATGCTCATGAGCGCTATTTTCAACCGTTTCCTTTGGTTTATGAGCGCTCACATGAAAAAAGTACAATCATTCGCTTTGGCTGTTGTAAGCGAAAATGGAAGAGAAGAAAAAATTAATCTGTAAAATATTTGCGCAAGCATTAATTTTATTGGATTTGCTTGAAGATGAAAAATATCGAAACTTTTCTAATGAAAAGTTAGAAGAAATATGTATATTTCTGGCTCGCCCTAAACCTAAACCAGTACCTCGATTAAAAAATTTTGTAGAAGAAATTTTGAAAATTACAGTAACAAACAATTTAAAGAGCATTTTAGGTATATATAGTAATATTTTCTTTACAAAAGAAAATGTTTAAGTATCTTTTTTGTATTGGACGCCATCTTTATGGTTATAAGTTGCTATTACAGCGTTCCTTTTGGACAGAAGGCGTTTGTTAGCGCTTACGCTTTCGCTGCCCTACCTGAATGGAATAAGCATTTGTGAGCACAAGTTATGATGTTTTGATAACGTCATTACTCGATCCATGCGCGCTTATAGCGCCAAAGCGAACGTTGTGTGCGATATTTATAAGCGCTTACAGCGCGTGAGCGTCCGAAGCGAACGCAGCCTCGGTGGTCCTTTGCCGTGAGCCCTTGCTTGGAAAGCCAGGCGGGAAATTTAGCGTTTTTCAAAATTATTTGTCATGATTTTGGGAGATGGATTACACCGTCAGGATTACAAATGACGCATAGCAAATACAAAGTTCGCAAATTATATTTTGTATAAAGTAATCGATATAAAAATTGGGATGAAGTTCCAAATACGACCGGTCGCCGATCAAGATGTAATTTTGAGGGAGAGGGGGGAGGGGACTCCAAATACAAAGTGGTATCTTCGGCTTCCTATTAGTTTCCGAGATACTAATTAAAAATTTTCGTACAATACATAGAATTTTTCCTATACAGACGTAACTAATACAACCGTCTTCGCTGTAGTAAGCTGACATCGTCAAGTGTCGAACAGCCGTTGACACAGTGGGGATTCCAACCTGACTATCTATAGGGTGTCCTATTCAAAACTTTGGAGATACGACGGCCGTTGTAGCGTTGAAATTTATCTGCCCTAAACTAACCTACGTATAAATCAAATGTGTTTAATTCCTTGAGAATTAGTAATAAAATATAAAACATAACGTAATGTAACTAAAAAACTGGATTTTACATGAAACACCCTATAGAAACGGAAGCCGATATCGCTATGGTGTGAACGGCTGTTCGACACTTGACGATAACGGTTGCTACAGCGAAGACGATAGTGTTAGTTGCGTCTGTACAGGAAAAATTCTATGTATTGTACGAAAGTTTTTAATTAATATCTCGGAAACTAATAGGAAGCCGAAGATGCCACTTTATATTTGGAGTCCCTTCCCCCCTCCCCCCCTGCCCCTCAAAATTTCATCTTGATCGGTGACCGGTCGTATTCGGAACTACAGTCAAAAATTGCACCGATCACGTTATTAATGTTGTTGAAAATAAATTTTGGCAATTGGATAACATTACAGATACAGTAATGAAACCATTTATTATAAATGTCAACAGTTCGGACAGTAGTTCGAATTGTGAATTGAATTTAGAATAAAAAGGTTACAATTGTTTGTAACCTTCTTTATGTCTTTATTTATCCCACTATTTAGATGTGCTTATATTAATAACGAATTCTACATTACAATAAACAAATTATTGTTTCAAAAGAAATAGCTTCTTATTTTTTAGTATGTAGGGATCGATATACAGTGAGCCGATCTTGCTTCGCGCCCGAGAGTTTGTATACATTTACTGACTGGTCTCGTTGGACGGACTATAGAATATGCCGCGATCGGGTCTTTCCGCCGCATACTCGATGATTGCAGATAAACCACACATTCTATACGCACTAACACGGACTCCGCACCATGTGTCGACTTATACATATAGGAAAGAGACAGATATACACGCTTCGCCTATATTCGGCTACTCAAAGGTTGACAGTCGGGTCAAGTTGAAGAAAATTTTTTAATTTTGCGCCGCCTCCAAAAAGGTTGAAATGTATTTAGTATCCTATTTAACGAGTAAATAGGTTTTATTAATAGCTGTTAGGTATTTGTATAAATGAAATATAACTTATTTCATTAAGAAATAGAAATTAGTGCATTTTGTTGTAGAAGTGAAGTATAAGTTATTTTACACTTTGTGGCGCATTTTGAAGTCGATTTTATTCTTTGCTAAAAATTATTTTATAAATAATTCTTCTTATATATTGCAGCAAACATGGAAAGCAATAAATCGGAAAGAGAACTCGATTTCAGTGATTTTCCCACGACGGAAACACCCTATTACGAACTGTTGTTCCTAGTTCAGGTACCATAATTTCTATTTTCTTTAAGCGAATTTTAACGTTTGATGTGCTTTGCGATGCTGTTTATAAATGATATATATATTAATTCCAGGTGATTGTCGTGCTCGTAATTTTCTTCACTTATATTTGTGCAGATCCTTTTGTGCATACTGAACATACACGTAATCTGTCAGTTTTGCATGCTACGATATAGAATGTTGCGTTTTTGGAACTCCAGTGTTGATATAATCAGATACAGTGCTCAATGGTGCACAGCTATGAAGAAGTGTGTCAAGCAGCATCAAATACTTATTGAATTCTGCGAGATGATTGAACGTCTGTTCAAGTTCACTATCTTTTGGCGTATAGTAGCTTTCAGTGTGCTGATGGGTCTTGATTGTTACCACATACTTCCGATACGTGTATCCAACTAGGACTTTTAATATGCGTGGCTAAATTCCTGGATCAGTAATATTTACTTAAGGTTTTGTCGAGTAGTGTATCTTCAGATTTCGAATTTTTAACCGACTTCGAAAAAGAAGGTTACTCAATTTGATCAGTATACAGTAAAACCTGGATAAATGCAACCAAGATTGGGACCCAGTGGTTGCATTTATCCAAGCGAGGTGTCGAATCTCGGGTTACACGCGACGACCAGCCAAGCGTGAACGTAGAAAGGGACAGACAGTGGCGGAAAGAGAGAGGTCCGATGATGAAAGGATAGAGCCGAAACGTATCGGTGTGACTACTAATACTAATTCAACTATAAAACTTTTTTATTTTTGACTTTTTTTTATTGAAACTTTTACTAACGCATTGGTGAAATTTTTCTGATTAAAATGGTACCAAACACGATATAGTTTCAATTATAATTACTTGCTAAAATTGATGTTAAAGGTTGGCGAAAAGCAACAGAAATCGAAATCAAAACCAGTCGCGGTGTCGGCTCTGGTTTCAAAGGTTTCATTTATCCAGGCAAGGTGGCGATTCTGGGCATTTAATGTTGCATTTATCCAAGCGAGGTGTCGATTCTGGGCATTTAACACGTTGACTGCCACGTCACCCGTATTGGGGTGACGCTTATTTGACTACTTGCGCAGAACATTCGTATGTGGTTGAAATTATATTTCGCAGAGGAAGTAAGAAAACTATTGAATATTAATTAATATAAACTAAGAGTCAAACTGATCCTGTACACTGCGACAAGTTCTTGCAACTCAATGTACAGTGGCGAGATGAGAAACAAATGTGAAGTAACGAAAATAAATGACCGAGCATGATACCATAGAAACAAACGGGGCAGGAGCGATTCGCATTTTTAAAATATCGGTGGGATTACCCAGCAGACTACGCTTCGTACCGCGATACGCGTGGCCTGAAGGAAATTTCACTGTAAACGCACGCGGCAGTCAACGTGTTAATGTTGCATTTATCCAAGCGAGGTGTCGATTCTGCGTCCGTACACATGTTTTGTATTCAGCCGACATGCCGATTCTGTGTCCGTACACATCTTTTGTATTCAGCCGACATCATTTATATTCAGTCGTGGTGTCAATTCTATGTTGTTTATTCTATTACTATTGTTTATAAATATAATTCAAACTATATCATGTTTGGTGTCATTTTAATCAGGAAAATCTCACAAATGCGTTAGTAAAAGTTTCATTAAAAAAAAGTTAAAAATAAAAAAGTTTTATCGTTCAATTAGTATTAGTCTCACCGGTCGGATCATATTAAACGGTTTTCTCGTCGAGCGGCTCGGTTCGTTTAGGGGGATCCCCCCAAGTGGAGGGGATAGCGATGTTGCACTTATCCAAGCATTCTTTCGTTGCATTTATCCCGGTTTTACTGTATATATATATATTTTTTTTTTTTACATGTCTACTTCTACCTTACATTATTAATGTAATACTAATGCTATTCAGAATAATATTTTTCTGCTTTTGTTTCTGATTAGTCGAATACATCTGATGACCCTCTCGCTATGCTACTCGAAAGGAAATGCTGCCACAATGGAATGTAGAAGTCGACATCCCATTACTGTCATCGCTTATTTGACTGAGGTGGCCCCTGCAGCGAAGACGACTGTGTGCGTGAAAATGTGTTAAGAAAATATTCTGTTTTTCGCAGTGCTTAAATGGGACTTTTCTGCTCATTACACACATTTTCACGCACACAGCCGTCTTCGCTGCAGGGGTCAAGTAAGCGATGACAGAAATGGGATGTCGACTTCTACATTCTATTGTGGCGTCACTTCCTTTGGGTAGCGTAGCGAGAGGATCACCCTGTACCTATGTCAAAGCGTTTAGTTTTCGCATTTCACCCGCTTGGTAGCTTCATCCACTTGGTTATCTTCTCGTACAGTTACCACGGTTTGATGGATGAAAGCACGAATATCGTTACAACCTGGGACCATGGACCACGTTGTCAATGAATAAATTTGGTAGATCACTACGATCAGACATAAGAACGGTTATGATAAGATTTTTCCCTGTTACTTTAGAGACTGTCACCACGGTATGCAATGTTGTCAAACAACGAAACTTCAGACGAAACCAATTTTCTATTTTAATTGTCGACTACTACATTCTATTGTGGCGGCACTTCCTTTCGGGTAGCGTAGCGAGAGGATCACCCTATATTTTTTCGATTTACTCGAATTGCATACCTGCCCCAACACTTATCCCACATAGTTTCTTCTTCGGAAATGTCTACAGAATTCGGTACTGTATAGAGAACTCGCGCTAGATAAAGAACTTCTCTTTAAAAAAAAATACGAAAGTAATACATAGGAAATGCGTGCGTCGGCTGTTTTTTAAACCTTTATCGACATTTACATCTATTCAGAATCATGTAATATAATAACTATATGTATCAATATATTCGGGAAACTCTCCTCTATCCTTTAAGACCAATGCGAATGTTCTAGCGTTTTTAGTTTTCGCGTAATAGGTTACTTTCCCCCCAAAACACATGTTTTTACGAAAATTCGTGTTTTGCGAAAACTGAGGGTGATAGAGCGGTTTTCGAATTCGTGTTCAGGACGAGAAGCTTTACAACGATCACCCAGTGGCTATTGCAAAACAGAGAAAAAGTTTAAATTTGTTGTACGGTGTTATTTATCAAATGCATTTCCAAATATCTATAATTAGTCACTGCATTTTGATTAAATAAAAAATATAACGATGGAAAGTATTTGATCAATTTCGTGAGTCACTGTAATTCATTGATGTCTGTACATCCTGTTCCATGCTGACAACCCCTTATTATTCGTACGTTTCAAGGTGCAAACGAAAAAGGACATGTCTTTCAAAATGTATAATGGTGGGTTCTTGTTAATTGTCCTGGTGTCACATCAATATATTTCCTAGTGTCGTTTTGATACTCGTAGAAGTTTGAAATTCAGTTGTTCACAGAGTACCATGGGTAAGGAAGTGGACATATACAGATCTTTCTAGCATATCATCAAAGATCTTTTTAAAAATTGCCAATGCTTGGATCGCTATGAACAATGCTGAAGAATTCCGAAGAAAAATCTCGTTGCTTAATGTTGCTATTGTAGCTACGTACAGCCTGTCTGTGAACACTATGAATATTCATTACTTCTGGGATAATAATATGAACGTAAGTGAATTCTGTATAATCGAATGATTAGTCAAAGATCAGAGAAGGTACACTTAAATTAACATTTTAATTTCAATTTTAATTGAATTTTGTATTTCATATTATTGCCTTACATTTTTTGTGATTTTAGGTCTCGATTGAATCAGACTCCATTGTTCAAAGGTTAATGATAACAGTTTTTATATGCCTCATTACATATAGTTTTTCCTAATTAATGGATACTCTGATTTCAGTATTACGTGTACTGTTGCTGCAACGTACAGGGTGTAAAAAAATTAAATGTCACGACCTATATGGGATGATTCTACACCTCTGGATCGGTGGAGATCTGTCAAAGAAAGCGACCGCAAAATTGACCTTGACCCCTAATTTCAAGGTCAAACTTTTTTATTGGCTTATCGTATAGTGCTCATCAAGGGGATAAAAAGTCTGAAAGGAACCATGTGCCGGAAATCAACCCTTCTCCTGGAAAAAAGCCGTCAAAGTTTCCATATACCATAATGCATTAAACGTTGAGTCGCCCAGTACCCCTCTCGCGGCAGTCTCGCGTATCGCTCGAGTTTCACGGTATAGGACAATTCTTGAATTTCAGTCACAATGCCAGCATATAGGAAGGGTAAATTCTAAGAGAGCCTATTTAAAAAGATAAAATAACTACTACGTGTAAAAGAAAATAATAATGAATTTAATTCACTGAAATTTTGCACTTTGAATATAAACGCAAGATAAATGTTTAGTTTTATCATTTCACAGTTCGTTAACACATCGCAGTTATGCAGTTAATGCATCAGTTAATTATTACGCAAAGGACTGCATCAAATATTTATTATCTTATTATATTTATTATTATATTACTTATTATTATTATTACCTTAATATTATTATCTTATGTTACATATATTATTTTTTTATATAATTACTTTATATTATATTTTTATTATTATTGTTACTTATATATTATATTACTTATTATACTTGTATCATATTATATTATATTACGAATGTTTCGATTAAATTCATTTTTATTTTCATTTAAACGCAGTAGTTATTTTGTCTTTTTAAATATGCTCTCTTAGAATTTACCCTTCCTATATGCTGGCATTGTGATTGAAATTCAAGAATTGTCCTATACCATGAAACTGGAGCGATACGCGAGACTGACGCGCCAAGATCACTGGAGAGGGGTACCGGGCGACTCAACGTTTAATGCATTATGGTATATGGAAACTTTGACGTCTTTTTTCTAGGAGAAGGGTTGATTTCCGGTACATGGTTCCTTTCAGACTTTTTATCCCCTCGATGAGCACTATACGATAAGCCAATAAAAAAGTTTGACCTTGAAATTAGGGATCAAGGTCAATTTTGCGGTCGCTTTCTTTGACAGATCTCCACCGATCCAGAGGTGTAGAATCACCCCATATAGGTCGTGACATTTAATTTTTTTACACCCTGTACTGTGTGTTACTTTAGCATTATCCAAAGTGATCTATCAGTTTCGCATCATACAATATAAAATGTTGCATTTCTGAAACTCTGATGTTAAAGACACAGATACAATCAAATACAGTGCTTAATGTTCCGCAGCTTTGAAGAAATGTATTCAACAGCATCAATTGCTTATTGAATTCTGCGAGAAGCTCGAACACGTGTGCTCGTACACAGTTTTATTTCATATGGTCATTTTCAGTCTGTTAATGGGTTTCGATTGCTATGATATAGTTTTGGTATGAATACCCAAACGTACTTCTTCAAGGATTATTATTAGCGTTTTACACTTGATACAAATCGTTTCAAAGTAATAAGCTTGCATTATATTATGTATTTTTAGTCAGACGCAAGTACTTCAAGACGTTTGCTTTTCGTATTCCACGTATTGGGTAGCTTTATCCACTTAATGATATTCACGTACACTTGCCACGGTTTGATGGAAGAAAGCATAAATATCATAACAACGATATACTTCGGATCGTGGAATACTTTGCCAATGGATAAAGTCAACAGATCGCTCAGATCGGATGTAAAAATTATTATGACCAGGTCATTGAAACCTTGTAGTCTGACTGCTGGTGGATTTTTTCCTGTCTCTAATATTTATGTTTGCACCTTGCAATTTCCACGTTTTCTTACTTTACTCTGATGAGGGAATCGTGTACAAAATGGATCTGTTATGTATTTAACATAAAAATGTTGTGTAGAACCTTCCACTTGAAACATAGTTTGCATGTCTGTGTACAGTAAAACGCAATTTTCATATTTCAAAGATTTCTTAAGTATTTTTCTGTTCCATCATCATATCAATCACAAACTAAACTAAATAAAGGTTTACATCGAAAGGTTTGCCAGATTCTTCATTCAAAACTTACATATAGAAAAGCTGTGTTAAATGTCCACTTTTTGTTTGCTTTCTTTACACTTGTGAATCCTTTCCACTTTAGTCGGAAAACATCCTGTTGAGTTTTCCAAATGATTGTAACCAGTCTGTAAATGAAACCGTACAAGGTGTGATAGCTTAAGTAACTTTGACGCATTAAATGTGTCTATATCACTGTGCAATCACTAATGCGACCGTCTTGTTTTATTTTTGGTAGAAAACATTTTTATTATTATATACTTATAGAACTGACATTGTAATGCAATGTGAAACAGGGATCAGCTAATGTTCATAAAAAAAGAACCTTTACATTAGACAACCGTGACAACCGTACAGTTTTTGATGGATTTATATAATTAATAGGTCGAACGGCTCGTCTAAACGTGCGAGAATTAGAGACTCGTACCATTTAACGGACATGGACATTTAGCCGTGTCATGTCACTCCAATCCCTCATTAATGTTTTACATCCAAAATGAGTAGGATAGAAATGCGAAGACGAGGTGAGTTATTTGAAAGAGACCATGGAGGAGGAAACAACGATCGAAGATCTTTTTATCCAAGCAACTAGGATTTTATTGAGACCTGCAGCGACTTGGCTTACGAATAATAATGTTGAAGAACGTAGTAGAAGACTCTAGTTGTTCCTTATTGTTTTTTTGTATATTTTTAGTACATACGTAAACGTGTCTAATATGTATCACTTCTTTTCTTTTTATTTGTAGGAGGGGAAATACAGTTACGTACGCGCGAAACAATCCCTTCAATCGCACTATTCGGCTAAGGCAGGCCTGTCCAAGTAGGGGAATCCACTCCTGGAACATATGTTTTGGGTCCCCTTCCAACGCTGCTCCTTCAAGTAAGATGGAACGGTTCCGACTACCGTCTCTCCGTCTTTCCTAGCGGCGGTACTGTCTCCTCGGTGAGATGGAGCTTGAAGGAGCAGCGTTGGAAGGGAACCGAAAACATGTGTTCCAAGAGTAAATTCCCCTACTTGAACAGGCCTGGGCTAAGGCCGCGTCCAGACTATGCAACTTAGTTGTACAACTTTCCGTGCAACTTCGGATCCGAATTTTTGTGTTTCTGGCCGTGCCTGTACCAGGTATGCCGCCCGAAAAAGAAAATGATTTTCTCTTGTAGAAATACCAACTTCCGTATTTTTTATCAGATCTTTGCAGAAGATTGTCCACCTTGCATAAGTTGGACAATAATTAACCAAGTTACGTGAAAAATCTAAATGCATAGTTAAAAGCCAATTTCGTTAAAAGTAGTTCGGTTTACGTGATATGAGGTATCATTTTAATCGGGAGAACACCAGCAATCCATTGGTACCACTTTCATACCGATGCGGTGAAAATTAAAGAATTTGATGTTTTGAAAAATTGACACGGTCGGTCGGTTCGACCTTAGGCCGGCGAGCGCCTACCTGGGGCCTGTACCCGGTATGTCGTGCGAAAAAGAAAATGGTTGTTTTCTCTTGTCGCCTAGCATTTACCAGCAGCACAGAAAATTGCAAAGGAAAGGAAGGTGGACTCTACTGGTTATATTCTCATAGGGCCCGCCCATTTTTAAATATAACCGCTGTTCTGGTGGTCGTGCAGGTTATTCCTCAGAATCGCATGTACTGCCCGCTGACGCTGACCCTGGACGTTAAGGACCATTGCTGAACAGAACATCGAGGACCTTTGCTGACCCTGGAGATCGAGGACGCTTGCTGACCCTGGATAACGAATTTGGGCGAACAGGAATCTTCATCTTCAGGAGAGGACAGGAATACACCGCTTTTAGAAGGAGCGGCGAGAAACGAACGCAAGCTTTTCGTAATTATCATTTATTAAATTTAGTTAAAGTTAACATTCTATCTATTATACCTAGGGCATACGTAATGTGGGTATTCGAGCTCTGGATGGCCCGTAGTTAACGGATAGACAAAACAAAGCAAATAGCTTTGACCACTAACTCGTTACCCTTCGGAAGTTGGAGTAGAGTGGGGGCTGAGGAGCCCGTGAGTTTGGAAGGTGGAGTTAATGAAATTGAAATATCGGGACGCCCGATAAAAATGAAAATGGCTTGCTGAAAATTTTGACTTTATTTCAATGAAATGACGTTACAGTTTAGTAATGAATACATTCACATTAGTATAGACAATTCATCAAACCTTTTCTCTTATCATCTTTTATTAGAGATCATCTTTATTTGTAAAAGGATAACATCATTAAAATTATTCTGTTACTTCATAAATGGGTGAAGATCATCTGTCTAGTTTCTTATTGAACAAATTTCAAAGTTGGGAGAAGTGTTAGTCTCTTCTTAATTAAAATTTCATGTTTCATTTTCTTGATGAAGTGTCTTCAGTGGTATGGTGGAGCCTAGTGACATAGCTTGTCCAGACCAGACCAATTATAGTACAAATGGCATAGTTTATGTGTTAATCGAGTTTGATCGGTCCAGATAAAAATATGGGGGCTTGTCCCACATTTGGATTGAATGAATTGTGTTTGAATTGTAGTAGTATGTTTGAAGTTGTTGATGTGGTAATGTGCACGTCCTTTGGGTTTGGAGGCTTTTGGAAGAATGAACATTCATAAAATTAATTCCAATTTATTTTTAAATGTAACAAATGAATAATAAACATAGTTCAACAAAGGTGGCGGTTCTCTTTCTGAGGAGGCCTGGGGAAATTGCAAATAAATGTTGTTAGCCTAATTTCTTTGTTCAAGGAAAAGGTTGTTATTTTCTTACCCTTTAGAAGGTTTAATGAAGAGAGCAGATGCTCAATCTGAATTCTGTGGCAGGAGTTGTCTTGCTCAATGTTTTATTGGCAGGTTTGGTTGTATCCTCAAACATTCATCGGTTACTTAGATGACTTGTTTTCAAGGATTTGTAAACTCAGGCTTTGGCGGTGGCAAATCTGGAAAGAGTTAAACAGAAAAGTAAATTAGATTGATTTTAAAATGAAAATCCATGTAAATTCAAGTTAGGCAAAGATGTATAATTTTAAATAACAAGAGTATATAATGATCATAATGCAGAGTTAACAATCGGAGTAGATAAATTAAAATCAGCTTGTATTCAGATGGATTAAATTTAGACCGGATTAAATTAGACGCCGTTATCGAAATTTCTAATACTTAGTTTTCTTAAATAAAGATTTCAAATAATTGTAATTTGTTGTATGGCTCGGATTAATAAGTTAAATGAATTGTTTGAGTAAGAAATTTATGTAAGATTAAATGTAGAAGCGCAATTTTTGTACAACTTACCCTATATCAGGCCCTCCAAGCTCCACTCTTGAGAATTTGATGCAAATTTTAACTCGGCGCAGAAAATCCAGGCGGCGCTGATGTCGCTTTTCTACATGCATACCTTGTATCACTGATTTTAACATACACAACTAAAGATATCGTGACGTTATGTTCCCGCGAAATTTGTCGCCGCGTTTTTCAATTGTTTCAAAATTTAAAGAGACTGAAGAAATATGGCGCGCAGTGAGTGACAGTGGTGACAGAATTTCCAGGTTCGTGAATTCCATTATTATAATTATTACTATTATTATTATTACTACTATTATTATCACTATTGCTATTATTATTATTACTACTATTATTATCACTATTGCTATTATTATTATGACTATTATTATTATTTAAAAAGATATTTTTTTAAATTTTTTCTACGTTTTTAGGTTTTTTAATAACTTCTGCTGATGAGATGCAGCAACAGGAGGAGAAGATAGAAATTAAGTAAGTATCAACTGTTTACATTGCTGTTTTCGTAATATAATTAATTTTAATTATTAAAATGTATCTTAAAAGAAAGAGTAGCATCAGAGGGTGTATTAACGAAAACAACAGGATGTTCTTCTTCCCCCAAGAGAGAAAGGATAAGAAGAGGATGGCACAGTGGGTGGAAGTATGTGACAACCCAAAGTCGGTGCTTCCACCTGAAAACTGAAATTCTGGGTGATCTATAGCAGCTACTTTAAAGAAAAGTACTTCATGAGGAAAAGATTAACAACATCAGCAGTTCCAACACTGAACCTATTTGGTAATAATTCTTATATACTTTTTATAGCATATGTAAATAATTGTTAATGAAAATATTTATTGCAGAGGCTGTAATAAATATTGCATGTCAGAGGCTGCCTCTATTAAAATAGAGCAACAAGATACCTGGATGCAAATGAAAAGAAGAAGAAGATTGTAAGTATTCAGTTTACATATACAATATATAATACCATTAACATGGTATTAATATATTAAGTACAATCTGTGAGCAGAGTGTGTGTTTTATTGTATGTATGATTGTGATTAATTGTATATTATTATTGATATATATATATATATATATATATATTATATTTTTGTAAAAATGTAATATATTTTCTTTATTATACATATATTGTTGTCATTTTTCCCCTTTCATTATTTTTATTTTTCAAAGTTTTGAATAAGTAAGTGCATGCACACGTATATAGGGACCATGTGCTTGTGTGTGTGTACCTCACCGATATCATTTATATGTGTTTGTATCGACACCAGCGCCGCCCGGATTTTCTGCGCCAAACTTTGAAAGGCCTGCCCTATATGTAACAAAAGCTGTTCCGTGGGAAACATCTTTTTTGTATGAGGGAGGAGGTAAGGATAGCGCGATCTTCAAGAAAAATATCCAACAATCGGTAATTGTCCTCTAACCAGAGCGCCAAAACCTAACCCCGAAATCAAGACTGCCTTATCGACGCTGGCGGTAAAAAAGGACCACTACCAGTACCTGGCCCAAAATCAGCTGGGAGCGGGAATTAATGCTATCGGCGTAGCATTAACGGAGGTGTTAAAGGCGGAGAAAAGCACTGAATTGGCGGTCGATTTCACAAAATTTATTGAACGCCTTGCCGATGCAGGTAGAATCCTAGCAGACTTGCACCATGATATGTCGAAAACAAGAAAATCCTTTATTCTACCAGGATTAAATCCTATTGTAAAACAGATTGTGGATGAAAGTCCGATCGATGGCCTATTATTCGGAGAAAGATTCTCCGAAAATCTCAAAGCCGCAAAAGTCATGGAAAAAGCTTCCAAGGATGTGATAAAGCAAGGGGGAAGCGGCTAGCATCGCCTTGCAGTTCATACGAACACACGCAATCTTACTCTGCGTCGAGGTCACGAAGCGCGTCAAAACGACCGGTATCCCGAAAAGATACATCGAGGCGCTCGCGGTCGAGAGGTACGCACGTACAGTAAAACCTGGATAAATGCAATAAAAGAATGCTTGGATAAGTGCAACATCGCTATCCCCTCCACTTGGGGGGATCCCCCTAGGCAAACCGAGCCGCTCGACAAGGGAACCGTGTAATATGATCCGACCGTAATATCGGTGTGACTAATACTAATTGAACGATAAAACTTTTCTATTTTTAACTTTTTCTTAATGAAACTGTTACTAACGCATTTGTGAGATTTTTCTGATTAAAATGACACCAAACACGATATAGTTTGAATTATATTTATAAACAATAGTAATAGAATAAACAACAGAGAATTGACACCACGACTGAATATAAATGATGTGTACGGATGCAGAATCGGCATGTCGGCTGAATACAAAACATGTGTACGGACACAGAATCGGCATGTCGGCTGATACAAAACGTGTACGGACGCAGAATCGACACCTCGCTTGGATAAATGCAACATTAAATGCCCAGAATCGACACCTCGCTTGGATAAATGCAACATTAAATGCCCAGAATCGCCACCTTGCCTGGATAAATGAAACCTTTGAAACCAGAGCCGACACCGCGACTGGTTTTGATTTCGATCTCTGTTGCTTTTCGCCAACCGTTAACATCAATTTTAGCAAGTAATTATAATTGAAACTATATCGTGTTTGGTACCATTTTAATCAGAAAAATTTCACAAATGGGCTAGTGAAAGTTTCAATAAAAAAAAGTCAAAAATAAAAAAGTTTTATAGTTGAATTAGTATTAGTCACACCGACACGTTCCGGCTCTTTCCTTTCATCGTCGGACCTCTCTCTTTCCGCCACTGTCTGTCCCTTTCTACGTTCACGTTTGGCTGGTCGTCGCGTGTAACCCGAGATTCGACACCTCGCTTGGATAAATGCAACCACTGGGTCCCAATCTTGGTTGCATTTATCCAGATTTTACTGTATTGGCGTCTGTCATAGATAAAAAAAGGAAGTTTATCTTTATAAATTCGTTATCACGTGAAAGCTGGTAGTATATACATTCAAAATAAAAATTAGGGAAACTATCTATTAGGAATGGGTTGAAATAAATAGTAAACACTGTGAATTCTTTTATAACTTTGTTTTATTTCTTGGCACAGAAGGAAGTCGGAACGTTTTAGAATTCGTACTCAAAGTGGGGGAAAAATCCTTAGGGGCACAACAGAAAGTCTGTTATTCACTTAACACTAGAACTACCAAAACAGTCAAAATGACTGGCTTCAAGATTCTTATTTTAAACTAGGAAACCCAGAGTAAGCAGGCTAAACTCCAAGCGAATGCCGAAGGTCCGTACAAAAGTAAGATATTTGGAACAGTTAATATGTTTTTCTTTTTTTTCTCAACCAGTTTCGCACAAAAGTTTTGTTTTAACTGTTAAGATAGCGAAAAAACACATCTAAAACGGTTTTGAGATTATTTCAAAATCTAGCCATAGGAATTGAAAAATCAAGAATTTTTGCACAATTCCAAAACGTGTTCTTTCCAATAATACCAATGATGACTGCATGATAACGTCCAGTTCCGCGCAAATCTCTGCACAAAAAAGGTAACAACGCAAAACAGAGTCAACTGGGAGAATGAAGCCTCAGGCCCTACGGGCCTTCGGCAGTTATAACGTTTGTCGAGGTATTCTTGTTGAAATGTGCGTTGGCTATTGTCAAGATAAAAAATGGATTTATATATTAAATTCCGTTTAATCCTTTATCTGTGAGCCATTTCATGCTAAATTGATCACTTTTTGACGTCACCATCGGCGATTTTGTTCTAAATGAAATATGTTGTAGTCCATGTAAAATTGGGGACGGGGGCAGGGGGTTAAGTCATCATTATGCCGGGTTAGAATTTGTTTAAAAATTATACGCCGTCGAGGTTTGATGGACTTCACTTACAAATTTTTATCTCCGGAAATGGTTGTCCGATTGGGCTACATCTTCTTTTGTTTTATTCAAAAAGGATTGAGCTTTATAAAATAATTTTTCAACCTCGATAATTAACTTTGTGATATCGAAACATGTAAACAAATTTCATTTAAAACAAAATCGCCGATGGTGATGTCGAAAAGTGATCGATTTGGCATGGAATGACCCCTATTTAATTTTCTAAATTATTTTCAACCTAAGAATCGGTGTGCACCAAACGTCGGTAGTTCCAGTGTTAAAATAGAAAAGAAATCAGGACGGTATTCTTAGTCGAGTGGCGAGTAATTTAGTAACTTGCTATTAAGACTGGTTCAGACACGACTAGTAATTTAGTCGAGTGGCGAGTAATTTAATAACTTGCTTATGTATGGACACTACAGTTTAGTCAAGTAATTTAGTAAAACGATTTAGTCGAGTAGATCCGTTTTATTAGATTTTTCTGGTCGAGTAGGCTTCCCCCACCACTAACTAGACTTTCGAACAGACCTGTCCTGACGCATTTCTTTAGTCAGACGATCTTGTACTCTCGATTTCTAAACCTTAACTGTACTAGTCCGGACACTTTTTGTTAAGGAGTAATTATTTTTTTTTATCTCGATCGAATTACTTTTATTTCCATAAGTTGTAGTTTGGCTAGTGTATTTTTGATTTTCTGTAAAGCCCCGTCCAGACTGACAGACATTGCCCGCAGACAGTCTACATACCATGTCCGGCAACATCACTCGACTTTTCGCGGACAACGTATGTAGACTGTCTGCCGACGATGTCGTGTGTCTACATCAAATCAGTATGTTTCGCTATGTCTCTGAGCGAGGTTACTCTCGCGGTTTATGGGGCATATCTGTTTTTTAATTTTCGGAAAAAGAAACAGAAAGCTACTAAGCGATTGTGTAGGCGTAGCTTTTTAGAAGAAGGATACAGATATGGACATGATCTCCTTAAAGAAATAAATCTAGACGATAGCTCTGGTTTTAGAAATTTTGTACGGATGTCTAAAAGTGATTTTGAAATTCTATTACAAAAAATTGGTCCAGTAATCGGAAAAGAAGATACCAACTTCCGTGCAGCCATTCCTGCTTCTATAAGATTAGCCGTAACACTGAGATATTAATTATAGGGGATTCATTTACTAGTTTAATGTATACGTTCAAAATATCCAAACAATTAATCTCAAAAGTCGTACCTGAAGTATGTGAAGCTCTTATTTGTACTTTAAAGAATTTCGTTAAGGTAAGTAAAATTCCATTATTTTGTTAAAAATTTAATATTTATTTAAGAAAAATTAAAACTCAATGAATCATTATTATAATAAATTCAGAAAAGCTGCATCTTCGGTATTCGTTGTTGATGGCATTGATGTTGAACCCGCTTGGCATTCGTAAGCCCCCATAATTAAATTGAAGCATATTTGGTCAATATGGTGCTGAGCAATAGCAATTTCTTTTTTACTTCTGTTACTACTCCGAAGTTTAGCTGCAATATGCTCTCCGTAGGTGGAGAAATCATCTTTTTTAGCTGCAGTATCAGTCAATACTTTTAAACAATTTATAGCTGCAACTTCATTTTCGTTCTCTTTTTTCGTTCTTTTTCTTGTACCCATTGCTCTCAGTTGTCGGAACTGATCGTGCTCTATCTCCTCTGGTACTTCTACGATCGAAGGTTGTGTCGTACCTGTAGAAGGTGTCTCCTCAACTATATCTCTCTGTGAAAAACATAATATTTGGTAATGGTAATTTTTTTTTAAAACATGTATAGATTTCTGCGACAGAAGAAGAATGGGAAGAAATATCGCATTAAATGTCACTATTCTAACTTTATTACTCTTTCTTCACCAGTAAATGATACAATCTCTAAGAAGAAGGTATTTTATATATTACTTCAACAAACGTTCTCCAAATGTTCAACCAAGTATCAGACATCGGTGAAAAGAAAATCAAAGATAAAAACGAAACATGGACATTTTTCAACGTAACAAGCTACAGAACGTCAATGCGTTATTGTATTTTCGTAAATATGTGCATAGGATTTGTGCATTTTAAAATTGTCTCATCGAGATACATATCAAAATTTTTCCATCATTTCATTTTCTTTATCTCATTTTCCGCGATCCTGATGATCATTTTCAGCATTTGTATGGTGTTAACCATATACAATGTTAATTACGTAATTGAAACCGACGAGTCCATGGTTTTATACTGCAATTTCATTTTGTTCTTGAGTTCCATGATCGTTATACGTGGTCGCATTTCAAATTATTCTACCGTACGAATGATTGAGAAAGTGGAAAATGTGGCTACTCTGCTGCCACCGAAAACGTTTTGCAAAATAGCCAAACTAGTGTACGCGAAGGACGTGTTGCTTTTTATCCTATTTATTCTGAGTTTCCTGTTCAGTGTTAACGGATTTGGATACATAATTGACTGCACCTGCTGGTATGTGCTTTTGTCGATGGTAGCGGCAAACGCTTTGTACGCGAACAATGTGTACGTGTTGAAAGCTTGTTTTGAAAAAATAAATGATTCCTTGGTAAAACTGAACGAAACGGTGATCAATGAAGAGCCGCATTTTTTCAGCAGAGTATATCAATCGCAGGAAAATCCTGAGTTGCTCAATCAACTGAGAAATCTTAAAAAACAACATTTAAAAATCACTGTTGCTGTCCGGTTAATTAACGAGACGTATAATATTCAAAACATCGGATCGCTTACGATGCACTTCATTAACATCACGTTTAATGTGTATCATTATGTGGTACTTTATACTCAAGAGAATATCGTTATCGTATGGTTTTCCGAAATTCATATGTCTATTATATATTATACTTTCAATTTGATTGTGATTGTTTGGGCCACCGAGACGACTAAAATCCAAGCCCAGCAGATTGGTTCTAATGTTCACCGAATCGTCGTGAGTACTTTTGACAAACAGACGACGATCGAGCTAAGATGAAATGATGGAAAAATTTATGAATAAAATCTCCTTAATTTTAATGGATGAATTTATTAATTTGCATCCCCGTAGTTGGAATTATTTTCTTTGCAAGTGGTGCAGTGTGGCAGCACCTTTTCGGCGATGGGTCTCCCGATTGACGGAACCATTTTGACAAAGGTAAATCCATTTAATTTGGAATTCGAATTTAATATTTAATTTTTTAATTTTTTTTTTCTTGCATATCTTACGTTATTTTCTGGTTGAGCTAACGTAACTTCGCCAGCGCAATTCATTGCCGAAAAATGTGAGCTAAAGTTTGAATTAATCTTGTCAACAATGCTCGAAAGAGGTTTAGGTCATTCTTCTCGCAACATATTCATCCTCTGTTGAAGTGTTTCTAAATTTTGTGTTTCTTTCTGAATGAATTCCTGCAAGTTTACGGTGGTTTTTTCAATATCTTCGTATTCGCGTAATATCTACAATTAAAAGAGTTAAATATCTGCGAATAAATAGTATTAATTTATAATCTATAGTCTTGTTTATGATGCTAACGTTTTCACCATCTATATTGTTTCCCATACAAAAAACTGTTGCTTGCGCGTTATTAAGTTCATTATTAAGTTCTTGAATGGCTGGTGGCAATTTATTGAAAACCTTATCCAGAGAGGCAAACCTTTTATCTGTAGGACTAATGCCATTAGAAGTTTGCAATGCTTCATTGTAAATCCTTTGTGTTTCATTTTTCATTGGATTCAATTCTAAACTAATTTGTCGTACTTTCTCCTCTTCTATATTAAGTTTATCTCTCATATCCTGAGAATCATTTATTTTCATTCTCAGTGATCTATTTTGTAGTTTTAATATTAACTCGGTTTGTTCATTTTCTATAGTGTATTTATAATATTCCTCGAGCTCTTTATTGTATGTTCTATACATTCTTAGTTGTTTGTTCAAAACATCCTGAAAAATGCATCGAAAGATATTGTTTACACGCAATACGTATAACAATAACAACGTGAAATGATAATAAATAAACCTTAATTTTATTAGTAAAAAGCTCTTTTATTTTATCAATACTGGTACGTTCATTTTCTAGACTTTCAATTTTCTTCTCCACCACAGATATTCTAGATTTTAAAACTTGTACTTGTTGGAAATCCTGTTGAATCTTATTTCTACTAGCTCTATGCTCATCTAATTTTTTATTCTCTTCACACATTTGTTCTTCGATTTCTTTCATTTTATTAAGTGCATTAACTTTTTCTTTCTTTAATCTTGTCAACCTAAAATCATATTTTTATTATAAACTATTTACAGCTATAATACTATTTGATGTGTTAAATTTTGAACAAACTTTTGTTCAATGTTTGATAACTTAGATTTATCTAATACAATAGATAACATTCCATTGCTTGAAACTGATCGCATTATAGTAGATTTCTCCCCTGTGTATTTAGATCTATTGACTGTATACGCATTATTTCCTGAAAAAAAAAAAATATATATATATATATACATATTAATTAACCAATTAATTGAACTGGTACACGGTTTACTTACGACTGAAGTAGTAACGTATATTGTGGGGTATAGAATCAATATTATCATCAACAAGATTTGTTCCTACGGGTATATTATTTAAATTATACATAGTTACTAAATATTTCATAATAGTGCTCGGTGTTTCAATCAGTGACGCTAAATAATGAGTAAAACCGAACTGTTTAATATGTTCTAAAGGAACATTTGGTTCCATGGAAATATGTTTCGTGGGATCAGAATGTACAGCATTTACTTGTAATTTCTGCTCGCCTCTTAAGAAATGTAAAAATAAATTCATGTCTTTCTTGTTTTCGCAAACGAACGCGATTAAATCGCGATACGAAATAGTATTTTCTAAGTATTTTGCGTATGAAGCATCTTTTACATTTATGTTGAGCAATATCGGTTCGTGTATTATCCCAGAAAACTTATCGCGGTTGTCTCTTAATCAATGTACCGCTTTATATGTATCCAATAATCTCTCCCTTAATAATTGCAATCGTTTAGCATCAGTATTAAGAAGTTGTAGTTCCGTTTCCTGAACTCTGATTTCTAGATTCATACTTTTCTCTTGTTGTCTTAACGCGGAATGTTTACTTGTTAGCATGGCAATGATACTCCTATGCTTTTCTATATTGGACGATATTTCTTTTTGCTGTTTCATTAAGGTGTCTTCAGACCTAATGCCCTTTAATATCAAAGACAAATCATCCTCAAGTTTATTTTTTTGTTGCTTAACCACGTCAATATCATGATCCAGTGCTTCTTCTACTTGAATTCTGTGTTTGCATGCAGTTTCGTGTTCTTTAATACCATTTTCGAATTCCAAAATATCATTCAATGTTCCTTTCATCTTCGAAGTCTTAATTTTTACTTTATTATTCTGAAATATAAGATAGTTACAGGGTGCCCAAAATGCATGTTATATATTATTTTGTAATTTAAAACATATAAACTTACAACATCTGCCTGAGAGCTCTGAATTGAGTGAATTTTTGATTTTAGTTTTTCTATTAAATCATTAATAGATTTTATCTCTGATTCTAAAGATACTACTTTTTTACGTGCAGCTGCCATTTTGCTTTTTAACTGCAAGAACGATGTACATTTAAAGAACTTTAATATTTAAAAGTAATGAATTTTATTTTATGATTTACCTGAAACAGTTCTGCACGTTTGTGTTCATATATCATCCATGCCTTTTTCTGCTTCAAAGATATAATTTTTTTCTTTATTAATTTCCATTCTTTTATACTGCTAACACTTTCTTTTAGTCCTTCGTATATCTGAGATTTTGATTCTAATAATCTTTTTTTACTTGTAATCTGTGACTCCAACTGTTTATGTTCTGATCTACAGTTTAGTAACTTTGTATGATGTTCAAGTATTATAGGATCACCCACTGATCTTTCTATTGTCACGTCCTGTGACGCATTCTATATACATATAAATAAACATAAGTTTCCTTAATTTTGTAATTGATTTCACAATTCAAATCAGTACAACATATGTATTGTCACGTCCTGCGACGCATTCTTGGAACTTCTATTTCATCAACCAAATTCTTTAAACTTCTATTGCACCATCCAAATTCATCGTTCTGCAAATTCTGAGTGAGCAACTCAGCCGGGTCGTCGTACGGCGAGAACGCTGACGATCCGAACGAGGTGGTTCACCCGAATTGCCAAATCAAATGTCGACCTCATTTATCAATATAAAATAACGCGACCGGGCCCGCCCGCACACAGTCAATTTTACCAATAGTTCTCGTAAGAAGTTCTCATAGGCGCAGTTCGAAATTCAAGTACAAGTACAAAAATCCGCGAATATAATCCGCGAAGTACCGTTCCGAGTTCGATCCTCAAGAATCTACACGACTCTGCTACGAAAGCTCAGTGCTTCGACAGAGCAAGATTCCGGTAACTCGATTAATTACATAAGTCTAACATACATAACTCTGCTACGAAGCACCGTACTTCGACAGAGCAAGGCTCCGTAACCTTCAATTGTAAAACGCTAACGAATCGAAAGACTGTACCAGTAACGAATAAACATTCATTGTGATCGAAAGTGCGTGATCTTCACTCGAACATCTACCCTACCGCTCCAACACTTGGACGACACACCACCCCAGGTTCCGTCCGTAGATAGGTTCTGTCAACCCAGCGAAAGGTAAGTGAGAACCTCTATCTACCTGACAACGTAGATCAAATTTCATAAAGTACGCCGAGGACTCAGTGAGAGAGAGAACTCCGCGACTTTACACTATATATTCTAATAATTCTTGTGCATTCATTTTTGAAAAATCTTGAACTTTGTCTTGTGGAAGAAATTGACAAAGATTATCCACCTAAATATAAAATAAGGAATGAAGAATTTTAGATCAAATTGGCATAACATTAATATTAATACCTGAATATCTAAAGTCTTTGTTAGATGTTGTATTTCTTTAATGTTTGAAGAATTTCCATTTAATAACCACGAAGATTTCCCCTGTATATTAAATTGTCTACAAATGACAATGTCATCCTTCTGTCCATTTGTAAGATGTATTTCAATCTTTGCTTGTTCGCATCCTGCTTTAACATATTCCGCTACATGAGTTGCGCGCCCAATGGTAGTAGGTTTACCACCTAATCCAAGAACAATGGCACAAACAATTGTAGATTTACCAGTACCATTAGGTCTAATAATTACATTTAAATTTCTCCCAGGTTTTAGAGAAACGCTATTATAAGTTCTGTAACAAAATAAACATTTCACATATATTGAAATGATTAATAAAATATTTTAGAATAATACTTACACGAAATTTTCTAAATACATATAAGAAATTATTCCTTTATTAATACTGTTTTTGTTCATGATGCTGTTTGTCCTGACGAGAGGAACTACCGAAGTGTTACACTCACTTATTAATGAAACTTTGCCAGCTTGTAGAGCTTGTCGAGCTGAACACGCCTTTACCCCCTTTTGGGGGCAGATGGCTAATTGTTTAAAAGATATTAACAATTACAGTTAGTTACTTCTTACATTCTGAAGTATGACAAACTCACACATACAACTCGCAATCTAGAGATCCACGGTTCAAATCCTTGGTTCCCAACATTTTTTTTCTTTTTTTTTAATGATAATTTGTCTCTTTTTGAATAACTATTACATAAAAATGATCATAAAAAAAAAAATTTTTGGGAACCAAGGATTTGAACCGAGGATCTTCAGATTGCGAGTCATGGATCCGCTCCGTGGTTAAACACATGACTCGCAATCTAAAGGTCCTTGGTTCAAATGCTTGGTTCCCATTTTTTTTTTTTTTTAGTTTTAAATGATTTGTCTCTTTTTGTATAATTAAAATTCTATATAATCCTAAACTAAAATTCTATATTCTATTTTGAATATCTTAAATTCTATAAAAATTGCAGTGTATGTAATTAATTATTAATAAATGCAGTGATTATAGCACAGCTGTAATAGTTATTCAAAAAGAGAAATTATAATTTTAAAAAAACTTGGGATCCATGGATTTGAACCGTGGACCTTTAGATTGCACAGAGTTAACCGTTTGTATGTGTGAGTCTGTCATACTTCTCAATGTAAGTAGTTATTAATTATTAATATCTTTTAATTATTAATTAATTATAAGTTTAATTATTAATATCTTTTAAACAATTAGCCGTCTGCCCACAAAACGGGGTATAGGCGTATTCAGCTCGACGAACTCTACAAGCTGGCAAAGTTTCATTAATAAGCGAGTGTAACACTTGGGTAGTTCTCCGTATGAGTTGCACCGAAGTTATCGCATTGAAGTTGGTACAGTAACACATTCACGCCGCGTCGGTTTGCCGATGCGGAAATAAATATTTAATTAATCGTTATAAACTACTTTCAGTCGGTGTCATACAAAAGCTACGTAGCTATCACATTTAAAATGATATCAGTTCAAACAGTTTCAGGTATTAGTCAGTCATACTACTGATTACATAAGCGTTAATAGGTGCTGATAGGTGCTTATTGGCAGCAAAAATACCTAATCTATACTGCCTATTCAGCATTATCTCTTCGCCAGAAACATATACGTTTCTAGATGTGTCTTAAAGTTAATAATTTTACGCGATAATTTATTATTTAAAAAAAAGAAAATATATAAATGTATATGTAGAATACATAAAAAATTAAAATTGATGTTATGGTTGTTTCCCATATAAAATAAAATATTAAATATATTTAAACGCATTAGTAATCGTATAGTTTTAAAATCATTACATTATTATAATTATTTATTCACTTAAAATAAATTGACTTTCGTATTGAAGTTTATATATTTTTGCTTCTAATTTATAGAAATTGATTACTCTTGCAGGCGATCTAAATAAAACATTTTATGGCATCGTCAATACTGCTGACACCTTAACCCTTTCGAAATGGTTGTTTTATTTAATAGAAGAAAAAATTTCAATGATAAACTGCAATATCGCGGTTAAAAAACATTATATCTATTAACAACAGTAAGCACAGGAAGTTGATAAAATAAGCTACGCATAGTACTCATTGACGTCAAATGCTACGCTCTTAATTGAGAAAATAGCGATAGTGTATAGCTTTGAACAGGAATTTTTAACACTACCATAGCATTTCTTACAAGCAACAAGTATTATTTTAACCCAATTTGTCGTCATTATCTACATGTCTGTAACTACAAAAACATTATTATATAATTTGATAAAAATAATGAAAATAAAAATTGCAAATCTTCTAATAATATATCAAATTATGAATATGTATTTCAAAAAATATTTCTTCAAGTATTTCTAATAATACTTCCCGGTAAATGTTGATATAAACACCAGATAAGGGTAGACAGAATCGATAAAATAGGTTATATCGTATTAACTTTATCGATTACTTTTAATCAAGATAATGCAACTGTTATTCCCAACAATTTCCTCATACAATGTATTGCATGCACTACCATTTTAAAGACTTAACGGAAGTACTAAAACCCTCTTCCATTAGTGGATGATATTTTCATTCTGTTTTTTGATGCTTCAACTAGATTTGCATAATAATGATTAAATGTCACTATTCTAACTTTATTACTCTTTCTCCACTAGTACATGATACAACCTCCAAGAAGAAGGTACTTTATATACTACTTCAAGAAACGTTCTCCAAATGTTCAACCAAGTACCAAAACTCGGTGAAAAGAAAATCAAAGATAAAAACGAAACATGGACATTTTTCAACGTAACAAACTACAGAACGTTAATGCGTTATTGTATTTTCGTAAATATGTGCATTGGATTTTTGCGCTTTAATATTGTCTCATCGAGATACATATCAAAATCTCGTTTCTCATTTTCTGTAATCTTGGTGATCATTTTCAGCATTTGTATGGTATTAGCCATATACAATGTTAATTACGTTATTGAAATCGACAAGTCCATGGGTTTACACAACAATTTCATTTTGTTCTTGAGTCCCATGATCGTTATGTGTGGCTACATTTCAAATCATTCTACCGTACGAATGATTGAGAAAGTGAAAAATGTTGCTACTCTGCTGCCACCGAAAACCATTCGCAAATTAGCCAAACTGGTGTACGCGAAGGACGTGTTGCTTTTCATCCCATTTATTCCGTCTTTTGTACTCACTGTGAAGGGATTTGGATACATAGTTGGTTGCACCTGTTGGTACGTGTTTTTGTCGATGGTAGCGGCAAACGCTTTGTACGTGAACAATGTGTACGTGTTAAAAGCTTGTTTTGAAAAAATAAATGATTCCTTGGTAAAACTGAACGAAACGGTGATCAACGAAGAGCCGCATCTTTTCAGCAGAGTATATCAATCGCAGGAAAATCCTGAGTTGCTCAAACAACTGAGAAATCTTAGAAAACAACATTTAAAAATCACTGTTGCTGTTCGGTTAATTAACGAGACGTATAATATTCGAAATATCGGATTACTTATAATGATCTTCATTGACCTCACGTTTAATGTGTATCATTATGTAGTACTTTTTACTCAAGAGAATATCGTTACCATATGGTTTTCCGATATAAATATGTCTATTATATATTATACTTTCAATTTGATTTTGATTGTTTGGACCACCGAGACGACTAAGAGCCAAGCCCAGCAGATTGGTTCTAATATTCACCGAATCGTCGTGAATACTTTTGACAAACAGACGACGATCGAGGTAAGGTGAAATGATGGAAGAATTATGAATAAAATCTCATTGATTTTAATGGATGAATTTTATTAATTTGCACCTCTGTAGTTGGAATTATTCTCGTTGCAAGTACTGCAGTGTGACAGCACCTTCTCGGCGATGGGTCTTCCGATGGACGCAACCATTTTGACAAAGGTAAATTCATTTAATTTACAATTCGAATTTAATATTTAATTCTTTCATATTTTCTTTCTTGCAGATAGTGTGCTCTATTTCCACTTATGTCGTACTATTGGTACAATCTCTGCTTGTAAAGCCCTGTTAAGAAGAAGCTCTAATGTAATGATTTTTAATTGAATAGTGAAGAAACAATTATGGTCGATTGACGAAGAGCCTGGAATAAATTATAAATTTACAGCACCACTCTTAATCATGCTAAAAGCAAACTATGCAACAAATTATTTATTCACGTTATGTATTATCGTATTGCAATTAATTTTTTAATATCATGCAATTTTCTAATACCAAGAGAATCGTTCAAACGCCCTACATCCATGATTAAACATTAGTATCTCGAGTTTATTGAAAACATAAGCAGTCTGTCCACTTTTATAACGAAGTTTTTTTCTGTTAGTTTGTCAGACAGACAATTTTCGTGAGTAAGAACTATTCGGAAGAACGATGTCTGAAGCTTGGAAGATAACAGAATTAAAGGAGAACAAGAAATGAAAACTATTTCACGCCACGGATTTCGTTTCGCTGATGTACCCTTGCCATTTCATCGGAAATCTATTCGGAGTTTTTCCTTTCAAATTAGACTCTTCAGGATATACCATTTCAAGAATTCGTGTAATTTATTCAATGACCATTTTGACCACGTTCCTGATCGTGGCCTTTTATATGGGATATATAAGTAATTCCACCCCGTTGACACTCATTCCTATACCAAAAAAAATGCATCTCAATGTGGTTCTCATCATGACTGTAAGCACTATCTCGTTAACGTACGGTCAATATAAAACGATACTGCGCTTTCTTCAAGAGCTCACGGAGGTGTCCTCCATGGTGGCGTCAAAGGACTTCAACGACATGGCGATATTCGTTCATTCAAAGAATATTTTTGTATTTTTGCTTATCTCAAGTCACGTGTTCAATTGCGTTGAAAGTGGAAACACGTTCATAACAGTGAAAAATTTTTACGTTCTATTCGTTATGTTGGTGAACTTCGTCATGGACATGTTCCACATTAACTCGGCGTGCGTTTTAAAAGCATGCTTCATGAAAATCAACGAAGAAATTAATAAATTTCGAAAACCCGTCACCAAGACATTTCTGCGCCACAAACAGAGGACTGTGTTACGTCCCACCTTATGGGTGGTTATTCTACTATTACTATGTTCTGGGTTCTGCCGATCAAAACGCTAAAGCGTACCTTGACCTTCCTTGCAGGTAGTGTAGGAGTACAGGATGGAGTGTTCAATTATTAAAGATAGACATGTATGGGTCTTCAATAGATATATATATATTCTGTCCCTGTTGTTACATACCCTTCGCCGACTTCGGGTGTTGTTCGTCGCTCGTTCGTTCTCGTATTCACTCGATGGTCATTCACACTGAGGGTCTCGGTTTTCGCTTGCTTCGCGGTTCGGACGATACACTAGACTCGCGACGCGTGGCTACGACTCGACCTTGGAGATACAAGCGGTTGGTGGTGGTCCTGCACAGCACACGGGTGCACTCCTGGACTTGGTCCAATTATGGGTCTGTTATCTCAGACCACGGCGATACACTCGTGTTGAACCGTCGGCCGAGCACTTCGTCGATGATCTTCCTGGTTTCGAGTTTAGCCTTACTCGCGGATCTACTGCGGGTCGCGAACGGACAGAACTTCGTCTCTGCTTTACGCTATCACGGAACTGGCGTACCTGCGTTGTGGCGATAACTTATACTCCCAAAAGGGGAGTAGGTCACGCTCTTTGCTTGCGAAAACCTGCAAGCAAAGGGTTTTCGCCATCGCATTCCGCGAGTTCCCCGATTTCGTATCGCGGGCGTCGCTAAGCGAAAAAACGCTGATGTTACGCGGATTCCAAAGCGAGACCTCCTTGAAATGGCGAAAGACGAAAATGGGTTATAACTAGGGACGTAACAACTGCCTCGTTGCTGATGAAATTGAAGAATTTAGAAGGGAAACACCTGCAGGTCACCGATATTCTACAATTACTGAACAAGATGTTTGTCACGCAACACGTAGTAACAGCTTTCAACACTTGTGTTATTGTTACTTTGAATTTGTACTTTTGGATAGTGCTGATCATCGGTGGGACAAAAGCTCAGAAAAATCAACTATTTTGGTACTGGCTTTATATTACTCCTGTCATATATAATTTTCTTAAATTTGTTACGACGATTTGGGCCTGTGAAACGGCGACTAAGAAAGCTGAACAAATCCGCACTACTCTTCACGATGCCCTTAGCGAGGCGACTGATTTGTCGGTGAAACGCGAGGTAAGCTACAAATTCATCGAATCTTCAAAAGATGTCTATAAATATTATTAAATTGCAGCTGCAGCTTTTCTCGCTGCACATACTACACGGTGACACTACGTTTTCAGCGAAAGTAATCGATTTGAACGCATTGCTTCTTGCGGAGGTAAGATTGCCCTAAATTTGCCCTGTACAGTATATAGTGAAAGAGGCAAAGCTGAGGGCAAAAGCTTTAGTTTAAATTCCTCCCAGTTCAATTATACTAGAATAAAACTTTTTTGCAGGTCGTGGGAGGCATCATCGGGTACCTTTTGATACTGCTCCAATTCTTAGTGGACTCGATGGTATGCGAGGCCATGCAAGAGTGAACGAAGAAATATGTACAAAGTTGTTGCTGGCGCATGTGTTTCTTATCGATTCTTTCGGCACTCTTGCGAAAAGCACCGTCTGATGAGGCCATGCACAAACACCTGTAACACTTCTTGGCTACTTCTTCCTTCGCTTATATACATATAAATTTGTACAATTGCGAAGCAAAGGAATCTAGCAGTTACATTGTACGTTACCATGAAATCAGGTACTGTGCGTTGCAGCTAAGTTGCCGTCCAATCAAATTCGTTGACCTACCTCCAGTCACACGTATTATGTTTATTGGCCGAAGCTCTTACATCCACAAATCTATCGTGTGACGAACGTCGCTAAGGACAGACATTGAAACAGAATGAGATGAAGCGATTGAGAGCGACGATTCAAACGCATTGACGTAGACGTAGATTCGGGGTTTACATTATTAAGAAAACAGGAGAGTTTTTACACTTTCCATAATGTAATTTCCATAAATTTTGCATAATAACAACTGTTGTCAAGAACGAGTATTATAAAAAATCCATTAATATCTCGAAAAATTCGCATGTTTATATAATTAAATACATCTTCCGCGAATATGGAAATTTTACGTCTATGCAATCTGGCCGCTCACTTCTCAAGTTACGGGCTCCTGGAGGGGATTAGGTGGAGCGAACGCACAGTCCCCTTGCCCCGTTGTCGGTTCAGTTTGTCGGTGCTCGGCAACTTAGCTGCAACGCATAGTACGTGATTACGGGATGCCAGATTATGGGATGTCCTAATACACTGAACGAGACCTAAGAAATCGTCATGCATCATTAAGCATTTTTGCCCGAACGAATGTTTTCGGCGCACGAACGTTCGTTCGGATGTTTCTTCGTTCTCTCGAGCATCACATTCGGGCATCGTAAACCAATCGAAGTTAGAATGTCGTCAGGAACAGACGTACTACAGTAAAAGCTGGATATATGCAACAAACATTGGGACCCAGACGTTGCATATATCCAGTCGAGGTGTCGAATCTCGGGTAACACGCGACGAGCAGCCAAGCGAGAACGTAGAAAAGGACAGACAGTGGCGGAAAGTGAGAGGTCCGATGATCAAAGGAAAGAGCCGAAACGTATCGGTGTGACTAATACTAATTGAATCAAAAAACTTTTTTATTTTTGACTTTTTTTTAATGAAACTTTTACTAGCGCATTGGTGAGATTTTTGTGGTTCAAGTGGTACCAAACACGATATAGTTTCAATTATAATTACTTGCTAAAATTGATGTTAAAATTTGGCGAAAAGCAAAGGAGGGTTGAAAATGAAAACCGGTCGCGGTGTCGGTTCTGCTTTCAAACGTTGCATATATCCAGCCGAGGTGTCGATTCTGGGCATTTAAACGTTGTATATATCCAGCCGAGGAATCGATTTTGGGCATTTAATGTTTCATATATCCAGTCGAGGTGTCGATTTTGCGTCCGTAAACATAGTTTGTATTCAGCCGCGATACCTATTCTACGTTCGTACGTATGCATGTTGCGTGTTTGATGCATCTTTGGTGCACGGCCTGCCTTATGTTTGGTACCATTTTAATCAGAAAAATCTCACAAATGCGTTAGTAAAAGTTTCATTAAGAAAAAGTTAAAAATAAAAAAATTTTATCGTTCAATTAGTATTAGTCACACCGATATTACGGTCGGATCATATTACACGGTTTCCTCGCCGAGCGGCTCGGTTCGGCTTACGGGGATCCCCCCAAGTGGAGGGGATAGCAATGATGCATATATCCAGACAAACTTTTGTTGCATATATCCAGCTTTTACTGTATAACGGTTCGGATCGTATTACACGGCTTCCTCGTCGAGTGTCTCGGTTCGCATAGGCCGCGTTCAGACTATGCAATAAAGTTGTACAACTTTCCATGCAACTGAGGTTCCGAATTTCTGTGTTTCTGGCCGTGTCTGTACCAGGTATGCCGTCCGAATGGTTTTCTACAGGAGAAAACCATTTTCTTTTTTGGACGGCATACCTGGTACAAGCACGGCCAGAAACACAGAAATTCGGAACCTCAGTTGCATGGAAAGTTGTACAACTTTATTGCATAGTCTGAACGCGGCCTTAGGGGGATCGCCCCAAGTGGAGGGGATAGCAATGTTGCATATATCCAGCCAATCTTTCGTTGCAGATATCCAGGTTTCACTGTACCAGAAACCCGTCCACACTGAGCGCTTGTTCGCTCGAACATCCTTTGATGGACCGATAGTCGTCAGAAAGCGTTCGTTCGTGCTCGGGGCCTTCGCGAACAGGGCCTAGACTAGAGCATTCGTACGCCGAAATCGTTCGATCGGGCAAAAATGCTCAACCCTGTACGAGGCTTAATGCAAATTAGTTCGCACACATGAATACTTAGAGCACTGGCGTCTGTTGCTTCGAACATATACATATGTATAAGTGTATTGTATCGGTGAGATATGCACACAAGAACATGGTTTCTATATGTATACAGGATGTCCCGGCTGAAGTGTGACATACTCGTTATTCCGTAACTATGTATTAAGGTGATGCGAGCGTCGAAGCCGAACTCCAAATTCCGCGTTGGTAAAACAGTCAACGTTTCATCGAAAATTAGGCCGAACAGAAACTGATTTCAGCGCCACCTCAGTTATCACATCCAACTAACGGCATGCTATGCTACGTCACACCTAAATGACACACGGATGCTACGATAGCTATATTATGTATGTCACCGCCAAAGTATAAAATACGATACTGCATATATCACCTAGGAAATGTATGAATGATGTAACACCTTCAGCCAAATATTATATATACATTTATTGTAATATAACATAACCAGGGGAAGAATATTCCTACAAATCGAATATCTAAAGTTATTTGTTTTATAATATGTCCTGATATTGTACTCCGAATTCCTACCAATCGAATGCCTAAGGTTAGTTTATCCTTTTCAATGAAATCGCCAATGTACCTGTATGTACAGTAAAACCTGGATAAATGCAACCAAGATTGGGACCCAGTGGTTGCATTTATCCAAGCGAGGTGTCGAATCTCGGGTTACACGCGACGACCAGCCAAACGTGAACGTAGAAAGGGACAGACAGTGGCGGAAAGAGAGAGGTCCGATGATGAAAGAAAAGAGCCGGAACGTGTCGGTGTGACTAATACTAATTCAACTATAAAACTTTTTTATTTTTGACTTTTTTTTATTGAAACTTTTACTAGCCCATTTGTGAAATTTTTCTGATTAAAATGGTACCAAACACGATATAGTTTCAATTATAATTACTTGCTAAAATTGATGTTAACGGTTGGCGAAAAGCAACAGAGATCGAAATCAAAACCAGTCGCGGTGTCGGCTCTGGTTTCAAAGGTTTCATTTATCCAGGCAAGGTGGCGATTCTGGGCATTTAATGTTGCATTTATCCAAGCGAGGTGTCGATTCTGGGCATTTAATGTTGCATTTATCCAAGCGAGGTGTCGATTCTGCGTCCGTACACGTTTTGTATTCAGCCGACATGCCGATTCTGTGTCCGTACACATGTTTTGTATTCAGCCGACATGCCGATTCTGCATCCGTACACATCATTTATATTCAGTCGTGGTGTCAATTCTCTGTTGTTTATTCTATTACTATTGTTTATAAATATAATTCAAACTATATCGTGTTTGGTGTCATTTTAATCAGAAAAATCTCACAAATGCGTTAGTAAAAGTTTCATTAAGAAAAAGTTAAAAATAGAAAAGTTTTATCGTTCAATTAGTATTAGTCACACCGATATTACGGTCGGATCATATTACACGGTTCCCTTGTCGAGCGGCTCGGTTTGCCTAGGGGGATCCCCCCAAGTGGAGGGGATAGCGATGTTGCACTTATCCAAGCATTCTTTTATTGCATTTATCCAGGTTTTACTGTACATCGTTAGTACACAGTATAAGTAATAGGGGAATAAATGACAAGAATGTAAGTAGACAATGACAATATTTATTATAAAAATACGAATAATATTTATTATAAAAATACGAATAATAATAATAATAATAATAATAATAATAATAACCATGTTCTTATTTTAATTATGTTCAATTTATTTAAAACCTAGTCTGCGTGAGTTCTCATTTTATTAAATATCTCTGAGATTGTAATGGTAATTATATTTTCTGTTCATTTATTATAAAAATACGAATAATAATAATAATAATAATAATAATAACATAAAATGAAAGAAGAATATTTGAAACTTATACTAATTAATAATAATAATAATAATAATAATAATAATAACAACATAAAATGAAAGAAGAATATTTGAAACTTATACTAATTTAATAATACTAAAAATAAAATTTTATTTTATAATTTTTTCCTGAAATCAAACAAGTCATATTTTTATATTATCTTTGTCATTATTACTTATACAGATATTATCGTCGTACTCACTTCAAGTGTGCCGCCCGCAGCAGCAACTACAGCTGCCGCAACAGTCACGGCACGTTACTTGCCGCCACAGCCGCCTCGCCTCTCTGCGGCGTTGCCGGAACAGCCGCTGTTCTGACCTGTATGCCTGGAGGAATAAATATAATGTTATTATTCATAAACAATGAATAAGAGAAATAACGTAAAAAAACGACTTACGGTTGGTTGTTCCGGCCCGTAGAGCCCGGCTAATGGGGAGTGATACGTTGGATGCGTCGGCTGGTGTTGCGGCTGGTGCGGCGACTGGTGCGGCGGCTGGTGCTTTGGCTGGTGCTGTGGCTGCGGCTGCAAAAATAAATATTATGATATTATGTATAAACAATAGCAGAAATAACGTATGAACATGAACGCAAAAAAATGACTTACGATAAGCCCAGCATGTTGCCGTTCGCCCAATTCCTGTACTTGCTGCCGCAGGGTAGCAAGCTCCGTTTGGTTTTGTTGCATCTGCAACGATTGTTGCTGTAACAGCTGTTGCGGTTGCAACTGCAGCTGCTGCACTTGCTGTTGCAGCAGCAACAGCGGCTCCACGTCTTCTGCTTTTTTATCTTCAACATCTGAAAACAAATTGGAAAACATGGGTAATATGTACCTGAAATTGATATGTATCTCGACAAAATTTCCACTCTTCAGCCGATTTTCAGCTGTCTCCGCTTACCGCTATTCCCCTTGCCGCGACGTTCATCACGCAGCTTCCGAACCGTTTGAGGCTCAGGAGTGTATCACTCGTAAACGTATGCTGGCAAAAAACGCATCGATAATAGTACCTCGTAGGTGGGGTGGAAAGCTATTGTCAGCATATGTTTACGAGTGATACGCTCCTGAGCCTCTAACGGTTCGTTGGCTACGCGCTGAACGTCGCGACAAGGGGAATAGCGGTAGGCGGAGACAACTGAAAATCGGCTGAAAAGTGCACATTTTTTCGAGCTTTGACGATGAGCTATACTTTACTAAGATATAAAATTACAATTATTCTAAATCTGGAATAAAATAGTAAAAGTGTATACGCGTGTCCGCGAGACAATATAATATACGATTATTCCAACAATTATTGCAACAATTGTTGCAGAAACCGTTGGGATAGTGGTCTGTTTCATTGTCTCGGGGAGACGCGTCTAAAAAAGGCAATTTTAAAATTTTTTATTTCAGCCTGTGATGAAAATTTGACATTAGAACTACCAAAGGGGTCAAAATGATCGCTTTCCAGTTTCTTATTTGAAATTAAAAAATTTTATCAAGGTATTTTTGCTTTTCTACTGATATAATATTTGTAAAAAATATGTTATGTGTATACTGAACATTTCATCGAGATCGGTCAATACACTGAGAAGTTACAAGTAATTACTTTCTGAAAATCGTGGCTTTTCATCCAAGAACGTAACTACTTCTGTTCTTAGGCGATTATCTGAAATTTACTTATAACTTCTAAATGCATTGACCGATCTCGATGAAATTTTAAGAATGCACATAACTCATTTTAATGTACGAAAGACATCAATGACACCCGCGAAGTAAAGATAAAAAGAAACACTTACTGTCGGTTTTCTCCATCTTCGATTCCATTACCCTGTTCTCTCCTTGGTAGCATTCGTTGAACTGTCGATGCCAGTGAAATTAGAAAACGCGACAGCGTTAGCGTTTCGTTTTTGTTTCACATCTACGAAGCGCGTTGCCATGGCCCGCGTTGTCATCTAATTCTTTCTAACAATAAGACGTCTTCACGGTAACGTAGAAGACATATTATTTAGAAAATCTCCAAGCATTTGTGAAAAAAATAAACACAAATGGGAAATCAAAAAGGTAGTATTCGTAAAGGATTGCGTGTAGAGAGAAAACTCTCCCTGAAAAGTGGTTACAGAAAACTGTACGTGTTTCAGATTTATACATTTCAGTAATTTGTATGAATTATCCTATAAATATTTATAATTTTATGCGTTCTACCTTGCAGGCGACAGAAACAACGGCAATTGTCGACAATGAAGATTGACGCTGCTGTAGTTTTCGAAGAAAAATATAATGTACCACTAAAATCTTTTGGGAAAACTATAAAGGACGATAGTCAGACAGATATGTCTGATAAAAATCCTTCATTTCTCCCAAATAATGTAAAAGATGTGGGGCGCATCTTATCAGAAAACGCCCTTCGCGAAAATAACGATGTGGGGCGCATCTTATCAGAAAACGCCCTTCGCAAAAACGATGAAACTGTCGTTGTACAATGCGAATGTACAAGTGAAAGACCCACTGTACAAAACGTCCTGGACAATAGCGACGACAATCTCGTCGTAGACGTCGGACATGTAGATGTGGGACGTATTTCGGAAAATGTGCCAGAAGGCCGCCGCATTGTTGACGTTCAGTTCTTTTGGAATGAAATACATAGAACGTTCGACAATCATGCGCGAGGTATTGAATGTCATTTTCGCGACTGGAAAATGATCGGTAGTCGCCAGCATGGGTGTCTGACACAGTTTTTCTTCAAGTGCCAAATGTGCAATTACAAAGATATTCTTTGGTCGGAACCTATGCATTCAGATATAATGAATGTAAATGAGGCCATGACGACCGCGACTGTCACAGTCGAAATCGGCTATGCACAATTAGAAGAATTATGCGCCGCCCTGAACATGCCCTGCATGGCTGAAACGACGTACCGCAGGTTCCGTGAAAAACTTGTAGATGAGTTTATGAAAAGCGCAATGTATATCATGCAGGCAGCAGGTGAAGAAGAAAAACGATTAGCTTCGGAAGACAATGAAGTCGTCGACGGTATCCCGTACATAACTGTCATAGCGGATGGTAGCTGGATGAAGAGATCGTATGGTACGAATTATAATTCACTTTCCGGTGTTGGTGCCATTGTAGGTTTCCGCACAGGAAAAGTTCTGTTTATCGGCATACGAAATAAATACTGCACAATATGTGATATAGCGGAACGAAAAGCTACATCCCCAAAACATCATAAATGTTATAAAAACTATGATCGTTATGCCAGTTCTAGTAGCATGGAAAGTGACGCTATTGCTGAAGGTTTCAATTGCAGCATTGAAATGCATGGCTTGATATATAGAACGGTTGTTGCCAATGGTGATAGCAACGTCTATCATACTATTGTGAATAACAGACCTTACCGAGAACAAAAAGTAACTGTTAGAAAAGTAGAGTGTACCAATCACTTACTTCGTAATTTATGTAAGAAGTTGAGACACGTTGCAGAGAAAACGCAAACGAAGGGTCAGAGAGCACGTGGCTATGTTGCATACCGAAATATCATTAAAAAAAATATTTTAAATATTCGTAGAGCTGTTGTTTTAGCAGTCAATGCGCGAAAACAAGAAAAAGGGCCTCAGCATATCAAAGCTAGAGAACTTCAGAAGGACATTTTAAGTATTCCTAGCCATATATTTGGTGAGCACAAGGAGTGCAATAGCCGCAACCATACGTGTATGCCGGACGTAAACAGAGCTGAGAAAAATTACGTTCCATCTTTGAAATTGTTCGGTCTGTATAGCGAAGTCGAGAAAGCCATACGATTCCTCAGCTGCTATTCGGATAGCTTGTTAATGAATGTTACAAACAATCCCGCAGAAACTTTTAATTCAATTATCTGCAAAGAGATTGGTGGAAAACGTATTAATTTTGGTGCAAGAGGTTCCTACAATGCTAGAGTTGCAGGAGCTGTTACGCAATACAATACGCAACAAGTACTTACAGAAATGCATAAGAACATGTGTAAAACCGTTCCGCCACTAGTAAAGAGATTGGAGGAACGGCGACAAAAAAAAGTTGCAAAAACGAAACAATTTAGAATGACCTATGGTAAGACAAGGAAATTAAAGCCAGTGCAAGGAACGGATAAATATTATGGTCCAAACTCGCAAAGACCAGATCTTCCGAGTGATATGCTGCTTCAACTTCGCAAGGAACATTTTCAAAAGCTTGCAGACAATGCAAAAAATCGTACAATAATAGAAACGAACACAAGAGAGCAAAACGATTCAGATTTATGGAGAACTTTGAAGGAGGAAATGCTAACTGCTTCGAATTTTGGAGCAGTGTGTCGCATGAGACAAACAACGTCTTGCGCAGCAATGGTAAAAAACATTTTATATCCTCCATTTGTCGATACCGCTGCTATGAAATACGGTCGCGATAAAGAACACATAGCAAGAAAAGACGTGGCGAACGCAATGAAAACAAGAATTCGAACTTGTGGATTGTTCATTGATCGCGACATTCCATACTTGGGTGCATCTCCTGATGGACTTATCGACGATGACGGTTTACTGGAACTGAAATGCCCGCAATCTGCTGAGAATTTGACAGCGACAGACGCAATAGAAACAATACGTCACTTACGAAACATCTTCGATAAGAGAGATATACAAGAAATGAATAGGAAGCACCAGTATTTCTACCAAGTACAAGGTCAGTTGCATCTAACGCAGCGGAAGTACTGTATTTTCGCTATCTGGACACCTCAAAGCATACATATGATCCACGTAAATAGGGACGACGCGTATTGGACGAATCATATGGAACCTTCCCTAACGCGTTTCTACGAAGAATGCATGCTTCCGGAAATATTGGACAGCCGCCACAATAGACACATGCCTATTAGAAATCCAGAATACATACTACGGGCAAAAGAAGACGCATCAATTCAAAAATCTAGTAGAAAAATCACAAAAAAGCGTACATATGAAAACATGATACAGAACAGTGTTGAAGCATCAAATATGACCGTTGAAGCAGTAAATAGCGAGTGTGTCATTGTCAGTCATTCCGACCAAGAAGAAAAATTCATAGATGATGATGTAGGATACTATATATTGGAGACTGCTGTTTCTTCCGTAACTGACGTACAGAAAAATGTACTACCTGTGCAAACTAAATTAAACGATGAATCGTTGGATCGATTTCTGCGTGTCGTCAGAGAAACTGCTCCTTTTGAAACGCAAAGTGTCCTATACTTACAGTTTACAAAATTTATCAAGCCCTGCTGTAGTGACAAAAGCGTGCAAATAATTGGAGGCAACTGTTCTGATCACTGGCGAAGTATCTATTTCGACGGTCGCAAACTCCATGTATACGACAGTTTACCTGGCAGTGCATACGACAAGCTCGTAGAGGAAGAAAAAAAATATATTGCATTACGATTTCCTCATATTCGCAAAAATGATATACTTTTTGAAAGAGTTCAGGCGCAACCAGATTGTTACAGTTGTGGTGTATACGCGGCGGCATACATCACTACCATAGTTTTGGGTGGAAACCCTTGCTCAGAAAACTATTCCCATGACATACAGCGGCTGAGATGTCACTTCGTAAATATTATTGAAAATAATAGACTGTCGCCCTTCCCGACAGAATAAGAGAATAGTAATATATTATGCACTGTTGGAGCATAGGCTTATTAGCGAGGTCGTGAAGGCAATTAGTCCGACAATGCGTTAGTAAAAGTTTCATTCAGAAAATGTCAGAAATAAAAAAGCATCAGTCACACCGATATGTTTCGGCTCCTGGCATGTAAACGCAGAGTTGACGCCACTGTACATTTTTTCTTTGCCTCTTCAAAATTGAGTGACATAACCCTTATCTATGCTTCAACACTTTGTATTCATGTATCTTATTTCCTGTAAAATCCTCTTTTTATTCACGGCCACCAGCAGCATAAAAATGTGTAAATACAGTAAAATCTCGATTCGTGCATTTCAATCGGAACCGAATGCGAACTCGAATCGTGTACAGAACACGTTTCTGGAGTGAGTTCGGCTCGCGTTTGATGTGGTGACAGCCGAGAATCGAGGTGTACAGGAAAAAAGCAAAATACCCGGATACGTGTGAGACAATATTAACGCAATCAAAATTTTTTAATTTTTATAATGAAAATGTAATAATGTATTTGTTAGATTTTTTTGATTAAAACAAGATCAAATATGACATAATTTGAATTATAATTATTTATTTACTTATTTATATCTAAATAAGTAAAAATAATGCAAATTATATGGTGTTTGGTCTTATTTTAATCAGTACAACCTTACAATGACATTGGTGAAAGTTTCATTTAGCAAAAATGAAAAATAAAAAAGTTATTGTTGAATTAATGTTGTCTCTCTCAAATGTTTTTTCTCGGGCCGTTTAATTTTCGGACCTCTTTCTCTTTCGCTATTTGTCCTTTCCTACGTTCACCAGCATTGAAGAACTCACTCCAACCGTGTTGTTCTTCCAGCGTCACATTTTCGTTTCCTATTCATCGAATATTTGGGCGTAACGCAAAATCAGGAGAGTCCAGCATAATATCAGATTATATGCTGAAAAAATGTACTACTTATCTGTCTACAAAAAATTTAATACATCTGGCAACATATTTATTTTCGGGATGCTAAGTAATTAGCATTTCACTACTCTCCTGTACAGATCGTGTGTAGCAGTAGTGACTGAAAAATATTAAAAATCCAGGATATTTTGTGCCGTTGAAATGAAATATGTAAACCGCTGACAATGAAAAATCTATCTATATAACACATTGAATTCTGCCTATAGATGTGCGTCTGCGACAGCACATGCATAAGTGTTGGTTGCCATCCGCTGGCCATTTGTCTTCTGTTTAGAAAGAAGGTCAGGAACCGTAAAAGTTCTATTCATAACTGCATATCCGAGATTTCAAGAAATGTGTATTCAAATTCAATTACAGGTGAATATTATTGATGTGATGGGTTACGTTGCAGCCGTAAAGTGGCCGGCAACGTTTTTCTGCAATAATAATAAGAAGTAAAAAAAAATTGCAAGAAATGCACAAATGCGTATTATAAATAATTTGTTATTATTTCACGAAAGCGTTTCCGACCGCAGGCAGCCGGATGTACATATATACTATAACCTAACTGATTACATCAATAACATTCACTTGTAATTGGGTTTGAATAGACATTTCTTGGAGTCTGGTATATGCGGTTGTGAACGAAACCTTCACTCTCGTTCGACCCTCGTTTCTAAACAGAAAAGTGGCAAGCAATTTGACGCAATGTATGCTGTCACAGATCAACAACTATATTTTTGCAAATATCTAGGAAAGTAAGCGAGAACGCTCCTTATATGTATAAGAAAAAGTTGTTCAAAATATCAATTTTTATAACATATCAAAAAATCATCGAAATCGGGAAGGACGTATTTGTTCTGCAGTTTCACTAAAAAAAAGAATAATAATAGCAACAAAAAATAATGATAGTACGTCTTGTGACACATGGGTTGAAAATGGCTATCCTAGTCGATAGAACGATGCACGAAAAAGAAATTCACGCATCATAGTTCATCGCCTCTTCCAGGCTCGAACGTCCCATTCTCCACGATACATTGTATCGTCGTCGACGGTTCGATTGACGCACACATATTCACATATACGAGCTGCGAATGAGCGCGCGGTCGAGCACAGAAAACGAACAAACTGCGCCCTACAGAAAAAACAAGGAACTAAATTTGTGGTCTGTTTTACCTTTTTGACGTCTTTCGTGAGTGAAAAATCAACGAAATCGTAGAACCCACTATTTTTCTAAACGAAAGCTTGTACACCATTACCCGAGTGCTCGTTTTGCTCTATCCGATCCAAAGAATGGCGCTCTGGTCTCTATTTGGACATTCGATTCGCAAAAATGTTTATATTACGAATAAGTTAATGCAGGCGAGTCCGATCCGCCATTTTCTTGACCGTGGACAGACAGTAATTTCAATATTTTACAACTTTTTGACGATTTAGGTAAAATAAGGACCAGAGCGCCATTCTTTAGGGCCTCCTGAACACGTCCCTCAAATTTCTTTGCAATCTGTTCAGCAGGAACAAAAAATGGTGCGAAACGTATTGTGAACCAGGCTGTATAAATTATGAACTAGGTTGTAAAGAAAGTTGAATGTGGTGGCTGAAGTGCGTCAAATTTAAATTGTAAAGGAAGAACAGTATTTTGTTATAAAGGACTCCTTATTATACAACTCGATCAGTAGAAGAGAATCGGTTCTTCGTTATCAAATGTTAGTCATGGATAGAATTAATGAGCGTTGCTAACGATGATTTACTTAGTGATCAGAAGCTGTATATATAGGGGAACTTTTGTCCTTTCTTTTGTCCTAATCTTTTGTCCTTTGTTCTTTGTAAACGCTCAAGAGAAGTACTCGTGTAAAACATTTATTTTCAATTCAATTTATTGTTCTTGTTCCAATACATTAAACTTAAAGTTAATCGTTATTAAAAGTTTAGTTCATTTTAAATAGTTAAAAATTAGTTTTCTTTTTTTTTAAATATTTCACGTGAACAGATTGCTTTAGCGCTCCACGGGCGGCTTACCCACGTTCCTTGGATTTAAAAAATCCCTAGAATTACGAAGAATCTCGCAACACACGTTACAGTAGTATAAAGAATATGTATATTTTATTTGTGCGGCAACTGGCTAGCGCGAACTTCTATCTAGCCGTTAAAACATTTGACTTTTTTCTTTTTTTGGAATATATATTATTGATGTAACGTGAAACGTTATCACGTGAATATGTTTAGAGTGTTATGGCGACACTGCCATGGGAATATTTATCGATAGTCTGTAGTATCGGTCGAGGACCTTTTGTATCGACGGTCATAAATTAAGAGCGAAATTCAAACATCATCTGTGCGTACACTTATATAAATAGACAAAGATTACATTGTAAACCCTCGACGTGGGTGATCGAGCTGAGAGAAGGCCGGAAATCCAGAGAATGGAATAGTTTCACTTCGAAAATTCCTAAAAGACTAATTTATGATAGACCATAGCCAATTCGTTGTTTTCGACCAAGTCACGAACGGTCCTTAAAAGTTACGAAGTCTTTTTCGATATCCTGTCTATTCATGCACTCTGAGAGGGTCGTAAATTTCCTCAAGAGTTGCCTTCAGCAAGTACAAGGTTTTGTCTTTTCCTATTTTCTCTGGGTCCCACGCTTTTTCGTAGCACATGTGCGCTGCAACGTTCTAGCGTCTTGGGATAACATACTGCGCGGGTTAGATTTTTGTCAGTGTTACATAGATGACATAATTATAGCATCACCCGATATTGAAACTCATGAAAGACATTTGCGTGCATTATTTGACCAATTAAGGAATAATGGACTGGTTATAAACTTAGCTAAGTGTAAATTCGCGGAAACTAGTGTAGAATATTTAGGATGTAAGGTTAGTGATAAGAGGAATCGCACCGCTGGACGAGCGGATCAAAGCGATCAAAGACTTTCCAAAGCCGGAGACGTTAGCCGATCTCCGTAGATTTATCGGCGTAGTTGGTTTTTACCGTAGGTTTCTTCCTGGCGCAGCAGAACGGCTGGACCCGCTGAATAAACATTTGAAGGGAGCTAGGAAAAAAGATAAGAGACCTGTAAGTTGGGACAGTGAGTCTGAAAAGGCGTTTAATGAAGCTAAAGAACGCATAGCCGCCGTTTCCTTGCTGCACCATCCAAGAGAGAACGCAGCGTTGGCGCTGCGCACGGATGCTTCAGACGTAGCGATAGGGGCAGTACTGGAACAGCTAAACGACGGTGAGTGGGAACCACTCGGTTTTTTCTCAAAAAAATTGGAAAAAGCTCAAACCAGATATAGTGTTTACGACAGGGAGCTTTTGGCCATTTATAAAAGTCTCAAATTTTTTAGGCATTTTGTCGAAGGTAGACAACTACTTATTCAAACTGACCACAAGCCTTTGGTATACGCGTTTCAGCAAAGGACTGATAAGGCTAGTCCACGGCAGCTTAGACAGTTGGACTTTATAAGCCAATTCACAACACAAATTATATATGTAGAAGGCAAAGAAAATATTGTAGCCGACGCGTTTTCAAGAGTGAGCACAATAGATTTATCCGTGATAATTTCAACAAAAGAATTGATGCAAGCACAAGCAAATGACGGGGAATTGCAAAAAATATTATCCAAAAACTCCGGCAAGTGGAATTTCCAAAAGATAGTTTTGGACAATTCAGATGAATACTTGTACGGAGATGTGATATGAAATAGCGTTAGACTCTACGTACCAATAACACTACGTAGGAAAATTTTTGACAATGTTCACAATTTGTCGCACCCGAGCGGGCGCGCTGCGAAAAGGCTTGTGGCCAAAAGCTTTGTGTGGCCTTTAATGAATCGCGACATAGCCGAGTGGTCTCGCACACGTGTATCATGTCAGCGAAGTAAGATTCACCGTCATAACAAATTCACGCCAAGTAAAATAGAAGTTCCTAGCGGTCGTTTCGAACATATCCACGTAGATTTAGTCGGACCGTTACCGGTAATTAACAAGTACAAATATTGTTTAACTGTGATAGATAGATTTTCCAGGTGGCCTCAGACAGTGCCACTCGTCGAGTGCTCATCAGACACAGTGGCCACAGCCCTATATACTAACTGGATAGCAAGGTTCGGAGCCCCAGCTACCATCACGTCAGATCAGGGCACACAGTTTGAGTCGCAATTGTTTCAAGCACTGACAAAATTGATCGGTTGTCACAAGACAAGGACAACAGCGTACCACCCTCAATCAAATGGCATGATTGAGAGGTGGCACCGTTCACTAAAAGCCGCAATAATGTGCCATGAGACGAAAAATTGGGTGGAAATCCTCCCAACGGTTCTGCTGGGACTCCGAGCAAGCTATAAGGAGGATATTAAGGTATCCGCTGCTGAGATGGTTTACGGTACCCCAATTAGATTGCCGGGAGAATTTTTTATTAGGCAGGATGAAACAGTGGACCCACAGATATTCTTGGAAAAATTTAGACTACATATTAGGCAAGTAAAGCCGAGTCCTAGTCACACCATGGCGTAAAGAATGCTTTTACGCATAAAACATTGTACACGTGTACACACGTATTTGTCCGAGTAGACGCTATTAGGAAATCCTTGGAAGCGCCTTACGAAGGTCTATTTAAATTCGTCAAAAGAATTACCGACCGAATTTTCAAGATAGATTATCACGGAAAAGAAGTAAACATCTCAGTACAAAGGTTAAAGCCAGCTTTTTCTGAAAAAGCAGAAAGCAATTTAAACGCAAATGTAAAGACTTATAAACCAAAGAAAAATGTGACGTTCGCAAATTAATTAACTCACTCGGAGGGGAGTGATGTAGCGACCATCGGCGCGCTCTTATGCGCCCTCTAAATGTCACTAGGTTAAGTTAGGTTAGTTTTAGTTTCTAGTCTATAGTTAGTTTGGTAAGACTGTTGTACCATTAGCAAGATGCAAAAAAGCAAGCGTCCCACGCATTCAATAAAGCACAACTGTTAGAGTGCACACACGGCGTAGGTGCAGTGCAATAAAAAAGACATATGCTCTATCGTAAATTAGTGTCGCTCTGTTTTACCATTCCTTTCCCGTGGAACCTAATACCCACAAGCGCGACGACCGAATACCCATCTAGCAGCCAGTAGATGAGTCAGCGTGACGAATGCTTGTCGTGAAAATTGACAGTTAGCGAAGGATTGTCTAACGGTATCTGCGTAAAAACGGGCGAAGGACCGATCCGTTTAGAAACGCTTAGCTTACGTTGTAGAATATTCTTTGATTTACTTTTTCTACTTGTATTATTGCATTACATTATTTGGTTTAGCATTTTGGTTTTCGTTATTGTGTAAATAAAATCTCGCTGCAAACGAAAGCACGAGCCTATTTTATTGAGAATCTGTCGTTCACGTGGTGTCGCAGTTTCCTTACAAGATTAACAAATACGAAAAATTCCGAAAGATTAACGTATATTTGTGTAGATCAAATTAGTGACAGATAAACATTTTAGAGCAATTATGAGAATATATATTAAATTTAGAATAAAAGGTATTTTCTAATATATTTGGACTGTTAATTTTTGTTAAATATTAATTGTGTTCTAACATTGTTCGTCACATTCTACAATATATGGAGGAGCACACTCACTATGTTTAGTTCCAAAAGAATACTGAGGAGTTGGTTTAGGAAGTATAGGGTGATATTTAGGTCCTGGAGAGCGGCAAATTGCTTTTGCACCTAGTCTGTAAGCTAAACTATAAACTGGCGCTTTTGGTTTAGTCAAGTCAATGCTGTAAGGACGAGAACCTGGTGTACCATCACATTTTGCAACATCTATACGTCTTCCTCTATAAAACATACATACATTAGACATTTTTTTAATTACTTATATTTAAAAAATTTCAGTTAAATGTAAGGACAAATTAAAGTGGCAAAGATTGTATAAATTTTCGGCAAAAGTTCAGTATGGTGACAACGCCTTGTAGGAGTATGATATATATAGTTGTGAAGAGCGAGTCGAAGGGAGTAAAAATCCGAAATAATTATTTTTAGGAAATGAACGGTTCATAAGATATTTGCAAAAAACTGTTACTACTACGACATCAGGATCTTACCTATATATGTACGTCCCTGGCAGCGCATGCGTCGGCGTGGTGCGACCGCTTATCTATTGTTTCTGCATACGCACGCTGGCGGCGGCTTCAAATTTTTTGAACGCACACTCAGTTATTAAATTATTACACTAACTAAACCATAATTAAAAGCGATCGCACCATGCCAGCACATGCGCTGCCAAGGACGTGCACGCAGACGTAAGATCCTGATGCAGTAGCAGTAACAGTTTTTTGCAAATATCTTGGGAACCGTTTATTTCCTCAAAACAACTCTTTGGGTTTCGTATTACTCCCCCCCCCCCCCCCCTCTTTCGGGCGTGCTCATTATACTGAACCGCCGCCTGACAGAGTTATTTAGTCTATTGTTGTAAATATTTTCAGAATTAAGCTATTAGTAATTTTCTGATTTCTTTTAACACAAAAAACTTTCAATTTTCACATTGTACGTGTTTTTTGAAACAATGTAGGTTCCAAAAATTTTATAATTTAGCAGAAGCAGAAATCAAATTTTTTTTAGCATTTTCCTGTTATAAAGTTGAACATATCTTTTGATAGACTTAAAATATCTTTGTATATGGAACTTGGAGAAGTTATGCCAGTAATACACCAAGCAGGTAATAAAACAGAAGATACATACATATAGAATGCTGGTCCTGGTGTGGGAGATTTTACGTAGTATGGTCCTGGCCCAACACATTTTTGTCTTTGTTTAGTTCTAGATTTTATTGTGAAAGCTGTTGATTTAGGGGTTGGTAGAAGATATTTTGGACCAGGGCTACTGCAAGTACCTAGCAATAAAAAAATCCTAGTGTAATTCTAATACAGGAATAATGAAAATAAGTACAATTGATGTTACATTTTTGAAAGTAGTTATTATTTTTTTAAATCAAAAACTTATAAGAGAATTCATAAAAATAGAATAGTGGTTCTCAAACTGGGTGCCGCCACAAGGTAGCTGAGAAATTTTGAATTGTTTATGTGGAAAAAGCCAAATATTAATAAGTCTTCATATCTTTACTAACTGTAAAAAGCAAACAATAATAATAATAGGAATGTCGTGGATTTTGTTGAATAATTTCAGTGTGCCGTCCAACAAAATGTTTGAGAACCAATGGAATAGAAGATTGAATAATGAATTATTAGTTCATAAGTTCATATGGCAAACTCATTGTATGAATAAAAAATATAATACCAAAACTCTTTCCAACCAATCCAAAACTAAAACCTTTCTTCTTGGGTCCTACTAACAAATATTTTGGTCCTGGCCCTTCGCATATTCGAGTTATAACATGTCTGTTTCCAAATGTATACGCTGGATTTCGATATCTTGAAAGACAATGGTCTTTGTAACCCACAAGTGTTTTAAGTAGATATTTAGGGCCTGGACCTAAGGTATAAAATTTGTTAAGGCTATGTCATGGGAAACTAAAGTCTTTGAGTAATCTTTGTACAAATAAATATTTTGTAGTTAATAGCTTCAAGGCTATATGTTTATACAGACTTTGTAACATATTAAAGTAATATTTAACTATTCACCTCTAATCCCACATATAAAGGATCCAGGTTTCTCTGCTTTTTTTATTGGTTCAGTTTCTGATTGTGGACGGGGTTTTGATGACATTTTTATACTTGATAATTTACATTTCCAAAAGAATTTTGATTATATTAAAATTGTAATATTGTCATTTGAACTACGCCATCTTAAATACAGATAGTTGGTTAGTATAGCATATTAGGTGATTCGTGAACGCATCGACAATCGAAAAATTATGCACTCTAATAAAAAAAAAATAAAACTATGAAACGAATACATATCAGAACATTGGTATTGGAATTCTCAAATATATAAAATTTGTTTTAGAACTAATATTGTAAGTATAATTGAATCTTATAATATTGGTGAGTATTGTGATTTTTCAGTGCTTCCTCTGATACACTGCTCAAAATATTTTTTTAATAATTTGTTATACATATACATGTGTGTACAGTGTACATACAATACATTACATACCGACATTTTAATCACTTACAATAAGATGTTTCTGTTGCTATTATATTAAATCAAAGAAATGTTTAAAACATAAGATTATTTATTCAAAATTGTAATACATTTTTTAAATTAAATGCATTAACAAAAATAACAAATGGTGGTAAGGAAACTAATAAAATTGTTCTTCACTAGGAAGAAACACGGGTGAGCCAGTGCTCGACCGCTCCAAAATGGTTGCAATTCAAACGAGTGATCTTTTGTCGTGCGATACCGCTGTGATTATATGTTTATCGTCGTATTTTTTTTCAAAGTACAGGGTGTAAAAAAACTAAATGTCACGACCTATATGGGGTGATTCTACACCTCTGGATCGGTGGAGATCTGTCAAAGAAAGCGACCGCAAAATTGACCTTGATCCCTAATTTCAAGGTCAAACTTTTTTATTGGCTTATCGTATAGTGCTCATCGAGGGGATAAAAAGTCTGAAAGGAACCATGTACCGGAAATCAACCCTTCTCCTAGAAAAAAGCCGTCAAAGTTTCCATATACCATAATGCATTAAACGTTGAGTCGCCCGGTACCCCTCTCCAGTGATCTTGGCGCGTCAGTCTCGCGTATCGCTCCAGTTTCATGGTATAGGACAATTCTTGAATTTCAATCACAATGCCAGCATATAGGAAGGGTAAATTCTAAGAGAGCATATTTAAAAAGACAAAATAACTACTGCGTTTAAATGAAAATAAAAATGAATTTAATCGAAACATTCGTAATATAATATAATATGATACAAGTATGATAAGTAATATAATATATAAATAACAATAATAATAAAAATATAATATAAAGTAATTATATAAAAAAATAATATATGTAACATAAGATAATAATATTAAGGTAATAATAATAATAAGTAATATAATAATAAATATAATAAGATAATAAATATTTGATGCAGTCCTTTGCGTAATAATTAACTGATGCATTAACTGCATAACTGCGATGTGTTAACGAACTGTGAAATGATAAAACTAAACATTTATCTTGCGTTTATATTCAAAGTGCAAAATTTCAGTGAATTAAATTCATTATTATTTTCTTTTACACGTAGTAGTTATTTTATCTTTTTAAATAGGCTCTCTTAGAATTTACCCTTCCTATATGCTGGCATTGTGACTGAAATTCAAGAATTGTCCTATACCGTGAAACTCGAGCGATACGCGAGACTACCGCGCCAAGATCACTGGAGAGGGGTACTGGGCGACTCAACGTTTAATGCATTATGGTATATGGAAACTTTGACGGCTTTTTTCCAGGAGAAGGGTTGATTTCCGGCACATGGTTCCTTTCAGACTTTTTATCCCCTTGATGAGCACTATACGATAAGCCAATAAAAAAGTTTGACCTTGAAATTAGGGGTCAAGGTCAATTTTGCGGTCGCTTTCTTTGACAGATCTCCACCGATCCAGAGGTGTAGAATCACCCCATATAGGTCGTGACATTTAATTTTTTTACACCCTGTACAAAGAAAGATATACATACACACAATCGCACGACAATGTCGTTCGTCTGCATCGGACCTTATGCGGATTTTAAGATGCCAACCAGATCTAGGGCACGGAGCCATAATTGTGCACCCTCTTCCCAAAAGCACTCAAATAAGAGCAAAGGAGCACTGGCAACTTCAATCAGTACAACACGTGTAAAAAGTGATAAAAAGATGGCGTTCAATGCAGCACTACCTGTGATAATAAGGGAAGCCTCGAAAGAGGCGATGGAGGTCACAACATAATGGGACCAACAGACCTATTACAATAGACTCCTGTATAACACGGTTAATATGTTACGTGTTGTATGAATTCGTATTACAATAATTTTTCTCGTATAACGTGAGTAATCTAAAATAATATGTTTGGAATTATTATTGCCATGCCAACTTTTATTTTCTATGCTTTACAAATAGAACAGTTTTAAAAAAAATAAGTAACATATATACAGGGAGATTCTCTCGGCGCGCAACACAATAGCCGCCCCGCACAATGGAACCCTGCTGTGTTTGCGGGCAAAAAGCCCAGGAGGTCAAGTCGCCGGACCCAAGACTGCTCTGTGTGTTTTGGGTCCGATGACTTGACCTGGGCTTTTTGCCTGCAAACACAGCAGGGTTCCATTGTGCGGGGCGGCTATTGTGTTGCGCGCCGAGAGAATCTCCCTGTATATGCGTTGTACGGGGATTCGCATTATATGAAAACAGTGGCCGCAATATTATATAGGAATTCACGTTTTACGGGAGTCTACTGAACTTCGGTATCCATCCAGTTCACCGAATGCCGTTCATCGAAAGACAATTCACCGAACACAAATCACCGAATGCTGTTCACCGAAAACAATTCCCGGAATTGACAGTTCATCGAAAATTGATAATTGATAATACGCTTAAGGTACCTTTCAGTTTAAAATATGTATTTAGAGGTTATTTTCACACTTAGGTTAGGGTTAGGGTTAGAGTTAGGGTTAGGTTGTGGGTAGTGTAGGCCACTGTGGGGATTTTAGAAGATGGGGTGTCTTGTAGAAGATTCCCCCGTGAAAAAGAAAGTTAGGATCAAATTGTAAATGTAAAAAAGATGTCATTAAACAAAATAAAATCAAAACAAAAAAGGCAAGTAGACACAAAAACATAAAATAAGATCAAAAACATTCGATGAATTGTCTCATTCGGTGAAATCTGCGTTCGGTGAAGTGGTATTTGGTGAATCGGTATACGGTGAAATATCCATTCGATAAATTGTCCATTCGGTGAATTGTCTTCGGTGAATTGTCATTCGATGAATTGGTATTCGATAAACGGTCCGTAAACCGAGTTCTCTGGGCTCTGTGGTTTTGTGAGCTTTTGTATTCTATTTGTGAGGATGGGTAACAGTGGGGATAATGGTCAACGAAGAGTGTTACTAAGAAAAGATACGAAGTACAGGGTGATTAAGGAACTAGGAATCTAGATTAGGGTGTTTGGTTGAGGATGAGTCTATGGTGTTTGTTATCCTATAACTAGTCGTGTTGGTTACCCAATAACCATACTTCAGAAACGAGTTGCAGGAGAAAACATCGACGCAGTACAAGCAGACAGAGTATGCTCCTCTCCTCGTTTTTCAAGGTTGCGTCGGATAACCGAGTCACGTTCTTACATGGAGCTGGTTCAGTTAAATCGGCTGCTGTATGAAACGTGTTTGGCCTGAAAGATAGCACAGACTATACAGGGTGGACGATTTATCTGAAGACATTGAAATATCTCGAGAACTATGCATCGGATCAAAAAAAGTGGGTAATGAAAGTTGTTCGTCTCGAAGGAGGACATTAAATGATACCAAACTCTACCCCCCCCCCCCCCCCCCCCCCCGCCACCCGCTGGGGGTGAGGGTGGGGAAAGATAAAAAACTTAAATGGGAACCCTAATTTTTTATTGCAGATTTGGATTCTCCAGAAAAAAATACGGTAATTATTTAGAAGTTTGCCCTCCTCGCCGATTTTCGTGATCTTGAAATAAGTTGTCAAGGTCATCATTCTGAACAATTTTTCCCTATACATGTTACCACCGCTCGGCCTTAGTTTTCGAGATATTCGTAAAAAATTGTAGTTATACTTATGTCACCAGTACACTGTATTCTGGGAAAAATGGAGACTGAATGGTGATTGAAAGAGTGATTGAAGTGGTTTGAGGTTAGGGTTAGGATTACGTTAGTTTTAAGTTAGGTTTAGATTTAGAGCGTACATGGCGTAATACGAGAGCTACGAGAACTCGTTATGGAACTCGTACGTTTCATTACGTGGGATACATAGCTGAGTTTTGATTCCGACGTCAACATGATGTTAATGAGCGTATAATGGCATTTTTCGACATGATGGCCGAAATGTTTCCGATTTTTGACGAAACCCAAAATGGATAACTGGTATACAATATATGTAAGGTGAAAGAATTAATAAAACCTAATAATAATTAATAAAACCCTAATACTGATCCTGACCCTAACCCTAACCTCAAACCACTTCAATCACCATTCAGTCTCCATTTTTCCCAGAATACAGTGTACTCGTAATCTAAGTTTAACTAAAGATTTTTGCAAATATCTCGGAAACTAAGGCCGAGCGGCGGTAATATGTATAGGGAAAAATTGTTCAGAATGATGACCTTGACAACATGTTTCAAGGTCACGAAAATCGATGAGGAGGGCAAACTACTAAATAATTACCAAAAGTACCCCAATTTGACCTACGGGTTTTTGCATTTTGGTTCACAGATGGCGCTGTAATCGACAAAAATCAAAATGGGCAAGAGGACTCACATTAAAAAAGCACCCCAAAGGGAGCAGAAAAATACTACGTCCACGTCGTTGTTCCTGGATAACGCTAAAAGTAGTTTTTAATTTATTGATAAACAAACCAATGAATTTTTCCAACTGTTTTCAATTGCAGTGACATCTGTGAAAGAAATTACACCAATAATATCAAATCAATGGAGGACCAAGATTTACTATAAAAAAGGATTTCCCATTGAAGATTTTGAAATAATTCCCTCTCCCACCCCCAAGAGATGGGGGTTATTGAATAGCATTTTTAAAAATATCAAATACGTCCACTTTTATTTTTCTGATCTGAATTTTCAACGATTTTTTACCCATTTCGATTTTTGTCGATTATAGCACCATCTGTGAACCAAAATGCAAAAACCCGTAGGTCAAATTGGAGTACATTTTTCTGGAGAATCCAAATCTGCAATAAAAAATGGGGGTTCCCATTTAAGTTTTTTATCTTCCACCACCCTCACCCCCAGCGGGTGGCGGTAGGTTGTCGAGTTTGGTATCATTGAATGTCCTTCTTCGAGACGAACAACTTTCATTACCCACTGTTTTTGATCCGATGCATAGTTCTCGAGATATTTCAATGTCTTCAGATAAATCGTCCACCCTGTATGATGCTCTGAGCACCCCCAAAACAGTAACATCGTTTAACGCCCAATTATGGCGGCATCATCGAAAACGAAAGACGTAAAACTGCGGCTTCGAATGGTCCACCTACCGCGTGGTTACAGTACTTATCGGGCGCGAATGCTCATTGAATACCTATGCTAACTCGGCAAGGAGGCGGCATTAAATTGCCACTACTGTAGAACGATGTGTAATTCAATCCAGTATACACTGCAAGAGTGCCTCGTTTTCTTGGACCGATGGACAGCCCAGAGGGAAGTTATTGGATGGGTCCTCTCACTCACTACAGCCGTCAAGGAGATACTCGGCAACGAGAGATCGTAGAAAGCTTTTGCTTCTTTCTGTAAGAAAATAATGGAGCAAGAAAAAGCCGTGGAGGAGGTTCAAGGGTGTAATAATCTGGAGCTCAAACAGTGAGAGCGGAAAAGGGTGACTCGGACACATCCTAAGGGGCGACGTTCACGTTTCAGGGGCGACGGTCCACCTATCCTAGGAGCTTTACTTCCAGCTAAATCCAGCCCACTAGTCGCGACCTTTCAATAAAGGAAAGAGTCCTCGCGCTTCACCCTCCCGGTCGGTAATATTGACTATTCCGCGGGAAGGAATCTTTTGTTTGGGCTATAGATGTTTTCAGTAAGGGCTCAGGTGCAATGACATCTCATAAAAGTTCCGGATAGTGTGCCTATGAGTGCCCGGGACTCTTCTACAGCGTCAATGGTGTGTCGCCGAGAGATTTTAGTGAATAAGAATCCCAATGAGCTGACTGCACGTTAAACTACCTCTGATTACTAGACACTGTCGTGAACGGTTCAAATGGTAATCCACACGGCAAGACTGGAGAACAGAGTGGTAACAAATTATGTGTTCTGAGTCATGGTTCTGTCTGGAGGCTGGGGCTCATGGATGAAGACAAGGAAAACGTACACTACTGACACCTTCAGATAAATGTAATGGTTTGAAAAGTTAGCGCGTACGACAAGCACTGAATACGTCACAAAGATTCTAGAGCCTGAAGTGGTATCTTGGACTTGATGATTCCCAGGTACGGCGTTACGAGATGGAAGGATTAAGGGGATTGCAGGGGAAGGTAGTGGGGGAAAAAAGGAGTCAGTCAGCCAGTAATGACGCCGTAGAGCTATATAAACTAATTCGACTTGTGCACACCATGTGATAGTGATGGCAGAGGTAGGCTAATGGTACCAAAGGTGGCAAATGATATACATAGATGGCAAGGGTAATACAGCACGGATGGCAATCCTTTGAACTATCATCCAACACCTATTCAACTCCTCCTCCCACCGTGTAACTGCTGTACTTTAAGCTGTACATATGCTACGCATTGAGAGCTGTCCTGGTGAGTTCGCAATTTTTTGTACATTATCTACTTCTATATGAAATTTTGTGGTTGTACCATTTTGCGTTTCTGCGATTAGGAGCAAGGGGAAGCTTTTGGCCAACAGTGTATGTATACAGAGCTAAAAAGATTGAATGTGAAAGGAATGCGGGTCTGATTGATCATATTTCATCCGTACTTTCAGCTGTAACGTATTATTGGCTGAAACAGTCACATCTCCTAATTAAGCTCATGTAAAACAAGAGATCGTATGGCTTCGACCTTAAAGGACTGTAACTTTGTTACTCCTATAAGCTCCACATCAAAATTTTAGAAGTACATTTCTGAAATCTTATATTTTTTATTTATACAAAAGAAAAAGAAATTGATTTTTCAAACTTATTACAATGAGAATTCTTTTGTAAGAGGAATACTTTTTGTTAATAAATGGATTATGCGTTTTGAAGACGGACAAAAAGATGTGCAAGAATCAATTAGATTTTATGTAACATATTTTAATTATATAAAGCAAATTATAAAAATTTGACATTACAAATATTGTAAATATTCTGTATAAAACCATTGTATAAACATTAAGTAGACACTTCTTAGTAATTTATAAAATTAAATATACAACATCAATCTTCATCTAATTCTGTGATAGGTATTCCAGCACATTCACTATGTTTTATACCAAAGGAGTAGGTAGGTGCTCGTCTTCCTTTATTATACTGTGGAAAATATGGCATTGGACTTACATCTGTATCTATTCTGTGATATCTCCATTTTAAACTAAATGCTGGAGAGCTATGTTTTATAAGGTCAGTTCGTATATTTGTGTATGCTGCTGGTCCTGGGCCAACATCTTCTTGGCGTATTTTATGCGGGCCAGATCTATAATGTTGTACTTATTTTTAACTATAATTTTGCAATTGATTTTATTTTGTTTTTAATCTTTTATGGATAACCGTTAATACAAAAATCAAAGAAAACACTTCAACTTGTTTTTTGGTTAATGTAATTTAATTGCTTTTGTAACTTCTACATTTTAATATTATAGTGGAATTCAGTTTGAATAAAATATTTGCATTACATATTTACAAGAACAAATAAATTACAGAATAATTAATAAGTATCACAATTAATAATCAAGTAATAAATAAAATAAAATCATGTATATTACATACAATTAAAAGTATATTTAAAACTGTTATTTCTACAAATATTATTTTTATAAATATACACAAATCATAGCCTAAATAAAATAATTTTATTAGATGTAGTTTTTGTAGTTTAATCGTTTATTTAACTTATTTAGAAAGTTTGTAATTTAATATAAATTTTAAATTTATATACATACATGGAAAAAGCACCTTGAGCTTCTTTGTCAGGAATTTTAGGTCCTATACATGAAGGTAAAATGTACACATTTGGACCAGGCCCACTATCGCTTAGTCCTTTTTTAGTTCTTGATTTAATAGTGTAAGCAGGAGGTCTAACATCATGATTCATTGGAAGACATAATTCTGGGTAATGTGCTCCTGGTCCTGGTCCTGAATCTCTTACTATAAAGAATTACTTTACGGGATGAATATATATTTTATTGAAAATAATTAAATATTTTTAAACAAATTACATGAATTGCCAGTCTTGTTTCAACTAACTTCACTAATGTTATATTTGGATTAAACATTTATTGAATAATACAAAAAGGAATTAGTACAAAAATAATTAACAATGTTTAAAATCATGTTTGATGTTCATAATAAATGGTACTGTTTTTAATATATTCTCATTCAGTAAAGCATATTTCATGTCTCCAGGAAATGAATTAGAATAAATATACCTACATCTAAAAGGTTCTCGAGGAGCTATTGTATATGCAGGTGGCTTATCTACTCCATATTTTGTCAGTTTTGAAACATTGTATTGTGGTCCAGGACCAATACTTCGCATATGAAGCTCTGTACGAGGTCTTATAGTATAAGCTGGACCTCTCTTTCGAGAAAGACAATGTTCTTCGTATCCAACTAAAGTCCTTAATTTATACTTAGGACCAGGACCTACACATATGTAAATAATAACTTACACAATTTTGATATACTAAAAATTATGTCATCAGTTAATATTAGAAAATATTAATTGTACTTATTTGAAGTTAATAGTGTTATTAAATAAAACTTGATATATTTTATACTTTTTTGTATTCAACAACTTAAACTTTTACACTTATTTAATTAAATGTGGCATCAAAGCATTTCTGAACAAATGTAAATTTTCTATGAATCATTAATTCAAAAGGCATTGTGTATATTGGTTCAGTAAATAAATTTTGTCAAATAAAACTTTACCTTTTATCATACAATTTAATAGCTTCTCATTGTTTTCTTTATTCTCCATATTTTGTCAGATAAAGTACATATAAAAGAAAGATTTAAAGAATTACCAGAAATAAGACTAAAAATCATTAACAGTCTGAATGTTTAAGATAAGACATGTGTAAACTATATTCAGAGTATTTAAAGTATTTGATTGAATATTCATTGATATTAGGTATTTTCACTAAATAAAAAAGTTTATTTAAAACTAAAATTATAAATTAAGTTGCATTTTATTTACCACTTTGTATTTATTTGATTCTATACCTTTCAAACGTACTTAATTTATTATTATTCATGGTAAAATACTCAGTATGTTTCAAAGGGATTAAATAATAAACCAAAATTAAATTACAATTATATTAATTTTCTATGTACAATCATTTTGCTAATAATTTATATTGTTATTGTAAATAGATTACATTGTATTTTATAATCATGTATTTCCTGTGTTTTGGTAAGTTAGCAGAAAAATGAAACTAAAATATTTTTGAACACTTTCAAATAGTAGAAGTTAGAATTAAACTACAATTAATTGTAACAATAAATAGTAAAAATATGTATGATGACAGTGGTAATAAAAAAGAAAAGTAATTTTAAGGTTAGAAAAATAAATCACACACTAATAACATAACAACAGCTTTTGAATTAAATATTTTTTATTAATACAAAATTACTGAATTATTGAAATAATTTATGGAGGGTATAATTTTTGTTATTTGGATCAATACTGACGTAATGCACCTCGCCTAATTGCTGGTTGCCGATTTGGTGGTGTAATAGATATATCTAGATAATCACCAATTGTAAACCTACAATTACATAAATAAATGAAATTACTTCATTCACCTTAAACTTAAGTTTATTTATTAAAAAATGTATACCTTGCTTGTGCAAGTGTTTTGTTATCATCAGCACCTTTCTGTCCTGAACAGGTAACCCCAATTTCACGCATACGATATCCAGAATTTCGTAATTCTGGAGTTACTAATGAAAAATCAAAATATGTTCCCTTACTTCTAGCATCTGGATTTACTTCTTTAACTAATCCTGTAATTTCTCTTAAAGTAGCATCCATCCTGCAAGTATATGAAATAAATTAATTTGACTCAATACTTGTAAATGTATTTAATTAAAAAATTTATGAGATATTAACGTAAAACCTATAGATATTAATAAAAAATTTTACCATGTATATATTTGTAACTCATTTGAGGGAACATTTCCTCTACTGTATTCCATTATATTATGATGTCGTCCTGTATTGCAAAATACTCGAAGTAAAAGTGGACATGTCTAGAAATGTTAATAAAAATAATATAATTTTAATATTACTTAATTAAACAGATATTCAAATGTTGTAAAAAGACTATAAATCCATGGATATTTCTCAAATACTGTATTACTACTTACTTTTTCTCTGTCTATTGGTTTTTCTGGTAGCTGTTTTTCGTCTACTACCATAGATTCTATTGCTGACGTCATGCTAAAGCTATTATAAGAATTAAAAATATTAAAACAATGTCAACTGTAGTGGTTAGTAAACCAAAATACTATGCTTTTTTCTAATCCTCAATACTGCACGCGTCCCTTGACATATGTATTTATGTATGTATGTATATATCGATGATATAAGTTCCTAGTGCCTTTGTTTAATTACACATGCGCACTCGCCCGTTGGCCTGCGCTGTGCGCGATGTTTTGAAAATCTTTATGCAGAGAAATATAAAAACTTTACAAATCATGAGTTACATTTTCCTAATAAAATATAAATTGTGTAATTGAACAATTTAACATTAAATTCTACATAAATTATACATAATACACGTTATATTAATATCACCTAGGGCGGTATTCACAGTCGCAACTTTGATGTTCGGCCTAATTTTCAATGAAACGCTGACTGATTTACCGATACGGAATTCGGAGTTCGGCCTCGAAAACCTTACCGACAGTTCCTAGAAAAATCCCTAGACGCGAGTCATTTCTAAGCAGAATGCAAAAAAATTCGAGGGATGTGTTCAGGAGGTCCTAAAGAATATTAGCCTGGTCCTTATATTATCCAAATCGTAAAAAAGTTATAAAATATTGAAATTTTTTTCTGTCAACGGTCAAGAAAATGGCGAATCGGACTCGTCTGCATTGATTTATTTGTAATATAAACATTTCTGTGAATCGTATGTCCAAATAGGTACCAGACTAATATTCTTTGGGTTGGATAGAATAAAACGAGCACCCAAGGGATGATGTACAATATCAATCATAGTGTCCGTTCGTCTAGTGAAAAAGCACTAAAGGGGAAGGTGCCCCTACCACCGGGTCACGCGCGTGCGCGCAGCCATTATGCCCCGTTCGCATGAGAAACACCTTTGTATTTCAGGAGAAAAGAAATTTTTTCAAATAAATGCTTAATCGGAGAAGTGAGGCGGTTCATTCCTCAACGAGTAAAATATATAATCAGCACCATTAAAAACTCGGTTGTCGAAATAATTAATTGCGTCGAGCCTCGGACGGCGAAGGTGGCTCCCTCCGCCCTATAGGATGGTGCACGAAACTGCGAACGCAGACCGTGATTCCATACCGAACCGGAAGCTGCATAAGAGCCTCTCTCTCGCACTGTAACTTCTGTCCTTGTTTAGCCCCATTTCACTCCGACTCCAGGCTCGTCGAATGCCATCCTTGTCGTTTCGCTTACGTCGAGATAGCGCGAAACTGCCCCTCGTTTGAATGCCTCGATTACTTCTTAGCCACTTAAAAATTGTTTAAACTATTACAAAAAGTTGTAAACGAAAAACTTTAAACACTTGAAAATGAAAATAGAAAATGGTCTGTTGTTTAAGACACTGCAACGTGTTACGAAATATAACGGTACGGTCTGTTTTTGGGACAATTATTGTTGTTGTTAATTCCATTTATCGTTTTCTTTAATTAAAAGCTCATATTTATTAACCCGATCAAATATTATTATAAACAATTACTCTTTACATTATATTCTTTTAACATTTGTATCTAAAATAGTCATTCACGTTAATTAAGATTGATTACTATTGAATACAAATGATTTTCAAAATTATCTGTTACCTACAAGTAGAGAAAGTGGAGAGGAACAAAGGGAACTGGGTATGAAAAATTGAAGATTTTTATTATAGAGCTGCATCCACGTTCAAGAGTTTGATGGCTCTGAAAATAGCCGTATCTTTGCTAGTTTCGTGACTCTCTCGTGACTGGAAATCCAGTTTGGTGATTTCGTGTCACGGATTCGTCACAAGGACGCGGGGTGGATCTCTGTGGAGCACTACACCGAGCGTACTTCGCCCATCAAAATAATATCGTCATTGCTGAAACAGACAGAAACAGAATTTATTAGGCACAAAACGTAACAAAAATTAAGAGTGCGAATTACAAGAATTTATAGCCGTCTTAACATTTCTGAGGTCACTGCCCCGCATGTATCCACATGAAATCGTGCTCGGTGACCTGTCGAACCTTTAACGTGATCGATAAGGATCGTTCAGATTCGGTGGGAGTATAATTGGCAAAGGGAATTCTTCCCCTTGCCAGTTATACTCCCGCCGAGTCTGAACGATCTCTATATCTAATATTTGGTCCAATACCCTTTATTCTCCACAACTTGCGTCAGTCGATCAGGTATGGACTTACGCAAGTTGGAGAAGAAGTGCGGGTTGATCCGGAGTTCCTCCCAGACGCGCACAGCGTGACTGACCAAGGAGATCCGCGTCCTCTCATGGCCAGGAAGCCACCTTCTCTCAATCTCACTCCAAACATTTTCAATGAGATTGAGGTCCGGTGACTTCGCCGGCCAATCGAGGACAATGATCTCCGGATGTTGGTCGAACCAGTGCTGCACGATGCGGGAGGTGTGCACCGCACTCTTGTCTTGGACGAATCGAAAGGTGGGCATGTCCTCCTCGGAATACATCGCGCGAAGACTCGGGAGGAAAAAGTCTTCCAAAATTTCAATGTATTCCTCAGAGTTCATTTTGGACGACACCTCGATCAATTCTCCAAGCGAGTTTGAGGTGATCCACCCCCACATCGCGCACTTGACTCGACCTTGTCGATCGCTGTGGACGACATACTCCGGATCAAGCCGCTGGTTTGGCGGTCGCCATACGTGGACTCGACGATCAGGTGCCGAGGAGAACACCTTCTCGTCGGTCCAAATTGTGCGATCCCATTCTTCCGGCGACGTCGTCAACTCTTGCAACGCGAAGCCCACACGGGCTTCGCGGTGCTGTTGCGTTGAAGCCATTTTTCGCGCCGACCGATAGCACCTTAAACCTGCTTCGTGGAGGCGGCGTCTAGCGGTCGACGCGGAAATCGGCAAACCAAGATTATTCCTGGCTTCTGTCGCCGGAAGAAAGGAATCTTCAGCAATTTGGCCGACGAGTGCCGTGTCCTGTTCGGCGGTAGTCCTCTTCGACACCTGTCGTGGTCCATAGCGACTTTCAAGCCCTTCTTCTCCTTCTTCCTGCCATCTCCTAATCCACCGACGCACAGTTGTGGAGCTACACCCCACCCTCTCAGCTATTTGCTGAATAGTCCACCCCGCGTCCGAGTATAATGTAACTATTCGTACTCGCTGCGTATGAGATAATTTTAGATCCATATTCAACAGATCGATTGATTGATTACTCTGCACCCTCCCGTTAATATAGCTTCTGTTTCCGCGGTAGTGGGGTGGTGGTGGTGGGGGAGGGGGGGGGGGGTGTCCAAGAAACAGAGAATTTTCGCGAGTCAATGGCACTCGCGCATTGTCTGCGTTTTATTTTTTTTATGCTACGCAGTTACACATTTACTGGTCATCGAACGAGCGACATGTGCAAACACCAAACATCTCGAACGATTTTGCTTGCGGTATCATGTTTTGTTTGTTTGACACTGTTCTTCTAGGTTCCAGTCCTTCGATTGCATACTAATTGTGTTTTGGAAGTTATTAATTTTTTATCAAACGTAGGAACTCTTTTATTAGATACACAAGCAAAAAACGAAAAAGGAAAGGAGTGTATGTAAATCATTCGTGACAGATGAAAAATGTTTCCCATCACCGCCGAATAATTTGTTGTTACACCGCTCTGATAAAAGTGAATGAAATCGTAGCGTAGGTCTGAGCAACGGGTTGTTATGAATGCTCGTCGCTCGTTTACTCGCGTAATTCTCCCTCGCGAAATATTGCTGATTCGCGAGTCATGAAATTAGCAAACAAACGGCTCTTTTCAGAACCATCAAACTCTTGAACGTGGATGCAGCTCTATAATAAAAATCTTCAATTTTTCATACCCAGTTCCCTTTGTTCCTCTCCACTTTCTCTACTTGTAGGTAACAGATAATTTTGAAAATCATTTGTATTCAATAGTAATCAATCTTAATTAACGTGAATGACTATTTTAGATACAAATGTTAAAAGAATATAATGTAAAGAGTAATTGTTTATAATAATATTTGATCGGGTTAATAAATATGAGCTTTTAATTAAAGAAAACGATAAATGGAATTAACAACAACAATAATTGTCCCAAAAACAGACCGTACCGTTATATTTCGTAACACGTTGCAGTGTCTTAAACAACAGACCATTTTCTATTTTCATTTTCAAGTGTTTAAAGTTTTTCGTTTACAACTTTTTGTAATAGTTTAAACAATTTTTAAGTGGCTAAGAAGTAATCGAGGCATTCAAACGAGGGGCAGTTTCGCGCTATCTCGACGTAAGCGAAACGACAAGGATGGCATTCGACGAGCCTGGAGTCGGAGTGAAATGGGGCTAAACAAGGACAGAAGTTACAGTGCGAGAGAGAGGCTCTTATGCAGCTTCCGGTTCGGTATGGAATCACGGTCTGCGTTCGCAGTTTCGTGCACCATCCTATAGGGCGGAGGGAGCCACCTTCGCCGTCCGAGGCTCGGCGCAATTAATTATTTCGACAACCGAGTTTTTAATGGTGCTGATTATATATTTTACTCGTTGAGGAATGAACCGCCTCACTTCTCCGATTAAGCATTTATTTGAAAAAATTTCTTTTCTCCTGAAATACAAAGGTGTTTCTCATGCGAACGGGGCATAATGGCTGCGCGCACGCGCGTGACCCGGTGGTAGGGGCACCTTCCCCTTTAGTGCTTTTTCACTAGACGAACGGACACTATGATTGATATTGTACAAGTCTCCAGCTAGAAGTAATTTGAGAACTACGATTTCGTTGATTGTTCATTCGGGAAAGATGTCAACAAGGTAAAACAGACCAGAAAAGTAAGTTCCTCGTTTTTTCTGTAGAGGGCAGTTTGTTCGTTTTCTGTGCTTGACCGCGCACTCATTTGCAGCTCGTACAGGGAGATTCTCTCGGCGCGCAACACAATAGCCGCCCCGCACAATGGAACCCTGCTGTGTTTGCGGGCAAAATGCCCAGGTCAAGTCGTCAGACCCAAAACACACAGAGCAGTCTTGGGTCCGACGACTTGACCTCCTGGGCTTTTTGCCCGCAAACACAGCAGGGTTCCATTGTGCGGGGCGGCTATTGTGTTGCGCGCCGAGAGAATCTCCCTGTATATGTGAATATGTATGCGTCGACCGAACCGGCGACGACGATACAATGTATCATGAAGAACGGTACGCTCGAGCCTGGAAGAGGCGATGGACTTTGACGCGTGAATTTCTTCTTCACGCGACGTTCTATCGACTACGATAGCGCTTTTCAACCCATATGTCACGAGATCATTATTTCTATCATTATTTTTTGTTGCTATTATTTTTTTTTGTTAGTAAAACTGCAGAACAAATATGTCCTCCCCGATTTCGATGATTTTTGGATCATCATTTACATGTACTTTGAGTTGCATTGAACTTGTCGCAGTGAAGTTGGCTACAAATTTACTAACACATTCACGCCGCGTCGGTGAGTCGATCTCGTCCATCGTCTCACCAACGCAGCGTGGATGTGTTAGTGAAGTTGGCTACAAATTCACTAACACATTCACGCTGCGTCGGTGAGACGATGGGCGAAATCGACTCACCGACACGGTGTGAATGTGTTAGTGAATTTGTAGCCAACTTCACTGTGACAAGTTCAATGAAAAAGTTGGGTAATTATTAAGATTAGGTTACACCTCACCGATTTTGATGAAATTTAAATATGTTGTAAAATTAGACATTTTGAACAACTTTTTCCTATACATATAACCGTCGCTCGGCCTTGGTTTTCGAGATATTTTCGAAAAACTGTTGAAACTAACACATAGAATTCTGGCCATCCGTGTGTGTCCGTGACAAGGTATGCATTAGTATGGGATCGCCGCTTTTCTACTGTTTTTGCAGGCAGCAGTACGGCGACCCACATCAATATAAATATACATATTGTGATACAGTAAAACCTGGATAAATGCAACGAAAGAATGCTTGGATAAATGCAACATCGCTATCCCCTCCACTTGGAGGGATCCCCCTAGGCGAACCGAGCCGCTCGACGAGGAAACCGTGTAATATGCACCGACCGTAATATCGGTGTGACTAATACTAATTGAACGATAAAACTTTTTTATTTTTAACTTTTTCTTAATGAAACTTTTACTAATGCATTTGTGAGATTTTTCTTATTAAAATGACACCAAACACAATATAGTTTGAATTATATTTATAAACAATAGTAATAGAATAAACAACATAGAATTGACACCACGACTGAATATAAATGATGTCGGCTGAATACAAAAGATGTGGACGGACACAGAATCGGCATGTCGGCTGAATACAAAACATGTGTACGGACACAGAATCGGCATGTCGGCTGAATACAAAACATGTGTACGGACGCAGAATCGACACCTCGCTTGGATAAATGCAACATTAAATGCCCAGAATCGACACCTTGCCTGGATAAATGAAACCTTTGAAACCAGAGCCGACACCGCGACTGGTTTTGATTTCGATCTCTGTTGCTTTTCGCCAACCTTTAACATCAATTTTAGCAAGTAATTATAATTGAAACAATATCGTGTTTGGTACCATTTGAATCAGAAAAATTTCACCAATGCGTTAGTGAAAGTTTTAATAAAAAAAAGTCAAAAATAAAAAAGTTTTATAGTTGAATTAGTATTAGTCACACCGATACGTTTCGGCTCTTTCCTTTCATCATCGGACCTCTCTCTTTCCGCCACTGTCTGTCCCTTTCTACGTTCACGCTTGGCTGGTCGTCGCGTGTAACCCGAGATTCGACACCTCGCTTGGATAAATGCAACCACTGGGTCCCAATCTTGGTTGCATTTATCCAGGTTTTACTGTACACTCATAATCAAATATTTCCTTTTACTCATTCTTGTCTCATCTAAAACTTTATCTTTCACTAGTCACCAACTTTCACCGTTACTCACTTTGGACCCTTTACCTTCCAACTCTCCCCTATACAGCTAAAGCCCAAAGTTCACCTTCTGAAATCCTTAAATAGCCCTATTTTTCAGCTCTTCAGGCAGTCTTAGTTTTGTCACGCGCACAGCATTTTGTAACAACGTCGAGTTTATAATAAAGTTTCTAATTTCCACGTAACGTCGATCTCTAACTAAATACATTCAAGTGATACCTCATTTCCTGCATCCAACATCGAGGTATTGGATCAAACTGGGCATCACAATATATTACGGGTGGGCTTAAAAATTAAATTTAACTAATTTTCATGATTTTGAATCCCAGTATGTGTGTCTGGTCGCCAGAATATCACTTTACCCTAACCTAACTTAATTCACTGATTAGGTAGAGTAGATTGGGTTAGGTTAGGCTATATTAAACTCCCAGCTGCCATCATAACTACGATACATTAAAATCATGAATGCAGAAGTACACAAGGTATATATTGGTCATCGGTCGCCGTGCTGTTGCCTGTAGAAACAGTAGAAAAGCGGTGATCCCATACTAATGCGTACGTTGTCACGGACGCACACGGATGGCCAGAATTCAATGTATTAGTTTCGACAGTTTTTCGAAAATATCTCAATAACTAAGGCCGAGCGGTGGTTATTTGTATAGGAAAAAGTTGTTCAAAATGTTGAGTTTTACAATATATTTAAATTTCATCAAAATCGGTGAGGTGTAACCTAATCTCAATAATTACCAAAAGTTGTGCAAAATATCGATTTCTATAATATATCTAAAAATCTATAAGCCCAGGCATTTGAGTCAATAGTAAAGATTCAATGAAAACGAAAAACTCATCCCCACAACTGGTGGGTAAACTGGGGGGGGGGGGGGGCATCTTTGAGATGCCGGGAAGTTCGCTCGCCGAGTAGTGTAATATGATCTGGGATCGGATATATCAAGAAGGTAATACTAATGCAACGACTGAAGTTTGTTATTCTTCATTTTTTTTTATAAAACTTTTACTAAGATATTTGTGACGTTTTTCTGAGTAAAATGATACCAAACACGATATGGTTTGGACAATTCTTACATATAATAGTATTTGCTATTTCTGAACTCTGTCATCTAAACATCAGTTCCATGGCACCAAACTACATATGTCGTGTTTGGTATTATTTTAATCAGGAGTTTTTCACAAACAATTTGGTAAAAATTTCATAAAAAATGAATTAACAATAAAGAAGTTTTAATCTGTGTTTACATGCGGCGCCAGCCAAGCGTGAACATAGAAAGGGACAGATAGTGGAGGAGAGAGTGGTCCAAGGATTCAAAGCGAGGAGCCGAAACGTATCGGTATGACTAATACTAATTCAACGATAAAACCTTTTTACTTTTGACTTTTTCTCAATGAAACTTTTACTAATGCATTGGTGAGATTTTTCTGATTAAAATGATACCAAGCATGATACAATTTAGACTAATTGCCTTGACGACCTCGCTAATAAGCCTATGCTCCAACAGCGCTACATTACTATTTTCCTATTCTGTCGGAAAGGGCAAGATTTGTAGGAATTCGGAGTACAATATCGGGACATATTATTTAAAAAAAAAACTAACCTTAGGCATTCGATTTGTAGGAGTTCGGAGTACAATATCGGGACACATTATTAAAAAAAAAACTAACTTCAGGCATTTGATTTGTAGGAATATTCTTCCCTTGGTTATGTTATATTACAAGAAATGTATATTGTTTAAGTTTAGATTGTTTAACTGCTATCGGGGTGACTGAAGCTTCCAGTTATTAGTTTGTAAATGGTCAGTTTATTTTACAGTCACAGAATAAAGTTGATTTAGTGTAATTGAGTGATTTTTGGATTAAGTTACAACCCGTTCCTCTGTGTCCGCACTCCGTATCTCTCTCTCTCTTTCTTTCTGTTTAGCGATCCTTTCTCTTCCGTTTCTTTCGAATAAGTAAGTAGCACGTAGCTCGTGGTAAGAAAACCAGTGGATAGAGAGAGAAAGAGCGGTGGTGGGGACAGCAGAGGAGCGAGCGCTTTACAAAGCGGTAATAGGAGAACTATTGACTGCCAGCAATTATCGGTCGATAATTCCGATTCCTAACATATATATAATATTGGCTGAAGGAGTTAGGTCATTCATACATTTCCTAGGTCATGTATGCAGTATCGTATTTTATACTTTGACTGTAATGTACATGTCAAAAAATGGTGTTTCTCCTCTCGCGATTCTGGGGTAAGTGCCATGCCGTTCCTCATGGTCCTCCTACCAGAAGATGCAAGATCTTCCTCACTCCGTGGCCAGATCCTTCTAGAAAATCCTTATCTTTTTACACGTGCCATGCCGCACCATGACTTCGGGTCATCGGGCACAGGCGCATTCCTTCGAAGATCGGCGATCGAACTCTCTATCGCCATTCCATAAACAAAACGTCCGCGACTCTTAGAATTCGTCGCACCTCAAGTATCAACTACCGCCGGCCTAAGTCCGATGACATACGTATGGCTCGGGGTATCGATAGCCTAAAGAATCCTGAGAAAGACTTGAAAAGCAGGTCAAAGCCCCAAATGCAATGACCCTGCCACCTGTCAACCCTTGAACACGTACTGACGCTACATACATAATATAGCTATCGTAGCATTCGTTTGTCATTTAGGTGTATGCGAAAAGTGATGTAGAATAGGATGCCGTTAGTTGTATGCAATAACTGAGGTGGCGCTGAAATCAGTTTCTATTTGGCCTAATTTTCGATGCAACGTTTACTGTTTTACCGACGCGGAATTCGAAGTTCCGCCTCGACGCTCGCATCTCCTTCGAGGCCGGACCCTCCAAACTCCCGAGGTAGACACGGCCACCGACGAGATACTGTTAAAGACTGCCATCCTTATGGGAGTTCGCGGCGGCGAAAAAGTTCGACGTTTTCTTACGCCCTCTAGAATATATTGCGACCGCAGTAAGAAACAGAACCAGAATCAGTGAGTTTACCAACGACGAGGTTCGGTGCTGAACTGTATCATGAGACATGAGATGATATTTTATCTGGTCGATGCTATTATTATTTCTTCGGTGATTCGAGTTAAGTTCGTTTTACAAACCTTTCGGAGATACTTTTTAAGACGTCAAATATTTTAAAGGAGGTAACTTAATAACCCTCTTTAGTTCATTGGAAATTATTTTTTTAATAAATGACGAACTCTAGTTCTAACTGTAAAGTATGTGTTTTTAAGGTAAATAAATATTCATTTAGAAAAAATGATGAATAGAAAAGAAGTTACAAAAAAAATTATTTTCTTCTAATTTCATTTAGAAATCATTTAGAAATAAAAATGAATGAAAAATATTACATAGGTTCTGTAGGATATAATCAATAATAATAATAATGTAATAATCATAATAATCATAATAATATAATAAGTAACAGGTGTCGAAAAGAAGAGAAATGTATTTCAATAAAATCTTTTATTTAATAGTAAGTAAAAGCTGGATAAGTGCAACAAAAGATTGGCAGGATAAGTGCAACATCACTATCCTGTCCACTTGGGGGGATCCCCCTAGGCGAACCGAGACGCTTGACCAGGAAGCCGTGTAATATGATCCGAACCGTAATATCGGTGTGACTAATACTAATTCAACAATAAAACTTTTTTATTTTTAACTTTTTCTTAATGAAATTTTTACTAACGCATTGGTGAGATTTTCCTGATTAAAATGATACCAAACACGATATAGTTTGAATTATATTTATTTATTTATTCAGAATATGCTGCGAATGATCGGTAATGAGCAAGAGCCGTTATTCCATGTTTGATTGTGAGTCGAGCAACTCACGGTGCGATTGATAGCAAAAATTGTAAAAGTAACTAAGTCGCGGTATTTTCAGTGTTAGATTTGTATTCCACGAAAAAATAAATATCTAAAATTACCACAATAGTATATACAAATTTGTCCACTGCTTGACACAGTCTGCGACCTTTCAGAATATTCGAGGTCTGTTTTCTGTTATAATGTCTTGCCATAAAACTTTGAAAAAGAAAGGACAGTCAATGATGGGCCATGATGGGGTATGTGCGGGCAATGACGCACTCAGAATTTGTTCTTGGAGGGAGCTAAGTTGAACGAATAAAAATATTTTTAATACAAAAAACAGTGTTATTAATATGTGACAAATAGTAACACTAATTTAATTAGGAACAGATTTTGGAAAATTTTCTGTTGTTCTCCTTCCTTTTTCTGTGGGGGATGCTAGAGCCCCTTAGCCCCCCCCCCCCCCCCCCCCCCCCTTGAGTGCGCCAGTGTCAGCGCGGGGTATGCAAGAACGCGAACTTTCAAACGTTTGGGACGTTCGACTCTGTTCACCACATGGCAGAATAAGGGAATATACTAAGAGCTTAGTATGTCATTCTCTGTTAAAAATGCCGACTTCCGTTACCTGTGAAAAAAGTAAAAATGCCCACCTGTTAACAGTATGCTAAGAGACGAATCTCTGTTAACAGTTAAATAATATTTTTAGTTTAAGAATCATTATTTTATAAATATAACAGTAATTGTCGAATTATTTTTTATTTAATTCTTCTATTTTTTTCACAATGTTACGTACCAAATATTCATATTTTTCATATATTTATTTAATATCGATTATTACAATAATTGTATTATTGTATTATAATAAAAATGTAATCCAATTATAAGGTAAAATATAATTGTTTTCCAAGCAGCACCGACGAGATAATTATTGTACTGTGACAAAGCTAAATCATCTCGTTGGTGGTATAATAGTTTTTTTTGGCGGTACAATGGATAATATCACTATTCTACAGTATCCATCATTCCTATTTACCGATCGTACCCCAGGCCCACTAGGCCCACTTGACGTGCCGCACTTTAACACAGGGGTTGGCAGTCTTTAACAGTATCTCGTCGGTGACACGGCACGTGACCTCTCCGATTCGGGACGTCGGTATTACAGCAGTTTTTTCGTTGGGCCTGGTGGAGCCACTTGCGTGGTCTGTGTGGCGTTCACCTATGCGCGCTCCCGAAGCGTTCTCTGGGAGTAACTAGGTTAAGTTAGGCTAGTTAGTTTTAGTTGCTAGATTAAGTTGTACATAGATTTTTAGTTGGTAAGCCTAGTTGGTAGAAGACGCGCTAAATGGCGAGGGTGATTTCCCATTCCAAAAGAAACGCCAAAGAAGTGAGACGTGATACTCTCGTTTAAATATAGTGCAATAAAGAATCAAGTTCTTGTGCAATCAGTGGGAATAGTTTAAGGGGGTAGACACGGCACGTGACCTCTCCGATTTTGGACGTCGGTATTACAGCAGTTTTTTCGTTGGGCCTGGTGGAGCCACTTGCGTGGTCTGTTACGAATTTGAAAGGTTTAATTCTCAGCTAGCGTGCGCGCAATACGATCTAGGAAGGCAACAGCGCCTCAAGTATTTTTACAAACACATTCAAACGCTCATCTCGCCAGAGGCATCGCGACAATACGGCTGAAGAACAAAATCGAAACATTGACGCGTGTTTAGAGTGAGATGTACGGTGATCATGCTATCCTTCTTTGAACCTAAATGATAGAATTGTCCCGCTCCGGTAAATTCTGACTGACTGAACGCGTGGATTTTATATGGCGCACCGTAGCACGCCTCGCTGCTGAAAAATATATGCCTACTCTGAAGAACCGAAGGAACATGCAATCTGAGAATTTTTTTAGAAAAAGTTATTAGCTTCTTTAAATAAATGTTTTTTAATTCATAAAAGCATACAGCGTGCGTCACGCAATTGGGACGGGTTATATCTTGAATTTGGTAAGAGATAGGAAAAAGCTGTTCATGTAAAAGTTCAATGGTATGATAATGTTTATTTTTCTATGACTTCATTTTCTTCGTGAATGCAACGATGCACTAAAAAAATGCAGATGCAATTTTTATTTAAATAGAATTGCATTTTTTTCTTTACTCGTATCAACTCCTTGAAACATTCTGCATAAAAAAGTACTATTAGAACTAATAAATGGAGAGGCCTCGGCTCCTTCTCTCCTCTTCCCTCGCTACTATTCCCTCTCACTATTTTGCTGATGCGCCTATATCTAACAGTACAATGTTTAAAAAACTAATATTTCGTGAGATATCTCATACTTTTCATATGTCTTATCATTCAACTTTTACATCAATAGTTTTTTCCTATCTCTTACCAAATTTAAGATATAACTCGTCCCAATTGCGTGAGGCTTGTATTTTGAGAAACCTATAGTAACTTTGTTTTTACGAAACTAATAAAAAATATAAAGGAGTCAATATTCTGAGTGAATGCAAATAATTTAAATAAATAAATATCCCGTATACAACTTATATAAACGTTTGCAGAATTATTGCAAAGAGGAGGTATAATCTTCTCTTGTTATACCTCCTTTTTGAGCGAGGTGTGTTATAGGGTGCTGTGAAAAATCCAGGCGGGCGTCAGTCAAAATCTAGCGAAAAGGGACAATCTCAACATTCAGAATGAGAGAAGGACAAAATGACTGTAGTGCGTCTCACTCGGCGTTGTTGCCTTTTTCGCTTGCTTTCGCTTGCCTTCAGTCGAGTGACGTAACCAAGCTAACGCCTGATTTTGGCTACGATTCCAAATCGGCAGCCTTCTTAGTTAGACGCCACCTTATAACTAATAGCTGAACTGAATTTGTCACATGAATTGCTCTGTATTATCCACAAAATGGCGGAACTGGTCTGTGAGAATGCTTTTACGGGCATCCGTTATTCGTCCTTATTTCGCAACAAATAAAGACAAAATAGATCTTAATTTACAGGTAAGGGTTGTGGCTAGACCGCTCAACTCATGATTTCAATCACAGCACTCTTTTAGTGGCCTAAAAATGCTTCGATTCCGCGAATGCATTTTGTCGATTTTTTACCTCTTCTTTGGACGCTTATATTACTAAACATCAACATAATCCCACTGAAACATGAGTTGAGCGGTGTGCATTGGACCTTCCTCTTTCGAATAAGCCCTCACCCAGCCCTAAATGTTGTCATACAAGGACGAATAACGGAAGCGCGTAAACCCATGTTTAGGCCCATTTTTGCCGGTAAAGTCACCGCGCTACTATTACCCATGTCTACCCCCTTAATGTTGTAACTAAAATTAGTTTCGCGCAGAAAATCCAGGCGGCGCACAGTGGCGAATTTGCCCGAATTCGTGGCCAAAAGTGAAAAAATTTTTTTTGCGAATTTGAAAAATCTTTGTAGCGTATTTCATTTATGAATTATCAGAGCATATTTCCCCCCTATTGCCAATCTTTTATATGTAATTCTGTTAGAGATATATGAGTTCAAAGTTGGCATTTTTGTAACGTCAGTTTTTTCGACCATAATTAAAAGTAGCTTAGTGATTTATTATCGGGCTATGATGCTAGTTTATCAGTATTGATGTAAACTAGCATGTTCTTAGTTAATATACATCCCAGTGTTATTACGTTTTCTTAATTATTAAAGATACGATAGATAAGAATACAAGACCTATACATTTTTCTACTTGATTAATAAAAAAGTTGTCCATCGACCAAGATCGACCGGTAATTTTTTTTTAAAATGAAACCTTGAAGATTACTGAACAAGTATCTGCTTCATTTAGCTGCGACTTTTTGCGACCTTATGAGTTATTATCATTTGTTTACTGGCCGCACGGTTCGTGGAGCGGGTCGTTTATACCATAGGATGGCGAGTACGCTGCTTTACCTGCTTGATGTTCTTGTTCCTACGGTTAAAAGGTCCTAGCAATATGATGAGTAGGGCATGTTTATAACACAGGCGATGAATACAGTCTGTTACCTGTTTTGTATTTTCAATCCTACGGTTGCATAGTTCTGGCAATATGACGAAGGGTACATTTATGGCATTGGAGTTCTTTTCCACATTTAGCATTTCTTTTTGTACCTGTTTACAGAAAGTCCCTTTTTTCTCCTTCCACTGAAATTTTCAGTTTAGGAAAATTAGACACACCCCCATAAGCCAATTAGCACGTCAGTACACCACCTCCACAACATTAATTGAACCAATAGAAAAAAGTCAAAGTTACTGTAATATTATTTCATTCTGGAGACATAATTAAACACGCAATCCTTCCAATCGGACAACTAGGTGAAGAAGCTCAAGAGTCCCGGAATAAAGATATTAAGAAGTTTCGGGAGCATCATTCTAGAAAATTTTCTAGAATAAAAACTATGGAGGACATTTATCACAATTTATTGGTATCGTCAGATCCATATATAAGCAGCACGAGGAAAGTATGGCCGAAAAAAGGAAAAACATATCCTCCGGATGTTATTCAATTCTTCGACATTCCAAATATTCTAGAATTTGAAGAAGAAGAAGAAGAAATAGAAGAAGAAGAACGGGAATGATGTTTAGAACAATTTAGAATACATTTTTTTAGAATATTTTGGAACAATCTATATATATATATGTATGTTTATCTGTAAATATTATTTGTTTCATGTATATTAATGTATATATGTATTATATTGTACATTTTTCCTTCTTCTAATATTGAAATTTAACACTTCATCATGTGGAATGCTCTAAAAAATCAATCCATGTAAAAAGAAAAGATATGCTACTCAATCTAATAATTTAAACATGATTTTAAAGTCATATTGTATAAGAAATTAATATTTTTTATTAAAAAAGTACATTATTATCATTCTAGAACCATAATACTGTAAGTTATTTCATTAATTTGCATCAGATACTAAAATATTAATTTTGGCCACGAATTCGGGCAAATTCGCCACTGTGCGGCGCTGGTGTCAATACAAACACATATAAATGATATCGGTGAAGTACACACACACAAGCACATGGTCCCTATATACGTGTGCATGGTCTTACTTATTCAAAACTTTCAAAAATAAAAATAATGAAAGGGGAAAAATGACAACAATATACGTATAATAAAGAAAATATATTAAATTTGTACAAAAATATAATATATACATATATATATATATATATCAATAATAATATACAATTAATCACAATCATACATACAATAAAACACACACACTGCTCGTAGATTATACTTAATATATTAACTACGTTGTTAATGGTTTTATATATTGTATATGTAAATTGAATACTTACAATCTTCTTCTTCTTTTCATTTGTATCCAGGTGTCTTGTTGCTCTATTTTAATAGAGGCAGCCTCTGACATGCAATATTTATTACAGTCTCTGCAATAAATATTTTCATTAAGAATTATTTACATATACTATAAAAAGTATATAAGAGTTATTACCAAATAAGTTCAGTGTTGGAACTGCTGATGTTGTTAATCTTTTCCTCATGAAGTATTTTTCTTTAAAGTAGCTGCTACAGATCACCCGGAATTTCAGTTTTCAGGTGGAAGCACCGACTTTGGGTTGTCACATACTTCCACACACTGTGCCATTCTCTTCTTATCCTTTCTCTCTTGGGGGAAGAAGAACATCCTGCTGTTTTCGTTAATGCACCCTCTGATGCTGCATATTTTCTTCCTCTTTCTTTTAAGATACATTCTAATAATTAAAATTAAATATATTACTAAAACACCAATGTAAACAGTTAATGTTTTCAGTAACAATTTTAAAAAATTCTGTACTGTCACGTCCTGTGACGCATTCCTGAAACTTCTATTTCATCACCCAAATTCTTTAAACTTCTATTGCACCATCCAAATTCATCGTTCCGCAAATTCTGAGTAAGCAACTCAGCCGGGTCGTCGTACGGCGAGAACGCTGACGATCCGAACGAGGTGGTTCACCCGAATTGCCAAATCAAATGTCGACCTCGCTCATCAATATAAAATAACGCGACCGGGCCCGCCCGCACGCAGTCAGTTTTTACCAGTAGTTCTCATAAGAAGTTCTCATAGGCAGTTCTCATTAGTATAGCAGCGCAGTTCTTATCAGTACATCAAAACGGTTCATCGACTTATCAATATAGTACGAAACCAAAAGTATCGCGATCAGACTAGATCATTCCGACCATCCGTAAATCGTTAAATCCGCGAAGATAATCCGCGAAGTACCGCTCAGAGTTCGATACTCTAGAATCTACACGACTCTGCTACGAAGCTCAGGACTTCGACAGAGCAAGATTTCGGTAATATCAATAAATTAATCAAGTCTAGCGCTTATGACTCTGCTACGAAGCTCAGGGCTCCGACAGAGCAAGATTCTGTAAGACTCAATTGTAAACGTGCGCGAATCAAGAACTGTACTAGTAAACGAATAAACATACATTGTGATCAGAAGTGCGTGATCTTCACTCGAAACATCTACCCTACCGTTCCAACACCTGGACGACACACTACCACAGGTTCCGTCCTTAGATAGGTTCTACTCATCCAGCGAAAGGTAAGTGAGAACCTCTATCTACCTGACAACGCAGATTAAATTACATAAAGTACGCCGAGGACTCAGTGAGAGAGAGAAATTCGCGACTTTACAGTATTTACTTAATTTCTATCTTCTCCTCCTGTTGCTGCATCTTATCAGCAGAAGTTATTGAAGAACCTAAAAACGTAGAAAAAATTTTAAATAATAATAATAGTCATAATAATAATAGCAATAGTAATAATAATAGTAGTAATAATAATAATAGTAATAATTATAATAATGGAATTCACGAACCTGGAAATTCTGTCACCACTGTCATCCACTGTGCGCCATATGTCTTCAGTTCTTTAAATTTTAAAACAATTGAAAAACGCGGCGACAAATTTCGCGGGAACATGACATCACGATACCTTTAGTTGTGTATGTTAAAATCAATGATACAAGGTATGCATGTAGAGAAGCGACTTCAGCGCCGCCTGGATTTTATGCGCCGAGTTAAAATTTGCATCAAATTCACAAGAGTGGAGCTTGGAGGGCCTATTCGAGGCCTCCTCCGAATCGATGTAAGCGCCATTGGAAAGAATCGGGCAATCGTGAAAATACATAATTGAGAAATTCGACTGTAGCGGAACTACTCGGGTATAGAAACAATAACCAGCACGCGTGCATTTTCGGGAATGCTTTTTTATTCGCTTGTTTCTTGTCTCTTGTCCCGACTATGAATGGGTATCACATAGATGTGCTTACAGACTAACTTAGCCTGGATGTAGTAATGCCAACTTAACGGTAACATAGCGCCGCTACACATACTCCCCTCCTAGCGGTTTAAATATACAGTATGCGTTATAGTGTCCTTTCGTTTAGTGAAAAAGCACTAAAGGGGAAGGTGCCCCTACCACCGTGTCACGCGCGAGCGCGCAGCCATTATGCCTCGTTCGCATGAGAAATACCTTTGTATTTTAGGAGAAAAGAAATTTTTTCAAATAAATGCTTAATCAGAGGCGGTTCATTCCTCAACGAATAAAATATATAACCAGCAAAATTAAAAACTCGCTTGTCGAAATAATTAATTGCGTCGAGCCTCGGACGGCGAAGGTGGTGCACGAAACTGCGAAAGCACACCGTGATTCCATACCGAACCGGAAGCTGCATAAGAGCCTCTCTCTCGCACTGTAACTTCTGTCCTTGTTTAGCCCCATTTCACTCCGACTCCAGGCTCGTCGAATGCCATCCTTGTCGTTTCACTTACGTCGAGATAGCGCGAAACCGCCTCTCATTCGAATGCCTCGATTACTTCTTAGCCACTTAAAAATTGTTTAAACTATTACAAAAAGTTGTAAACGAAAAACTTTAAACACTTGAAAATGAAAATATAAAATGGTCTGTTGTTTAAGACACTGCAACGTGTTACGAAATATAACGGTACGGTCTGTTTTTATTCTGTTATTTGCAGACGGTAACTGATATAAAAATGTTTTTGGGACCGGGTGCCGAGGAGAACACCTTCTCGTCGGTCCAAATTGTGCGATCCCATTCTTCCGGCGACGTCGTCAACTTTTGCAGCGCGAAGCCCACACGGGCTTCGCGGTGCTGTTGCGTTAAAGCCAATTTCCGCGCCGACCGATAGCACCTGAAACCTGCTTCGTGGAGGCGGCGTCTAGCGGTCGACGCGGAAATCGGCAAACCAAGATAATTACTGGCTTCTGTCGCCGGAAGAAAAGGATCTTCAGCAATTTGGCCGATGAGTGCCGTGTCCTGTTCGGCGGTAGTCTTCTTCGGCACCTGTCGTGGTCCATAACGACTTTCAAGCCCTTCTTCTCCCCCTTGCTGCCATCTCCTAATCCACAGACGCACAGTTGTGGAGCTACACCGCACCCTCTCAGCTATTTGCTGAGTAGTCCACCCCGCGTCCGAGTATAACGTTGCTATTCTCATGCGTTGTGCATATGAAATTTTGTCACCCATGTTCGACAGATCGACTGATTGGTTAATGTGCAATCTCCCGTTAATATAGCCTCCGTTTCCGGGTATGGAGGGGCGAGGGGCGGGGATTAGAGGAAACGGTTCTTCTCAAGAAACAGAGAATTTTCGCGAGCCAATGGCACGCGCGCATTGTCTGCGTTTTACTTTTTTTATGCCACGTAGTTATACATTTATTGGTCGTCGAAAGAGCGACACGTGCAAGTACGAAGCATCTCGAATGATTTTGCTTCCGTTATCATGTTTTGTTTTTGTTCGACACTGTTCTACTAGTTTCTAGTCGTTCCATTGCATATTAATTGTGTTTTGGAAGTTATTAATATCTTACAGTATATATTAATTTGAGGTTTCAAACGTAGGAACTCTTTTATTAGATACACAAGCAAAAAAAGAAAAAGGAAAGGAGTGTAAATCATTCGTGATAGATGAAAAACGTTGCGTACGCCTGAGCAATAGGTTGTTATAACTCGCGTAACTCTCCCCCGCGAAATATTGCTCATTCACGAGTCACAAAACTAGCAAAGATACGGCTCTTTTCAGAGCCATCAAAATCTTGAACGTGGATGCAGCTCTATAATAAAAATCTTCAATTAAATATCCAGTTCCCCTCGTTCCTCTCCACTTTCTCTACATGTAGGTAACAGATAATTTTTAAAATCATTTGTATTCAATAGTAATCAATCTTAATTAACGTGAATGACTATTTTAGATACGAATGTTAAAAGAATATAATGTAAAGAGTAATTGTTTATAATAATATTTCATCGGGTTAATAAATATGAGCTTTTGATTAAAGAAAACGATAAATGGGATTAACAACAACAATAATTGTCCCAAAAACATTTTTATATCAGTTACCGTCTGCAAATAACAGAATAAAAACAGACCGTACCGTTATATTTCGTAACATGTTGCAGTGTCTTAAACAACAGATCATTTTATATTTTCATTTTCAAGCGTTTAAAGTTTTTCGTTTACAACTTTTTGTAATAGTTTAAACAATTTTTAAGTGGGTAAGAAGTAATCGAGGCATTCGAACGAGAGGCGGTTTCGCGCTATCTCGACGTAAGCGAAACGACAAGGATGGCATTCGACGAGCCTGGAGTCGGAGTGAAATGGGGCTAAACAAGGACAGAAGTTACAGTGCGAGAGAGAGGCTCTTATGCAGCTTCCGGTTCGGTATGAAATCACGGTGTGCTTTCGCAGTTTCGTGCACCATTCTATAGGGCGGAGGGAGCCACCTTCGCCGTCCGAGGCTCGACGCAATTAATTATTTCGACAAGCGAGTTTTTAATTGTTATGGTTATATATTTTACTCTTTGAGGAATGAACCGCCTCTGATTAAGCATTTATTTGAAAAAATTTCTTTTCTCCTAAAATACAAAGGTATTTCTCATGCGAACGAGGCATAATGGCTGCGCGCTCGCGCGTGACACGGTGGTAGGGGCACCTTCCCCTTTAGTGCTTTTTCACTAGACGAAAGGACACTATGATTGATATTGTACATTTAAGGTGATGCAAGCGTCGAAAACTTTACCGACAGTCCCTAGAAAAATCCCTAGACGCGAGTTTTCAAATTACGTCCTCATTTCTAAACAGAATGTAAAAAAATTTGTGGGGCGTGTTCAGGAGGTTCTAAAGAATATTTGTCTGGTCCTTATATTATCCAAATCGTCAAAAACTTATAAAATATTGAAATTACTGTCTGTCAACGGTCAAGAAAATGGCGGAACGGACTCACCTGCATTGATTTATTCATAATATAAACATTTCTGCCAATAGTTTGTCCAAATAGGGACCAGACTGATATTCTTTGGGTCGGATAGAAGAAAACGAGCACCCAAGGGATGATGTACAAGTCTCCAGGTAGAAGTAATTTGAAAACTACGATTTCGTTGATTGTTCACTCGCGAAAGACGTCAACAAGGTAAAACAGACCAGAAATTTAGTTTCGCGTTTATTCTGTAGGGCGCAGTTCGTTCGTTTTCTATGCTCGACCGCGCGCTCATTCGCAGCTCGTATATGTGAATATGTGTGCGTCGACCGAACCGTCGGCGACGATATAATGTATCGTGGAGAACGCGGTACACTCCGTTGAATAATGAAGTTTCATAAAAATGAAAATTCGTAAATGCGTCGATTTGGAGCTTTTCCAGTCCAAGCTTCGTATGGCGTTACCGCACCTCTCGTCCACACGGTTCGATTTAGAACATATTCCGCACAATTCACTGCTTCTGGCCACAGGCTCAACAGCAAGTTTTTCGCGATTATCATCGTGCGCGCACTTTCAACAATTGTACGATTGTCGCGTTCTGCTTTGCCGTTTTGTTCCGGATTATACGGTGCCGTCGTTTCTCGCTGGATTCCACATTTTTCGAGATAGTCGTTCATTTCTTTATTGTAGAACTCCCGACCATTATCCGAGCGTAGCATTTTCATTTTCTGCCCGAACTTGTTCTCAATCATCTTCTCGAAGATCTTGAATTTTTCGTACACTTCGGATTTGTTCTTCATGAAGTACACTGAGTTCCATCGAACTTGTCGCAGTGAAGTTGGCTACACATTCATAAACATATTCACGCCGCGTCGGTGAGCCGATGAGCGAGATGCACGCGGAGGGAGGACTACCTATGTGAATAAATAGAATACTAATGTATCGACATTGTCGTCGGTAAGTGACATAGCGACTTACCTATAAGGTCGAATGTGAAATGGACTGTCGCGAAAAATGATGAAGATGCGAAAAATCGATTTTTACGTCTTCTTGCTTTCTTATACGTCAAAGTATGTTCTTTACAATGAGAACAACCAGAATTTTATATTATAAGTATCAATTTTATAATACGAACTAAAATCATATATTGCTTTATTTTATATTTTTCCCTAGTTAACCTGTTTTTACTAGAACACGTCACTTCTATATTGTCTGCTATTTTTGAACGTTGAAGAATATTGAAATGCTAGATTTGGATATTATCAATCAATATAAATGATAATTATGAATGTGTAAATTACAACCACAAATAACATTATAAATTACAATTACAAATAATATAATACGAAATTAAATAATAGAAAGGGTATAGCTGGATAAGGGGGTGAAATATGCCAAGCATGAAGCCGTTACCCTTACTTGAAGGGTAGTTACAGAGCGAAACGCAATTTACAGTTTAAGCTTTATATCTTTTGTTGTACTTTATGAAAAATTTTGAAAAAAATCAAGGATATTCTGCTCCATGATCTATGTGTTTTTGAATATTTTTCTTAATTTTTCATTGCAAAATGGATTCTTAAAAAATTCGAAAACTTTAGTACACTGTTTCTACATGCAGTGGAATAGAATAAGAATTAAAAAAACTATATAAACCTAATTGATAAAAGTACGTTACGTGCGTTATATTTCAGAAGATTAAATGTACTTTTAACAGCGTCGGTGATCCAGCGTTAAAACGTCTGACTGTTAAGCCGCTCCAAGTTTTTTTTCGTAGGTTCGAGTCCGCTCAGACTCAATTTTCTTTTTTTTTTGGAAATATATTTTTTCAAGCTTCTAACTACATGACAATCGTTACTACAAATAATATAATACAAAGTTAAATAATACAAATTTATTAAATGATTCTTTTACAATTTCTTACATTTCTTTTATTGTAGACATTTACTACAGAGTACTATTATATATAATGTTGAAGGGAGATATTGTTCCGCTTTTGGCCTTGAAAAAGGCCGTTTTCGGCCGGTACCGCAGGTACGTCGTTTCAGCCATGCAGGGCATGTTCAGGACGGCGTATAATTCTTCTAATTGTGCATAAATGCTTGGAAATGTTCTCAATAATATGTCTTCTATGTTACCGCGAAGACGTCTTATTGTTAGAAAGAACTAGATGACAACGTGGGCCATGGCAACGCGCTAACAAGGAAAGTCCGGTAACTTGAAAATCCCGAATTTTTTTTAAACTTTGCAGGTTTGTAGGGGTTGTTGGAGCGTTCACTATTAAATATTTAGAAAACGTGCCCGATATGGGCTGATCGAAATTTCGTTCTAAGAAACAGATACGTCGAAGCACTTGGAAATAAGGGGCGTCGTCCTGCCTCCATAAAACAGTCACCAACGGACCACGGTCGCGAACGATCGAACAGTTTTGTTTTCTTTTTTTCCTTTTTTACCTAGTTCAGAATTCAATAGCGTCTTGCCGCGATCAGTTTTTTATTACGAAGTCGAGTGCTTTTACTCGATTATAACAGTTTCCTACTCAAAAACACAACGCGCACGAGGCCTTATCTGGTTCGTAAACCCGAGACCTCGTCGCGCCAACAGAAAATTCACCAGCCCGGGGCCCTACCGGGTCCACTGATTACAAACCCAGGGTCCCGCCAGCAACAATCGAATCATCTGCCCGAGGCCTTACCCGGTTCGTAAACCTGAGACCTCGCAGCGGCAACAATTAAAGCGCATCGCCCGGGACTTTACCGGTCCCTGAACACAAACCTAAGGTCCCGCCGGCAACCACGAACGTCGAACGTTCATATCACTCATTCATCAATCGTTCATATATCAATCATATCACACGCGACACACTCACACACATAGCTCGAACTTCAAGAGTTTTTTAAGCCTTCGGGCTTTTTCCCTTGCATTCATGAATAAACTCGTATTTTACCACTTATTAATGCCGAATAATTATTTGTCAAACCAGTGTCGACAAATCCTAAACCTCCTTTTGAAACGTTCGGAAGTCACGGTCCTTTCCCAGAACCTCGCCCTTATCGTTCTCAAGTGTTTAGCGCGCTGAAGATATAAAATCAAAGGGGGAAACGGATCGAAGAGAGCTGACTTTGAGAGGACGGACACTCTTATTCGAACCTCAGACGAAGCAAGATCCAAGCCTTAAATTTTTAAAGATTTTAGTCAAAGAATAGTATTGAAACTGTTCATGTGGAAGAGTTTCGATCGTACAGGGGTCCTCAAGAGAAGTATAGCACAATTTTTGTTTTTGGCCCAATTTCAGTTATTCAGGGTGAAAATACCCTGATGGTAGATAGGTGTTTCCATATTTCCCTGTATATCTTTAAAACTATCGTAGATATAAAAAAATGGTTATAATAAACACATATCATACATATTATACATGTGTGCTTGCACACATACTAGTAGGTCATACTAGTAAATGGTAAGTGATAATGCATCGTTCAAAGATGGGAGTGCAAAGTGCACGTGTCGGTTTAAATTATTTAAATACCACTTTGTTCGACAAATTTAGCATACATATTTGCATTTATAATGAGGTTCTACGTATTTTCCAACGTGACACAGAATTCAAAATTTTTCAAAATAATAGTGGTGGGGGGACTTTTTGTATTTAAACAAAGAATTTCTATCAATTTAATTGTCTCGTTTTATAGAGCATTAAAAACCATTCAATGTTTATTAATGTTTAAAAAAATCGGGACTTTCGAGTTACCGAACTTCCCTTGTAAGTACGTGTAAAAAAAAACGAAACGCCAACGCTGTCGCGTTTTCCAATTTCACTGGCATCGACAGTTCAACGCGTGCTACGGACGGCTTTGAAGTAAGCAAAAAAAAGGATGGATTTACAAAGCGACAGTAAGAAATTTTCAGCATACACATAACATATTTTTTACAAATGTCATATTTCAAATTTTCATCACAGGCTCAAATAAAAAAGTTTAAAAATTGCCTTTTCTAGACTCGTGTCCGCGAGACAATGAAACAGACGACTATTCCAACGGTTTCTGCAACAATAGTTGTGTAACGTCCCGCTGAAAAGAGCCAACATTTTTTTCATTTTTACTTTTTATTATTATAATCAAATTTTAATTTAATATTCCATATGTTCAACAGCCGGGAAATGAATGTAGGGTCCGAGAGTGACTGTACCACAGGTTTCATTTTTTGAAACGTTTATTGTACATGAACACACCGGGACGCACACCACACATGAGCAATTACGACCACACACGATACGCACACGAACGGTTAACACACACAACAAGAGATAGACGAAACTGAACAGGAGCACGAGAAATCGACGCGATAAACGCTGATCGAGCGACGGTGTTAGACGCGGTCTTCGTAATTCGAGAGTTCGGAGTCTTCGATTTCCTGCGCGGGTGATCGGTACCACGGTTGGGTAGGTAAAAAAGCGCGCGAGGGCTCAGCGATCTCCAGAATTCGGCTAAACCGTTACGGATATTGTGACGTCATGAGCCAATTAGCTTTCACCACTTGTTCCAATACCCAATAAGCGGCTTAGCTAATTCGATTAGGATTAACGGCGTCGCGGTATCTCTCGATCTTTCCGGTGTTCGCATGCTGGAAAGAGAGCGCACGATTCAACGTAAACACGGGGCGACGGTTGGATTTAGAGATCGCCGGCTCTCTATTACTCCGATACTAAACACCATACAAAATGTTTAATTTAATTTTTGTTATTAATATTTAGTTAAATTTATAATGAATATTTAGTTAATTTGTATTATATATTTTTTTGTAATAAATAATTTTCATTTTCAAGAGATAAATCAGTCTATTAAATAAGTCGATAAACGTTTAGACGGTAAGTCAGCCGGTAAGCTAGATTATCGATAAATTATCGACGTGCGACCACGTGTGCGCCAGCGCAACCCCGATGATCTCGCGATGGGGTGAGAATCTAGAGTAGGGAGATCCGCGTAGATTAGGGAGCAGGGGTGCTCGGCCGTCACGTGATGGGGAATTCCAGAGATCGAAAGGAATTCTATATTGAAAAAAAGCGCTAAGTCAGCAGAATCTGACTATAAATAGAGGCGTTCCACGCGGTATCAGATCAGATCTTCTCCGACTTCGGTCGAATACAGACAGCACTCGGGTAGTAGAGGAAAGCTCTGCGCTGAATTGCTTAGGCAACTATAGAGCGCAAAAGTAAACTTTATCCTTCTCTTTCAGTGGTGACGTGCGAGACTTCAGATCTGTGGACACCCTACTCATGGTACGCAGCATGTTGAACACGTGCTAATACTGAGTCACATACTCAAGTGTAAAGCGCTAGCGAGGAGCGGAGCTTCTAGAGCAGGCCTGTATTATCATAGCTCTGGCTAGACCAGAAACCGATTGCGACCTGTAGGCAAAGACCGCTCGTGTCTGGGGGTACTGTACAAGCCACTGAAGTATAGTTTCCATTACTTAGCGTAGTTGGTGATTGTACAGAGTGTTATACTAGCGTTATATACTCAGAATAAGCATAATTAGTTTACTTACTTGAATAAATCTTTAACCTAGCACATTAATGTTTGGATTTTACTCCTCAACCGCACACCACACGAACCTATAATCCCTAATTCATTCATACGAGTCGTCTTCTTGGGGAACCGCTCTCCCTATACGTCGGTGCAGTGACGTACCTATCTCTGGGTCGTTACAGTTGCAATAATTGTTGAAATAATCGTCTGTTATGTTATCTCGCGGACACGCGTCTACACTTTTATTATTTTCTTCCCGATTTCGAAAAATTGTAATTTTATATCATAGTCAATTAATCTATATAGCTTATCGAGAAACCTCAAGTCATTTGGTCCAATTTGAGGTACATATTCTACGGTGAGCGAATAATTTTGTGAACCACTGTATATTTGTGCGATAACTTGTGCAGAGAAAATTTTTGTCTTCCGGAGTATTAACCATGTTTTTCAATTTTTTTATAGAAGCGAAAGATGACAAGTCGTTGAGACGCGAGGCGCGAGCGGAGACGTGGAACGCGAGCGCGGAAAACGCCAAATTCATTCTTGACGACGAGATTGTTGATTTCGGCGACCGCGGATAGCAACGAGCGGATATAAATTAAGGGCTCGCGACGGCCTCGGTCTACTTCGCCTGCTGTTAACAGAGAGAAAGGACGAGGTAAGACCATCGGCCGCTCTTGGTCAGCAGGTTAGGGACTCCGGCAGAAGAGTACGGCGATAATACCTGGATGCCTGCCGGAGAAGAGAGAGAGAGAGATCCCGGTAGGAGAGCTCGGCGACAATTCTTGGACGCCTACCGGAAGAAGGGAGAGTACGGGAGACCTGTTCCTGGACACTCGACCGACCCGGAGAGTACGGCGATAATACCCGGACGCCTGTCGGTCGAGAGAGTACAGAGCATCTACTGGACGCCCTAGTAGAGTTAGTTTTCTAGACGCCCGTTCGATATGGAGAGTACGGCGATAATACCTGGACGCCTATCGAACGGGAAAAGTATAAACATGGCGCTCTTTGTAAAATGTTCTGTACGAATAAATAAAGAGGAAAACTGTATCCTACACCTTGTAACCTCTCCTAAAATAAATCCTATCTTTCCAACAGATTTCCTTGCATTTTTGATTAACTATGGCTACAGTTTTTATTTATCTTCTTAATTGTTATTGATGTTATCGATCTCTCATTTGCGGCCCAATTCAGCACAAACATAGCACAATACGGCACAAAAAAGAAAAACTCAAAATTCGAAAAGTGCGGGGCTATCAAAAATTTGTTTTCTTTTTTTATTTTCTTGAATACGCTTTGATTTACGGAGTTGCGGTTTACGGCACAATACGGCACAAACGTAGCACAATGCAGCACAATTTCAAAAAATACAAAATTCGAAAAGTGCGGGGCTAACTTCACACACGTTCAGATACCTCTTCTACCTGTAATGCATGCGTCAGCCGGTTCTTCCACGAGAGAATGAATGCAATACAGTGTGAAAGCGATTTGATTTCAATGGTATGAAATTGTTTGAATAAGTATGAAATGCTAGGTTTGCGTGACAACCACTGGGAATTCGAAAACGTTGACCAACGTTCAAGAACGTTCGAGACAACGATCGACTGGGGTAATAAACACGCATTGTCACAATTACTAGACAATGAAATCTGCCAAGCGTTTACACGAAGAAACATTCTAGAATATATTTATATATATTGTTAACACCTAATATACGTAGACTCGCGTTAGAATACATACGAAATATACCCATAACTAGCTAATGGTAAAACATAGATTGCCGTATCCCTTATCACGCAAGCCGTAGAAACACGTATAAAGAATGAAAAATTGAATGACCATTGAATGCATCGAATGAACTAACAAGAAACAAATATCGCTAATTAAAATGTTTTATCGATACCAAAACATCGTCTGTAAAAGCCTCGTCGTTTAACGAGATTCAAATAAAATCGAGTTAGAATACATTTCGAATATTCTAGAAAGTATAGAAATTGCGACGCACGAATTTCGTGTAGCGTTAGAGGGGTAGAAAGAAACAGACAACGTTAGACAGAGTTGAAATGAAAGATCAAGGAGGGATGAGAACTTGAAAAACGCGCCTAGACAACCAATACGCGTGGGCCTTCCCCTTCGACACGTACTCTGATTTGCCAAATGATGTCCCCAATTTGGGGTACCAATCGCGGGTTGAAGCCTGAGACGATGATCGCTTGACTGAGGGAAATCACTCTTCGTCGAATAATCGTGAGGTACTATAGACCGATGAGATGTTGGCGAGAGGGACGGCACAGGGGCAAAGGGTGCACTTCGCACGCTCCGCCCGGTCCCCACGTCCACCGCATCGCAGACGCCGTCTCATTGGGAGACTCGGTAGAGTCTCCACGTCAAGTAGTTTAGGCCGAAGGCTGGTCCGTCGGCGACAGCGAAACTCTATCGAGTACACTGAGTTGCACTGAACTTGTCGCAGTGAAGTTGGCTACAAATTCATTAACACATTCACGTCGCAGCGTCGGTGGACCGAACTCGCCATCGGCTCACCGACGCGGCGTGAATACATATATTATCTCGAAGCAGAGCGTTTTGAGCGTTATGCAAAAAATAATTTGCTGTTGCAGAAAAAGAACGCAACTGAACTCCATTCTAATAACACAATCTGCTTCGGCTTGTCTTTCTCTTTCTTTTGAGCCCAATAACACCTCAATCGGTGCATTTATTTATGAGATATTAATTGTTTTTTCATCGATAAATTTCGATCAGTTTCATTAACACCTACGTCATACGTACGTCAGCGTGGATTACACATTTTTGCTGCTAGAGGCGCCATTAGCGCTGTGGGTTACGTTACGCACATGCGCCGTTACTGATATTCGCGTTGGTTCAACATCATGGCGTGCGATACTCTAAAGCCGAGTATCCACCTGTATCAAACGCCCGTATCGTATCACCGTTCCGAAAGCTTTTGAATAGGCAGACGTTGCCTCGTTGCATGCCACGGCGTGCTACGGCTCGGACAATATTTCTTCGTTTTTTGAAAGAAACTTCTATAGGCAAACACTATTATAAGTAAAAATTGTCCAAACCATATCGTATTTGGTATCATTTTAATCAGAAAAACGTTACAAATATCTCGGTAAAAGTTTTATAAGAAAAAAATGAAAAATAATAAAGTTCAGTCGTTGCGTTAGTATTATCTGATATATCCGATCCCAGATCATATTATCTCGTGCCTCAAGTGTCATATTTCCCCTTGACAGCTGGGTCAATTTCCCCTGGGTATGTTGTTTTTACGTTTCAAGTGGTCTCCGAACCTATCCTTTGAACGGCAAGAAACCGACAATTTTCGGATCGACCCGTTCCTTCACCTGCGTATCACAGCCCAATAGAACTTTCGATACTCGGCAACGGAAAAATCTCTGGAAAATTAACATTGTCCTTTTTCAATAATCACACAGGTGATTATTAACATTGCTCTTTTATGTACAGCGTATCACCGAAGATAATTGATCTGTTTCAATATATTTAGACGATAAAATTTCATCGATTTTGAAATGAATCCAATAATACCGCAAGATTTCAAATAAATTGAAACCCAAGTGACGGCACGAAACGTTATGTCAAGTGCAAACGCATGAACCTTTCCTTCGATGCAACGGCACGCAGCATAACGAAACTCCTCGCCTGTAGTGGCCCAGTTCTATTGCCGAACCGTTTTTATCAAGAAACGAAGAAATGTTGTCCGAGCCGCAGCACGCCGTTACATGCAACGAGGCAACGTCTGCCTATTCAAAAGGGTTCGGAACGGTGATATGATACGGGCGTTTGATACAGGTGGATACTCGGCTTAACACGTTAAGGTCGTATTGCGACGGCGCGCGGCATCAGCCGTGTCAAGGCGGCGCGTACAGAATTCAAAACGGGAATACATCGGTCGCCTATGCATCTATATGTGTTTAACGATGCTGGGTGATTATCAAAACTGCAACAGAAATGACAATACTTTTTCAAATTATTTTGAATAAAATATTTTCTTCGCTTACTTAGAAATTACAATCTTTATAAGTAATCTTCTTTATTTCATAGGAACAGAAGAACAGTAACAATTTATTTTACTGCTGTAATACCGACGTCCCGAATCGGAGAGGTCACGTGCCGTGTCTACCCCCTTAAAGGGGTAGACACAGGTAATGTAGTGAGGTGACATTACCGGCAAAAATGGGCCTAAATAAGGGTTTACGGGAAAACACTTTTCGTCCTTATATAAGAAGATTTGGGGCTGGGTGGGGGTTCGTTCGAAAGAGGAAGGTCCAATGCAGCGCGGTCTGGTCATGATTGAACGAGATTGTGTTGATATCTAATAATATGAGTGTCCAAAGTAGAGTAAAAGTCGACAGAATACATCCGCAGATTCCAAGTACTTTTTAGGTCACTAAAAGAGTTTTGTGACTCAAACGGTGACTAGTCCGCCTTGCATTGAACTTTCCTTTTTCGAATGAACCCTTATTTAGATCAAAATCTTTTCATATAAGGACGAAAAGAGAGAAATCGGAATTACGCTATCGCGCGAGCTTTGAATTCGTGTTCCGTAAATTAAAACCTCGGTTGTTTTGTTTTGTTAAACACTAATTTTAAATGCTATATTATGTCCCAACTCTGTTAAAGTTACATTTACTGCAAATCAATCGCTACGCTCCAGTACGTCAGCCACGAAGCGGATGGCAGCCTAGTATAAAGTTAGTTACTATAAATAGTTGTTTAATGCTATATAATGTATTCACAGGTGTAACGACCCAGTGATAGGTACGTCACTGCACCGACGTATAGGGAGAGCGGTTCCCCAAGAAGGCGACTCGTATGAATGAAAATAGGGATTATAGGTTCGTGTGGTGTGCAGTTAAGGAGTGAAATCCAACATTAATGTACCAAACTAAAATTATCTTTTATTCAAGTAAATAAATTAACTATAATTGCTCTAAGTATAACAATAGGTACGGCTAGAATATGAAATACAATAAGAAATTATAATAGGTACGCCCTAGATAGTGAAATACAGTGGAAAATATATGATTAGTAGTTAGTAAGTAATAAGTAATAATAACGCGACTTGATCTTCGAATACAGCCAACACTCTGTACAATTTGCCAAGTTACACTAAGTACTGGAAAACTATATTCTAGTAGCTTGTATGATACCTTCGGACACGAGCGGACTATACCTACAGGTCGCAATCGGTTTCTGGTCTAGCCAGAGCTATGCTAATACAGGCCTGCTCAAGGAGCTCCGCTCCTCGCTAGCTCTTTACACTTGAACGTGTGACTTAGTATTAGCACGTGTTCAACACGTTGCGTACCATGAGTAAGGTGTCCACTGATCCGAACTCTCGTACATCACCACTGAAAGAGAAGGATAGAGCTAATCTCGCGCTCTATAGTTGCCTAAGCAATTCAGCGCAAGCTTTTCCTCTACTTCCAGAGTATTGTCTGCATCTGACCGAAGTCAGGGAAGATCTGATCTGACTCTGCGTGGAACGCCTCTATTTATAGTCAGATTCTGCTGACTTGGCGCTTTTTTTCATTATAGGGTTCCTCTAGATTTCTGGAATTCCCCATCACGTGACGGTCGAGCACCCCTGCTCCTTAGTCTACGCGATCACCCTATTCTAGAATCTCACCCCACCGCGAGATCATCGGGGTTGCGCTGGCGCGTATGCATTCGTTTGTCGATCATTTATCGATAATCAACTCACCGACCGACTTACCGACTAATCGCTTATCGACTTATTCAATCAGACTATATTGTCGATTAATGAAAATTATTTATTATAAAAAATACAATACAAATTAAACTAAATACTTTTTTTATAAACTCAATTAAACATAAAAAATTAAATTAACCATTTTATACAAAATTTAGACTAAAAATAAATTATAATAATAAAAATGAAATGAAAAAAGTGCTGGGTCTTCTTAGCGGGTCGTTACACAGGTTTGGAATAACGTACAACAAATTTTGTTGAATCGCGACGGGGCAGCCAAACGCCAAGTGTAACGTCCCGGAATTATTATCGCGAGTACGCTACTGCACCGACTGCGTAGGGAGAGCGGTTCCCTATAAGAAGGCGTCTCGTAAATAATTATATAATGAAGGGATCATAGGTTCGGGTGGTGCGCGGTAAAGGAGTGAAATCCAACGTTAATTCCTTTCTCAAAAATCGTAATGATGTTTATTCAAGAAAAAATGTAATGTGTTTGTTTATAATATGTGTATAAAAAGAAAAGGTAAGTAATTATTTGAGTTATATAAAAATGTAAGTAATGAAAATAATATAAAGAATTAATGTAATCAATGTACAAATGTTGCGCCCTGTTCTTGAAATACAAAAGGAAAATTAATTATATTAGTTACAATGAGTGCGTCCTGTATATAAAAAAATACAAAGAAAAATAACAATCGCGTTTGACCTAAAATAAAATACAAAGAAAAGATTTAATTGATTAGTGAACGCGTCTCTAGATACGATTATAAAAATTCTAAATCTATAACTTGAGTTTATAACAAAAAAATAAGATTATTCAAATAAATTGTTCGATTGTCGGGAAATTGGCGTGGATCCGTTCCGACACTGTAGGAGCTAACCCGTTCGGCCGCAGTACGATTTCTGAGCAACTTAGCCGTCACTGATAGGCCGCATCCAAGGAGCTTCTGCTTTCGCTCGCTCGTTAAGCTTGGTTGCGAACACTGCAGGACGGTATCGTCGCTCTAGAGCCAGTGTACTAACAGGCCGCATCCAAGGAGCTTCGGCTTTCGCTCGCTCGTTAAGCTTGGTAGCGAACCTGACACATATGAGAACCGCTGCGAACCGGTGGTCGAGCGCTCCGGGTCTGACGCGGAACCTTTGCCGCCTTGCCGACAAAAGAATCTAAGCTACTGGAAACCTATGTAGTAATCGTATCATAGATCCGTGTCGGACTACGATCAGAATCGAAGTGAAATAGCTCCTCGCGGCACGCTCGTATTTATACCCGAGATTTGCTTACGTAGCAGTTTTTTCTATACGCGTTTTCGATACCGGAAGTGTTTGGACTTTGACCGGAGTGTACGTGACTCCGCGCGTATCGCTGTCTCTGTCTATGCGTAGTGCTATCTTTCTTTATTCTGCGCTCTATTCCTATCTCTTTCTACGTGTTATTCCTATCTCTATCTATGTGTGGGCCACAAAGATGCCGTACGGGGCCTTGCAGAACAGCCCCTGCGGTGACATGTGCCAAACTCTCCTCCTCGTGCTGTGGCCCGGGCACCGGTTTACCGGTGGCAAACGAGGCTCTGGCTGTGGACGTTAAGCGCCTGGTGGGATGAGCTGAGACCACGCAGGTAAGCTTGATAAAAGTCAGAGCGTCCTAGAATAAAACTCCTTACACGCCGACGAAGAATCTGGTGTTGGGTCTTCGCCCCGTGCGATGATTGGCTTGCCATGAGCGGGATTGATCCGGTCCGTCTCCCCTTGGTGAGGAGGTTGAGTTGGGTGGTAGATACTCATAGCGCTACGCGCCATTTAACACCGCCGGTATAAGCGAAAGCTTCGGAACGGCAGAGCGGGTTCCCAACCCCACGAGGCTCAATTATTGACAATAACCTCTATCTATGTGTCCTACGTCGATCTTTTATCGACGCGGTAGAATTATCGACGCGGTAATTATCGATGTATATTTTTGAGTATAAATTTTGTTAAGTATAAATATAATTAAATACAACATACTTTTCCTATTTGTTAAATATGAATATAATTGTCAATCTGAATTGTGTTAATACAATAATAATAAAAAAACGAAGTGTTATAACTTTGATTGTATAAAAACTAAAAAAAAAAAAAAAAATAAATATATATTTTAATAATGGTGGCTTTTTATTTATTCTTCTTCCTGCGGGATGTTACACAAGTATAAATATTTTGAAAAGTATATATAACTCAATACTTGGCTGGTTTTGCATGAAATCCATTACTTTTTTAGAAAATTCACAAAATATGTACCATACTAGGGTGCCTAAACTACTGTTCGTTGCAGCTAAGTTGCCGTCCAATCAAATACGTTGACCTGCCTCCAGTCACACGTATTATGTTTATTGGCCAAGGCTCTTACATCCACAAATCTATCGCGTGACGAACGTCGTTAAGGGCACAGATTCCTTGTGCCATGACCTGTATGCGTGCACTTACACAATCCACGGAAAGCATGCACGTATACACCATGTGTGAGAGAGACACTCGATTTCGTAGATTCCATTTTTCGTCTCGATAATTGCATAAATGAAATTTTCGCGGGTACAGCACACACGGGTAGACTTCGCTATAGGTCGGCCTGGTCCGCTTGAACACTAATAAACACCATACGTTGAGAAAAATGGAATTTTCGAAACTGTACGATTGAGACAGACGCTGTTGTAAGGAAACAACATGGCTGCCGAATGCTGTGCTCGGCTACATTTTAGCAAATATTGAACGATTTAATCGTTTTTTCACTGATAACACACCAGACCAAGCTTCCTTGAAATAGCACAATATCACTGAAATTCGATTTTTCACAATTTATCATTTCTGGAAGACGTAAAATGGAATCTACGATTTGCACGCATCAGACGTAAAATAGACATAAGAATAGTTCACTGATTCTCCGTCAGAGGCATTGATGGTATATTTAACCACGTTATTTGTCATTCGTTCCTAAATTAACCTGCTACGCTGAAAGCGGATACTTGTCACTGGGTCACTGTGTCGATTCTGAACATTCGACGAGGAAATACCTCGCCTATTATTCATACCTAAGTGCGATAAATGAAGGGAGTTCACTGACCCGACCATGAAAACAGCTGTTCTACCGAATGTATACCCTCGTCAAATGGTTGGGACCGACTCAAGTCGTTAGGAATGAAAAACTACAAAAATTTTCTTGCGGAACCAATCGGGAGATATACTTTACAAGATGCAAAATTTTCGATCCGACTGGTCCAACCGTCTCGGAGCAACCGGTGAAAAATGTAAATCAAGCATTATGTTCTATGCAAAAAAATCGTTAGCAATGAAAAAATGCAAAATGCCTTTTTAGCGGGACCAAGTGGAAGAAATACTCTACGAGATGCAAAAGGTTTCGTTCCGATTTGCCCATCCATCTCAGAGTAATCGGTGGACATACATTGAACGTACATGAAACAGTACGTTTTTTGCAATGTAAAGTTCGATTTAACTTCGAGAATAATTTTACAGTTACAGTGTGTTTACATTCTCATGTGTTTCTAAAGTAAATAGCTAGTAGGGACACAGACGGATTACTGTTGCACGCAAACACCGCAGTAATGATCAGTCTCTTAGTGTGTTGTTGATATTAAGATATCTTAACCATCTGGTTCGCTACAGAAATATTCGGATCATGGTGCGTGCTATTGACGAAGCAGCGGGAAATTATTCTCTTGCTCGGGAAGTATATCGCAATATCGCAGCGAGGAATAATAATGGAAGACCAGTGCATGCAGCCGAAGTGCCAGATCGGCGCGACTTTCAGCGGTTAGATCAACAATTTAGTAATCAAGAAATTATATTACGTCATTTTACAACATATCGGGGAGCAGGCCGACCCCGTATCCATTGGCGTAAAGAGGAACAGGTTATTGCTCTCGCTCGTTCTTATCCATTAATGGGCTTACGAAGAATAGCTCATCGGGTAGGAATCAATCATATGACAGTGCATCGAATAATCCGTGAAGAGGGTTTACGACCATACCAAAAATAAATCACATTTTTTAGAAAATGTGTTGTTCACAGATGAAAGCAGTTTTTCAAGTAGCAGCATTCTGAATCAACAAAATGCGAGGATTTGGGCTTACAGAAATCCCCACGCAATGATTGAAAGGTTCAATCAAGGACGTTTCGCCCTCAACGTATGGGCTGGAATGATTGAAAATCATATTATTGGCCCAATTTATTTGCCTACCTCATTAACAAGTGCAACATATCTACGATTTCTACGAACTCGCTTCTTGAGTAAACTTCGTAAAATTATACCACGACACAGACATCATTCCGTCTATTTCATGCACGATGGTGCTCCTCCTCATTATGGCAGACCGGTTTGACAATTTTTGGATGAAATGTTTGGAACGCGATGGATAGGACGCAGATCTGCTCCACATTTGTGGCTTCTTCGTTCTCCAGATTTGACACCGTTGGACTTCTTTTTTTGGGGAGCAGTAAAACAAATCGTTTACCTTTGTTACATCCCTAGGTATAACCCATTTTCGTCTTTCGCCATTCCAAAGAGGTCTTGCTCTGGAATCCGCGAAACATCAGCGTTTTCTCGCTTAGCAACGCCTGCGACACTAAATCAGGGAACTCGCGGAATACGATGGCGAAAACCCTTTGCTTGCAGGTTTTCGCAAGCAAAGGGCGTGACCTACTCCCCTTTTGGGAGTATAAATTATCGGTGCAACGCAAGTACGCCAGTTCCGTGATAGCGTAAAGCAGAGACGAAGTTCTGCTCGTTCGCGACCCGCGTTTTGGCTAACTCGAAACCAGGAAGATCATCAACGACGTGCTCGGCCGACGGTTCAACACGAGTGTATCCCCGAGGTCTGAGGTTCCAGGCCCATAATAGGACAAGCTCCAGGAGTGCACCCGTGTGCCGTGCAGGACCACCACCAACCGCTTGCATCTTCCAGGGTCGAGTCGTAGCCACGCGCCGCGAGTTTAGTGTTCCGTCAAATCCGCGAACTAAGTGTAAAGCGAGACCTCGTGTGCGAGTGACCGACGCGTGCAAGGAAAGCATTTGCTGACAACACCCGAAGACAGCGAAGGGTATGTAATACAAACCAATTAAAATATACGTACACGTTCGAATAACCACAATCGCGTATTTTGATCACCGGTCTCCCATCCTATACCCCTTATCTTTGAAAGGTAGGTCAAGGTGCGCCTTAGCGCTTTAAGCGGCAGAACCCGTATATTGTATTTAGCATATAATAAACGCCCCGCAAGACGGGACGTAACACCTTTCAAGCCAGGAGCTTTGAACTGTGGAACAATTAAAACATAGAATTGAACAAGCTTCTCAACGCCTTCGATCAATTTCGAGCATTAGCCAAAAAATAAGAAGAAATATAGAAATAAGACTGAGACACTGCCTGGACCAAAATGGTGGCCACATCGAGGTTGGAGCACAAGCATGACTGTTGAGACTAATACGTCAAAACGGTGCTGTTTTATGGATTCGTCGAAGAAACAGAAGCCGAAGAAATAAAGTATGTGTCAAAAATATAATATCGAAGGCCTAAAATATAGACATAGTATGAAAAAATAATCTAATGGTCATTTTTCATAAGATTTTTTCTAGGGCTCTCCAACAAAAGAAGTCGAGTGGTGTCAAAGGAGAATTATTCCTCACTAAAGAGTGATATATTTCTCTAGCAAACCTTTAATTTCCTGTTGCTCCGTTAATACCACACTATTTATTCTATACGTAATGGTGAAGTTATAAGAACATTACAAATATAGTGTTTAAAAATCATCGAAACTTTAACATCGCTTTTTAAGAGAACAGTTGACTTCGGACCCATGGTTCCTTTGAGACCTTTGTTTCTCTCGACGGGCACTACACGACAGGGCAATAAAAAAATTTGACCTTGAAAATCAAGGTCAAGGTCAATTTTGCAGTCCATTTTTTAAAGAAATCACCAATTCAGAGGTGTAGAATCCCGCTATGGTGGTCGTGGCATATAATTTTTATACACCCTGTGCAAGGACGAGGATCAGTTACAAGGGTGTACTCTTGCAGAATCGTCTCACTGAACTACACCAGAAAGATCTAAAAGAGAAGTACCCCTTGCCTTCACAAATACATGCCGAGACACCTTACGCAGTTATAATGGCTAGGAAATGTATACTTTGGATCCACAACTGTCAAGTGACAGATCGTATCACCCCGTTGGAAGATAGGGCTTTGGATGAGACCATCTCTGTCTCCTTTGTTAATTTGGCTCTTATTTTTTACCATGCTATCTTTAATACCTCATTTTTCACCAACATTTACACTGCATTTATAGATATGCTAGAAGGTTCGGAGAAGAACCCTTACGAAATTTTACTAGACCGCATACGGAGGTGTAATCACCTGAAAACCGTATGCACCCTAAAAGGAGCTACACGGCGAACCTCATACACCTCTTACCTCTTATGTGTTGACCAACAGGTGTGATGACCTCAAAGGAGTCATTTCTTCAGCATATGTCGTAACTCAGGATGATGACCTTCCTACTGTGATAAGAGCAATACAGGTTTGGCTTCAAATACAAAATCAACCAATCCATCTTACAAGGGGAGGTCGGGACATCTGGGACACGGATTTTGATGGGGCTTACATATGCTGTTGTGTAGATGTAGTATGACAATATATGTTTCAATGTTGGGTCCAACACTCAATCGTTTTCAAAATATTAATGAAAAAAGATACCGATGCGTTGAAGAACAAGTACGTTAAGCTTTGCTACCGTAATAGAAGGTAGCGATGCTGGTAACGGCACTGACTCGTAATCAAACGTCTGCAGTTCGATTCCGGATGAAGTCGAATTTTTTTATTTTTTTATTTTTCATATTCCAATATGTGACAATTATCATAAAAACACATAAAACAATCAAATTCACGGCACCATACACATCTAATAAAGCATGCTTGATCGCACTTACATTTTTTTGTTTTAATTTCTCGATACTCGACAACGCATGAACCAGAACTGACTCTCGAAATGAACAAGGTATCTTGAACAAAATATTGTATCGCTTCCTTCTGTTTATTAAATAAACGCAGATAACACCCGGTAAATTCGATATCAGAGACAGGAGAATGAGTCAATCTCATCTCTTTCAACGTTGCATCAAATTACCCGGCGATGGGCTGATAAAAAAAACGAGTACCAAACACATTTTGTAAATTAATGAAGTAAATTGACACAGAATAGAAAAGTTCCTTTAAATGTTAAACAATTGCAATTTCTACGAGAAATTAAAACAAAAAAATGTAAGTGCGATCTAGCATGCTTTATTAGATTTGCATGGTGCCGTGAATTTTATTGTTTTATGTGTTATTATGATAATTGTCACATATTGGAATGTAAAAGATAAAATAAAAAAGAAAAATTCGACTTCATCCGGAATCGAACTGCAGACGTTCGATTACGAGTCAGGCTCGTAACGATTACGTTACCAGCATCGCTACTTTCTATTACGGTAGCAAAGCTTAACGTACTTGTTCCTCAACGCATCGGTACCTTTTGTCATTAGTATTTTGAAAACGATTGAGTGTTGGACCCAACATTGAAACATATGTTGTCGTACTACACCGACACTACATATGTAAACCCCATCAAAATCCGTGTCCCAGATGTCCCGGCTTCCCCTTGTTAGAACTCAGGTGGCTACAGAGAAGTTTGAAGAAAGCCTCAATCAGCATTATGGGCATTTAACACAAATAAATAAAGCCGACTTGTGCTCTTTCTGAAAAAGAGACAATTGCCTCAATTAAATCTCTACCGAGGTCATCATATCAAGGAGTTGATAACTTATGTTGTATTTCAGCGCCAGATCTGAATGTACCAATTTCTTGCCTTAATTCTCCTCAGTTGGGTGCTTACCAGGAGTTTTGGTTTCTCCAAAACGATCCAAAACTTTCCTCCTTAACAGAGGCATTTTGAGTACACTATCTTTACAACCTCATCACATGTGACTTCCTGGTTACTCTGGACGACCCACAGAGTGCCTTCTATAGCATAGCATGCCATGCTCTCGGCATTAAAGAAGGGGGGTTTCCGTCCTTCTTTTTCAAGTTTATAATAAAAATATTATTCTAGGTGATCTGTATATTTTCTCTTTGCATGGGGAGTAGAGAAGAGAAGAGAAGAGAGGGGAGAAGGACGGGGACAGAATTTCTCTAACATACCGTATAGATAAGGTCGGTAAGAAGTGAAATGTATGTTTGCAAAAATGGCGATAAACAATGTAGAAGGTAAGAATAAGATAGGAACCTGGAACGCCGGCAGTATGTGGGGGAAAATGGGGGAGGTAAAAGAAAATATAACTAAATTTCCAATCATGGGAATAACGGAAACATGGCTGAAGACAAGTGATAGGATAAATATTCCAGGATATAGGATTATAAGGTCGGATCCTAGAAGAAGTATGGTGGGGGTTCGCGATCGTGATTAAGGATAATATTGACTTTACTTTAAGAAACGATTTAAAATGGGAGGAAGAGGACAGGGTAGTGATTGGGATTACGGTAAGATGGGAAGGTAAGCCGATAGATATTTTGGTAATTTATAGGAGACCGGGTGGGATATGGCACAGGAGAGATTGGTCAGATCTGTCTGCCAATGTTAGAAATGGGGTGCACACCCTATTAATGGGAGATTTCAATCCAAGAAGCAGATTATGGAACTGTAAATCGGAAAATAGAAAGTGAAAATTCCTGGAAGAGATGGTTAGGGATGCGAATATGTTTGTCATGAATAGATACACAACGTTAAGGGTGGGGTCAGGGTCCCATCCCCTTTCGAATCTGGATTTGTTTATCGGGACGCAAAGGCTAATGGAAATGGGAAAGACAACTCAGGAAGAGGAAACTATGGGGTCAGATCACCAGATCATATTCCTATCCTTTGGGGGGAGGGGATTATATGTGACGGAGTTAGTGGGGAAAAGTACAAGGAAGTTTAAGGAAAATAAAATAGACTGGGTAAAATTTAGTGGTATAATTAGGAAGGAAGCAAAGGGAATTAGGCAGACTTGGCTGGCTAGAGGGTGGAAGAATTATGACTTGGAAGATAGGTGCGTATTGATAACGGAAGCAATAGAGAAGGCACTCAGGGGAGCAGGAAGGCTACCCGCCTCCAGAAAAGGCCGAGGACCTGATAGGGCCCTAGACACGGGAATGGGTCGAAAAGTAAATAGACAGGTTTGGTGGGACGAAGAATATAGCACCTTGAAACATAAAACAAGGCAGGAGCTTCATCAGAAGACCCTGTCAGGAGAAATGGGAGCTTTTGAAGGAAGTAGAAAAGGAAATGAAGAAGCCGATTAACAGGAAAAGAACCTGGAAGGAATTTGTAGGTTCAATTAACTATCATACTAGCTTAAAAGAGGCGTAGGCAAAGGTGAGACAGATCAGAAATGGAATGACCAAAAGATTTGGAAGAACAGGAAATTACAAAGATATTAGAAGAAGATGAGCAAATGGAAGGGGAAAATGCGAACGAAGGACAAGAAGAGTACTGGGAAAAAGAGAACCAGGGCAGGGGGAGGAGGAGGGGAGCGGGAATCCTTTTAGCCTCAGGGACTGAACAGAGCCCTGTAGGATGTAAAAGCAACCTAGGCCCCCGGAGAGGATGATATATCATATGGCATCCTAAACAGACTGCATGAGGATATGAAGATACTGATTTTGGATTTATATAACGACATTTGGGATAAGGGAAAAATCCCTAGGAAATGGAAGAAGGTGATGATCAAGTTCCTGGATAAGCCAGGGAAAAAAGCAGTGAGACTGATTTCAATGATTAATTGCTTGGGAAAATTGTTGGAAAAGATGATAAAAGAAAGAGTGGTATTGAAACCGGCGATATTGTATTACCGACATTTTGAGTGTTCAACAATTTAACTTTGATTCTAATAAGAAAGGTAGAATTACAAGGTAACTACCACAGGGGTCGGTCCTGAGCCTCCTTCTATACAACATTTATTCGTCGGATATTGGGAGGGGATGGCCTGATTAGATCAGTTCTGGAGTATGGGATATACTTCTTTTTTTGGGAGAACAAAAAAGGAAGGGAGAAACTACAGAAATTACACAATTCAGGTATTAGGATTGCGATGGAATACAGGATTTCGACCCCGATTAATGTGATGAATGTAGAGGCGGGAATAATGGACTTTGAGACAAGGGTCGAGTCTTTATTGGAAAAATTTATAACTAAACACAGAGTAAAAGAGACGGGTCTGGTGTTGGAGACCCTCACAAGGTCCTTAGTAGTTAGAAATAAGGACTTGCTGAAAAACATGGAACCATGGTCAAAAGCATGGCTGAGGGCGGAGGACTGGAGTAGAAGAGGTCGAAGAGGTTGGCTGGGTAGAGAGGAATGGTTAGAGATGGGAAGTTTTCTGCATAGTGGACGGTTAGGAATTGAATGGGAAATGGGTAGGAAAAGGATGGTCTTAAACTATAGGACGTTGATGGGGAAAACAAAGGAAAAATTGTGTACGGGGGAAGAATGGGACCAGTTGGTGGAAATGTACACAGAGGGATGTAGAACCAAGAGAATCTTGGTTACGCGGGTCTAGCGATTAGAACTGGTCCGTCCACAGGGTCACCTCGGTCTTCTCAGCGGTAGCTTTTGCCATCCTGATGACAATTAGACAGGCCAAAGAACTCTTACCGAAGAAAAGGGTCCGTATAGCCTTAAAATCCAGAACCTGGGAAATAGAGAAGTGACAATCCTTGGGTGCATGATATAGCACAGGAACTAATGGAAATGCCCTCCGCCCAGAGAGGGAAGGAGGACAGAAAACAATTGGAAAAAGGCGAAAAAGGAAGGATAGGGTTAGCAGAGATATCAGGCCACGTAGAGATAGAAGGGAATGAAAGGGCAGATCTCCTTACGGGGAAGGCTGCAAAAGGAGAAGAAAGTATAGAGTATGGAATCGCTATGAAGGACATAGATAGGTATATCCTGAAGGGAGCGTGGAAGAGAGCAATACACAGGGCTAGGAAAGTAGGAGAAAATAAAGGGAGAAGGTATTTTACGAGCCAAAAACCAAACATAGGCTCAAGAAAACCGCGGATTTTGAAGATCAAGGGTGTGGAAAGAAGGCTTATAACTAGGCTGAATAGGATTAGATCTAATCATTTTAACTTGAGGGAGTTGCTATATAGAGAAAAGGTAGTTGAATCCCCAGCATGACCGCGTAGGAGGGGGATGGAAAGTTTGGAACACGTAGTTTGGGAATGTGACAGGTTTTATTGGGAAAGGGAACTGTTGGAGAATTACTTGGGAAGGAAAGGGTTTGAGCCAGAAACGGATGTACACGATCTGATAATGAGGGGTAGTCTGATGGTCTGTAAAAAGGTGTACAATTAGGGAAAATAATTTGAAATCAGCTTGATGGAAATTTGGAAATAAAAAGGTGTATAGAGGAATACTGCCCCCCCCCCCCCCCCCCCCCTCCCCAAGGGAAGCCAGGAAAAGTCTTACTAATTGTAATTGTAATTGTAATTTTTATGTATGGAAATGGTGTGTGAAAACGCTGTGAGAAAATGATAAAAGAGCTTGACTAAAATTGTAAGTATGAATGAACCAAAATTTGTGCTGTAACGTGGTATCACGTGTGCCCTCCGTTACAACTTATTATAATTTTCCTCACCCCCTTTCCCCCTTCTTCTACCCGCCAGTATCGGGCCGGTGGAAGCGACGGAGAGCCACACCACGAAGCTGCCACCCCCGTCTTCGTGGAAAGAGTCCCGAGGCCGACAACTGCTGCACAGCCCTCCCCGAAAAGGGAGCAACGATGGACCGGTAGGCGTCCAACCGGCTCAACCAAACAGCGGCCAAAAAAGGATCCCCCTGGAACCACCTGTCGTCGAGTCCGGGAACCACCAGCCTGCAGCCATCACCATCGAGCCTCCGTCAGCCCCATCGATCCCCGTTACCGGCTCATCGATCATCGATCGACTTATTACCCGAAAGATGGCCCAATTTCCCTTAACCCATCCCCACCCCAAAATTTTCCTGCGGCGACGAGCCATCAATTAGCGTTACGGCGTCGTATGGAGAGTATAGAAAGCGAATCAGATAAGCGATATAGAGACAGCGGACCGTACAGAAGCGGGAGTGTGAGTGAGTACGCGAGTGCGAGCCCACGATTATTAAATATACGGGTAAGTCCTTCCGATTATTAAATATTGTAATTCTGAGTCTAGTAACGGCAACTTCTCGTCCGCGTATCTCTCTGCCCGTGTCCGGTACCCCACATTCGCGACTGCCCTTTTCCTCCCTTCGAAATTCCCCCCCATATTTCTCCTCCAATGCGTAACGTGTAGAACTGAAAATAGACCCTGAAACCTCCCTTCCCAAGACGATCCTCCTTGCGCATTCCCCCGCGAAATTGGTGTGACGGCCGATCGAAGTCGAGCCGCGAGTCCTTCCTTCTGTGCAAGCCCCCTATTTTCCCCTTTTTTGCGAGCCGCGGCTCGCCTTTGTAGTAAAAGAGGATCGTAAAAGAGAAGGATAGCATAACAGCTTTGTAGTAGCCGAGGCATTGCGACTGTGATCTCATTCCCATATTGCGACTGTGGTCAGAATCGAAATGTTGCAATGACGGTAGAGGAGACTCGAAATTCGATAACTGGGCAGCAAGACTCTATCGCCGCCGCTCGCCTTTTACTTAAAATAATATAATAGTCCAGATGTCATCGAACCCATAGGCCTGTAGCTGTTTATACAGGGAGATTCTCTCGGCGCGCAACACAATAGCCGCCCCGCACAATGGAACCCTGCTGTGTTTGCGGGCAGAAAGCCCAGGAGGTCAAGTCGCCGGACCCAAGACTGCTCTGTGTGTGTTTATGGCTGAGGATAGAATAAATATAATGTAAATTATATCGTGTTTGGTCTCATTTTAATCGGAAGAATCTCAAAAGTATGTTAAAAAAAGTTTCAGACAAAAAATCGTTGAAATTAGAAAATTATATTGCAATATTACGAATTGCTAAGGCGCCAACTCACATCAAAAGAACCGCGACGGGCATCGGGTTACACTGCTTGACTGACTCGAGCGAGAAAAGCATAAGCGTAGGAATAACACACGCATAGGCGCGGGACCAGACCCAGTCGCAATATGGGAATGAAACCATAGTCGCAATCTCGGAGGAACTTTTATAAGGTCACTTTTACGACTCAAACCGAGACGTATCTACTGAAAATCGGGAAATTTGTAAACGTTATATCTTGAAAACTAATTAAAATCGAGTGTATACATTATAGCTTAATGAATTCGTCTTGAGAAGCACTATTACATGATCTGAAAAAAAATATGTGGTTCCATTTAAAAAATTAAACTTGACCATCATATCTCTTAAACTAATAATGCAAAAGATTTTTCACTTCGGCCAAAACATAGACCCCCTTTTCCCATGCAATTTCCATATCAACAATTTTTTGTATCATTAATAGTTACGGAATAAGAGCTCTGTATCCGTTTAAGTGAGACACCCTGTATGTGTATTACGATTACTAAATGCCAATCCTGTATCCTATACTACCCGCAAGGAAGGTCAAGGTGCGCCTTAGCGTTTTAATCGGCAAAACCCGTAGAACGTATTAACAGTAAAATAACCACCCATAAGGTGGAACGTAACACTAGTATGCAATGTTGCAATAAATAATTTTTTTGTAAACCTTCATTTCCTGTAATAAATTATGTTTATAGTTGTATTTTTTCTTATTTTTATTCAAAAAATATAGGGACATAAGTAAATCAATAATAAATAATAAATCATTAATTTATAAATCAATTAATTTAAAAGTAGTAAATTTTGTTCTTTGTTTAAACATATGCGTAATTTTGATACTTTGAGATTAAAATGATGTTTATAAATATTTGTATACCTAGCTGTCACATGGAAAAATATTAAACCACATTCACGCTGTAACTAATGCCTCGCCGCGCCTTTAATGTATACATTATCTAGGAATTGAATACTTTAACTAGGTATAGTGTGCATTTTATTATTCAATTCATACTTTGTCTAAGAATTCACGTAGAAGTATATATTAACTAGTGGATGTATACATTAACTGGATTTTATACTTTAACTGTAACATATACAAGTAGTAGCTATGGTAAGGAGCATTTCCCTATGGTTCAGTGGAGTGAGAAAGTAGGGATAGTAGTTAAAAGTGGCTCGCAAGCTACAGTTTAGTCATACCTGCAATAATTGATCATAAATCTTATTTTGATTATGAGTGCTTACGATCCATGATCAATAATCAGATTCTAAAATGTTCTTGATTAAGTTTTGAAAGATAAGTGATAATGAGCACCTAGATTTTGGAAAACGTTCCTAATACAAACGAAGTCGTGCTGACATGTAGTTACTCAACTGCTATCGAAGTTCATTTTTCCTTACTCCAGCCTGACACCCGTTACCTGACAGTGTTATACTTAAAATTTACACATCTTTCACTGCACACACACACACACACACACACGCACACTCATACGATAAAAATATACAGTATTATTTGAAAATACATTAATATAATATTTTCATTAAAAAAAGAAAACTAATAATAAAAAGGGCGAAACAAATGAGAATAAAATTATAAAGGAGGAGAATCATTCGACTATAAGTACACGACAAGCTGTATATCCTATTCTTCAAAAAGATGTACAAAGAAAACAGTTTATGCAGTGGTTAACCGTATTGTATTAGATTAAAAAGCGCATCGACGTTTTCTTTTTCAGATTCCTGCTGCTGTACAACTTGCGTGACATCCTGAGTAAGGAGGACTTGTTCGATTAGAATAGTCTCTGTATCAGGATGTTCAGAAACTGGAATACTTTCTTCTTTAACCTCTTGTTGGACGTCGTTCGATTTGATCGTTGTTTTCCTTCGTTTCGCCCTGGGTTTATCAGTGTGTATCCTCATGTGTCGTCGCAAATCGTATTTGCCGACGAAACGAGCGCTACAAGTTTCACAGGCGAACGGTTTCCCGCCGGTATGAGTCCACATGTGACGCCTCAATGCAGCGCTGAACGTAAAAGCTATTCCACATACATTACAAACGTACGGTTTCTCTCCAGTGTGTAACAGGCTATGGTCCCTCAGGGTAGCCCTCTGATTGAAGCGCTTTCCGCAAACTTCGCACGTATAGCTTCGCGGATTCGAATGAATTCTTACGTGATTCAATAGGTTCCCTTGCTGCGAGAAGGACCTGCCGCATACGTCACACTTGAACGGTTTTTCGCCCGTGTGGACACGCATGTGAGTCTCCAATGTGCGATTATTAAGAAACCTCTTCCCACACACTTTGCAGGGATACTTAGGCAAATGAAGACCCTGCGGGTCCAGATGCGAGATCAAATGCCGCTTGTAGTTACCTTTGTGATTGAATAGACGGGGACATTGGCTACAAGCATATGGCGCTCCTCGTATATGGGTGGCGATGTGGGACTCCAGCTCCGACTTCACCTTGAACCTGGAACCACACTTTGGACACCGGTGCCTAAGGAAGTTTGTGTGGCACACCATGTGTCGCTTCAGATACCTCTTCATAGTATACGCTTTGTTGCATATGAAGCAGGAATAGGGAAACTGACCGGTGTGTGTCTTCACGTGCGCCCGCAGGTCGCGATGACTTTCGCAGTCCTTTTCACATACCACGCAAAAAAATGGCCCACTGCTTGGCACGTGGTTGTCTATGGTATGCAACAAAACGCCAGTCAACTTATCATAATTTTGCAAACACAACGTGCATTGATACTGTATCATATCGTCCTCCAGCTTGATCTCTTTTATTCTCGTGATCGTGTCGTTTAAGCTACCCAATATATTGTCTTTTGGGTCAACGAAGTAATCCGAGTCCGACTCACCGCTCCCTTCCGCTTGTTGCTGGTTCAAGTCCAGCGAAACTTTTTGCGCGTTTCTACCGTTTACTCTTTCTTCCGGAATCGTAGATTTCCAGGTCACTTCAACCTCGTGATTCGCTTGCCTACCCTCAATTTTATCGTCGCACACGGTTATGAGAAACTCTTCGTTGTTCGTCGATTCGTGTAAACTATCGCCGTTACACTCCGACTCGATAACCTTTTTATTATCATCTAATTTGATGGTGGAATCGCAAGAAAGCACATTCTCGGCACTAATGTGCTCTAAAGATACCTCTTCCTCAGGTATATACATTATCGTATAATCTAATTGTTGGGACTCTAAGATTTTCGAAATCTCCTCGGGTATTTCGTTATTTAATCTCTTATCTTGATCCACTTCCGCCCCCGACAACTTTGAAATTATGATGCCTCTTAGTTCAGACATTTCAGTTTTATTAAATTCTGCATTTTCTTCTACCAGTTGAACCACGTCCAGCTCTAATGCCTGTTCGTCCTTAACACCCGCGCTAATTTCTTCGACTAAAAATTCATCCGAATCGACTGTATTACACGCTTCCTTAACGTCTTTATGCTTATCATCTAACAATTTTACCACCAGTGATTCGTTTGACTGTTCCGCGCAATCTTGTTCGAAATCGTTGCCCATTGCTTCTTCCTGAAAGGCAATACGAACCAATTCGAAACGATATTAATGCTTCCAAACAATGTTTAAGTATGCACAGTGTCATGAAAGTTTGTGGAAATGAGGAAACACAAGCGCACAATTAAATTGTAGAATTGAATCAATAAGAGAAACTATAGCCTACATAAAAAAGTATAACGCAACAAAAAAGTATTCTAGTAGGTGATTAAGTATGAAATGTCCAATTTTCTTCAGCGCTTAACCTTATCGATTTGTTTCAAGTGGTTTAATATTGTTGGAATACTAACACCAAACTTTGCTGCTATTTCACGCGTAGTTTGAGATGTATTCGCTTCCACTGCCTCAGATCACCCGCGTGGTTCATTTTGAAGATCAAAATCGCCAGATCGGAATTTCTCAAACCATCGATGTACTGTGCGTTCATTAGCCACATCTTTGCCAAACACTTCGTTGACACTTCGAGCTGTTTACGCTGCATTAATTCCACGGCGGAATTCATATTCGAAAATAACACGAATTTTTCACTTATTCATGGTTTACAGAATGTAATCTGCAAAAAGCAGTTCGACAGATAATCATAAACCGAAACGTAGAAAAAAAAAAAAAAAAAAAACAAAGAACGATCAAAGTGAAACAATAGAGATATCAAGTGTCGAACTTGGTACTTTAGGTAATCGGACATTCCATACTTAATGACCTACTATAAGAATTATAATGTAAAGAGACACAATTAGTAATGTAGATTTGACTCCTAGTATTTAATATCATATCTTCCACTGAAATCATTTATCATAAGCATAAATGCTTCGTTAATTTTTGTTATTACCATTTTTACTTTTGTTCTTGAGGAGGAGTAATTTGTACATTATTTGAACAAGTAACCTGCTGCAATTTCATTTTTAAAAAAGGGTTAACATAAATTTAATATGTAAACAAAATTTTATTAGGTTACTTTTATAGCATAATACTTTTTTATAGGTAATTGTAGAAATTTTTTATGTATTCAAATTGCAGTCAAAGCAAACAAGTGGTTTTGTTATTAACATAGTAGCTGAAACATCAATTTTACATATTTGATAGTATTACCATGTTTGTGAAGGAAATGAAATAAACAAAAGTTGCAATTCTGTGGCAAATATTAAATCTGATTTCTTAATAATATTAAAACTGAAAATATTAAATTCTATAATTAAAAACTAGCAACTGAAATTATCACTGCTATTTAAGCCAATTTAACCTACCACTTTCATTCTATTATGCAATATAAATAATTTATTATACTGATATCAATACTCTTGTAAATTGTGAAATATTGTTGTTTTTAAGAAACTTCATCATCAGTATTATTTTGACAGTATATAAGTTACTTTACAATTTCTATTTTACGTATTATCAGTTACAACTAGTGAAATACCATGTTGTTAATATAAAATAGTGGGTATTAGTATAGGTATTAATTACTAAAAGAAAATGTAAGCAATTTAATATGTTTCTATATGGAAAAATTACATTTTACTATATACTGCTATTATACCATTTTCTGCATATAATAAATAACGAGGTGAAAGTTCAGAAAACTAACGTATGGAAATAATAAAATCATAATAAAATGCTTATGCAAAATAAACAGAAAAGTTTTGTTTAATAATACTAAACAAAATGAATAACATATAACAATATATGTATTAAAATGATATGATAGACTTATCCACTCGACTTTTTAGATTTGTTCTCTGATAAAAAGATAAGACCAAGGAATTTATGTTTTCACCTTTTAACCTTGCTCTCAGTTTTTTTAAAATCACTAACAAAAATTACTGTAAGAAACATGGCTGAAACGTATTATTATAACTTATAAAATCAAATAATAATTGAAATGATTGCCAGTAGTTAAAAAGGAATTTCTAATGGAAACTGTTAACTGTAATGAAAACATTAAATTGTATTAGTACAATTGTGTACCATCTTACAAGAAATTTACTGATAAATATAAATTATTCAAACATTGCAAGTAAATTATGTGAAATTAAAAGACAAAATTACTTTAATTAAAACAATGTAACACGGTAAACTATTTCTTTGGAATTTTATAATTCATAAATACTTTCACAATCTTTTCAATCATTGAAAAAAAAAGAAATGATTAAGTAAAATAAAATAAATGCATTTCCCACACTTGTTATCATTTTGTGTTATTAGTATTAAAGAAAACAAAGTAATTTAGTTACATTAATAGCAAAATATAAAATGCTTACCTTCACAACACAACGAATTTGTGTTTCAAACATCTTACGAAGTTTTCTTTCAGTAGCTTGAACTTGTAGCTTAAAATCGTAAAATGCATCAGTGCGATAAGCACATTTTGCACAAAGCATGTTTGGTAAGCCATCAAATCTATCAATCTGTAAAAAAGGAAAAGCGTTTTAATACATTAAAATCTGAGACAATATTTTAAATTATATGATACTGAAATTAAAACAAGTTTCAATTAAGAATTAAAAATCTTATTATATCCTATGTAACAGCGTTCAACTTAGTTACTCCTAAGATAGTTTGCAGTTTGTTGCAATATTGTAAATTTATTTATAACATATAGTTGGATAACAATCTTTCAAAGGCATATCTGCTATTAAGTATTATAGATACTTTTCTAATTATATTGAATTAGACTAAAATTAAATTAACTTGATGTATATAATTGCAAAGTAGCTTTTCATAATGTCTTTTAATGGCTTATAATTTCCTAATACACTATGTAACTAATTAAAATACAGTGGTACCTCGGTATACGTCTGCTTTGGAATACATCCAATTTGGAATAAGTCCTGTTTGAACGTGACAAATTTTACTCTGTATACAACATAAATTTTTTGTGTGAATTTTGCGTCATTTTTAAATAATTATATCAGAGGATAAATTAAATTAATAATCAATTATATTTGGACTAACTTATCATACAAGTAAGAATATCATATAACAAACTATAACCGCAAAACAGAAGGCAATAAAATTTATTCCATTTGGTTTGTTAATTTAGAATTTATCATTAAGTTACATTTATATTTTACAAATAAATTATGTTAAATAAACTAGTGAATATTTTTTATAAACTTCTAGGAAATCATTCAAATGCTGTTCATGACATAAACAGTGTTTAAATTATTTTGTAACCCCATTAATGTAGATATAATATCAATGGGAGTTTTTTTTACTTAAGAACGGATTAATCATTTATAGATTACTTCTTATGGGAAAGGTTGGTTTTGTATACGTCCTATTCGGTATCAGTCCAAACATCAGAAATGGATTAAGGTCGTATACCGATGTAGCACTGTATACATATAATACGCATAATCTATGTAGATAATTAGGAAGTTTAAGTTTCTTAAACTTTCACTTCAACTACAATAAATATTATTTGATCGTAATTAAACATGAAAAAAATCTCTACAAAATAAGATATAGAAATTACATCTATCAAATGAATCTCCAAAAATATTTTGAGGTTATGTTGTAATATTGCAACAATGATGAAGAATTAATTGCAATGAGTAATTGGTCAATTCATTAAACAATCAAAAACGCATAACAAATATGTTTTTCTTACTAACTTGTATAGAAGCAAGTTCAGCAAGTTTGTCAGGTAAATTTTTCTGTCTAATCGTGTCGTCATCGTACATCGGAAGAAGAACGCCGTCAACTTTCATGCATGCACGACACATATCGGCACAGCTAATTTCCCAGCTCATTGTTATCTTAAATACCGTGATACACGTAAAATAAGATTTTCACGGCGTTTCTCGTTACTTAGAAATAAATGCATTTCACATTTCGCGGTCAGCGTCTTATTTCCTATCGAACATCACCGTCAACATAAAATCCAATTATTCACTGTAGATAGAGCTTGTAGTCCACACGTGTGCTTACTGGCGTAATTTTTGTGGCATTAGTCAGTCCGTACATGTAAAAGTCCCTAGATTAGAAGTAGTTCACAGCCGACTCTATGGGCCGTATTCAGAGTCGCAACTTAAGCAAGGACTTAAGACGGTCTTGACGAAGATCGTCTTATTCGAATAAGCAATGTTTAAGTCGCTATGTATTCACAGTCGGCGAATAAGACCGATTTAGTTGAGGAAGCGATGCTTAAGCTTTGCTTAGTGAAGTCCATGCTTAAGCAATGTTTATTTGACGTTCGGCTATTTTCGTCGATTCTCTACTGTAACAACCAATCAAAATGATTTTTGAAACTGTAGCATTATTTGTTAGTGCCGCGTTTTTTGAATTGAATTTTAACACTATCGCTTGAATTAATTCAAATAATTGAGCGAGCGATAGACAGAGCTAAATTTATTAAGAAAAAATCAATTCAATTGAAAAAGTAACAATTTTATTATTAATGTTATCACATACGTTATAAAAATATCTTATATTTAAAGTTTCATTCTGAAATACGAACACAAAATAACACAAAATTAAACTTACGACTGAAATTATTTTAAAAAAAAATTTTAATGTAATTCTTTGTATTGATTATGAATCCTAAACAATATTAAATATAAAATTAAATTTTTAAATATTTATAATAAAACTGAGAATTCTAAATCATTAAAAATGAATTAAAAGTAGTTGTAGCAAACTTATCGATTATTGAAGATCATTAATAAATCAGCAGTATATGTATATATGTATAAAAGATATTGCAAAAATCCTGTGGTTGAAGGTATAGGTTGTGATATGACTGTGGATGAGAGTATTTTAATCAATAAATTGAACCAATTTGAGCCGAAAGAATAATGATTATTTATTGGCTCGATAGACACAATAAGGGGAAAAAGCCTTGCGGCATAAAAAACCCCTTATTATATTTCGTTTGACACAATTACTCAATGAAAGATAGGACAATGAGTGCTTCACGTGTAGCAAATCCATCAATGCCATTAACATTTTCCACGATTCCTAATAATTCTTCTCCATCTTCATTTTGGTTTTCAATTTCACCTTCTTTTACAAGAATGTCATTGAAAATTAGGGCTAAATTATGCAACACAGCACATGCAACTACCGTTGCTGTGGAACATAAGAACTTCGTTGTTAAACCCCTTGTAAGACATGGAAAACGTTCTTTCTACTATCTGTCGGGTCCTGAACTGGATTTCATTGTACCTGTGTCGACCGAATAATTCGACCGTGGTAGTATAAAATTGTTATAAATGTGATATATATTTTGTGTACTCTCGAAGTACTTTGGTGTTATGAAGCATGATATTTGAGATATTTACAGTGGTTTCAAGAAAATTTAGGTATGAAGCAAAATGAAACCATCTTTGGATCAAATTGAAACATTTAAGAATTGATAAACGTGTATATAAGTTAATAAAAACCTTGAAACAAGTGAAATTATTGGAACGAAACCAAGGAGGTTATGTGAAGACCAGAGAGTAGCCGGGAGTCTGACGACGTTAATTGGCTGGGTGTCCGGGAGGCACATAGAGTAGGGTAGGTGTTACGTGAAACGTTATCACGTGAATATGTTTAGAGTGGTGTGGCGACACTGCCATGGGAATATTTATCGATAGTCTATTGTATCGATATGTCTTGAATGTTCTTCGAGGACCTTTTGTATCGATAGTCATAAATTAAAAGCGAAATTCAAAGATCATCTGTGCGTACACTTATATAAATAGACAAGGATTAAATTGTAAACCCCTCGACGTGGGTGATCGAGCTGAGAGAAGGCCGGAAGTTCAGAGAATGGAATAGTTTCACTTCGAAAATTCCTAAAAGACTAATTTATGATAGACCATAGCCAATTCGTTGTTTTCGATCAAGTCACGAACCGTCCTTAAAAGCTACAAAGTCTTTTTCGATATCCTGTCTTTTCATGCACTCTAAGAGGGTCGTAAATTTCCTCGAGAGTTGCTTTGGCAAGTACAAGGTCTTGTCGTTTCCTAATTTCTCTGGGTCCCACGCTTTCTCGTAGTACATGTGCGCTGCAACGTTCTAGCGCCTTGGCGGAGCGCCTCCACTTCCACGCGCCCGAGGGTGAAGGGGCCTACGCAGGACGGAGTGGACTCCTCCACCATGGGACGAGGGATGATCCTGAGGGAGGATCCAGGATCCATCAAGGAAGGGGCATCTATCGACGACGCGCGAAGATCTCCGCCAAGCGCTGAACCGTCAGAATGATTTTGTCGCTCACTTTACGAAATCGTTCTCACGCTGCAATTTAAACGTATTGTAAATTCAAAGTTTCAAGTCAGCCATTTGAAAGGTTTAAAATATTAAAGCTCAGTAAAGAATAATAATTGTTTATTATTTTCATTTCCGCGCCTTGCGAGCGGAGCGCCTCCGCGCTCCACGGATTGTCATACCTGCGGACACGTAATTCGGACACGTAACAATATATTCAGACCGGACTCCCGCGGTGTTGCCATTTTTACTTCAGCGTGGCTAGTACTTACTAGAGTTAGCTGTGAGTACTAGCCGTGCTGAAGTAAAAATGGCAACACCGCGAGAGTCCGGTCTGAATATATCAACACCTACCCTACTCTATCTGCCTCCCGGACTCCCAGACTCTCAGCCAATCAACGTCGTCAGACTCCCGACTACTCTTTGGACTTTACATAACCTCTTTGGTTTCGTTCCAATAATTTCGCTTGTTTCAAGGTTTTTGTTAACTTATATACACGTTCATCAATTCTTAAATGTTTCAATTTGATCCAAAGATGGTTTCATTTTGCTTCATACCTAAATTTTCTTGAAACCACTGTAAATATTTCAAATATCATGCTTCACAACACCAAACTACTTTGAGAGTACACAAAATATATACATCACTTCTATTTGTCATAGTTGCAACGTTTATATATTGTTTATACATAATTAACACAAAATAGTGTATATTACTACAGCTTTTAATTAAAAAAGACGTTAATTACAATTCCGAGCACAGGACTCTGTTTTTGAAAATAGGACTCCCGATTGTCACGTGAGCGGTGTTGCCACGTTGTTCAGCATGGCTAGTACTAGAGTCGGCTGTGCTGTGAGTAAGTAAGTACATACATAGTTGTAAGTTCGCCCTAGAAAAATGGCTAGAACGTAGAACACACCATTATTCGTTCCTGCTGAACAGATTGCAAAGAAATTTGAGGGATGTGTTCAGGAGGCTCTAAAGAATGGCGTGCTTGTCCGTATTTTACCCAAATCGTCAAAAAGTTATAAAATATTGAAATTGCTGATATCCGACGCGTAAATTTTTTTTTCACGCATCGTTCTATCGACTAGGATAGCGATTTTCAACCCATGTGTCACAAGACGTACTATCATTATTTTTTGTTGCTGTTATTATTCTTTTTGTTAGAAAATTCGGTGACGGAGCTGGAGCGCTAACAACCTAGCGCCTAATTGCACGGCCGCCCAGATGTTGGCCGATTTTTGTGAGTTAGACTCCCAAGGGGTACGGAAGGATTTTGGGGACTGGTCAAGACAAGCCGACTTTCCTGGACCGGAAAAGTCAGTCTTGTTTGGCCTGTTCGACGGATAGCATCGTCTAGTAAAGAAACATATTGTATCGCTCGAAGCCGGATTATTAAAAATTGTCATCCTTTGACCTCATTTAGTTATCTTCTTACATTTTTTTTTAGTGAAACTGCAGAACAAATACGTCCTTCCCGATTTCGATGATTTTTTGATATGTTATAAAAATTGATATTTTGAACAACTTTCTCTTATACATATAAGGAGCGTTCTCGCTTAGTTTCCGAAATATTCGCAAAAATATAGTTGCTGATCTGTGACAGCATACATAGATATGCGTCAAATTGGTTGCCACTTTTCTGTTTAGAAACGAGGGTCGAGCGAGAGTAAAGGTTTCGTTCACAACTGTATATACCAAACTCCAAGAAATAGCTATTCAAACTAAATTACAAGTGAATGTTATTGATGTAATCAGTTAGGTTATGGTATATATGCACATCCGGCCGCCTTAAGGCGGTCGGCAACGCTTTCGTGAAATAATAACAAATTATTTATAATACGCATTTTTAATATTCCAGGTCGCAGTTTCTATGCTTACATATTATTATTTCAGGAAAACGTTACCGGCCGCTTTATGACAGCAACGTAACCCATCACATCAATGATATTCACTTCTAATTGAATTTGAATACACATTTCTTGAAATCTCGTATATGCAGTTATGAATGGAGCCTTTATGGTCCGCAACCTTGTTTCTAAACAGAAGAGAAATGGCCAGCGGATGGCAACCAACACTTATGCAAAGAGTAGGTATAATAAGAGGCGACACTCTGAGAGAGAAACTACTTATAGAGAGAGACAAAGTGATATAACCCATTTAAAGGTCCATTCGGCAATCTTTGTTTTCGGCCGTGAACAGTCGCGAACGCGCGATCAGTTTGTACTGTGGATTTACGTACATACCCTATTTTGTGGAAACTTCTTTGTCAGAATGCTCCAAAAAGCAAGAGTTTATGGCATTTCAGACCATCATAAACCAGGAATTCTATTTTACTTCGCACCCATGTAGGTAAAAATATGTATCAATTATGTAGAAATGTAACTGGTTTTATTCATCCTTGTAACAATTTTCCTCTAGAATATTTATTAAAGTTATTTATTAGATTAAAAATTTATTATACACTTAAATATAGTAATAGGGATTTTAAAACTTGCGTTAAAAAAGATAGACTTCATATTGTATTAAATTTGTAAATATTGTAATGTCTTCAAATATATTATCCGCAACCTTCCCTCATCCTATTGTATAATTGTATAATTTATGTTCAAATATAATTTCTAATATTATCATTTTATTATATTTCTTACTTTCCCACTTTTCAATTATGTAAAATTAATGTAAATACTTCGATTAATAATATACAAAAAAATTGACGACGCAAAAAGGTTTTTAGATATAAAAGATTGTTATGAAAAGAAAGTATTACATACAATTCATTCAAACTTCCCGCTCGTTGATACAACCCATTTAAAGGGACAGCGAATCGTCGACATCAAAGGTGCCGCCGGGAGTGTCGCCTCTTGTTATACCTTGTTGCGTGCGCCGTTCCAGGTTATAGGGATTTTGGGGACGTGAGTAAGGTGCCCGTGAAGCACTGAGCACTCTGCTCGCGGTGCGGCCTTTAAAAAAACAAACACTTTGCGTTAAAAAAATGAAGTTTGTATTTCTTTATTTTTAGACTTTATTCTTTCAAGAAATGTAACAAGACGGGTTGAAGCTTTGAATCGTTCTAGGCTTGGCGGTGAAGATCTTCGATCGATGTTGGCTGTCATCCCCTCCTCGCTGGATCCTGAATCCTCCCTCAGGATCATCCCTGGTCCAATGGTGGAGGAGTCCATCTCTGTCCGGAGGCGGTCCCTCTCCCTGGCTTTGGTCCACCCTTGAGCGAATGGAAATGGTGGTGCTCCGCTAAGACTCGAGAACGATTCTGTGCACACGTATTTAAATACTAAGAGAAAGCGTGGGATCCAGAGAAAACGGGAAATGAAAGATCTCGCGCTAGCGAGCCGAGGCAACCCTTGAGAGAATTTACAACCCTCTGTAGATAAACAGGATGTCGAAGTGACTTCGACAGTTTCAAGAACCAAACATGATTTTCGTTAAGAGTATCGAATTAGATACAGCCCGCAATAAATTAGTCTCTTAGAAATTTCAAGTGGGACAGTTCTATTTCTCCGAATTTCCAACTCTCTCTCCCAGCACGATCACCCGCGTTGAAAGTTTTACAATGTCTTATCTATTGCTTGTTTAATCTTTTGAATTTTGGCTCCTAATTTATGAGCATTGATATAACATAGCGCAGACATGCTGTAGCCATATTCTTATGGCATCGTCACCATATTACATTTCATTTAACTCCTGCGATTACAGGTTTGCAGCTAAATTCACACGATACTGCACTCGTACATACAAGCGAGGTTCGCAACAACCTCCTCTTTGACTTATGCATGTGCTGTCGCAAACGCACATCTATAGGCAGAATTCAATGTGTTATATCGATAGTTTTTTCATTGTTAGTGATTTATTTCATTTCAACGGCATAAAATATCCTGGATTTTTTATATTTTTCAGCCACTGCTGCTACACACGATCTGTACAGGAGAATAGTGAAATGCTGATTGAAAAACATCCCGAAAATAAATGTTGCCAGATTTATTAACATTTTTTCAGACAGAGAAGTTAGTATATTTTTTCAGCATATAATGTGATATTATGCTGGACTCGCCTGATTTTGCGTTACGCCCAAATATTTGATGAATAGGTAACGAAAATGAGACCTTGGAAGAACAACACGGCTAGAGCGAGTTCTTCAATGCTGGCAAACGTAGAAAAGGATAAATAGCGGAAGAGAAAGAGGTCCGAGAATTAAACGGCCCGAGAAAAAACATTTGAGCGAGACAATATTAATTCAACAATAACTTTTTTATTTTTCATTTTTGCTAAATGAAACTTTCACCAATGTAATTGTAAGGTTCTACTGATTAAAATAAGACCAACCACCATATAATTTGCATTATTTTTACTTATTTAGATATAAATAAGTAAATAAATAATTATAATTCAAATTATGTCATGTTTGATCTTGTTTTAATCAGAAAAATCTCACAAATACGTTAGTATTTGTTCGGGTTGATGGAAATCCCGGAAGGATTGCGCCGGAAATAATTGACACTTGCTGGATGGGTTTTACAAAGTGATTTATTTTAGTCAAACAGTAAAAATTGCAACAATGATTTGTCAGATCTGTCTCGAATTAAGCAGTGATTCGACAATGAATTGAACAAGTGTATGATAGCAAGAACAGAAACTTGAATTGTCTTTGTGGTTTGAACAATCGAATACAAGAGCAATGAAATATACCGTTGAATGATTTTACCGTGAACTGTCGACATTTAACAATACAGTTAATTGTATAAATTCAGCCCGCTGCTTTGATGATGCCCGTGAACGCGTGCGTGATCGACACGTGGTTGGCGGCTCGCGTGTTCAATGAATTTGATGTAACTGATCGATACCTTTCGCAATCCTGCTGCTCTGCACGATAGCTGTGGATTCCTGAGGTCTTGTTGAGCGGTCTTGATCGTTTATCACTGCTGAATTGTACTTGAGTTGCACTTAAAACGATGAACTGGTGAGCACGTGTTTCTGTTGTGAATCGATGATCAATAAGCGGGTCTTCTTTATCGAAAGGTGGCGCTCAGCATACCGACTCACCAGTCGATAAAGAAGACCCGCTCACCGGATCAACAAGTCAGATCAACAGGATCATTTCCACACAGCAATGGCTCAAACGGCAATATCAACCGACAAGTGGAGTGAAATGGACAGCTCCAAGGAGTCGTTAGAGGTGCCGGAAAAAAGCGCATCAGGATGGTCATCACCAGCACTGGCCGCCACGGAACCAGCGCCAACACCGTCACCGTCACCGTATTCACATGCAACACGCGCCAATGCACCCTCCACGCTGCCCGTGGACCTACAGCTCAAGGTCAAGACGCAACAGGGACGACTCCGCTCAATGAAGCGCCTGCTCACCAAGCTTCAGGACAACGCTGGCCACCTGAAGCAGCAGGCCGACGAGGCTCTGAAGGCATTTGGCAAGGAGCATGCCCATTTCGAGGTGGTGTAGCCCTCCTCGATGACTGATCATCCGTATTTCAATGAGGAATGCTTCGCTCAAATACAGGGCGCCTACTCCGATTCGAAGTTCCTAATTGCGAAGGAGAAGACCAGGCTCACGGCTCAACGACCGGTTCAGCAGACAGATCAACCAGCCAAGATGACTCAATCCAAGCTGCCAGACATTGAGCTGCCAATGTTCAACAGTAGCTACACGGATTGGCCATCGTTCATCGATTTGTTTGGATCCGTGGTGATGAAAAGGGAGGACCTGGACGATATAGAGAAATTCTACTATTTGAAGGGATGCCTGCGAGGAGAACCGCTCCAGATCATCTCGAACCTGTCGCTCACCGGGCCATCACTCAATACCGCCATCTCCCAGCTCAGGAGTCGATACGAGAATAAGCGTCGCCTCATTCAGGCTCACCTGGACCAGCTCGCTTATCTGCCAGCAGGCCCACTGGTCATGGGCCAAGAACAAGCAAAGAGCCTGAGCCATCGTATCAACGGCCCTTGAGACGAGGAACGCGGTACTCAACCTAATAGAACCTGGCACACTGGGAGGCTGTATGCTCGTCCACCAAGTTTGCCGAAAAATGGATAGGACGACCAAGGAGAGGTGGGAGTCCTCTCTTGTGACGTCCACAGAGTATCCAAAATTTGACAAACTGGTCGAATTCATAACAGCGAGAGTACGGATCCTGGAGTCTCTCAGTACAGATCAAGCGAAGACGGCTCAACCGAAGCCGGTTCCACAAAGGCAAGCAGCCCAACTAGCAGGAGCAAGCAGACTGGCTCACGCCGCAGCCAGTAGGCCACCCTACGCAGCAGCTCAACCGAGACCGCCAGTTCAAGCCAAATCGCCGGCTCAGCAGTACTCGTATCAAGAACCGTTTGGCTGTGAGCGGCCATCACCATTCGAACAGTGCGATTGCTGTGGCGAACCGCATTACATTGTGTCATGCGAATACTTCAGAAGGATGGCACTCAGGGACCGGGCAATCTGTGTCGACCTGAATCGGCTATGCTTCAATTGTCTCGGTCGACACAAAAGTGCAAGGAGTGTTCGGCTCGGCACTACACAATGCTGCGTGGCGCCCCGCCAGTGCCCCCTCCACCAATGTCTGCTCAACAGAAACGCTCAGCGCAACAGACAACAACGGCCAGTTCACCAAAGATGGCATCATCGGCAGCACAAACCACCGAGTAGGAACTCAGTGCAGTCGTTAGAGCGACAGATTACCGAACACTCTTAGTAACGGCTCAAGCACTTCTCACCACTTCAACGACAGTTCACCAAATTCGCGCACTCATCGATCCAGGTTCCGAAATTTCATTCATCTCCGAAGATCTCACCAGCCTGCTCAACCTTCGGAGACACCGATCATCCATCACAATAATTGGTGTTGGTGGAACAAAATCAACTGAAACTTGCGATGTGGTGGACATCACGCTGCAGTCAACACACTCACAACAGGCTATTTCAATGCAGGCTCACGTGCTCACAGCCGTATCGACAATCCTGCCATCGTTCTCACTGAGAACTCCGGATTGGCCTCACATAAAAAAATTGAGGTTGGCGGACAATGTTTTCATGACACCCCGACCAAGTCGACTTAATCATTGAAGCGGATTTCTACGGAAAGATCATCAAGCCAAACATCATCAAGGGATCACCAACAACACCAATTGCTCAACTTTCCATTTTTGGATGGCTCGTCATCGGCCCAGTCAACGAATCATCTACAAATACTAATTATTCACACTTTGCAGTTGCTCACGAAGATCAAAGCAATCTGCAGGAGCTGTTCACCAATTTCTGGGTTCAAGAGGAGTCAGCAATGGACGCCCCAAGCTCGCTCACCCAAGAAGAAGAAGAATGCGAAGCCCATTTCTGTGCGACTCACTCTCGTGACCACACAGGAAGGTACATCGTTCGCATCCCACTCAAAGCACCAGCATCACTTCTAGGCAATTCACACAAGATTGCTCAACGATGTCTACAAAGCACATTGCGACGACTCGCCAAGGATTCAACATACAACCAGCTCTACGTCGAGTTCATGAAAGAGTACGAAGAATTAGGACACATGGTAAAGGCTTCAGATCATTCACGGATCACATCAAGAGAGGCTGAGAACATTGGGCCTGATAGGGAGATGACCTTGGCACATGATGCTTCGGCATCAGGAGGGTTGAGGGTCTCTTCTGACGGTTCGACACCTCAGTCCTCTACTCACCTTCAACCATACTATTTGCTTCACCATGGAGTTCTACGTCTCGACAGTTCAACAACGAAGCTCAGGGTTGTATTCAACGGATCAAAGGCTACGACATCAGGCAAATCAGTCAACGATTTAATGCATACTGGTGCTAATTTGTTCTTGAATGTTACAGATGTTCTAATTTGGCTTTGCCACTATCACCACATTTTTGCCACAGACATCACAAAAGTTCACAGGGATGATTGGGATCTCCAGCGAATCTTTTGGATCGATGAAGACCGCAATGTCATCCCTTACCAGCTCACAACGATCACGTATGGCACAAAGGCGGCTCCCTTCCTGGCGACACGAGCACTTATGCAGCTGGTTCACGATGAGGGTCATCGATTCCCTCTGGTAACGTCTTCGCTCACACATGGCAGATATGTAAACGATATCTTTGGAGGAGCAGACTCAATATCGGAACTTGTGGAGGTCGCTCACCAGCTGATTGCATTGTGCAACGCGGGCGGATTTCCACTCGCAAAATGGCATGCGACTCACCCAGATTTACTAAGGGCTGTTTCGTCATCCACACAATCGTCAACTCCCATCTCATTTGACGACTATGCTACCAAATTACTCGGAATTCAATGGATGCCTCAAACCGACACATTTGGCTTTTCATCAACCTTGACTGATCAACCAAGTAAGTGTTCCAAACGCCTCGTATTGTCCGAAGTGGCTCGGATATTTGATCCATTAAGTTTTGTCTCACCGGTAATAGTACGAGTTGAAATACTATTACAAGAGCTCTGGCTACACAAAATCAATTGGGACGATCCATTACCATCTCAAATTGTTTCACGATGGTTCATCATTAGCATATTTCAACGGTGGAAATTCATGGGTTCTCTGATGCTTCTCAACTTGCCATGGCAGCAGTGATTTACATCACTGTTAGCTCGCCGTCCAACAACTCAACGACGTCAATTGTCTGTTCCAAGACGAAAGTTACACCACTGAAGAGGCTCACCATCCCCAGATTGGAGCTGTCTGCAGCACTCCTACTGGCAAAGCTCGCCAAATATATTCAAACAACGCTCAAGGTGAAGATCAACGCAACGCACCTGTGGACGGATTCTCAAGTCTCACTCATATGGATCAAATCGCAAGCATCACGTTGGAAGGATTATGTTCGGAACAGAGTTATTCAGATCCAAGAACTCACCCCAAATGCGCATTGGAGGCATGTTCCAGGTACTTCTAATCCAGCCGACTGTGCTTCCCGAGGCATTTCGACAGATCAACTCCAACGACTAGAGCTCTGGTGGAAAGGTCCGTCATGGATGGCTCTAGATCACGATCATTGGCCGGAGCAAAAGGAATTCTCAACTCTAACCAGCGAGCTCGAAGTGAGACCTAATGTCTCACTCTTTGCTTCAGCTCAAAAGCTAAGTTATCATTGGGATCTCATTTACAAATATTCGTCTCTTATTAAGCTGTATAGACTGACTGCACTTTGTTTCAGGTTTGCCTCGCGGCTTAAGAGAAAGCTCGAAGCTCCACCCGTGATCATCATTCCATCCTGCGATATGGAGAAGGCGCAGCTCTTTTGGATAAAAGCGACTCAGCACTTGTACTTCGCCAACGAAATCAAGATGCTCAACTCAGGCTCAACCCTGCATACAACTCACCTCTTCTGTCGCCTCACCGCCTTCATCGATTCGCAGGAAACAGTACGAGTAGGAGGAAGACTCACCAATACAACGCTCAGCAGGGATGGGAAACATTCAGCGATCCTCCCACGGGACGCTTACCTGTCGAAGATCATCATTGAAGACGCTCACAAGCGAACATTCCACGGAGGAACGCAGCTCACGCTTGCATATATTCGACAACGGCATTGGGTCATCGGTGGAAGAGCTCCTGTAAAATCTCACATATTGAGATGTGTCGTGTGTGCTCGTCAGAGGGGGATTCGTGCTCGTCAGATGATGGGCCAACTACCTCTCTTTTGAGTCACGCCATCACGACTATTTGCTCACACCGGTGTCGATTATGCAGGACCGATCACAATGAAAAGTTCAAAGGGAAGAGGCTCGAAAACGATCAAAGGATGGATCTGTGTTTTTGTATGTTTCTCCTCATCGGCAGTTCACCTGGAGGTTGTCAGCAATTACTTAACCGAAGGATTTCTGGCAGCCTACAGAAGATTTTCATCACGAAGAGGGATCGCTCACAAATTGTATTCTGACTGTGGTACAAATTTCATTGGAGTCCAGGCAGAGCTCAAACGTCTGTTCACGTCAAGTTCAAAGGAGCACTAACACGTCGCATCGATTCTGTCGGCAGACAGCACTCAATGGATGTTCAACCCACCAGCTGCTCCTCACATGGAAGGAAAATCGAAAGCGGTGGTAAAATCGATCAAGTACCATCTGAGGAGAACTATTGGTGAGCTCTTACTGACATTCGAAGAGTTTTCCACTCTCCTGACACAGATCGAAGCGGTGCTCAACTCAAGACCATTGGAGCCGCTCAGCGACGATTCCGACGACATCTCTGTGCTCACCCCAGGACACTTCCTAATCGGTTCAGCGCTCAATACGATCCCAAAACCATCGCTGCTCGAAGTTTCACCAGGTCGGCTGTCCAAATAGCAACTAATCCAGCAAAGGGTTCAGCACTTCTGGTCTCAATGGTCACGACACTACCTGCAGAGACTTCAGTCAATTTCAAAGTGGCACCATCCATCTCACGACATCAAGACAGGCTCGTTGGTGCTGCTCATGGACGAGCATCTTCCACCAAGCAAGTGGCCACTCGCAAGAGTGACCAAAGTTCACACCGGCAAGGGTGGCCTCATCAGGGTTGCAACTGTGAAGACTGCAACCACCACTCTCGTCCGACCGATCACCAAGCTTGTCATCCTGCCTGTTCACCATCAAGCTGAGCTTACCCCTGCAGAATCATCATCAACGAGTTGCTGATGGCGGGCGGAAATGTTTGAGAATCCGCTCAGCCATGATGGCGCTCACGGTCGATCGATTTATCGATCAGGAGCCGCCCATCTCGGTCAACGCGTGAGCAGGGGTCTTCTCGCCGGTTCGCGCGCCACGACGCCATTATTGATCATCGATTCACAACGGAAAAACGTGCTCACCAGTTCATCCTTCTAAGTGCAACTCAAGTACAATTCAGCAGTGATAAACGATCAAGACCGCTCAACAAGACCTCAGGAATCCACAGCTATTGTGCAGAGCAGCAGGATTGCGAAAGGTATCGATCAGTTACACCAAATTCATTGAACACGCGAGCCGCCAACCACGTGTCGATCACGCACGCGTTCACGGGCATCATCAAAGCAGCGGGCTGAATTTATACAATTAACTATATTGTTAAACGTCGACAGTTCACGGTAAAATCATTCAACGGTATATTTCATTGCTCTTGTATTCGATTGTTCAAACCACAAAGACAATTCAAGTTTCTGTTCTCGCGATCATACATTTGTTCAATTCATTGTCGAATCACTGCTCAATTCGAGACAGATCTGACAAATCATTGTTGCAATTTTTACTGTTTGACTAAAATAAATCACTTTGTAAAACCCATCCAGCAAGTGTCAGTTATTACCGGCGCAATCCTTCCGGGATTTCCATCAATCCCGAACAAATATTTTCATTAAAAAGTTCAAAAATTTTGATTGCGTTAGCATTGTTTCACACGTATCTGGGTATTTTGCTTTTCTCCTGTACTCTGCCTCGATTCTCGGCTATCATCACATCAAACGCGAGCTGAACTCACTCGAGAAATGTGTTCTATACACGATTCAAGTTCGCATTCGGTTCCGATTGAAATGCACTAACCGAGATTTTACTGTATTTAGACATTTTTATGCTGCTGGTGGCCGTGAATAAAAAGAGCATTTGATTTGGGTTCGAGACGGCGTACAGTGCGGACGTGTTTATATTTACATGAGTACGCGAGTATCATTCTATTGCGCGTGATAAGTTTCCTGTGTTCAAGTTAAACATATAGTGACTCGTTAGTGGTGTACTTCTGATATAAAATCGTCATTTTAGTGCTCGTAGAAGCACTTAAATAATAGTTTGATGGCTTCTGACTACAGGAGTCGTCAAAATACTCAAGACTCAACGACTGTTTCAACAATGAATCGCCCAAACCAACAAGTATTTTCCTATGCGTCTGCTGTTCAAGCTACTACCTTTCCAACCAAAGATCAAGCAATTGTTGCCAATGCTGTGGAAGGTATCACTATAAAAGAATACGTTAGTGCAATAGGATTACTGATTAACCCATCGAATATCAGATTTGTTTCCAGAATTTCTAAAAACAGAGTTTGTATGTATTTGGCAAGTCAAGAAATAGCAAATAAGCTCACAGAGAATAATGAAACGCTCATATTATGAGTTTCCGCCGTCAAGAATATGTGCATTCCGACGATGCAAATAAACTTCCTGAATCCATGAAAATAGTATATGAGGACACTACCTTCTGGATTTATGTATCTACCGATGTTGTCACCTGCTTCAACTGCAAGCAATCTGGACATCTTGCTAAGGACTGTACAGAGAGTAATATAGTTATAAACAACAACTTAAACCCTATTGAACTAAGTCAAAATGATGTTCAAACCCAATGCTTGGTACCTCTATTACAGCCACCAGACAATATTAATAACGACTTTAAACTCCTTGACAAAACCCCTCCAAATTATAAAAGACCATTATCAACGTCGAGTTCCAGTGTATATACAACCTGACAAATATCAAATAATAAAACAGATTGGAACCCTACCTCGGATGATTTCCCCAATGAGAAAAACGACCAAGAAGCTAAAATGAAATCTCTCAAGAAGAAGAAACCTAGAATAGATAATCCTGATGACAACCTTGAACATGACTCTATTGATGAACTCCTATCTCCGCTAAAGGAGTATCTTACCGGAAATAACAACCTGCAACAATTAAGTTACTTACAACTAAAGAGCTTTATAGAAAAGACGAAAGGGTGCAGTGACATTAAAGAAATATGTCATGAATTCTCTGATAATACTGATACAATCATCTCTACTCTTCGTGACGCTTACCCTCTCCTTACGGATAGAAGCATCAAGAAAAGATATACCAGACTCATTAAAAAACTATCACTACTATCAAAGGATATTGAAGACCCCTCCGATTGCAGTATCGACGAGTGTACTTAGAAGATAGAAGCAAAGAACAATGAATGAACTTACATTACAGTGGAATATAAACGGTTATTTCCCACAAAAAGAACATCTTGATATTCTAATAAGAAAACATGATCCTACTATTATTTGCCTGCAAGAAACTAATTTTAAGAATGATTACCGCTCTACGTTGCGTCAGTACAACCCCTTCTATAAAAATCGCACTCAAGCTCACCATGCCAGTGGTGGTGTTGCTACCTTCGTCAAAAAGAACTTAGCCTCTCAAGAAATTTCTCTTAACACAAACCTAGAAGCTGTAGTTACTAGTGTCGTACTTGCATCAGGTTGTATATCTATTTGTAATGTATACATTCCTAATAGTTGTCTCATCACTAAAAGAAGTAGAAGGCTTAATTAGCCAACTCTGTTCAGTACGCCTTCGCGGATAGAGGATACCGTTGTGTAACGCGGATTCCACCACCGGAAGGTGCGTACTTCCTTACAACCTTTTACCTTTGTAAGGAGAATAAATTTACACTGAGACTTAAGATAAGTCGTTAAAAGCAGATATGTTTAATTCGAAGATGTTGTACAAATGTTTGTGTGTGTTTGGAGAACTAATACCTCAGAGGTATGTTAAAACTGAACTATGAAGCTACGTCGGAGTGTATCGTTAAGACCGTGTAAATTGACTTTAAGAAAGCTGACGAAGTGATCAGATCTGAGGATCGACAGTAAGTGGACTCGAGTCTCGGTGTCTCGTTCCAAGTTTTGTATTCTCCCTCTCCTGGGTCTTACGAACGGTCAGCAAGGAGCCGCAGGGAGGTAGTCGATGGACATTTCCCGTGTAAGCTCGCCGAAAACCCATCGGCTGCGGTGCACGTGGGAGTCTTAAGGTGCGTGTTTGCACAGAACCGGCGATATCTCCCAGGCAAGAGCGACTGATGGCTCAGGTATAGGCTGTGTGCCAGATGCGAGCGACTGTGGGCTCTGAAGGTCTTTGTGACCGGTGGTACCTGGGACAGAGCGCAAGACGGTTCGAACCCTGCCGGGGTTGGTAGATCTCACAAGACACATGCACAGCAGGGGGTCCGCTTAAGACCCGGAAGAGGAGTTAGAATTTAAGTAAAGTGAATGGCAAGACCTCGTAAAGGATTGTAAACTGCTCGTCGTGAGCGTTTGCAGACAATGCGAATGCCAAATAAACGTTCTGACTTTACTGGCCTTGTACTGTAGAAGGTCTGTATACTGTTGGACCTTTTGGAGTTTCATGGTGATTGATTTGGTACGTGACAAAATACTACACCGACCAGCTTAGAAAGGTTTCTAGCAATTAGACAATGTGCTATTGAACATGACTGACCGTGCTTCTAAATTGATGTAGTAAATTCATCGGTTCATGAATTCACCGTTGTTACCATTTTTACCAGGTATATAGAAGGCAAAACGGACGATGTCTTACGGTGAGTTTATTGCTCTCGATAGTTAAACCCGTAAGATTGTTAAACTATAAGACTGCTATTATAGATCCGCGAGCGGCATCCTATGCTGCGTAACAAACTCCCGAAACCTTTTATACTATTAGGCGATCTAAATAGTCATCATTATATTTGGGGCTCACATAAAATTGACCAGAAAGGACAAATGATTGGAAAACTCCTAGAGGACCACAACATATCTGGGGGTTGGGAGACCACTAGTTGGGTGTTGTATGGTAGCGACCATTTTCCTATTATGATACAAAATTTTTACTCGATCCCCCAGAGCATCCCAAGTCCACACATTGGCTACTTAAAAAAGCTGATTGCAACAAATATAAAGAAGCTATTTCGCAAAAAATTAGAAAGTCTAAAAGCCCTATCTTTCTTATAGCTACTACCTGATATAAATGACAAAGTGAATGCATTTACAAATATTATTATAGAATCCGCTAATGAATCTATCCCAAAAACTACAAATAGATTTCACAGAAAGCAAGTTCCATAGTGGAATAATAAATGTCTGAAAGCCTTACAAGCCTACAAACAAGCATTTTGTCATTTCAAGTGGCATCCAACACTTGACAATAAAATTCAATACAAAAAACTCAGATCTACTGCTCGCAGAATCTTGAAAGAAAGTAAAAAGCGATTTTGAGAAAGTTTTATTAGCACTATGAACGTATCCACTCCTATTTCCTCCGTATGGAATAAAGTAAAGAAAATAAATGGACTTAAGGGGGTAGACCCGGGTAATAGTAGCGCGTTGACATTACCGGCAAAAATGGGCCTAAACAGGGGTTTATGGGACTACACTTTTCGTCCTTATATGAGAACATTTGGGGCTGGGTGAGAGTTTATTCGAAAGAGGAAGGTCCAATGCACACCGCTGCACTCATGTTTCAGTGGGATTATGTTGATGTTTAGTAACATAAGCGTCCAAAGTGGAGGAAAGAATTGACAAAATGCAGTCGCGGAATCGAAAATTTTAGGCCACTAAAAGAGTGCTGTGATTGAAATCATGAGTGCAGCGGTCTAGCCACAACCCTTACCTGCAAATTAAGATCTATTTTGTCATCATTTGTTGTGAAATAAGGACGAAAAGTGTAGTCCTATAAAAGCATTCTCACAGACCAGTTCCGCCATTTGGTGGATAATACAGAGCAAATTCAGCGAGTAGTTATAAGGTGGCGTCTAACTAAGAAGGCTCCCGATTTGGAATCGTAGCCAGAATCAAGCGTCAGCTTGATTACCTCACTCGAACTGCGCTGCGAAGGCAAGCGGAAAAGGCAACAACGCCGAAACGCTGAGTGAGACGCACTATGGTCATGATGTCCTTCTCTCATTCTGAATGTTGAGATTGTCCCTTTTCGCTAAGTTTTGACTGACGCCAGCCTGGATGTTTCAGCGCCCCTATTGAGGTAGGTCGTCGCGTTTAGCGCGTAGGTGCACGAGCATATCCGAATATTACCGAGCGCGGCATCGAGAGTCATTCGAGTCTCGTGATCACGCGTTTTTTTTTTCCGAGTCGCTACACGATGGTAACCGGCGAAGTCGTTTTTGTAACTTATCCACGGTATTACTTTTCAATAAAGGAACGCGTAGTAAATTGTACAGGTTAAGAATATTTCTCTGCAATCCATTCTCATTGATCCATAGCCTCAACAGGTTATGGGCCCAGGTCACGAGTGAGAGAGAATTCGCGTTCGTGAAAAGTGTGGCAAGTTGGTCGTTACAGCGTGCGAGCAAGGCATGCGGCGAAGTCGTATTTCTCCAAGTGATCACAAAATGGAGGCAAACGTTCGTGGAGAGAGGTCTGAAACAATACCGAGTGGCGAGGACGTGGAGCGAATATTTTTTTAGTTCCGGGAGTGTACGCAGAGAAGATCGGACATGCCGGACGATAATCTGGTGCGATCCGTGAAGCAGTTCGACGGCAAGAATTATCAGGCGAGGAAATTCCAGATCACCGCTGTGTTAATGGCGAACGAGATTTTCGACGTAATCGACGGAACGGGACAAAGACCCGACTACACGAATGTGGTAGCGATGAAAACGTGGGTGAAGGATAACGCCAAGGCTACGGCGATTATTGCGTCAGCGATGGAAGATGAGCAAGTGAATAGTGTGCTTGTCTGTACCACAGCGTTCGAGATGTGAAAGAAGCTGATGACTCTGCACGAGCAAAGATCGGCCTCAAATGTGGGTGCATTAACGCAGCGTTTTTGCGTCGGACTCAGTAATCCAGCACGTGAGTGCCGTACAGAACATGGCAAGACACAGTTGCGGAATCTAGGCAAGCCGATATCGAATGTAGCGGTAATTGCAAAGATTTTGTCGAGCTTGACGACAAAATTTAATGTCTTCAAGACAGCGTGGGATAATGTCGATCCACAGCGTCAAACGATTGCGAATCTGTTGGAGCGGCTGATACGCGAAGATTCGAATTTCAACAAAGAAGATGATTCGACAAGCGCGCTAGCGGTCACGAAGAAAGCGAATGCCAAGGGTAACGACAAGGACAAAAAGAAGAGGAAGCCAGAGAAAAACATAGAGTGTTTTCGCTGTCAGGAATGAGGGCATTACGCGAGTCAATGTGACAAACAGAAGAACGAGGACAAAAGCAAAGGTCAGTCGAGTAACAGTTGTGCGTTTGTATCAAACGCGAGTCGAAAACACAGAGGAACAAGTGCGGCGAGCAGTATACAACAGCAACAACCGTAGGTCGAGCAGTTGAGGCAGTTACAAGAAGCCGATAAGAGGGATGTCTGGATCACCGACCGTGGTGCGTCGGAGCATGTGACATCGAGGCGTGACTGGATCGAGGATCTACGACCGGTAACTGGGGAGTCTGTCATGCTCGGAGACGATGGCATCTGTGAGGTAGCTGGCAGCGGTAATGTAAGAAGAGAAAAGCTCGTATGCGGCGAGTGGCAGAGCGGAGTTATCGAGAATGTTCTGTTGGTACCGCGAGTTGCTCGAAATCTGTTTTCGGTTGGAATATGCACAAGTAAAGGTTTTCAAGTCAGTTTTAAGGACGATGGAGTGGTTGTGTTGCGAGGAAGTGCTACAGTTGCCACTGGAGTTAAACAAGAAAATGGCCTGTATCGGATGCTATTCAGAAGACCGATGGCTGAGCTCGAGGTGAACGTGACGGCGAGGAACACATTCACAAGAGAGCTCTGGTCGAGCTGGTGAATCGCGGGCTCGTGGACGTGAAAAATACAGCTGAATTCTTTTGCGAAGCCTGCCAGATGGGTAAGCTTCACAAACTGCCGTTTAAGAAAGAGTCAGGAGAGAAGTCTAGAATGCCAGGAGAAGTAAGCCACAGCGATGTTTGCGGGCCAATAACGGTGGAGTCACTAGAAGGCGCACGATTCTACGTGCTGTTCAAGGACGAGGCAACTGGATTCCGGTACGTCTATTTCATTCGTCACAAATCTGACGTGTATGAATGTTTTCAGGAGCTCGAGCGACTAATAGCAAATAAATTCGGTCCGCGATGCAAGAGCTCTGTATCTGTTTAAGTGAGACACCCTGTATATCAAAAACTCTTACTTTACATTTTCAGCTTATTTTTATATGTAGATTAACCGTCTTTTCAATTGTACTACTACATCGGAAGTACTCTATATATTGTAGAAAGTCTACAAAATAAATGTACTTCATCATATGATGATGAAATTAATCTTGCAATTATGAAAATGACATGTAAAACGAATGGAAAAATAGTTCTTATTAAAAATCTTATCAACGTTGCAAGTATAAGTTGAGTTAGCGGTTAATACAGACAGATCAAAAAACTTAAAACAAAAAATTATATCGGAATAATTAAAACAACTATACACTATAATACATCGTTGAATTCATAATAAATAGGCGCTTTTATTGATGGAAAAAAAAGTAAAGTTTTTCAAAACGGAGGGGGAGGGGGAATTCAATTTTGCAAAAAGGATGATTTAAAAAAAAAAACTTACACGCAGCTTTATAGACGTCAAGAAACGGTATAACTTTTATTTCAACTATTTTTTGATATCTTTTGTTGTCTACGATTTATAAGCACGTATATAGAAAGGGCGGTTCGGATAAAAGGGTTGATATCTCCCTCAAAGTGAAAAACGGGCACCAACGAATTACAGTTATCTTCATAAACAGGTCTAATAAATATTTATGCAAAGTTTCATAAAAATCGGAGTGTATCAGTCCCCGATGTTCCTTGTTAGTCAAGACCGTAGATATCGGTATCGAGTTTCGCGCAGAAGAGTCAGGAATCGATCTAGTCAGGTACACAGACGCAGATTTTGCGAGCGACGCTGAAACGCGCAGATCTACGTCTGGGTACGTGTTTCTCATAGCAGGCAGAATAATAACATGGTCGTCTCAGCGATAGAAACTAGTATCATTGAGCACGACCGAGGCGGAATATGTAGCAGCGGTTACCGCAGCAAAAGAGTTGTGTATCGACAACCAGAGCGTGATACTACTTATTAAGAACCCGGAGTTCCATAAGAGAACCAAACATATTGATATAAAATATCACTATATTCGAGAACAGGTCAAGAATCGCGAAATAGTAGTGAAGTTCGTACCCACTGAAGTACAATTAGCTGATATATTCACAAAGGCACTTCCAAGGGATAGGTTTAGTAAGCTGTACACTATTCTCGGTTTGTACTTTCATCGAGAGGCATTCGAGTCTCGTGATCACGCGTTTTTTTTCTTTTTTCCGAGTTGCTACACGACGATAACCGGCGAAGTCGCTTTTGTAACGTACCCACGGTATTACTTTTCAATAAAGGAACGCGAAGTATATTGTACAGGTCACGAATATTTCTCTGCAATCCATTTCCATTGATCCATAGCCTCAACAGCCCCATAACAAACCTCGCTCAAAGATAGTACCATAGTACTTTTTTTATGTAGAATGGTCCAAGGAGTTGATACGAGTAAAGAATAAAATGCAATTCTATTTAAATAAAAAAAGGATTTGCATTTTTTGAGTGCATCGTTGCATTCACGGAGAAAATGAAATCACAGAAAAATAGACATTATCATACTATTGAACTTTTACATAAACAGACTTATCCTGTATACTTTTATCAATTAAAAAACATTTATTTAAAGAAGTTAATAACTTTTTCTAAAAATAATTCTCAGATTGCACGTTCCCTCGGTTCTTCAGAGTTGGCATTAATTTTTCAGCAGCTACGGTGCGCTATATAAAATCCACGCGTTTGGTCAGTCAGAATTTATCGGAGCGGGACAATTCTATCATTTAGGTTGAAAGAAGGATAGCATGATCACCCTACATCTCACTCTAACCACGCGCCAATGTTTCGCTTTCGTTCTTCAGGCGTACCGTCGCGATACCTCTGGCGAGATGAGTATTTGAATGTGTTTGTAAAAATACAACAGCGCCTCAAGTATTTTTACAAACACATTCAAATACTCATCTCGCCAGAGGTATCGCGACGGTACGCCTGAAGAACGAAAGCGAAACATTGGCGCGTGGTTAGAGTGAGATGTAGGGTGATCATGCTATCCTTCTTTCAATCTAAATGATAGAATTGTCCCACTCCGGTAAATTCTGACTGACCAAACGCGTGGATTTTATATAGCACACCGTAGCACCCCTCGCTACTGACAAATATATGCCTACTCTGAAGAACCGAAGGAACGTGCTATCTGAGAATAATTGTTAGAAAAAGTTATTAACTTCTTTAAATAAATCTTTTTAATTAATAAAACTATACAGGATACGTCATGTAATGGGAACGGGTTATATCTTGAATTTGGAAAGAGATAGCAAAAAGCTGTTCATGTAAAAGTTCAATGGTATGATAGTGTTTATTTTTCTATGACTTCATTTTTATTTAAATAGAATTGCATTTCTTTCTTTACTCGTATCAACTCCCTGGAAAATTCTAGATAAAAAAGTAGTATTAGAACTAATAAATGGAGGAGCCTCGGCTCCTTCTCTCCTTCTCTCCCCTCGCTCCTATTCCCTCTCACTATTACCTATCACCTATATCTAACAGTACAATGTTTGTACGGCTCACCGACGCGGCGTGAACGTGTTAGTGAATTTGTAGCCAACTTCACTGCGACAAGTTCAATGCAACTCAGTGTACATACAAAAAAATACATACACATCGAATTGAATATCCTCCTCCGTTTCGAAGTCGGATAAAAAACACATAACATTCAATCCTTGAATAACAGAACATGGGTCAATCCAAACTTACAAAACAAATGTTGAACGTATAATTTTTAAGCGGAAGAGTTTCATACGTTTGAAGAATAATTTTCAAAAGAACGGTGTAAAATTGAGAAAATGAAACTAATATGAGATACAAAATTAAATTAAAATTGGACCTCTCTATATGGTCCGCCGTCCAAGGGTTAAAATCTATTGAATAATTATAGCACTGACAGTTTAGAAATTGAGTCAACAATGGATATTATAAAATTGTTTATATTTGAAGAAATTTAACCGTCGTCGAATAGTTTAATAGTAATTTTTTGTACATGTAACTAATGTCTCACAATCAGTTATTTCACTAACCTTCTCAATTTGAAATTCAATATCACTAATTTCTGAAATACTTACTGTGCATTCCGTTATTTAATGTAAAATATGTGTATTTAATTTTTTCTTTTATTTTCATATTAATTAAATCAATATAAAAAACAAGGTTTTTTAAAAATCTTTTTTTTTTAGATCAGTGCAAAATTTTAGTAAAAAGATAAAATAAAGTCTATTTTATTTCCAGCGCCAATTTTTTTACTGCCTCAAGCGTTATTTAACAAACGGTATTTTCAATGTTGATTATTTCAATAAATTATTCAATCGAAAATTCAGTATCACTAATTTCGCTGAAATACAATACTAAATTGATTTCATACATAACAGCATAATTTAAAAATGCAATATGCATGGGTCTATGATTATAAAATTGATCCTAAACCGTATTTCACTCATGAGTAGCCACGACCCATGATCAATGATCAGGTTTTGATAGACAGGTAATCAATGAACGTCAGATTTTAGAAGACACTCTAACAGTAAGTTCAATGCATCACTGTACTTTTAGAGACATTATTCTAAAAAAATGTCCATTCTCCACAAATAATACTAACTAAGATAGTTGTTTAAAAATTATTAATCTATCAGTTACCACAGTTTGAAATTGTTTACATTAATTATTTTTAAATTGCAGAATAACAAATATTTGAATGGTTCTCTGTTGCACTCTGAATACTTTTATGCTCTTTTATGTATGTTGTTTACTACATATGTTAGCGTCAGCACGCATGCAAGGGTCGACACGTGGCAGAGTCAATGCATTTGGGGCTTTGACCTGCTTTTCAAGGACTCTAACCGACTTCTCGGGGTTCTTTGTAATGTCGATACCCCGAGCCATATGTCTGTCATCGGACTTGGGCCGGCGGTAGTTGATTGGGGTGCGACGAATTTTAAGAGTCGCGGATGTTTTGTATATGGAATGGCGATAGAGAGTTCGATCGCCGAGCTTCAAAGAAACGCGGATGTGGCCGATGACCCAAAGTCATGGTGCTGCGTGGCGCGTGCAGAGAGATAAGAATTCGAAATAAAGGATCTCGCCACGGAGTGGGGAGGGTCCGGGGACCCTCTGGCAAGAGGACTGTGTCAAAAGACACGGCACTTACCCGAGAACCTCTGATCGATCGTGATCTCTGACACATAAATTATATCACTTTGTGTAATTTTTCAGTTTTTAACAAAATAGTAGAGATATTTTGAACACAGTCAATAATACAATGCAAATACATTGTCTTTTAAACATCGTTATCAAAAAAAAAAAAATCGGGTAATCTTAAGTTCAGTAACTACGAGGGTTATAAAATTAAACTTCATGTGTTAATTGTATTAACACCGTGATACATCGAAATAAAGTATTACAAATTTCAACCCCAAAGGATTATTAGATTAATAACTTTACGACATAAGTACAGGAGGCTCTCGTTATATTGCCGCATGAGGGATTCAATTTTCACATGCATTTTCAAATACGCTCGTGCCACTTTTCTACCGCCATAGTCTACAAATACAATACATTCCCCTGCCTCTCGAATGATAGCTTGGAAAATTTTATGTTTCTACAAATCCAGCTGCGGCAATATAACAAGAGTCTACTGTATCATAGTATTTTTTTTGTAAAGAACCTGCATCCAAATACTCCACACAGTGTTGATATAAATGAAAATAAAATATTACGTTTTATATGCTAGATTCATTTTATAATTATTATTACCTAATCCTTCAGAATTACATTAAAAAAAATGATGTTTTATCGTTTCACTATAAACCTGCTTCTTTATGATGCAGTTTGGATCATCAGGGTTGGACTTAGAAATTTTATCGCCCCATACAATAATATATAATATTTTACCGAGCTAGTAAAGAAAACTCATACAATGAAATCTTAATAAATTCTGAATAATAGTATTGTTTAATAAAAATTCATAAGTTAATGAAAAATAATCATAAATTATATATTTTACAGAAGAATGGAGAGACAGTTAAAAGAACAAATGGAAATGATTATGATACTATATAGTAATTCCCTAAGTATTTTAAGAAATGTACTCTAATTTAGGATATTATTAATGAAAGTAATTTATTAAAGGAAAGTATCTCTAAGAGCTGATTAAAAAATCATTATTTGCGAGCAAATGGCAAAAGCGAATAGGATGACGCATGACTGACAAGGGAAAGTAGTATGGGATATGAGAGGGAAAGTGAGTGAAAGAGGGAAAACGAGTGAAGAGCGAAAGGTATGTGAGTAGCGAAATGAAAGAGCAGAGTGAGCTAGGTAACGCATGAGAGCAAGAGTGTGGAACATTAATTAAGTATTTTTTTGAACGAGCAGTCGCGGCTATTTCGCAGCCCTTTTTTCCCCCCTAATACATTTATTTTATTACTTTTTTTATGGTTACTACATTTGAATTTCGTATAGTTTAGACCAATTTTACTGCCCCCAAAAACTTGCCGCCTCGTGCAAGAATACGTGTTGCACTGTCAACTGAACCGGCCTTGTCTAGCATTACGTATTTACAACTACTGCTCATCGCTATACATTTTACAGTACAAGAGTAAGAGTCCATTGTAAAGTGCCCTACACTCGACGAGACGTGCCCCGAGGTATGCCTCGTGAGGGTGGATCTCTCGCTGGCGAGCGTGGTAAGAAATATGCTCGCCGGCGAGGATCAGTGGAGGGCGATGACCTCCTTCTGCGAGGAGGTCATCGCCATGAAGGAGGAGAGGACGCCGTCGGGGAAGGCCCCCGACGGCACAGTAAGCTGAGAAGGACGGGGCGGTGGGTTTTGATAATCCTGCCCACCGCCCCCAACAGGATGAGGGGGAGGGGAGCTTCCGCTTCCCCCCCAGGTTAGATGTAGTGGGGGGAGGCTTCGGCCTCCCCCAGGGGAATAGGAGGGGGGAGGGGCTTGCTCCTCTCCCCCATCGCAGATCGGCGGCTTCTTGCAGAGTCGTTGGGCCGCACGCGGCCATTGCACGCGGCCCGAGGAGTAGCCGGCGCCGGGTGTGGCCCCCGTCGTCGGCGGAGTTGGCACTAAGGGGGAGGGTCAAAGGTTAGAGTTAGGGTCAAAGGTTAGACCCTCCCCCGTGATGGGGCGCTATGCGCCAAGGGTGGTTGGGTCCCGGTGTTGTTCGTTAGAGCTCCCGGGGCCCTTCCTTCCGCCCAGTGCGGGTCACCGTGGGGGTTTTAGCCGGTAAAAATCCGGCACTACCCTCGGCCTCTCCCCAGAGGGGCTGGGGGCGTCTTTGGAAGATTTCCCCCGCGAAAAAAAAAAAGGTATGCCTCGTGACCAAGTCTCCGGCTAGTGACTGATTTACATTCCGACCATGCCTCTGGGAAGACCTAAACACAATAAAATTTAGTCTCATTGTCAGAGATCTGTGTTTTGAAACATGTCTCGAGGCAAATCTCATCGTGTGTAGGGCACTTAACACATAATGGATTGTTGGTAAACAATGTTTTGCCCTATGTGCCAGGCATTGACGATGTGTCAATCAGTCACTATCGCCATATCAAAGGTTGAAATCCTTGCCTGATTAATGATACCATCACGAGTCCTTAGTTGCATATTGACACAATATGACCTTCATAATTTTCCGGTGGCAATGTTGCTTAATAGCTACGGCACAATATTAATCCTTTGCGAATGATCGACGCATATGTGTGCCCAAACATATTTGTCAGAGTAATTAATAATTCTGTACATATTTCGTTATATTCTATAGAAAATATAGCTATAAGTGTAGATAGTAAAGATTTATAATATATGCTTTGAAGAATGAAGTTATTACTTCTGTTACTTTAAATTGATAATACTCCGAGCAAGCTTAACCTTTAGCTTCCATACTGGGACGTTTAAGACCCCAACCACTAACAAGGGAACTACCCAAGTGTAACTTGCCACCTTGTAGAGCTCGTCGAATTGAACACACCTATACCCCATTTTGGGGGCAGACGGCTAATTGTTTAAAATATATTAACAATTAAAAAGTTAGTTACTCCTTACATTGAGAAGTATGACAAACTCACACATACAAACGGTTAGCTCCGCGGTAAAACGAATGACTCGCAATGACTAAGTAAGGGGCAGAAGATTATAAATTTATGTACAGCAAATTTGTATATAACAGATCAAAACTGAAATTGCAGAAAATAATTGTGTGTAATAACAAATAAACGAGTGTAAGTTTCGAATGCAGTAAGGATGCAAATGTACGTACTGGATAGAAAACATAACTTAAATTTTATAAAAATTGCAGCGTATGTAATTAATTATTAACAAATGCAATGATTATAGCACAGCTGTAATAGTTATTCAGAAAAAGACAAATTATAATAATAAAAAAAAAAAACAAGTTGGGAACACTGGATTTGAACCGTCGATCTTTAGATTGCGAGTCATGCGTTTTACCACGGAATTAACCGTTTGTATGTGTGAGTTTGTCATACTTCTCAATGGAAAGAGTAACTAACTTTAATTGTTAATATCTTTCAAACAATTAGCCGTCTGCCCCCAAAATGGGGTATAGGCGTGTTCAATTTGACGAGCTCTACAAGGTGGCAAAGTTTCATTAATAAGTGAGTGTTATACTTGGGTAGTTCCGCTTGTAAAATATTTCTTGCAAAGAAGCTATTCATTGCTTTAATCTAAAAAAGTTTCTAGATAATTTTTGAAAGTTGTTTTAACATATCTCATCCCTAATCTTAGTAAAATTAAATATTGAATATGAAAAACAAAATTGGAAAACGTAGAAAAATCGAAAAATGAGTTTTCACAAAAAAATTCATAACTTTTTCAAATTTTCACACAAAGAGCGAAAGTTTTAGTTGGACAGTCTTAAGATTGAACATTTTATAGGGAAGAATAGTACAAAAGTCGTGGTTTCAAAAAAGGTATTTATTTTGAGAAGTAGAGGGGCGAATTTTAGCCAAAAGTGGCTTAAATCGAAGCTGAATTAGTTGGGGTCGTCTCATATCCCACAGTGCCAGCTAAGGGTTAAGAGTGCTCCGTCCCAAAAGGGTTAATTAGCATGTTAATCAACAGTCTGAATCAGGAGCGGATTAGTGACATGATCGGCCCTAATTTTAAAAATTAAATATGTCCCAAATTCCTGCCAACCTAGCGGGAATTTTCCCGAACTTCCAATGGGCAGTTCGCTCCTGGTTCAAATAGCAAATAGAACAATGCACACATTTTGAAATTTTCTGTGAGTTTAGTACTTGTTAGGTCTTTACATTTCAACTGCTATTTTTCATAACGCAAGTCACGTTTCAACTTCTGCTTAACTAATGTAAATGATAGTGTAAAGCCGATCTCCGGAGTATCGACGCAATTCTGCCTCTTCCCTGTATCGTTGTCCAGTACTGAAAATCAACCCTCAGATGGCAAACGGAAAAATTTAGCAGCACCGCAGAGTATTCCTGTGGAGTTTACTTTGGTTAGGTCGGCCACCGCTTAAGAGTGTTTCCTTACGTGACCGCCGCCGCGTCTACAAGGAATCGGACTCACTACTTACGTACTCATTCAATTCAAAGTGTATGTACCTACTCACAGATCTAACAAGTCAAGTTAAAAATAGAAATTTTGCTTCATGGAATTCACATACTACTTGACTTTATTATTGTACAATTATATTTGAAGTAAGGACGGGTGATGCAGTTACTAACATTCTAAATTTCGTGTTAAAATTATTTTAATTATCTTCTACATTTCTCAAAATACTTATACTAATTTACTCGAGGAAAATCTGTAGTTTTTAGATTGTACGATATTTTAGACACCCTGTATAATAAAAGGTTCTAACCTATCTTATCTAAAGGGTCTAGCCGTATAAGCATAGTGAATCGGCCCCAGTAACAATTTCGGTTGATATTGATATCACATATTGCTTTTTGCCTAAACAACAATTGTGTGCAATTTCAACCCCCTACCCCCTCTGATAAGGGAGATATGAGGGTAAAACCCAAAACCTTTACCATTTTTTTTCTCGGAAACTATTTAAGATATTTGATCACGTTAAAGTGCAAATAGTAGGTATTCATTAGTTGTATATCATATTTTTTTTTCAAAATTTTTATTCGATGATTAAGGGTTGAAAATTAATAAATAAATCTTTGAAAATGATTTTTATAAACAATCCCTTGGATGACACCCACCGAAAAAATTAAGAATAATCCTTTACTATTTAACTATTATCTATAAAAATTTCAAGAGTGTCGGATTGGTACATCATAGTTAAAAATAAATAAAACCAATGCAACGCCCTTTCATAAGGCAAAGCCGGCCTGAACGTTAGAGGCGCTCAACCTAACCGACCTACAGGGGAATACGTAGCGCCGACCCGCCACGTTTCTCGTACCAGAAACAGCTCTCAGAAAAGTATGAGCTCTTCTTTCCCTAAACTGTGTGTTAATTAACAGTCATTTATTTAAATAATATATTAACAATTTAAATTTTTTAATTAAGTTTTCTGGTCTTAATTTTTAACGTCCGTGTTTTCACGGTGTTTCTCGTTTTAAGTATGTGGGAGCCCTAAAAAGAGCTGATTATGTTGTACGTTACAAATGGCACCCTTATATAAATGCAACTAAGGTGTTCCTCGTTTTAAGTATGTGGGAGCCCTGAAAAGGGCTGATTATTAAGCCCTAAAAAGAGCTGATTGTGTTATGTATTGTCAGGTTGAAGTATATGATTTGAAACAGAAAACACAAAAACTTTTTTTAAAAAAACACGCTTGTAAATAAATTTTAATCTTCGTCGCTATTTTCATCAATAACTGGAATAATGTTAGTTTTGTCAAATAAGTGAGTTAAAATTTCGGACGGTTTAACTATTCTGGATTTATAACGCGCATGGGATAAATAATAAATGATCGCGACGACGTGGGAGCAACAACCTACCGTTCTGTTACCATTCGGACAATCGCATGCATATTGGTTTATACCCGCGTAACTATTTACGTTTGATTTGTATTCTATGTAACAATTGTAAGTTTTACCGTTTATATGTCGCGACCGAACTTTCATTTTTATAATGTTATTGTTTTGTTGTAAATATTGTACATTTAACGCGTCATGTTCGTCCAATAATTCCGCAAGATAACGTTTTTACCGCGAGATTTTAAAGTTTGGAAATTCTATCCAATTAACGACTCCTCTATATTCGGCAACAAGAGGGAACAAGACAGTGGACACTAAAATCATGGACTCAGGATCGTACGCTTTACCCTTTATGATGCGTCTATTTACACGCCAATTTAGGCTCCGTGATTGCGTAAAAAAGTATCAGGGCATATAAACCGCATTGGAAAATACACCATTTTACCATAAAACGCGCTTAACTCTTTTCTGGACACCCATATACTTAAAACGAAGGTCACCTTAATTGCAGCCATTTCCAGGTAGTACTGGTACGCTATAATATAATTAACCCTTTTCAGGGCGACCATATACTTAAAACGAGGAAAATCTTAGTTACAACTATTCACAGGTACCAGCTACAATTTAATTAAAAGTAATACGTACGTGAAAAGGTAAAGACGGAAATAGTTATAGAAGTCTATGTTCTTTACAGCGTTGAATAGAATGATATTGCATTTATAACTGTGATACCTTCTTTGACTATTAAAAGGACAACTAATGGCATCTAACACAGTGCCATTGTTCAAGACATGATATAAATCTGTGATTTAGGGCTCCCACATACTTAAAACGAGAAAGACTGTGAAAACACGGACGTTAAAAGTTAGTACCAGAAAACTTAATTAAAAAATTTAAATTGTTAATATATTATTTAAATAAATGACTGTTAATTAACACACAGTTTAGGGAAAGAAGAGCTCATACTTTTCTGAGAGCTGTTTCTGGTACGAGAAACGTGGCGGGTCGGCGCTACGTATTCCCCTGTAGGTCGGTTAGGTTGAGCGCCTCTAACGTTCAGGCCGGCTTTGCCTTATGAAAGGGCGTTGCATTGGTTTTATTTATTTTTAACTATGATGTACCAATCCGACACTCTTGAAATTTTTACAGATAATAGTTAAATAGTAAAGGATTATTCTTAATTTTTTCGGTGGGTGTCATCCAAGAGATTGTTTATAAAAATCATTTTCAAAGATTTATTTATTAATTTTCAACCCTTAATCATCGAATAAAAATTTTGAAAAAAAAATATGATATACAGCTAATGAATACCTACTATTTGCACTTTAATGTGATCAAATATCTTAAATAGTTTCTGAGAAAAAAAATGGTAAAGGTTTTGGGTTTTACCCTCATATCTCCCTTATCAGAGGGGGTAGGGGGTTGAAATTGCACACAATTGTTGTTTAGGCAAAAAGCATTATGTAATATAAATATCAACCGAAATTGTTACTGGGGCCGATTCACTATGCTTATACGGCTAGACCCTTTAAGTACAGTGGTACCTCGGTATACGTCTGCTTTGGAATACGTTCAATTCGGAATACGTCCTGATTGGACGTGACAAATTTTACTCAGTATACGACTTCTGTTCGGTATACGACATAAATTTTTTGTGTAAATTTTGCGTCATTTTTAAATAATTATATCAGAGGAAAAATTAAATTAATAATCAATTATATTCGGACTGACCTATCATACAAGTAAGAATATCATATAACAAACTATAACCGCAAAACAGGAGGCAATGAAGTTTATTCCATTTGGTTTGTTATTTTAGAATCTATCATTAGGTTACATTTATATTTTACAAATTAATTATGTTAAATAAACCAATGAATATTTTTTATAAACTTCTAGGAAATCGTTTAAATGCTGTTCATAATATAAACAGTGTTTAAATTATTTTACAACCTCATTAATGTAGGTATAATATCTGTTCGCGTTTCGCGTTTCTTTTATATTGGATCGAGCGGTAGGATTTGAATTTGACGCCGCGAGAAGGGAGGCATGCGTGTCAACGCCACGCTGCAATACGCAGGCGCGAACAGTGTGGAGGTGGAAGGGACGGTCCGGGATTGGGCCCAGGCTTTTTCCTCACCACAGCCGACTCTAGTACTAGCCATGCTGAACAACGTGGCAACACCGCCCACGTGACAATCGGGAGTCCTATTTTCAAAAACAGAGTCCTGTGCTCGGAATTGTAATTAACGTCTCTTTTAATTAAAAGCTGTAGTAATATACACTATTTTGTGTTAATTATGTATAAACAATACATAAACGTTGCAACTATGGCAAGTAGAAGTGATGTGGTAGTATAAAATTGTTATAAATGTGATATATATTTTGTGTACTCTCGAAGTAGTTTGGTGTTGTGAAGCATGATATTTAAAATATTTACAGTGGTTTCAAGAAAATTTAGGTATGAAGCAAAATGCAACCATCTTTGGATCAAATTGAAACATTTAAGAATTGATAAACGTGTATATAAGTTAATAAAAACCTTGAAACAAGCGAAATTATTGGAACGAAACCAAAGAGGTTATGTGAAGTCCAGAGAGTAGTCGGGAATCTGACGACGTTGATTGGCTGAGAGTCTGGGAGTCCGGGAGGCAGATAGAGTAGGGTAGGTGTTGATATATTCAGACCGGACTCCCGCGGTGTTGCCATTTTTACTTCAGCACGGCTAGTACTAGAGTCGGCTGTGTCCTCACATGAGACTAGGGTTTTTTACGGCCGGTATCCACTAGAGTCATCATTTCTATTCATAATAATAAACTCATTTGTTTTCCTTTCTTCTTTTTAAAATCTAATTTTTGTGTTTCATTTATCTTCGGCGACAACAATCATACCTCGTTTCCCCTCCCCTTATTATTGGGTTCCAATATTCGGAACAATATCAATAGGAGCTTTTTTTTACATGAGAACGAATTAATCATTTTTACATTACTTCTTATGGGAAAGGTTGGTTTGGGATACGTCCTGTTCGGTATAAGTCCAAACATCAGGAACGGATTAAGGTCGTATACCGAGGTACCACTGTATTTCACGCATGGTCCTATTTACACTATGTTGCATGTTTACATAATGTACCTATATTTTTTAAACGAAAGAGCTTCAAAATTAAATTAAAATTAGGGCTCTCTCCATGGTCCGTCGTTTGAGGGTTAAGTGATGAAATAATGGTGCAGAAATTAAGAAAGAAAATAGGGATTGCAATATTAAGAATTGAACCCAGGACTTTCACATTAATTGCTGTATCAGTTGTTTAGTTACTACATTACTGTCAATCCTCTAACATCATAGTCCTACTTGAGATCCCAACCTTATAGTAAAATAGAGTCAAGATGGAAATGTGAAGGTGAAGTTTGCTAGAAATAAAATATTAGTGGTAATAAAACTTGAAAATAAAAGCAGTTGTTAGCGTGAAACCTACAAAGAAAGATACATCATTAATTCACAAGTACCTAACCTCTGCGAGAGTGTCCTGAAACTCCTACTTCTTGTTACGTAAGCAATCATCTCCTAACCTTTGTACAATGAAGAACATAAAGTCTTGAACTTTGAATGCAGCGGGACATTGTTAGATTAGACAGATTGTGTTATAATCTTTCGCTATTTATCAAGTCATTCATACTAATTCTCTGAGATCGACGGATCAACTCTCACATCGGTCCTTGCCACCGCCTTTGAAACCTTAATGTAACTTTTCAACAACTTAATATTTGAATAAAACCTGTTGGGCTTCATTGATTTGAAGTGCAGTATATCATTGAATCAGCGAACGAGGCTTCGCCACTTTGCAGAGCACCGCGTTATAAGCTTTCCTTTGTTGCCTCTTTTCCTTATTATTAAATGTTATTTAATCCTATTTACAATAAATTTCAATTTTTAAACCAAGTTTGTTAATTAAGGGGTTACCGAAGATTTGACAGCTTCCAAAATTTTAATTCGGCCCTGCATTGAATTATTGTAATTATTCACTGAATCGATTAGAATTGTTTATGATAGCATCGCCCATCAATTAATATGTATTCACTTTTCAATTATTTGCTTTCAAGTTAATTATTTGTGTAGTACAAATATTTATAAAATAGTAGGTGGCTGAAATGGTTTTCTATTAGCAATAAAGTGAAGTAAATAAATATATCACGTTCAATTTAGAAATGTTAACATGGTTGTATCACAAACATTTTATTATACAAATGTTTTAAAATTTAACTGGATATAAATAATAATGACACGTGAAATTGTGATAAGGTTAAGTATATCAAGACGAAGGTAATAGCATTTTAAATTATAACATTTAATATGAGTAGGATGGAAAACGTATTTGTTGGAGCTATTACACTCGGGATAAAATCAGGCTTCTATAGAGAAAATTGTGATATAGCAGAAGTAAGAATTTGACTATATCAATATTGAAAGTGATTTAGAAAAAGAAAAAAAAAGAATAAAAATCCCGGAACATTTCCATTTTCCCCGAGGAAGCCCGATTTGATCGTGAGTGTAGGAAAAAATCATAAATCTTCAAACCGAATCGCAAATGTGAAGGAGCTCATTAAATGGAATTGTCAATTCCAGAAGAAATGACTTGTTATTATATACCATACACGTCTAATTTAAAAAAAGTAATTTTTTTCTGGGAGGAAAGTACCTACTAATTTTGAAGATTAAATTGTTTTTTAAGGAGGTTGGTAAGTAAATTTGAGTTTTTTACATTAATTAGAAATTATAACATGAAATAAACTGTACACTGTTCTGACACAACACTTTAGGAGGTACATATTAATACAGGGTGTTCCAAGTTTTTTACGCCAAACTTTACCAGCATATGATGTACTTAAAAATAAGAAAATAACGTTATATAAACATAGGCTCTGAAATGCTTTGTTAAAAAATTATAACAAAAATACAAAATAATAATGAATTCATGTAACTGGTCGATCAAATGGTTTCGTCGACACAGTATAAGAACATATTGCTATTTTTCACAGATGTCAGTTCTACACTCATTATAACGAATAATATTTTAAAGTGCGTTCGTTCACAACCACGACCGAGTGCAGTTGAGAGCCAACGCTCTCATGGTTGAGCGCGCGCTCTGATTGGCCACTATTTTTTGTTAATAATTCAAAAACGGAACTTCAACCAATATTTTGGTAAGGGAAAAGTTATTCAGAATTACTCCAGCAATCCCCCCATTTCCGGGTGTTACAAGAGTTATGAGACACCCTGTATACAGAAGGTTACATGAAACTTGGCCAAGCTATATTTTTGAAACTATAGAAGATAGAAAAAATTTGTATTAGATAAAATTAAGTGGTGTCAAATAGAGCATTGTGTAATCCATGTATCAGTTCCAGAAGTGGGGGCATTTCCAAGATTTCAGGGTCAACTTCTTTTTTTAAATAGGATTAGATATTTTTTTAAACGTTACTAGATGCATCTTTTTATTCTCTATAAAAAAGAATTGAGGTACTTGGATAAAAAAATGATTAGTTCAGAAGATATTTTACAGACATGATACAGTTGGTGATAAACACGAGCGGAGTCGTAGAGAAGGAACGCAAAAGTCCAAATTCTGAATACGATCCAGTAGACTCTCGTTACAATGTCATGTAAGAAATTTGACTTTCACACGAATTTTCAAGCATACTACTGCAGCTCTTTCACTATCATAGCCTAGGAAAATGATACACTTCAATTTTCACTCTCTCTCTCTAAATGAGAGCTTGAAAGCTTTAGATATTCTCCGCTCTTACAACCCTACCCGCGGCACTATAACGAGCGAGTACTATACAATGTTAAAGAATTGATGTTAAAATATCTACTAAACTAATCATTTTTCGACCCAAGTATCTTAATTCATTTTAATAGAGAATAACAACATGTATCCAACGACGTTTAAAAAACTATACAAATCCATTTTAAAAAATGAAGTTGAACTTAAAATTTCGGAAATGTCCTCGCTCCTGGAACTGATATGTGCACCACACGATGCTTCATTTGACGACATTTAATTTTATCTAATGAAATATTTTTCTATCTTCTATAATTTCAAAACTATACCTTGGTCCAGTAGCGTGGAACACTCTGTACAAACTACAGAATGTGTTAGAATGATTGATTGCCAAGAATAATACTTCTCCACTCTCAATTACTTGCTTTTTTCGCGTGTAATTATCACTCTCAATTTCCCTTCCTCATCTTTACAACCAAGCAACTTTCATTCTGCAAATCATTACATGAAAAATTGTTAGATACTCTTCGTAGAAAAAGAATCGAACAATAACTACAGTACACAAGTACGATCATTATCTACATTTCAAAAGAAAAGGAATCACAAGAGAAATCTTGTTAGTTTTTATAAGAACATAAAATATCATGGACATATAAGTATTTGCAAAAGAATTTATTTAATATTTTAAAAAATGTTGAACGTTATGATTATTGATTTTACATCTACATAAAAATCTTGCAAAAACATAAAGTCGTGGCATTTAATACCTTCAACCCGACATTAAAAACTTCAAAAATTCAAAAATTCAGAAGTTCAATAAAATTATAAATTCTAAAATTCTACTATTCTAAAATTCTAATTTACCGTAAGTGCATATGAAATGAATGTATTTATTTATTGAACATTTTAATGAAAAAACTATTTTTTTATGAAATAGATCGCAAGATGTTGAGGAATAATTCTTATTTTGGTTACATTGCCAGAAGAAACCCATTGGTAAGTGCAATCAACAGGAAAAGAATGCGGTGAACTTGCCAAAAGATACGTTAGGTTATACCTATTGATTTTTAGCACAATGTTAGATTTTATGATGCAAGCAAATTTAACATCTGATAGTCAAATGAAAGTATGAAAAAAAAACAGATAACGAATTGAATTCTAAGAACTTGTAGTTTCCAGTTAAATACGAAAGCAATATCATTATGGACTAGGGATGCAATAGTTACTGTAACATTAAAAATTTATAAACTGTCGAAAGCACCATAAATGCAATGATGTAATTGAACACTTTAAAATATAATATTGCAGTAGAGTAACAGAATGAATTCTAGAAACCTTCCTTTTGTGCCATAACAAATATCCTAAACACAAGGCAGGGACAGTATAAAAATATTTGCTGTATAACTATTCAAAAAATAATCAACCATTATGGGAAGTCTCAGTTTTCAAATTTAAACTCGATTAAATCAGCGAAGACGGTTGTGTTAGTTACGTCTGTATAGGAAAAATTCGACGTATTGTACCGAAAGTTTTTAATTAATATCTCGGAAACTAATAGAAAGCTGAAGATGTCACTTTATATTTGGGGTCGTCTACCTGCTCCCAACCAACCCTCCAAATTTCATGTCGATCCGCGACCGGGAACATTCGGAACTTTATCCCTTTTCCGTCTAACTGAAAATTTGGAATCTTGAAAAGATCTGCTACCCCTATCACCTCGTCCGCAGCAATATAACGAGTGTCCACAATAATAATTCAGAAAGTTCAGTGCTAAAGATATCAAATTAATTTGTACACTTAACACAAGCTTTTATATTTTAAATGCAACAATAAATAAAGTTATATGAAGTGGGACAATAAATCTGTTACATCAAAACCAGTAACGTGTTATTATATTTTATTACTTTTCAATTTTCCTAAAGTACTACCAATTAAACTATATGTTTATAAATAAGTATTAGAAATTGGTCTTTTATTTATTATATTTATTTTACACATTTCTATCAAGTTCTGCAATGTATTAATAATTTTGTAACTCACCGTACCTCCTTTTTTATTATATACCTACATGCGTCCAATTCATCTCACAATTGTGTTATATGGTATTACATGATCGTACATAAAAGCGAAATTTTCCCCTTCGTACTAAATAACCGGTTGCAATTAATCAGCAAAACTTTACCGTTCATGCAAAGTTCCAAAGTTATGTTAACTATGATAAGTGATCTAACTTTAGAGCTGCGGTGTATACAATGTAAAATACTTCCCTTCGTGAGGATTGAAGAAAAGTTTATTATACCGTCAATCTTCAGCTAAATTTTATTTGATATTAAAGTAAGAATTAGCTACATATTTGAAACACTTACATTTAATATTGTCATCTGAAAATATACAAAATAATACATCAAATAACCTCTACTATCAATTATGGCCTATTGTAATTTTTAATTAGAATACATTTCAGTAGACTCTGTTGAGTTTATTAAACTAGATAAAGCAAAAAGTAATCTGTTATTTTTTTTCTGAGAACGTCTCGATCGACATCCTTCGAATATTCTCCTATATACAAGTTCTCAGTTTCCAAACTGTTTATGGGAACAAATAAGGGTGTCGGACTACGCAACGTTTTTTCTTCCCATGCAGTTAGTTTTGTTGCATCTTTTGAAGTCTTAAGACGTACCTTCTTTTTAATTTAGAAAATGTAGGACAAAAAGACAAGGGTTGTGTTTTAGATCTTTATTCTTTGAACGTTCTAGTTCGACTGGCTGTCGAACGTCTCCACGTGCCTTCTAAAGCGTTCGACCAATTCGCTACGCACTACGCACGGCCAATCTACAAAATATACGGCCTGTCACCGCCAAGAGGCTATGTGTAGGTGACACTCGAGACGTAGCTTATCTCGCCTACAAAAAACATGTTTTATTTTTATTTATCATCAAATCCTAATAGACTCTCGTTATATTGCCACAAAAATTTTTCAAATTTCCAAATTCTCAGTTGGAGGCAAAAAAGAAAATAAAATTGTATCATTTTCGTAAGCTTTGGTGGTGAAAAAGTGGCACTAATCCGCTTGAAAACCTATTGTATATAAAGGACAAATCGCTCACGGCAATATAACGAGTGTCTACTCTAGAACGTCAATCACTCGAATGTCGTTTAACAGAATCGTCGCGTCGGTTATCCGAATATTGGTTATTGGAGCAGAATGAGTTATGTATTTAAGCTATGTAACAATGTTTACATTTTAGAACGGGTATCCTTCGTGATCCAAATGTCTAAATTTAGTATCTGGTTTGAATTTAGTACGTACACAAAAGTATTCGTACGAAGTATTAGTTCATAATTGAAACTAGTACAGTTCCCAGCAGGGATGGCTGTAACAAACGAGATAAACGTGTCAACATACAATGAAAATTACGTTCTGAAATTTTTGTTCATTAAGGACACAGACTCATTGTGCCATCATCTGTATGCGTGCACTCACACAAATAACGGAAAGCATGCATGTATACGCCATGCGTAAGACACTCGATTTCATAGATTCCACTTTTCATCTCGATAATTACATAAATGAAATTTTCTCGGGTACAGCACACACCGGTAGACTTCGCTACAGGTCGGTCTGGTCCGTTTGAACGCTAATAAACACCATACGTTGAGAAAAATGGTATTTTCGAAACTGTAAGATTGAGACAGACGCTGTTATAAGCAAACAACATGGCTCCCGAATGCTGCGTTCGGCTGCATTTTAGCAAATATTGGACGATTTAATGGTTTTTTCACTGATAACACACCAGACCACCCTTTCTTGAACTAGCACAATATCACTGAAATCCGATTTTTCATAATTTATCACTTCTGGGAGACGTAAAACGTAATCTACGATTTGCACGTATCAGACGTAAGAATAGTTCACTGATTCTTCGTCAGAGTCATTTATGGTATATTTGACCACGTTATCATCAGGGTCGATAAAAACAAATCAGTCGATAAATGTAAATTCTAATTTGACACCACAAACGCTACGCAAATACAGCCACAAGTAAGGCATAGTTGCCGCAAGGTATTAAGGGGGTAGACACGGCACGTGACCTCTCCGATTCGGGACGTCGGTATTACAGCAGTTTTTTCGTTGGGCCTAGTGGAGCCACTTGCGTGGTCTGGTACGAACTTGAAAGGTTTAATTCTCAGCTAGCGTGCGCGCAACACGATCTAGGAAGGCAACAGCGCCTCAAGTATTTTTACAAACTTTTTTATTTTTGACTTTTTTTTATTGAAACTTTTACTAGCGCATTGGTGAAATTTTTCTGATTAAAATGATACTAAACACGATATAGTTTGAATGGGGCGAGGTTATGGAGCGCTGTGAAAAATCCAGACGGGCCGCAGTCAAAACTTAGCGAAAAAGGACAGTCTCAACATTCAGAATGAGAGAAGGACAGCATGACTGTAGTGTGTCTCACTCAGCGTTCGGGCGATGTTGCCTTTTTCGCTTGCCTTCGCAGCACAGTTTGAGTGACGTAATCAAGCTAACGCTTGATTCTGGCTACGATTCCAGATCAGCAGCCTTTTTAGTTTGTCGCCACCTTATAACTACTAGCTGAACTAATTTTGTCACGTGACTTGCTCTGTATTATCCAGATAATGGCGGAACTCGTCTGTGGGAATGCTTTTACGGGAATACACTTTTCGTCCTTATATGAGAAGATTTTGATCTAAATAAGGGTTCATTCGAAAGAGGAAGGTTCAATGCAGGGCGGTCTGGTCACCGTTTGAGTCACAGAACTGTTTTAGTGAGTTAAAAAATACTTGGAATCTACGGATCTGTTTTGTCGATTTTTCTTCTACTTTGGACACTCATATTATTAGATATCAACACAATCGCGTTGAACCATGACCAGACCGTCCTGCATTGGACCATCCTCTTTAGAATGAGCCCTCACCCAGCCCTAAATCTTCTTATATAAGTGTTAGATTCCCGATATTTAATAAATATTTTATTAAATTTTGGTACACGGAAATTTTACAAAGAACACTCAGGCTAGTTTTCTACTGCTTTTCTATCGGTCTCTCTACTTTGTGCTCACGTTAAAATCTAAACTGAAGGGAAAAATGTTCTGTATTTAAAAGGTCGGGAATTTGGAATTGAAAGTGATGGGAATGAGGATTAGGACCAATAGGAATCGTTGGAAATTGGTAAGGTTCGAAGGGTCAAGCGAGTGATTCAAGGATGGTGAGTAAGGATTTCAAGGTTCGGATGTGTAACTGTAAATAGAAGATAGTATGGCTGGAGACAGATTTTAGATTTCACTTATCCTAACTTAAATACGAAAAGTTAAAAATATTTGCTTAACCTATGAGGTATCCAACAATAAGGACGAAAAGTGCATTCCCGTAAATCCCTGTTTAGGCCCACTTTTGCCGGTAATGTCACCTCGCTGCATTACCCGTGTCTACCCCCGTAACTTGTTTATTGCAGAGAGCACTTGCTGCAAATTCTTATAATTAATTGTTTTAAACTAAACTCAAACTATGAACAACCTTAATTAACTATTAAATGTTTGGCATCGCACACAAATAACTGCGGAACTATGCGCACTTTGTCTGAAGTACAATGAACTAATACGTTTTCACTTCGACGGTTCGCGTGAGAAGGAAGCGTTTTCCTTCTCTGGGAAAAACCTTGCGCGCCCCGGAAGTATGTGGCTCCTTTTTTTCATCTTGTGCAAACTTCCCGGAAATGCACTTTTCGCGTCGGTAAAGTTGGTACTCTATACGCCGCCACAGGTCTCTCGCAAGCGCTCGCCCGGCATGCGATTCGAATAAATACAAGTCTCGAACCGCGGTATGATAGGTGTTTGGGGCAGGGATGGTCTGTTGTCAGCCCCACTGTCGAGTCTGACAGACGATCCCGAGACGAAACACCGTTTGTTTTCTCGCATTCTACAACCGTTTTAACCCTCAGGGTTTTGAATATCCAAAAATCCATTCTTAGCAGATGTCTACGTGTCCATACAGTGAACTAAACTAACTTTCAAATTTCAAGTTTGTAGGTTTTATAGTTTCGGAGATTTTCATGCTAAATGTGTCCGAAGATATCACTTTTATGGTAGATTAGCTTTTCTTTATACTGTCAATCGAGACCCCTATTTACAAAACATGTTCATAGGTTAAAAAAATAATTTTCAGAGGAACAGTGTGAAATTTAGAAAATGAAAATAACATGAAATGCAAAATTAAATTAAAACTTTGGCTCTCTCCATGGTCCGCCCTCTAAGGATTATTGTCATAACATTATCCAATACGAATTCACATATAAAGGACAGACTGTGAATGGTACATTTTGCAAGGAAATAGTGAACAATTGCTCGAGAGAATCCACCGGGTACGACCGAATTTATTCCAAAGTGGACAGTGATTTATTTTGTAGGACAACGCATTGACACATACTTTAATAATGGCGAACCAATTTCTGACCCGAAAAACAGGTGACAACTTTACATCCTATTTGTCGAATTTAACTTCAGTAGTGGTGTTTTTTATTTTTGGAAGTCTGTTTTGAACATTCAGGGAATCATAATAAATTCTTTAAAAGTTATTACAAATAATGATTTCCCTGGAGCACTTCAAGGACTTTTGAAGCGCTGCAAACTGTATATTGAAAATATGAGAGATTATATAAAGAGTTAAATTAATTAAATTTGTTGATGTGCAAAATTGATGATGTTACTAAATTATTCCAAGAATTTCCCGCGTAAACCATGTATGCACGGAATTCTTCATTGAAGTTATACCCACATGGTATATCTTGTATAATATCATTTTAAACAGTGTTGCGTTGCAACAAGCATTTTTATATGCATCCATACGTGTTTTCTACAGGGTGTCCCGTAACGCATTTGCACCCTCTGAGGGGGTGGTAGGTGGTATAGCGCGCGGGCTCAGGGACGGCAGCGTCGGCTACGAAAACGGGGCTTGACGTAGATTGCGAACGAGCGGCTCGGCACCCCATTGGCACAGCAGAATAAAAAAATTGAACTGGTTGAACATTTTTAGTTGTTGTTTAAAATAAATACGGAATCTAATCTCTTGTCGCCTGTCATTATGTAAAAAAGGAAATTCTAAACATTCTAAACAACAAATAAAAATGTTTGAAATGGAATAATTAATAAAAATTTAAAAATAATTTAAATGAAACTTACCCATTCGTTCCTAAATTAACCTGCTATGCTAAAAGCAGATAATTCTCACTGGGTCACTGTGTCGATCCTAAACTTTCGAAGAACAGCTGATCTCCAGACAAGATCATTGAACCCACTCAACCACACGATCACTATCACCTTTCACAGAATTTTCGTTCATGTAAATAAACATTTTTATTCACTGTCACGTTGCACAGGTGAAAAACATGTAATATTCCGCACTACTTCGTAACGTTTTTCACATAGTCCACATTTCATTAGCTGTTTCTAACCATTTCTCTTTACTTGGAGTTGGAATATATTCAGCTAATAATATTTCATTAATTGCTCTACAAACTTCAAGACAAATACTTCGTACGGTTGAATGACCAAGACGATAGCTAAAAGCAATCGTTTGATAGGAATCTCCAGTAGCTAAAAATCTGAAAATACAAAAGGGTCAATAAAATTAATATCCAATTTGATTTGATTTGATTTATTAAATGTATTATTTCCTCAATTACAGGTGCAAAGACTCGCTGGGAGTGTTTGCGGGGCCAGTACCGAAAATATTTATCAAAACTGAAAACTAAAAGCGGACAAGCTGCGGCCAAAATAACGAAGTGGCGATTTGCCGATCAAATGGAGTTCTTAACAACATATATTAATGCGGAACGGCCAAGACTGTCGACGATAAACGAAGACACACAAAATATAGAAGAGACTATAGACGATTACGAATTAACACCAGCAGTTCCAAAAAAAAAAACAGCCAAGGGTACTTCAGAAGAGGAGAGCGCCTCCTCCACACTTATGAAATACTTACTACAAGAAAAGGAAAGTGAACCGAAGGAAAATCATCCGATTGACACCTTTTTCTCATTAATGTCTACTACCGTAAAAAACTTTTCGCCAAGAGATCAACTTATTGTAAAAAATAGAGTCTTTAATTTAGTAAGTGAAATAGAAGAGAAATATTTACATATACAGTTCCCCTTCTCCACCCTTTTCCTCCCCACCAGCCACTGATTTTCCATACCAACCACATACCTCCCATTTCATTGCACCACCACCGTCAACAGTAACACAAACTGTACCTTATCCGTCTACACCTCCACCAGCTCATAATAATTTTAACAATTTTGATAAATAAGTTTATGTATATAGTTTATAATAAAAACAATTACTTACCTTAGACATACCATTAATTTTTGTCTTGGAGAAATAGCTTCTCGAAACGTGGTATTTTTCTTCAAAATTTTCGTAAGTACCATTTCAAATGTACGAAAATCCATTCTAAAGTACTTAATAAATTTTTCTTCATCTTTCATTAGATGACGATACAGCGTATAATATTTGCCTTCACTTTTTCTCGTTAGTAAACTTGGATGCACCCACATTTTTCTAAAAGTTCTCTTTTGCTAAAAGTTAAGATCAGAAAACTTAATCAAAAAGTTTAAATTGTTAATATATTATATAAATAAATGACTGTTAACCAACACACAGTTTAGGGAAAGAGGAGTTCATACTTTTCTGAGAGCTGTCTCTGGTATGAGAAACGTGGCGGGTCGACGCAACGTATTCCCCTAGGTTGGTCGGTTAAATTGAGCGCCTCTGACGTTCAGCCTGGCTTTGCCTTATGAAGGGGCGTTGCATTGGTTTTATTTTTTTTTAACTATGATGTACCAATCCGACACTCTTGAAACTTTTACAGATAATAGTTAAATAGCAAAGGATTATTCTTAATTTTTTCGGTGGATGTGACTCAAGGGATTGTTTATAAAAATCACTTTCAAAAGTTTATTTATTAATTTTCAACCTTAATCATCGAATAAAAATTTTGAAAAAAAAAAATGAAATACAGCTAATGAATACCTATTATTTGCACTTTAATGTGTTCAAATATCTTACAATTAAATAGTTTCCGAGAAAAACAAATAGTAATGTTTTGGGGTTTACCCTCATATCTCCCTTATCAGAGGGGTAGGGGGTTGAAGTTGCATACAATTGTTGTTTAGACAAAAAACATTATGTGGTATAAATATTAACCGAAATTGTTGCTGGGGCCGATTCACTATGCTTATACGGCTAGACCCTTTAAGGAAAGTAATTTTCTTCGTAAAATTTTATTTGCAACAATGTATTCTTCTTTGCAGGCAATAGCGCAGTTAGGGAGGAGCGGAAGAGACAGAAGTGTTATTTGACCTCCCATTAAGAAATTAAAAATCTTTTCCTTTCAATAAATATTAGATCATTTGGGAAAATTTCAAAAGCCATTGAGGATAGACAAAAATGAAAAATATGGGACTTGATATAAAAAAATGTTTCAACCCTTCGCTTCCTTTATAGAACAATTGTGGTTACGTCATTGATTGTAGGTATTTTTTAAAGGGTTACATATAACAGTAGTTAAATTAGGTTGTATCCTTAATACTTTCAATTCAACATTTTTCTATTTGGATTGTAATTTTGTATTGTTAAAATAAAAAGTATTCTGCACATTGCTATATTATGTATTATCATAGTGCCAATCAAAAATAGTAGTACTGTATTACTTCGAATTTAGCCGTATTTTTTATTCAAATTTGTAAGACGTAAAATTAGAATGTGGCTTAAATTCAAAGAGAATATTTTAACACCCTATTTCTGCCTATCTCCCACTCCCCAATAATCAGATCTTTGGGTTTTGCAATTTTTGAAAGATATCCCGGAAGAATTTAGCAAAAAATCTTTTTTAAAAGTTGCATCACTAATGATTTAAATGGCACTAAAGATGTGCTCCAGTGCAATAGTGAGATGAGATTTCAAGTTCTGAAGGTGAAGATGTCGAAAGTGATAGTATAGGGTTAATCAAATTGAGTGTCACATCTTCAAATTGAAATAAAACGCAAAGTATCTGATTTCTGTATGGTTTGTTTATTTTAATAAAAAGTCTATTTCATTACATTAATTATGAAAGGCAATATCATTCAAGGGTCCTTCTCCGCTATTTTTCGCGAGCTCGATACGTTTAACCAAATTTAATGACGAGTAATTTTTCATGAGGAGGAAACATTAATTGCCAACATGATTGGGTGATTTAACACCATTAGACTTTTTTTATGGGGTTTTTGGAAAATGAAGTTTACGCCAACAATCCAAAGACTATTGGCGAGCTGAGAAACAAAATTACAGACGCCATTGATGAATTCCAGTTATGTGAAAATGTAACGGAAAATTGGGTCAAACACATCAGGTTCGTGAAAAAAGTCAAGGACATTTGAATAATATTGTCCTTGATAATTAATGTCATACAGTAGACTTTGTGTTAAAATAAAGAAACCATACAAAAATCACGTACTTTGCGTTTTATTTCAATTTGAAGATGTGACACTCAATTTGGAATATCTGAAGAAGATTATCAATAAATTAGGTAACTTATTATATTTATATTTGTACCTATTTAAGTTAATTAAATTTTTTCCTATTTTTCAATACCTATTACAAAATCATTTTTATTTTTATTATTTCTTCCAATTTTCCAATTTTAAATTCGAAGTAATACAGTATATAAACTACGGGGTAGAAATAAACTAAAAATAAAATAAAATAAAACATTCACTGGAACGTATATGTCCTAGCAGGATCGAAAAGATTAATTACCTCTGTGTAGGATCAGTTTACAAACTCGTTCTATCTGAAACGTACCAGGATACTCTTGCAATTCTTACGATAACGTTCGGCACAAAGCAAGTAGTATCATTGTGGAAGGAAAATGTGAGTAAGAAAAGTTATCGAGTGCTGTTTTCGTGGCTCATCCGACAATGAAAAGTCGATCGGTCGAGAGGAGAGGATGAACACCTCTTTTTCGAAACGCACCACTAGCCCATCCCTAGGTGGCTGCTAGCTCGACCGGCGCGGCGCACGCGCCCCAACGCCCCCGACTATAAGAATCCGATCGGCACTGGTAGCGACTTCAGTCTACCCCGTACTGGCAGCCGGTGTTGTGGTGCTGATTGTCGTGTCGCTTCACCATCGTTCGAGCCCTTCCGTCGATGACGTCCTCGGTATGTTGCTTCTCGCGTATCAGTGACAAAGAACGTACCGCGGAGCAAGGGAAGAACAGAGAAGGAGACAGTGTGCGCGCGAAAGAGAAAGGGAAGGGGGTGTGGGAAATAGAGAAGGTAGAGGAGAAAAAGAGACCGGTTTCTACTCTTTTCTCCATACCCCTTTTCTGAGAGAGCCGAGCGTCGTCAACGTCACCAGCGACGTGGATATCCTGGACGATCAGCGTACGTTCACATCGAAAGAAACGATCGTATACTTTTGTAGTGGCTGCCCGTTTGTTTCCTTATTTTCGCCTGTAGTGACTGTGATCATGGTTCCTGCGCTTCACCGGAAACACTATCCCTTTTGGAATTCCTATCGACGGATCGTTCCGTCCTGATGGAAACTAGTAAATACACCATCCGTATTGTAACGATTCGTACAAAAAGTGGGAAACTTCCTATTCCAATTTCGTTTAACAAACTCACGTTCCTAGCTGTTTTCTGTACACCAGTCGGATACATTGACTCGTGTCAATCAGGTTTTCCGCTGTTACCGAGTGAATCTATAGTAAGATTAGCCCCGGTTCGTTGCCGTCGAAAAAACGTTGACGTACTTTTACAAACGTTAATGACTTATGAAACAGGAACTTTCGTAATTTTTACCTTAATTTAATTCAGAAGTACGTACCGAAGCAACGTCCTTTCCGCTTTTCTGAAGTTTCAAAATTTGTTAACTTGAAACTTTAATAACGGTACTTTAAACACTTTTTTTTTTTTTAATGCTTTTGTACAGCAGTAAACTGGTGTAGTCGTTTATGTTAAATAAAATTGTAAAGAGGTGTATAAAAAACAGCGTATTGAATGAAAGCGAATAAACTTAAAATTTTACTACTTAATCAAGACGTTTTTTGAATAGAACCGTCCGATTACTGCATCGACTTTTCTATCGTCGAATCGAATGTTTCACTTTACTATTTTCCATTTAACGCAATATCGATAAAAATGGGATTTCACACGTGTGTAGTATTTGGAGTAGAAATGAGAATATCCTGTAGTTTGAACGATCTTTTCGAGAAGGAATTTAAATGTTCGTGTTTGCTGATATATCTATTAGTCATTCAAAATTTTCTTTTTTAATTATTTTTAACCATTCTTTTATGTGTGTGTATAAATGTAAAAATTTTTTTCATTTGCAAGATATGTATTAATTTCATTGTTGTGACAAGTATACTGCATTTACAAAAGAACACACAGAACTAGAACGTGTAGATGTGAATTTTATAACTTAATATCATGTTTGAATAAATAAACTTAGTAAATGTTATTTCTAACCGTCGATTTTTATCTTTTCTAAACATTTTTAAATTTACAGAAATTTATAATTGAAGAAATTAGTAATCTGAAATAATGTTTGACAAAAATGTATGTAGGATGGGTTAAGATTACTTTTTCTTTTTAATCCTTGGACGGCGGACCATGAAGAGAGCAAAAATTTTAATTATTTTCATTTTCTAAATTGTACACTGTTCCTTTGAAAATTACTCTTCCAATATATGAAACTCATTCGTTTGAAAAATTGTACATTTAACTTTCGGTTAATATCTTTGTATATCTTTCCGCTGTTCAAGGGTTGACTTGAACATGTTAAATATGCTAATTTTTGAAACATTATAAAAAGAAAGAAAACGAAAAGAAATATGGAAACTTGTTCTTACAGAATAAAAAGATTTAATTCTGTATACATATTTTTTTTAAAAACGAAGTCCTTTAGTTTCTGTTTTGACCAAAACATAAAAAATAATGTTAACATTTTAAACGAAATTACACTTTTATATTGTAGATTGAAGACTCAAATTTTATATACATAAAGTGTAAAAATACACAAAGAATATATAAAAACTGTGTTAGAAATTTATCACGTGTACAACACTGGAACATTTTTTAGGAATTTAATATGAATACCGTAAGTAATGGCAAAATTGAGCTGTTACTTCCAATCAGAAGATAATTGATATTTAATTAGCATTGGCGTAACTAAGATTTTTTCCTGGGGTGGACTAAGTCCCTTAGGTTTACTAAAAGTGTCAAGTGTCTAATATTACTTAATTTTAACTTAATCCTTTGCACTCCAAGCAGTAGACTCTTGTTATATTGTAACGGACGAGGCAGAACATTTTGCAAGCTTCCAAACTTCAGTTGGAGGTGAAAAGGGAAATAAAATTGTATAATTTTTATCATAGGCTATGATGGTGGAAGAGTGGCACTAGTATGCTTAAAAATCCGTATGAAGATCAAATCGCTTATGGGACAATACAACGAGAGTTCACTGTAGTCTGCCCCAAACAATTTTTACGTCTATAAATGCATAGGCAGAACAACTGACATTAAAAGTGCAAAAGGTTCATTCTAACGATTCCTGTTATTAACAATTTTACATAATAAGAACTTTATCATATCTTTTATTTTTAATTGTATTGGTAGTAGAATTTTGACTCTAAAATTTATCTTTATTAAGATTAGATTTTACATGGCCTACCTGCTCCTTACCCAGTTCCAACAATGTGAATTAACTGTATTATACATACATTAATATTCAATTAATTATGAAATCGATATAAGACTTATAATTGTTTTATTACACGATATTTCTACGGAACCTAATATTTACAGAGAAAACTTAATATTCCAGTTGTATTTATATTTTTTATACATGCAATATTCCACAGGATGTAAGATTATCTTACAGTCTCGGTCAACTTGAGCTTACCTTAGTTAACCCTTTAAGTGAGAAAAGCGTATTACACGTACGCTTCATATACGAGTATCCATTAACCCTCGGACGGCGTACCATGGGGAGAGCCACAATTTCAATTTAATTCTATATTTCATATTATTTCCATTTTCTAAATTTTATGCTGTTTCTTTAAAAATTATTTTTCCAACATATGAAATTCTTTTGGTTAATATTCTAGTACATATATTTTCGAAATTTTGGGTTTCGATTGACCCAGACTCTGCTGTTCAAGGGTAAGGCGTAAAGTAAATAAAGTAAATTACCACCTAATACATATAAATTGTTATCTATCTTTATCAAAAACTATTAACGTTTATAAAAAACTATTTGACCATTATAATAGGTTGCTGAATTCGTCTACTTATAATACAATAAATCTTATTTCAAATATTTTTTCATAAAATTAACGAATGACTGATTTCAAGTGGCCTATTTTATTGCCTCTTGTATACAGTGAAATCAACTTACAGTGGACTCTCGTCATATTGTCACATGAGCAGTTTGCTCTTCACATGAATTTTCAAGCATACTGTTGCTACACTTCCACTATTATAGCCTTCGAAAATGATACAATTTTATCCCCCTTTTCTCCTCCAACTGAAATGACAAAAGGGTACGTTTCAGGAAAAAATTAATTTACGTATTTCCTACGAATTCTTGTCGTGCACTCATGTAACAGATAAAAGGTATGCTTGGGTTAAAAGTAAATTGCGAAGTAAAAATCCATTTTTAGTAGGAATTTACTAACGAAAGAATTCCTATCAGGATCGGATTAAGATTTCTGAAGCCAGGGGCTATCCAAGCTTTGAGCAATAGTAAACAAAATTTGGTTCAATATATTTGAACATGGTAAATGGAAGGTTTAGAAGGGGACCCGGAGTTGTTCCATCCCTTCATAGATCTGCCCTTGAATTCAGCGCTGATTCTTATCGCTCGTCCCCAAGTATAAATATCACAATTGATTATAACAGGCGGATTATTTTTAAGTGATTTTATATAGAATACTTTGGGACTGACTGATTATGATAACAATAACCGACTAATAACACTATCCGTGATTATAACTACCGATCTCACTTTAATTTGAACGTTCAAAATTATTTCAATGTTTTCTTACCTTTGACAATGCAAAATTCTAATTTTAGAAATATCGCAGCGTAAAATGATGGTTTCCTTTTACAGCGCGTCGCTATCAAAAGATTCAAAGAAAGAGTAGAAGTAATGTCCCATCACACAGCTTATTTTTCCATATCCTTTATCTTCGAAGACAGGAAGTTATATGTTATGCTTTTCTTAGGATCTTCTAGGCTCTCCCTAGATTCTTGCACGGTCGAGAACAAACGGTGAGAGGCTAGTCCCTCTTACTCTCTCCTTAACACATAAACAACGGAGCCTGGGTTAATTGTGATGCAAACTTACAAAACTTATACAGACATATTAACTTAAATTGGACGAATAATTTTTAAAGGAACAGTGGAAAATGATGGAAATGAAAATAATTAAAATTGTAGCTCTCTCCATGGTCCGCCGTTTGAGGGTTAATCAAGAGAAGTCTACGTTGCACCTGAGTGCACATATTTATAAAACAAAAAAAATTTCCACCTTCTTATGCATAAACTTCGTATTTTCAACAATATTTCATACCTGAATACTTGTGGGGTCATCAGATTTATTACTACTGTGCTTACTATCTTCAATTCGGCAGATTTATAACCACCATTAACATTTTATTTTATCTCAATTGAGGACTTAAACATTTTAAAAACAGAATTAATGAAATATGTGAAGTTGAAGTTGTAGCAACATATAGTTAAAAAGAATAAGAATGTGCATATAAACAATTTCAGTACTAGTGGACTCTCGTTATATTGCCACATGAGCGATTTGATGTTTACATGAAATTTAAAGCATACCAGTGCCACCTTTCCACCAAGAAAATTATACATTTCTATCTCTCCTCCACCCTTTAAATGAATCTTTGGAAGCTTGAACGAGAGTCTACTATAGTTAGATTATAAATATTCCAAAGACGTTTATAGACTTTCTCATCATAAATAAAGAAATTTAATAATAATAATAATATATAAAATATTGATACGGTTATAGCCATCAATAAACTCAGAATATACGAGAAAAAAGTGTACAAAAGAAAATAACAATAACACAATCAAAACACTTTATTTTGTCTTCGTCAAAATTTAAAGCACGTTGTCTAGTTTATACACAAGCATTGATGAGCAAATATTTAAAAACACGATATAATATTTACTACTGGAATAAGTAAATATGATTCATAGAAGTTTTTTAGCAATTAAATTCAACATGAGAAATTGTTCGTGTATACTGATATTAACACTAATAACTACCGACGTTTGATGCACACTGATTTTTAAGTTGGAAATAATGTAGAAAATTAAGTAGATAAGGGATGAAACGTAATTTAATATATACATCCATTATTGATCTCGACAATAGCCAACATATATTTCAGCAATAATACCTCGATAAAATTTATAAATTAAAGCAAGAAACTTGAAATCAGTCATTTTTACTGATTTGGTAGTTCTAGATTGTGTTATATTAAGAGATAGTTGAATGTGATTATTTTTTGTTTGAGATACAAGAATGATTAATCGTAAGTATTATTTTACTCCAGGAATAAATCATTTTAAATTCTGAATTCTTTTTACTTTCAATTAATGTATAAATCGTTTTTAATTATTTTGACAATAAATTTCATGTTTTTAAGGAAAATAATATTAATATTCTGTGTATTGAAGTTGTAGGTACATAGATTTAGGCACTTTTCAAATGACATTGTTTGAAATATTATTTCAAATAATACATTATTTTATTTCATAATTATTTGATTTTTTAAATAAAATTATATTATTTTATATCAAAAGATAATTTTGAGAATATTCATCTCGCATTTAAAATAGTAAAATAATGAGATACATAATCACTTAACCAACAATGATTTTCAATTGTATCGTGATTACTTTTCTGACATTACAGTTTTATAAAACAATTACGAAAATTATGAAAGTTAATAACTATAATTAGTTAATATTTATAATATATAAAAAATTAAAACTGCTACATTTGAAATGAATATTCCAAGTGTTAATTATTCCAATAATATGCTCCATATTATGGCCACATAGAATAAATTTTGTTGCTTCAAAGCTTATACTGTATACATATTTCTAATATTTACTTTTATAGTTTTTATTTGTGCTAAAATTAGAAGAAGGTATTTTCTTCTAATTCTTTCTTTTATATGAATTTACAAGTTATCATAATGATTTTCTTTAAACACATATAGTGGATTATCGTTATGTTGCCACGTGAACGTCAAATCGTTCACGTGAATTTTTAAGCATATTAGTGCCATTTTTCCACCACCACAGCCTACGAAAATATTGCAGTTCTATTCTCTCATATTCCCAAATGAGAGTTTAGAAGCTGGAAAAATGTTCCTCGGTAATATAACGAGAGTCATGTTATACATTAAGAATTTTAAGTTTTTAAATGAGTTTTATTTTTTCATTCGAAAATGAAGCGATAAATGGTTCCAGCCTTATTATCCAAACATAAGAAGAAATAAATCCATTGACATTCTTATAGGATAAAATAAACTGCTTTTCTGTATTAAAAGATTATCCGATAATAGGAGACTGTTTTCTAAAAGATAACGACTCACTTGCGTGTTCTGTGCCGGTAGAACAATTGTTACGTTTTATTACGTTTATTAAGACGATTCTAGATAAAAATCCATTATTAATTATCTTTTGTTAGGCTAAAATAAAATCTATTATTAGTGAATTAAAAGAACTTTGTTTAAAGCAAGTTGTAAACAGTTTTTGGAATAATACATTTCCCTTTTGCAAAATTTGAAATAAGGGTGTAATAAAATGGTTCATTTATTGAAATTGTTATCATTTCAACGAAATCGATACTTTCTATCTTGTCATATAACAGTATTGGAAAGAATGGATCGAAGTATTATTTGAAATAGCTACCTTTTATTTTCATTTCAAATAAAAGAGTATAGCAGGATAAGATGGTCAAAAGTGCCTTTGAGCCGATTTTTTTCAGCAATGCACCATTTTATAGCTTATAATAAAAAACCATTGTACACCAAGTTTCAACCCTGTACCTCAACTGGGAGGGTAGTTACAGGGTGAGAAAGAAAAAGTGGTTTTTGCCATATTTTCCGTATTTAATGGCATTCAAAAAATCTGAAAAAATTCTAGAATATTCTAGCCATGTTTCTTTATGATTGTGAATTTTTTCAGATTTTTCGGTTGCAAATCCTAGGCGTGAAAAATCAAAAACGCAAAAAAAAGTCGAAAAATTGAGATTTCGGGTAGAAGATTTCAAAACACTAGATTTTTACTTTCACAGTAGTTAGATATTAGCATGACTGGTGTCCTCAATTTTTTTCAGATTTTTAAGTGTGGTGCGCCGTGTTTAAAAAAATGAAAAACCGATATTTTCGACATATTTCGTGCGATAACATGAGAAATGCTTTCAATTTTTTCATTTCCTTTACACACTTAGTGCATGATGTGATTTCTAACATTTCTGCATTGGATGGAGCAAGATCTGAATGGAGAGAGTGAAATTATTGTAAATAATTGAAAATTACGCACATTATCTCCTAAAATATTCGACAGTTTTTCAACGTTGTCGGTGGTTGAATGGTTAAGGGGTCCGACCGCGGAAGCGCTGGGAAGTTTCTTGTCGCAGGATCGCGCCCCATGAATGTCCAATTTTTTTTTTTTTCATAAAATCATTTTTTTTTTTAATTATTAATTACTCAAGAATACACACTAATCATTTAATAACATATGAAAAATATTTTAAAAATATTAATCTCAATTTTTCGACTTTTCTTTGCGTTTTTGATTTTTCACGCCTAGGATTTGCAACCGAAAAATCTGAAAAAATTCACAATCATAAAGAAACATGGCTAGAATATTCTAGAATTTTATCAGATTTTTTGAATGCCATTAAATAGGGAGAATATGGCAAAAACCACTTTTTCTTTGTTACCCTGTAACTACCCTCCCAGTTGAGATACAGGGTTGAAACTTGGTGTACAATGGTTTTTTATTATAAGCTATAAAATGGTGCATTGCTGAAAAAAATCGGCTCAAGGGCACTTTTAACCATCTTATCCTGCTATACCCTTTGCTCAGCCCTGGTTGTACTACGTTAAATAAGCTACATCATAGTGTATCAAGATTTCTTTTGAAGTGTAAATTGTATAAACCTTCTTAATTGAAAGAAATTGCATGTTCAACCAGGCATTTAGCATTTTCAACAATTTAATATGAAAGAATCCTTTAGTGATATAATGATGTATTTTACTGTACCCTGTATAATACTTTTAAATCATTCTAAACAAAAAAGGTTTAAAAAAGGAAGTTACAATTTCATCAAATAATACAATTAAAAGTACAATACTGTTCAAAAGTTTGAAAGTATAATTAAACAAAATTTTAAAAGAATAAATTGTAGATCGTTTATTGTAATCGAAATCTTACATGCTATACCACATTATTCACAATATGTAAGGGCTATTCCACGCAAAGTGATCACACTTTTTCCCGCATGGTGTTGGATTTTTGTTAAATTTTGTAGGCTTGTAGAACACAATGTACGAACAAAAAATCGATGCTCCGTTCCTCGATATTGTTTAAACTTTCCGAGTTATAAGGACTGTAAGTTTAGGGTCACCTTTTTTTTAAAAAATCATAACTCGGAAAGTATTATAGATATCGACATGCATGAACCGGCATTTTATAGGTAAAACTTCAAAGTTTAATAAAAAAATTACTACATGTGTCAACGCAATCTTCAAATTGTTGTAAATAATGTTTATAATTTTCAAACTTGTAAATAATCCCAAGGGGGAGCACGAATCGGTCTGAAATTTTTTTCTGTAGGATCATTAAAGAGTTTTCTAAATACCCTGAAAATTTCATGATGGAACACGCAGAATTGCCGGAGATATAAAATTTTATAGCTGCGCCGCTACTCTATATCTTTTCAAATAACCAGCCATCGGTTAACAACTACGGAATAGGTCGACACGTTTTTGGTACTTTTGTCTAAAAACCCTTAAAAGGCAATAAAAGTATGGCAAAACGACTTCGACGGTGCACATTGGGTTCTACAAGCCTACAAAATTTAACAAAAATCCAAGACCATGCGGGAAAAAGTGTGATCACTTTCCGTGAAATGGCCCGTAATTAACATTTTTTTTTACTAATGGTACTTCCAATATATTAACCCTTGAATATCAGAGCTTGGGTCAACCATGACCCAAATTTAGAAAACGTATACATATAAGGACATTAAAGTACAGTTAAATGCACAGTTGATAAACGAAAGAGTTTCATATATTAGAAGAATAATTTTCAAAGGAATACAAAATTAATTTAAAATTGTAGCTCTCTCCATGGTCTGTCGTCCGAGGGTTATTAAAAAGATATGACTGTTATTATTTAAACAGTAGTGTGTTTTTTATAGCATTTGTAGACATTTTTTTAAATTACGCACAATAATAAGTAAATAATACTTAAATAATATTGGTATAAACTTGGAATATTTATTTTTAAATAAAAAGTCTCGTCTAAATGTCTAAAGTCTGAACTCAACTTTAGATCAACTTGATAATAGTATTAAAAGCTTTTTTGTCCTCAGATTTTTTATTACAAGAAAAAATATATTAGGCACCCTATTTTACCCTATCTTGCCTAACGTTCTCACACACAGTTTTGATACAATAATTACATATACAGAATGAGTCAATAAGTATTAATACTTGAAATAACTCGTTATCACTTGCTCCTATCAAAAAACGGTTTAAATGAATAATGTGGCATTAAAAAAAGTGCATCAGATAGACGCAACTAGATTTTTTATATTTTATATTTTTTGAAATTTCAAGGTGAAAGATTTAAAAAAATGGAAGTATACATATATGAAATGGAATATTTGTTATAGAAGCAGAAAATTTGTCTAACTTCCGACTCTCATTTGGAACACCGGGGGGGGGGCACCAGAACCGTATCATTTTATGCGTAGGCTATAGTGGTGGAAAAGCAGCACTAGTATGTTTGAAAATCTACGTGAAAAGCAGATTACTACCGCGGCAATACAACGAATCTACTGTATTAGTGTCGTTCTTTCATCATCACAAATCCCTATCTCTTGTCCCCCCCATTAAATGAGAGCTAGGAAGCTTGAGTTTTCCGCTGCTACAGCTCCATCCAAGGCAATGTAACGAGAGTCTACTATACGGATTATGCAAAGCGTAACTAGTAAGTTAATTGTTATTATATTTGCATACACATTGCTTACAGAGTTTCTTTTCTCACTGATCATGCACAGGAAATTCATTTAACCATGATTTCTGTCTCAAAGCAATGCAAATTTGCAAATTCAACGAGCTATACTTAATTACACTGAATCTGCAGTAAAACAGAAGCTTATGTTTACTTGTTACCAACTGTACATTTCAATACAGTTCGCAATCGAAATTCTGTTATATGCCCACTGAACTCTAACGTAAGTGTACGATTAGTAGTTTCGAAGTATTGATTTCAGCAGATTTCATCTGGAACGTTATAAACGAAGTCTGATAGCCGATCAACGTGTCAAACGTTACTTCTTCTTGGTATTAAAACGTAATTGGACGTTTATTTCTTTATCGTATAAAGCAGGTTCAATTGAAATTAACGAAAAAGCTTTTAGTAATTCTTTCATTGAAGAAAGAGGGCAATCTACGCCCAGAAGTGATATAAATTGTAAAGAAAAGTTTAATTTAAAGCAGATCTGAAATAGTTAGGTGTACATGAAATTAGATATTTTGAAGACATGTTATTTTCCAAATGAGCAACCTGAGAAGAATGTACAGTCCTGCTTAAAAATCATAAGGAATTTATTAAAATTTTATGAAGATATTAAACTAATTAGAAATGTTAAAATATTGAAAATTAAACAGTTTTTTTATACCTTATACAATTACATATATGTATACATACATATAATATTAAATCTGTGCAACAATGTATTAAAAATCTAATAAAAAATCAGTAATATTAATTAAATCTTCTTTTCATTTATATATTCTTTGTTTTACAATTAGTCTTCGAATGGCGAACTGAAGAATAATCAATTTTAATTTAATTCTGTATTTTTTATCATTCTCATTTTTTAAATCCTTCAATATTTCTTCAAATATTATTTTTATGATAGATAGATAGCTTTATTTCTTGCTTTTCGGCTTTGAAAGGGGGTTTGGCACGTGAGTGCGCCTACAATATTTTATAAGATATGTACATTAAGTTTAAAATATTATTTTTATGATATATGAAATCATTTTATTTAAACATCATACGTTTAATTTGGGTCACAATCCGGTGGCGCAATCATAATTTTTCGACAGTGAGGTAAAAAATTTTTTTCTTACCTTATTAGTATCGTGATAATATGTATTAACACTCATTTTCTGAATTTTTGTTTATTCACGACAAGGATTTCTGAAATATTTAAAAATATTTAAAGGAATCAATTGATCCCTCCCCCCCCCCTCGTCGAATTGCGCTACTCACGATCAAACTATATAATTTACATAATATAATTAAATATTATTAAAGTGTACTATAATTTTTAAACAACTGTATAAATCTGTAGATGTATCAATTATACAGAGGATAAGCTTAAACAAGAAAAGCACCCACGGTATTTAAATAGAGTATTTAAACGCGTGTTTGAATTCTGTGACGAGAAATGCAATCAACGTTATGTACTCGCGTCTGGCAACCTCGACTGCAGTTTAAACTTTAGCACTGCACTGTTGTTGCTCCAAAGCAAAGATACATTGTTCAGTTAAACTAAATTATGAAATAAAAAGAAGTTCAAGACCACTTACTTGTTTTCGTAAAATGAAAAGTGCTAAAATATTAACAATGTGCACGTATGTATGTTTGTACGTTGAAGTTTAATTATCAAAAATAGAATAAAATTAATCCACTGTTTCCGCACTCTCGACCGAATATAACTTCTAAACTGTGGACAATTTTCCAACGACATAACCTTCAAGGTACAATCGGTCACAGAAATATTAATATAGTTTTGAATATTACGTTTTATATTTTAATTAAATATACCATAAATAAGAATAACGTATTCTTTTATGTTCTGTTGCAATTTTTAATTAGTATAAATAGAGAGATCATTCATTTATTTCATATAAATCGTAGTTTAACATGTTCGCTACCGACATATGAACAGACGACACGACGAACATTGCCGATAATTGTCGATCGACTTCGGGCGGAATCGCCGGCATCTAGTGAGTCCCATCGAAGTTGTGGCAGTGAAGTTGGCTGCACATTCACGCAGTGTCGCGTCGTCGGCACCTCGCCAATCGGCTCACCGACACGGCGTGAATGTGTTAGTGCGCCAACTTCACTGCGACAATTTCGATGGAACTCGGTGTATGTACGTACATACAAACACACTCCAGACTAATAAACATTTTTTAACTTTTAATTCTTTTTCCTATCTTCTTAACAGTGACTGGCACGCTGATTTGTCTTTACAAATCTTATCCATATTATCTTTACAATATTTCATTATATTCTTTATCCATAATTTCAAGTATCTAATACGAGTATTTCTAATCAAGTAAGTCAAAGAAGTCTTAATAATATGACTGATGAATTTCTATAGAAATACAAGCATATGGGTGACGTGAAAGTCAAAGTATTAAAAATCAATAAAATTTCATACACACCCACACACCCAAAGTTTCTTCTTTACATTTTGCACTGAAAATGCATATTTTTTGGTTATAATTACACCTCTGTACACGATTAATGTTGAAATATTTGCACAGAGAGAAGGTTAAATAATGAGAAGGAAATGAAGTAACGAGCATCTCTAAAGTCATACAAGTATATGGATACCAGGTGTACTTCACAAGTTCCCAATTTTTAGAGAATCAAAGAAACAATACAACGAAGTGAACTGTACAAGAATAAAAAGCACGTCTTTTGATATGCTTCAATCAGCGACTTTTCACCATCAATAAAGAAATTCGTTCGACGAAATTGAAAAATCAGTTTCTGTAAGGTAGAATCAGGTCTTTGTCAATTTAGTATATCTATGAATTAAAGTTGAAATTTAATTTTCAATTTTTAAATTCGATGCTGTTTCCTTGGATATTATTTCTCTGATGTATGAAATTATTTTATTTAAAAATTGAAGCTTAATTTTAGCTTATTCACTGTTTTGTAGATCTGGATCATACCTGACTCAACTGTCGTTGTTTGAGGATTAAAAGTTAGTTGCTGCATTTAAGTTGTTAAACTCGAAAATTGATTTTTAAGAAAAATGCAAATTTTTAATTTTTAAGATATTTTCAGCTTAAATAGAGTAGATAATAGTTGCTCCATTGCTGTTAACACTACAAATAATATTATTATTAAATATTATATGCTATTACAATAATTATTATAAGAAAAAAGTTTAATATATTTAAACGATTAAAGCGATAATCTCTCTTGAAACACATTTGTAATCGTAAGTATTATGGATGTTTCTCAGTTTGTTTTAAAAACTAAAACTGTAGCAGAAAATCTAATTACACCCTCTGATAGAGCAGATATTCTTACGAATTCAGCACATAGAAGAAGCGTCTATTGAAAATGAGTGATCCAAATACGTGTTGAATAGTGTAATTTATCCATTACTTCTATAGCTACCAGTAGGAAGTGCCAAGTTCGATTAGTGTTTTTTTTGCTTTTAACGTTTTATCCATGAATTGGAAAACAACTAAATTGAACCACATTGATAACTGTTTATCGGCCTGGTAGCAGTCCAAATCCTAGAATCATATAAATACATTGGCATAATATAGATTTTTCTGCGGCGAATTTTTCAAGTTTCAAGGCTCTCTTAGAAATTAAAAAATTTTGAAACTTTGGGAAACTGAAATTTTTAAATTTGAAACCTTGAAATTTTTGAATTATAAAATATTTTTAACGCTGGAAATTTGGAATTTGGAGATTTTGGAATTTCGAAATTCTGAAACTGAAATTTTTTAAATTCTGCATTTCCGGAATTTTCAAATTTTAAGTACAAGTTAACGTATACATACATATAGATTTTCATAAAACATCGTAGGCTTGTAAGCCTCAGTGTACGAACTAAAATCAATATTCTGTTCCTCGATATGGCGCAAACTTTTTGAGTTATGGAGGCGGTAAGTTTAGAGCCACTATTTTTCAGAAATATTCAAACTAATTTATGACCAACAGGGGTGTAAATAAAATACTTGATATAGGATCTGATATTTCGTCTTACTTTTGATCCTTTCAAATGTTTATTTTCTAAAAAGTATTAATATAAATAAACATCATATCGTATACAAAATAAAAATGGAAGGGAAAGAGGATAACAGATTAATCTCGTGTATGGTTAAAAGGAATATGGATTCAATCTGTATCCTCTTTCCTCTTTTTTCTCTATTTGATATACGATAAATATAATTCGAACAGTTTTTATCTGGTTGAGAACAGAAATGAAGATTATTTTATTTCTTCAAAAAACGATAACTTGTACATAGGATATTATCATGGATCATGAGTTTAATTTGTTTTGGATAAAAGCACAGAAAAAATACATGATTTATTCATACTGTAAAAGACTAATACAGTAAACTCTCGTTATATTGCCGCGAACAAGGCGATAAGGGCAGGAAATTTTTCAAACGTTCAAGTTTTCATTTTCCTAGAGAAAGTAGCATTTGCATGCTTGAAAACCTGTGTGAAAATTAAATCATTCACGTGGCAATATAGTAAGAGCCTACTTTTGCCAAAGCAAGACGTCAGTAGCGCAACTAGGGAGACTCAAAATTGTCAAGTGGTTCCCTATTAAGAAATGGAGAACCTTTATTTAATATTTTCGAAAATTTTAGATAACATTATTGGAAATAAACAGGAATAAACGAAATTTAGGTGAATATTATCACGGCACTAATAAAGTAGGAAACAATTTTTTTAGCTATCCTATCAGACAATTATAGTTATGCCACTAAAAGATATAAATGAACGAATATGTCGATGTTTACACTAATTGTGATCGTCCCATCCCAGTTCTTAGGTCTTTTACAGTGTCTGATGTCAGATTTGGTCCTTCTGGGAAAGTAATCTAGGGCAGTGACAGCTCGTCCATGAGGGCCGCAGGGGGCAGCTCCACTGTAAAATGAAAGTTTCTGTTTTATAAATATAGGTAGAGGAAAAGGTAGCCCCTGCTGGTAATTTGACCTCTTCGGTGATTTTTATACAATATTACAGTAGACTCTCGATATATTGCCACGTAAGTGATGTAACCTCCATACGGATTTTCAAGCACACTAGTGCCACTCTTTCACCATTATAGCCTACCAACAAGACAATACACTTACATATATCCCCCTCCCAATGTAAGCTTGGAAATTTGAAAAATTGTCTGCCTCTACAATCCCATCCGCGGCAATATAACGGGAGTGTATTCTTAATAAAGACACCTGACGATCTTTCGTTAAATTGTTCTTCTTCTACTTTCACCTTTTATCAAAGAAAGCCTTATTCATTTACGGATATTTAAGTAAAACTTTTATGTAGTTCAAATTAAGAATCAAATTTGAAGAAAGAATATAAAATTGAGGGGTAGGGATCCCCATTATCTATTACCATCCCTTTCTCTACATATTTGACAATCATTGAAGGCGTTGATGTTTCCCACTTTTTGAACAATTCCTATTATTAACCGACTTTAAAAAAGGAGGAGGTTACTCAATTCGATCAGTATATAATTTTTTTTTGTATGTATGTTCGCCGGTTACTCCGATACGGATGGACCAATCGGAACGAAACCTTTTGCATCTTGTAGAGTATGTCTCCCGATTGGTCCCATTAAAAAACATTTTGCATTTTTGCATTGCTAACGATTTTATTGCAAAAAACTCCATTTATATTTTTTGGCTTTTATTCTGTAAGGAATGTAGCAATCGCGATGAAACCTTTCACATCTAGTAAGAGATATATCCACGATTGCGAAAAAGTATGGAATTTGTTGTTTATTAACCATCTAAATTCGGTCAATATATTTTTTTCGGTTTACGGTTATTAGCTAAGCAATAAAAACGCAAACTCACCTCATGGTATCTTACAAATACATACTGCACGTTCCAAGAAGTGTGCAATAAAATAATTTTTAACAAAAAGTACAACCGACTTCAAAATGTGCTAAAAAGTGTAAAATAACTTATACTTCATTTCTACAACAAAATGCACTAAAAAGTATAAAATAATTTCTAATAAAACCTTACTAAAACCTAAACCTAATAAAATTTTGCGCCGCCTCCGAAAAAGGTGAAATGTATTTAGTATACTATTTAACGATCAAATAGGTTTTATTAATAGCTGTGGAGGATTGGTGCAAATGAAATAGCATTGGTGCACTTTTTAGCGCATTTTGAAGTCGGTTGTATTTTTTGTTAAAAATTAATTTATTTTCATTAATGAAATAATCTTTTTAATCCATATTGATGTTTTTCACTTTTATTGCTATAGCCTCACTATTATAAATTCATGTGAGCCATCACTGGTTTGGGGTTCTTCCTGTTTTTGTTCTTTCAATCGTTAGAAATTAAACAAATAATACATATGATAATATCATTTTTAATTTTCAAATGTAAATCACAACAGGGAGGGACAACATATCGATTTTAAATTCTTTCTCTAGTATCCAGAAAGAGTCGCTGTAATACCCTGTAAATTTCATGATGGAATCTACACAGTTGCCAAAACTATAAAATTTTATCGCTGTGAACGACTTACTAGCGTGTTGTCTCTATGCGTCACACAGAAGTCCAGATCGATGAATTAGCTGTTCATTTGCTAACAAATCAATTTCCTCATATCGATGTTTCTCAAATGTATTTAGTTTCTTAAAAGCCTTTAACGGGATTTATTATAAATTGTGATTAGAACAAGCGTTTAAAGATGAACATTTCATAAATACCATTTTTCACCGAAAAAATTTGCTTTTCTTCTTATTGATACCTTGCTAAGTCTATTTAATATTATATGTCCATTTTTGTCTATAAATAAAGAGTATCTATCTACAATGAGAATGCACCTTAAGTTAAAACTCATTGTTTATAATTTATATAAAAAAAATAACATTCAATGGATCAAAGAGAATCGTCGAAGTTTTCCATCTTTGACACAGAATATCTTTTGGGTCTTAAATAGTAGCGCATTTTTGTAAAGTAGAATATTTTTTGTATACTTTTCGCTGCATAGTCATATTAGAATCACGTCTCACTTCGTCTCAGAAAGAGAATTATTATTGTTTAAGGCGGGTCGGTCACCGGAACTGCGTGATGCGTTAAGAGGCTATTATATGGTAAAGTTCTACATTAGATAATTAACATCAAATAATAGATTATTATTATCGTTTGCAACAGTTTGTAACAATTATTTTTGTTTTTTCTTATAAAAAATATTTTTCATATTTCGATTAAAATATTTTTGATATTTATTTATAAAAAATTACGGATTATTCCGGTCAATTCAAAATCTGAACAGCTAAATTTCAGTTCTGGACCACTGTTACTTCCCTGCATTTGGTTGCCATTCTTTGGACCATCCGGTTCACTCGAAGCACGCACAGTCAGGCAAGTGGCTGACCTCGGGCGTCACTGTCTATACTGCTGCGATTATCGATCGGTGGTGGGGGGCATCATCGCAACGATCGGGCTACGAGCACGTGCTATGAACAACAAACAATATCACGTGACACAGTCAAGTAAAGTTTACACGGAAATGCTGTGTTTCTTGTCTTATACGTGATGATTTGACGCGGACACATGAGAGTTGTAAATCAGATTAAGAAGTGAAAGACATTCACCTGCGAGTCCTCGACAAACTGGGAGTGAGAAGTACCCCTCCCCCACACTCGCCTGACCGTGGGCCAGATAAGATGGTCAAAAGTGCCCCCAAACCAAATGGCTCATTCGATAGTTTATTAAGAAAAATCTGCATAGCTAGTATAATATGTGTCTCATGAATAGAAATATCTCTGATTTTTTTCAGAATTTTTCATGCACAAATATAGGAGAAATTGACCAAAACGTGTGTTTTACATTTTTGCCGATTACTATCCCCCCAGATGAGATACAGGGCTGAAACTTGGCACAGACTGTTTTTTCTTAATAAGCTATCGGATGAGCCATTACACTTTTGACCATCTTATCCGGCTATACCTTTTGGGCGTTGACGGACGCCCGTGTTCAGTTTACTACTTGCTGAGCGTCTCTAACTTAAAGAAATCAATCATAACAATTTCGGATGAAGTTCCGAATACAACCGGTTGCCAATCAAGATGAAATTTTGAGGGGGAGAGGGGAGGGAGGAGGGCACCCCAAATATAAAGTGGTATCTTCGGCTTCCTATTAGTTTGCGAGATATTAATTAAAAACTTTCGTACAATACATAGAATTTTTCCTATACAGACGTAACTAACACAACCGTCTTCGCTGTAGTAAGCTGACATCGTCAAGTGTCGAACAGCCGTTGACACAGCGGAGGTTCCAGCTTGACTATCTATAAGGTGTCCTATTCAAAACTTTGGAGATACGACGAGTGTTGCCGGCCGCCTTCCGGGCGGCCTAACCTAACCTACGTATAAATCAAATGTGTTTAATTCCTTGAGAATTAGTAATAAAATATAAAACATAACGTAATGTAACTAAAAAAATGGATTTTACACGGAACACCCTATAGAAACGGAAGCCGATATCGCTATGGCGTGAACGGCTGTTCGACACTTGACGATGACGGTTGCTACAGCGAAGACGGTAGTGTTAGTTGCGTCTGTATAGGAAAAATTCTATGTATTGTACGAAAGTTTTTAATTAATATCTCGGAAACTAATAGAAAGCCAAAGATACCACTTTATATTTGGGGTCCACTCCTCTCTCCCCTCTCCCCCTCAAAATTTCATCTTGATCGGCGACCGGTCGTATTCGGAACTACAGCCACAATTTCTTTTCAGAACTGGCAAATAAACCGTTCTCGAGATATACAGGGTATTCTAAAAGTGCGGAAACCCTCTATTATCTTGATAAGAACGCATTTCCACGCAAAATGACTAACCTAACCCTAACCCTAACCCTAACCTAGGTTAGGTTAGTCATTTTCCGCGAAAATACGTTCTTATCGAGGTAATAGGGGGTTTCCGTACTTTTAGAATACCCTGTATATCTCGAGAACGGTTTATTTGCCAGTTCTGAAAATGGTCTCATTCGATTTCTCGTCCCTCAATTACTATAAATCCGAAGTTTGGTTGTCCTGGGTTGTTTATATCTGTTACAAGGAATCTCAGACGATTAATATACAGAGTGGTCCGAAATTCATGGTACAAATGAGGTCAGGGTAATTTTATGACTCAAAATAAGTCGAAAATCAAGATCAACGAAATTACGTGGGAGGCTTCGTTTTCGAGAAAGATGTATTTGAAAGTTAGTTTAAATACGCCTGTGCTTAACTAATAACCGACGTTACAAATTATTTTTGAAGTGAAAACTTCTTTAGGCGCAGTGCGTAAACACGTTTTGCTGGACAGGGAATGAGTCTGATTCGTCACGCTCTGAGATGAAACATTTATTCGGGTAAACTCCGGGAAGCCGAGTTTAACCGAGCGAGCAAGAAACAGATAGGTGTGTCACGCTGCTATGCCCTGCTGTGTTTAATTTTATCACGGAACGTTTTCATTTTTTAATATTTAATAGTAGCTACGATGTGCATGTATAAATATTTGAATGGTCAAAAGGTGAAAAGATGGGTCAAAATAGCCAGTTCCGACGATGAATTGAAACGAAATAGGGAATTAGCTAATAAATACGTCATAGAAGTTTTCATTTCATCGTCAGTCATATGGTCTTAGGCACACACACACTTTTTTTTCATTATTTTTTCAATTTTCATCTGTCGGGAAACGTGAAAAGAATAATTTATTGTGAAGACATTTTATTTATTCTTGATCATTTAAAACGATGAATCATAGTAGCATTTGAAGAGATGACAATCTGGGATACGCAGCAAACAGTAAAAGAATTTAAATTAAAGACTATAACTTTGCATACGAGAAAATGGTCAATATTTTGAATAATATTTTGCCTAAACAATATTGTATAATAAACTAAGCACAACTAACAATGTGATGGTTACTTCATTATTATTATTTATTACGTTTAACGTGTAAAAATAGTCACAGCAACGTTCTATAGTGGAATCGGTAATATTGGTTATTAGTTAAGTATGTACACGCGTACCTAAATTGATTTTCAAATGCATTTTTCTCGAAAACGAAGCCTCCCATGTAATTTCCCTTTTTCTGATTTTCGACTTATTTTGAGCCATAGAATCACCCTGACTCTATTTGTACCATGAATTTCAGACTACCAAATATACATATAGAGTCAGTACTCTTAGTATTTATTGTCAAACTACAGAATAGTAGCGGAGTAACTGTCATTACTTATTTTTCGAAAAAAGCAAGCTTTTCTTTGAAATGTTCTTAAATTAATTGAATATGAATAATGTAATGTTATTAACTATTAACACGTTGAGTGCTGTAGGGATCACCAGTGTTATGTTCAAAAAATTAAAAGGAGGCGAAAGTATTATTTTTAATAGAGTTGACATTATACCAGTATTGTAAAATAGCAAATAAAAAATTTGAAACATGGAAGTTGAAAGTTAACTGTAGGTATGTGTTACAATAAATGTTCATTTTCTCTGCGGCAGTCAACGTTATTTTATGCAAAAGATATAATTCATTTGCAAAGTTTGAAAAAAAAATTGAATATATGTATACAAGTGGAACGGTTGTTTACAATAAATTTGAAGATACACCACTATTATTTTGAGTGTCAACAAATGTTAACAGTATTGACAATGTATATTGATTGCGTGAGGTGCCCTTTAGAAACAGAAGAAATGAGTTTCTTGATTGATTAAAAACGGGATTGTGTACTTGGTGAAGTCGATTTATAAACAATTTAATTCAAAAAATATTTAAACTTGTTTTTTCCTGAATACAGTTCAATTGGTTTTAAAAAAACAATAAGAATAGAGATTTGAAAGAAGTATGCAATATTGTGAATTATTTGAATCACTCTTGAGTGCTTCAAATTGCATCTCTAATTGTGCCGCGAAAATATTTATTTTACATTGGTATTAATATATAACTAAGGGCTTTCGTCCTGTTACAATTGCATTGTGCGAAAAATATCCACGACTGAATTAAGACATCTGAATCCAGGGCTATCAAACCTTTAAAAGCCTCCTTTGATTAACAAACTTGGTTAAAAATAAATAAAATAAAATAATATTTAATTGTAAAGAAAAGCGGTAACAGTAAAATGAAATTTTCCACAATATTTTTTGATATAGTAAATGGAAGGCTTGTGGTGGGACCTGAAGCTGCAACCCCTCTTTTTATGAAGTTTAATTGTAACTATATTTTGTAGAAATATGATCATCGTATGGTTCACTTCAAATGGGACGCCTTTTATATGGAGCTTTCCCCCATACATCGTGAGTCTGAATTGATCGCCAGGGTACATAGGAATGTTAGAGGAACTATACACTTACACTGCTATCGTATATTTCTTTGTTGGTTTCTAATAAAATAATTATACAAAAAAACTACGATTACCGAATCGTATTAAAATTGTTATATTATATATTAAAAGGCCCTATATATATGTATAATAGTCTAGCGTTTACGGAGGAAAATTTGAATTGATATTTAGTTATTATTCATATTGCTCAATTATATTAATATACTCAATTTTACAATATTCAGTAAATAAAAATTATATTATTTTATTTCTAACTCGCTCTTAATATTAATATCGTTAAAATTAAGGTTTTGAGAATTCCTGCTTCCCCTGTACCGTCATTTTTTTAGGGAAACCTAATTTGATCACGAGTATACCACCCAGCTTCCTTTCGCGTGCCATAAATGTACGTGTATCACTAGTTGAGAACTGCTGAATAGAATAAGTACTAAACAATAATGTATTAAAATTTGAATTTAAATAGTGATACTTATGTAAATTAAAGTAAATCGTCGTTAAATAACACCTACTTTCACCTTTCTAGATGAAGTTCTTAATTACGGCGGTAATTACTCTCCTAATTACCTCCTAATTAATTAAGGGCCAGACATATTCGCGATATGTTAAAAATAACAAACTGTACTTAAATTAAGCGGGAATTTCGATGAAGAGTATATAACATTTTTAATAATGATTCCAATCAAAATTTATAACCGGCAATTTTTATAATTTACTTATCAAAATGACTTATTCGTCAATTGGCGCAAAAATATAATCTCCCAAATCGTATGACATTGTTTCTACTGGTGCACTTGTAACGGAGATGGTTCAATTAGTTTAAAATTTGTATAGTACTCCAAACGATGCTCATTAGAAGAAAAAAGATATATCACAATACTATCGTGTAGACTATCAAATTATCTAAAGTACTACTGTCACCACATTTGGTAATGAAAATAAAGCTATTCTGAAGATAATGGAAGAGATAGGAATTTCAGCAGTAAGAGCACTGAATATGGCAAAGGAAGGAGATTAGAAAGGATTATCTGGATCGGACTTTAGGGCCCTGCAAATAGCGCAAAAGATGTTCTCAGGAAGAAGAGGTTTGCTGTAGAGGAAGCCACTGCTGCAGAGAAAGAAGCTCTATATTATCCTGACATTGGCTAAATTGGGTGAGCCACAACTTTTAACTTTCAAATCCTTTTTCTTAAAACACCAAATTTTGTAATTATCAACATTATATCTCACAATCGCTATTTAAAATTTTTCTGATTCTCAAACGTTTTGTTGGAAATTAAAATAACCATCTACTAAACTACAATTGTTAATAAAAAAATTAACCCTCAGTATGCAATCTGGATCGTTGAAAATACAAAAGAAAGACTTCTTTTTATAAACTTTTATTTTTGTTAAAATATGCTGTAAAGATCTGATGGAATAAATGATTGTATAATGTGGTAGATAACTTGTTGCTTCGGAAGCAGTTGATTTACAATTTTATTCTGTTAGAATCTTTAACTTATTATATCGACATAATACGTATAGTAGTTTGTTATATTACCACGTGCAATAGTGCTATACATCCACTATCATAGCCCATAAAAATGATAGATGTTTATCCCCCTCTCCCCATCAAAATTTAGTAATTAATAGTCATCTTTAATATTTAACTGGAACATAATTTAAAAAAATACCATGTCACTTATTCATAGGGATGAACACAATTATAAGGTACCCCCTGAAAAATGCAAAGAAAAAATTTTAATTTAACAATTGCAGGTATAATTAAATTGGATATATCGTTAACTGCTACAGGGGGGTTTATGATACCTCATCCAGTCAAGTAACAGATGATATCAAGTATCTTAACCTTTTAGAGAGCCTCATCTTAATTTAATTTTGTGTTTCATATTATTTTTATTTTCTAAATTTTAATATATCAAACTCTTTCACCTGAAGATGTTACGGCAAGTAGGCGACACATAGCGCCGTCTACCTGTCCGAATCCACCGCGTGGCCCCACTTATTAGGCAACGTCACTGTGACATCGTTCTTCATTATACAGGGTGTCCTAGAACTACCGTGGGTACCTTGAAGGGGTGGTAGCTGGGGTGATTCTGAACAACATTTTTCTTTGGCAAAATGTTGTTTGATGCTTCGTTTTGCACAACACTTTGCCAAAGGGAAATGTTGTTCAGAATCACCCCAGCTACCTCCCCTTCAAGGGACCAACCGTAGTTCTGGGACATCCTGTATGTGCAGGTGAGCGGAAGCCAGCGGATTAGAATAAATTAACCATAGATAACGAGCGATTTGCGAGTGTAACTATCATTTGACATTGTATTACTTACATCCGCGTACGTGCCAATGAAACACTGTGCTGATCAAATTAGTACAAGTTTGGAGTTTATTCCTTTTGCACAGAAGACATTCAAATCGCGCTCCCATACCTTCCTCTCGGCGTAGACAGAAGGTTATATGTGTAACTTTAGGTTAATATCTTTGTATATGTTTTGTAAGTTTAAGTCGCAATTGACCTAGACTTCACTGTTCAAGGGTTAATAGTCGAATTAGATATTTTTTTTTTTTTGAAATTAGAAAAAAGTCTTAAAATATTCTACCATTTCTAATTAAATTTATGTTGCAATTTTTCAAACGGTGAGTCTATTTCACTGTACCAGTTAAGGGTTAATGGAACAGAAAACAGCAGAAAAGATAATTTTACTTCTTGGTAAATTTCGTTAGGGATAGAATGTCTATTGAAACCGCTATTTTAGATAGACGTCAGTTCCACGTGCGTTCATATATAGGAAGAGTTTAGTTTCCATCAGTCGTATACCTTTCGACCTTGAAGATAAATTTACTTGAATCAACATACCGATCTTTTATGGTTGCACACACAGCACATCAACATTTATGCTATATTATTCATCAATAAACAATCGTATTGGGTATCATTCATACTCAGATAATGAATTTTTCGTATCAAATCACATAATTGTAATTTTAATTGAAAATTACATAATACATAAAATTAAATTTTTCAAAATAGATTTACCTTAATGTAGAAAAATTTTGAGATATTCATAGAATTTTAAGTGAAAATTATACAATAATTATTCAAATTATATTTATGAACAACACAGGGATAAATAAAACATGTCAGGTAGAAGGTGACATTTTGGTTACTTTTTTGTCTCTTTTTAAACATTTATTATCTCTAGGTTCTACAGAATCATCCTATGTTATAATGTAATCCTCGGATGGTGAACCATAGAGAGAGCAAAATTTTAATTTGAAGTCACTGTTGCTTTAAAAATTATTCTTCCACTACATGAACCCCTTTCGTTTAAAAATGATACATTTCACTTCGAGTCATATCCTTGTAGGTATACGTTTTTTTAAAGTTTAGGTCACGATTAACCGAGGTTTCGCTGTTCATGGCTAACAATAAGTTAATAAGAAAAATTTATTTATATCAACATAACAAAACATTTTTTTTTTTAATTTAAACGATTTTAAAAAAACATCTTGTAAAACGAAAAATATACAACATATAAATTCATACCGTATAGTATCGATAAAATTTAAAGAACAGATTCGTAAGACAATCTTCTTTTAATAAAAATAGAAATGTATACAGTTTATTTATTAGAAATCATTCTATGTATAAAATTCTGATTGACTCACTGACTCAAGCCTTGAACAGCGAAGTTTGGGTCGACATGGATTCGAACTTACAAAATATACGCAAAGATATTAACCTAAAAATAAATGTATCATTTTTAAACGAAAAGATTTCATATATTGAAAGTGTTGTAAATGGTAATCGATCCCTATGTTACCGACTAGGGAATATGTTCGTTATGTTCTTTTGTTCCATTCTTCTTACTATGTGCGCGGTAAAAAGACATGAGCTTCTATTCCTTAAATTTATTATAGAATATGTTTATTAAAATAGTTTATAGTGTTTTTTGTTCTTCATTCATTATATAATTGATACTAAAATATAATTAAAATAAACAAATATATATATATAATGCCGGTCTGTCTCTGCTTAATTACAAGAGAAAGAATAATTTTCAGAGGTACAGTATGAAATTTTGAAACAAAGAAAATATGAAATACAAAATTAAATTAAAGTTGGTACTCTGCATGGTCCGCCATTTGAGGATTAAAAATGATCAATGTCCAGCGAAAAACCTCTAGACCTAGAAGATTGAAATTTTTATAATGACTTCTTCTTAAGACTTAAACACTTGTTACGTTCCCGTCTCTGAAAGCGTTTAGCCGTATAAGCAACATCGGCCCCAGCAACAATTTCGGTTGATATTGATACCACATAATGCTTTTTGTCTAAACAACAATTGTGTGCAATTTCAACCCCCTACTCCAGACCTGTCTAACCTGCGGCTCGCGGGCCACTCGTGGCTCTTTCCCCTACCACGGAGTTCGCGCTCGGCTCCCACCACCCTTTCTGTTGGTTTCCCGACTGTTTCAATATTTGACGTGTATTCCTAGTCCTAGCAAAAATTCTACGGGATGGTGGGAGAAGTCTGAAGCGGTAAGAATGGGAGCAGTGGCTCTTTCGCTTCTAACAATTAAACATGCCTGCCCTACCCACTCTGATAAGAGAGATATGAGGGTATCAACCTAAAATTTTACTATTTTTTTTCTCGGAAACTATTTAAGATATTTGAACACACTGAAGTGCAAATAGTAGGTACTCATTAGCTGCGTTTCATATTTTTTTTTTTCAAAATTTTTGTCCAATGATTAAGGGTTGAAAATTAATAAATAAATTTTTGAAAATGATTTTTATAAACAATCCTTTGAGTGACACCCACCGAAATAATTAAGAATAATCCTTTACTATTTAACTATTATCTGTAAAAGTTTCAAGAGTGTCGGATTGGTACAACGTGATTAAAAAAAATAAAACCAATGCAAGGCTCCTTCATAAGGCAAAGCCAGGCTGAACTTTGGTGGCGCTCAACCTAACCGACCTACAAGGGAACACGTTACGCAGACCTGCCACGTTTCTCATACCAGAAACAGCTCTAAGAATAAAATAATTTTTAACAAAAAAAAATTCGACTTCGAAATGTACTAAAAAGTGTAAAATAATTTCTATTTCATTTATACCAATATACCATAGCTATTAATAATATCTACTTAATTGTTAAATAGAATACCAAATATATTTCAAAGTTTTCGGAGGCGGCGCAAAATTAAAAACTTTTTCTCTACTTGGAAGATCCTAACTCGAGCGTCGGCAACCTATGATAAATGACCCATTTGACAATTTCAAGTAAATAATATTCAACGGGAATCAACATACCCATTGCGAATTAACTATACTACAGTTCACGAAAAATTCATTGGTCCATCCATTTCGGAGTAATCGCTGAACATACATAAAAAAAAAAAAAAAATACATACACATCGAATTGAGTATCCTTCTCCTTTTCGAAGTCGGATAAAAATATGAACTTTTCTTTCCTTAAACTGTGTGTTAGTTAACAGTCATTTGTTTAAATAATACATTAACAATTTAAACTTTTTGATTAAGTTTTCTGTTCTTAACCATGTTCTTAATTTTTTTTTAACCATGTTGTACCAAATCGACACTCTTGCAACTGTTACAAATAATAGTTAAATAGTAAAGGATTATTCCTAATTTTTTCGGTGGGTGTTACTCAAGGGATTGTTTATAAAAATCACTTTCAAAAATTTATTTATTAATTTTCAACCCTTAATCATTGGACAAAAATTTTGAAAAAAAATATGAGTACCTACTATTTGCACTTCAGTGTGTTCAAATAGCTTAAATAGTTTCCGAGAAAAAAAAATTGTAAAATTTTGGTTAACCTCATATCTCCCTTGGGGGTGGAAATTGCACACAATTGTTGTTTAGGCGAAAAGCATTATGTGGTATAAATAACAACCGAAATTGTTGCTGGGGCCGATTCACTATGTTTATGCGGCTAGACCCTTTCTTTATTTTGAATTGGATGCGTACACTCAGCATAGACAGTCTTTTAGAAATTTCGGGACCAACGCGAAGCAAGGGCGCGGTCCCTCGGAATCACGTAGAGTCCGTCCCCAGTACTCTTTTTATTTCGTTTTCGCGTCTACTTCCTTAGCACTGGTTAAGCCATTAACAACACCATAACCAAAATTAAGCCCCGGCTACGTAGCCCCCCACCTCGTAACATACTCATTAAAGAGATTTCTCAAAATTCGACCCCCAAAGAGGTGAAGGAACGGGTTGAAAAGATTTTTTTAGAAACGAAGGTGGTGGATGGTCACAAGGATACCTTGCATCAGAAATCGCATGAATCGAGAACGCAATATTCGAGCAATGAAACTTTCTGAAGAAATAAAAATTCTTGATAGAAAATAAAAAAATAAATCAATTTACTAAAAAACCTCTTAGTAAGTTTCTACAAAGGCCGCGCGAAGCAGGGGTAATCGGCTCACCTCAAATTAAAAAGTCACAATTTTTAATTTTAGAATTTATCTTGTAAAAATTTAAGAGTAGAGATTATTAAGGTAATATTGAGATTTATTACATTTATTGATATATCGAAATTTTATAATTTTGTAATTTTAATTTATAATATTAAATGACATTCAAAAATCATGAAAAATGTTGACAAAAATCGTCATGAACAGAAGGGCTAATAGCAATTATCAGAAACACACATTGATTATTTTTAAGATGTACACTTTTCTATTACTACTCGTGATACGATTTTAAAAATAACAATTTAAATGAAGGTGTGCAGAAACATTTACTGAAGTGTTTAATGCAAGACAATATCTCAAAAGTTATTTCTTAAGGTTGGTTAACCGTTAAACAACGAAGCCTGGGTTAATCGTGGCTGAAACTTACAAAACATATACAAGAATATTAACCTAAAGTTAGATGTGTACCTTTAAACGAAAGGGTTTGATATATTGAAAGCACATTGTAAACTTTAGACCATGTAAATAATGTAAAACAAAAAAATTAAATTAAAATTGCAGCTCTCTCCCTGGTGCGCCGTCCGAGAATATAATGCGCCAAACTTTCTAAAAGATGGTAGTGACACTGAGTATTACGGTTGCTCTCAATTAGGATTACTTCTTGCATTAAGGTTGTCATTAAAAGCTTTTTAGCAGCTTGTACTAGAGTTTGAATGTTCCTCAGTGTATACATTAAGAACATAATTAATGTGTTTTTAACCGACTTCGAAAAGGAGGAGGTTACTCAATTCGATCAATATGTATGTTCTTTTTTTTGTGTTCACTCCGAGATGGATGGACCAATCGGAACGAAACCTTTTGCATCTTGTAGGGTATGTCTTCCGATTGGTCCCATTGGAAAAAAATTTTTCATTTTTTCATTGTTATTGCAAAATACAGGAAGTTTTTAATGTCAAGATTGGACGATTTCAATGATCTTTTAATATGTTGTCGGGGACATGATTTTGAACAACTTTTTCATTATACATAATTAACGAAAAGTTTTAGTTTCCGAGATATTCAGTTCTTATTCAATTATTTTTAAATCATGCAGAATGTGTCAAAGAAACATCTACATATACAGGGTGTCCAACGACTACGTCAACAACCGAAGAGGAATGATTGACAAGGTGATTCTAAACAACTTTATCCTTTGCCAAAATGTTGATTAAGGCTTCGTTTTCGAGTTATTAACAAAAAACACTGGCCAATCAGAGCGCGCCGTTAGCGCGGGCTGAACCACGGGAGCACGACCACGGCTTGAACGCAGAGCAAACTCAACACTCGTAGTTCGGCCCGCGCTAAAGACGCGTTCTGATTGGCCAGTGTTTTTTGATAATAACTCGAAAACGAAGCCTTAATCAACATTTTGGCAAAGGAAAAAGTTGTTTAGAATCACCTCGTTAATCATCCCTCTTCGGTTGTTGACGTAGTCATTGGACACCCTGTATATACAGCGAAAGTTACAGATTCTGTATGGGGAAAAAAAATTGAAAGTCTTTTAACACGTTAATATTTGTAACTCCATGGGAATATGTCACCTATATTATTACAAAATTTGTTACAATGTTTGAAATGATGTGTAGGGTTTGTTGAACATAAAATTTATATAATAATGGAAGTTATATTCAGCTCAAAATAATTATAAGGATTAGTTGCTTAAATAATTTTATTTTTTATTTAAATACTTTTTTTGTTAGTATTTCAAATACTAATATATTCAAGTAATAGTCACAAATAATACAATAGACTTTCGTTTTATTACCGCAGCCAGGCCGATAGGTTGGAAAATGTTTTAAACTTCCAAATTGTCAATTGGAGAGGGAAAGGAAGATAAAATTGCATCATTTTTAACCGTCTTCGAAAAATATTGTATATATATAATAAATACTATATATATACATACACCCCCGTTCATAAGTATCTGGAGACTTTCTAAAACAGAATGCTCTTTGTAAAATTTTAATTAGGTACTTGTAACTTCTAAGTGCATGGACCGATTTCGATGAAATTTTCAGCATACACATAACTTATTTGAATCTACGGAAGACATATTTTAAATTTTCATTACAGGCTCGGATAAAAAAGTTAAAAAATTGCCTTTTACTATTTTTGTCGCGACTGCGACAAACTGTAATTTTATTAAAACGACAAAAGCACATCATCTAGTATATTAATTTTTATAACCCCTCAATAAATCTCAAATCATTTGGTCCAATTTTACAAAGAGTATTCTGTTTTAGAAGGTGTCCGGATACTAATGAACGGAGGTGTATACATATACAGATATGTATATTTTTTTTTTCTGTCTATTCACCGATTAGATGGATGGATCAATCGGAACGAAACCTTTTGCATCTTGTAGAGTATATCTCCCGATTGGTCCCGTTAAAAATACATTTTGCATTTTTTCATTGCTTAGGATTATTATTGCAAGAAAAAGGAAGTTTCTAATCTCAACATAGGATAATTTCAATGATCCTTTAATATGTTGTCAGGAGCATGATTCTGAACAACTTTTTTTATTATGCATAATTAACGGAAAGCTTTATTTTCCGAGATATTCGTGAAAAACTATTGTTACTACTGCATTGAATTCTACGTATGCCTACGTGTCTCTGGCTGTGTATGGGTCAGTATGCAGTCGCCGATTCTCTACTGTTTTTATACATATGTATATCGCGTCGACCGAAAATCAGTATACATATATATGTAGGGTGTTCAGTAATTCCCGAAAGCGAAGTGCACGACTGTATTCCCTGCAAAAAACTAAGATATATACGTGTTTTCAGAATTGCAATAGGATCGATAGTTTTAGAGTTTAAATTTTTTGAAAGATTTTTATACTAACCGTAAAAAATTTTTTATGATATTTGAATAGAATGATTGAAAGTTAGCTTAGGTGAGGGTATTTTTGGGGTGGGGGTGGGTGCCTTCACGAAATAAATAATCGAAACAAACGTTATATCCATAGAAATGTTCAGATTTCCAGGAAAATTGCGGCGCACATATCGATCTTTCTTTGTTAATAACTTTTGAATAAACAATAATCGCCGACTTAAACCTATTGAATGTTACTCAGGAGGGTGTCCTTGATAACATGTCAAGGTCAAGGTGATCGGGTGTGGCCGCTTTTTCCAAATTGCGGCACATATATCGATCTTTTTTTGTTAATAACTTTTGAATAAACAATAATCGCCGACTTAAACCTATTGAATGTTACTCAGGAGGATATCCTTAATAATATACATCAAGATCAAGAAAATCGGGTGTTAGAGCTATTCGGAAGTTTATCCAAAACTAATATAATATAAAAATTTCCTGCTTTATGATACATAAATTATTAGTAATGGAGAAGATATAAAAAATGTTTTCAATAGTGTGTACACAATTTTTAAACGACCGCCACTATAAAAACGTGTGGCGTTGATAACAAATTGGCCTTACACTTTACCTAACACAAAGAAACCAAAAAAAATTTAGAAACTATATATGATTGACTATTACAGCAGGTAGGGAAAGTAAAAAGTTTTGAAACATAATAAAATACAATAGCAAATATATAAAAAGGTACTTTGAAATTCTGCTAGTTTTTCGTGAAAAAAGTTCAATAAAATTAAATCATTCTTATCGATCAAAAAACGGCTACGTATTGTAATAGAAAAAGGTTTTTTTTTACAACATGCAATCTTTATGACGTCGATTGGTTTGTTAAATTTTTTAAAGGCATTTAATATTTGATTAGCAGGTTATTAGTACTTAGAAATGAGGAAATGATTCACTGTGTTTTCGTTAATTTTTTAATTTCGTCCTAAAACTATACAGGTATGTGATTGGGATGTATATCCATCAAAGTATGTGGACAAAAAAAGTCGATTTTTCCTACCATTTACCGTATACGAGCCTCTTAAAGGCACGAATTAATTTGTACACCTAATACATGTTTATATAATAATTTAAATATCACTGTATTTAAATTGCATTTTTGAAATATTGGATTTTTTTTATTCTCAATAAATTAATTTAAAAGATTCAACAACTTGATCCTTCAATTGTTTTTAGCTATATTGCAGAAACTGCAGATTCCTTGTGTTAAAACAATATGTAGTCTCTTACCATATTACAATGTGCAGCTTCGTTTTCAAGATTAGAAATTAGGTGTTTAATCTCTGGGATGCACTGTTAAAATCTTAGGTCAGCAACGGGCATCTATAGACAATTTCTTGAAGTAACGTAACAAGTTATGATCCAAATAAACCAGGATAACGACCCGACCTACTGTTTCAATTTATTAGATCTGTAATTGGTATTATATATTGCATATTTAAAACTTCTAACTATTCTCATGATCAAAATCAGCGCTTTCTTAAAATTTTAATAATCAATTTAAAAATGAGTAAAATATTGAAGTAACAAAATACTTGACTTCAACGTTTGAAAACTGGAAAAATAAATTTTGAAGGAACAGTGAAAAATTTAGAAAATGAAGACGATATGAAATACCCAATTACATTGAAATTGGGACACTCTCCATGGTCCGCCGTCCGAAAGATAAAAAATACATAGAACATAAGCGGAAGAATACATAATAATAAATGCTGTAATAAATCTATAAGAGAGATATGGAAATTTATATACGTATGTTATTAATGATCAGTTATTAGCACGTGTAAATTTGTATTGCTTGTTAGTAGTGTGATAAGGCGACGCGACGGCGTGAATTTTAAATCGTACCAGAGCTTCATTTTATGCAATTGAATGCATGACCTGATTAAAGTAGTGGTAGAAGCGAAGTAATAATCAATCACATGTTATTGTCAATTCATAAATAACGTACATGAAAAAACCTGTTGTTGATACTAGCTGCTAGTAAATGAAGGTATTGTTCCGTTTCATCGAGTGTACATAATAATAATTATTATTATGCTTAATTCGTTTATGCCTGGATGCATACAATGCTCGTTAGCATTATTAAATAAATAATGCGATTTATATTTTATACAGAGCATATTTTCGAACTGTGTATTGTTGTTGGAATTCAAAAACATAGAAAAAAAGGTGTATCTCAATTAATTAATTTAACAAAGCATTTCGGTGATTTTGTGGAATTAAATAATCAATTTTTCTAAGAACATAAGCAATCGTTTACACTTCCAATAAGAAAATTTAAAAATAAATTTTCTCCTGAAACAAAAATACTTTTTTACAATTTATAAAGCAATAACATTGTGGTTGCTAATAACGTACAAAGTTGAGGCAATCTTAAAAATTAAATAAAAAAAATACCCTTTGTATTTTGAATACTTAGAAGAATAAGGATATTATTACGAGAACTGATTTATTTTGAGGTATGGTATTTTGATAGTTTCTGATAGAATTTGAATATCTGGTAACATAGTCTGTTTAATTCTAGTTAAGACAGAAATAGACTTATTTGGAATTCAATTTAGAACTAGTTCATTTAATAGACTATTAATTCTAATTGTAGCCATGGTTAATTGAAAACACAAGGAAATCTGTTGGACAGACAGGATTTATTGAGTTAGATGGGATTACAAGGTGTGGGATACAGTTTTCTCGTTTATTTATTCGTACAAGACATTCTACGGTGAGCGCCATGCTTATATTTCTCCCGCTCGATAGGCGTCCAGGTATTATCGCCGTACTCTCCTTGTCGGTCGAGCGTCCAGGAACAGTTCTCCCGTACTCTCCCTTCTTCTGGTAGGCGTCCAGGTATTGTCGCCGACTCTCCTACCGGGATCTTTCTCGCTCTTCTCCGGCAGACGTACAGGTATTATCGCCGTACTCTCCTGCCGGAGTCCCTAGCCTGCCGACCAAGAGCGGCCGATGGTCTTACCTCGCCCTCTCTCTCGGCTAACAGCAGGCAAAATAGGCCGAGTCGGTCGCGAGCCCTTAATTTATACTCGTTCGTTGCTATCCGCGGCCGCCGTAATCAACGATCGCGTCGACAAGAATGAATTTGGCGTTTTCCGCGCTCGCGTTCCGCGTCTCCGCCTCCCGCAATAGCCTATCATATAATTGACTTTTCTCGAAATGGTCTGGACGCTTCCAGATATTGCAAATCATCTACATAAAATAATACCCTATGAAATTTGGTATTTTTTACCTCTTGCAATTAGTCGAACCAGGTCGGATTCTGGAAAGCAGACTCTTGTTATATTGCCACATGATCGATTTGAGCTTTGCAAGGATTTTCAAGCATAGTAGTCACACCCAAAACGATATAATTTTAAATAATTGATAATTTCAAACACATATCATAATAATCTCATCACTCACAAGGGGGACTACCCAAGTGTTACACTCACTTATTAATGAAACTTTGCCAGCTTGTAAAGCTCATCGAGCTGAACACGCCTATACCCCGTTTTGTGGGCAGACGACTAATTGTTGAAAAGATATTAATAATTAAAGTTAGTTACTACTTACTTTGAGAAGTATGACAGACTCACACATACAACTCGCAATCTAGAGATCCACGGTTCAAATCCTTGATTCCCAACATTTTTTTTTTTAATGATAATTTGTCTTCTTTTGAATAACTATTACACAAAAATTATCATTATAAAAAAAAAAATAAAAAAATAAACAAAACGGGAACACAGGATTTGAACCGAGGACCTTTAGATTACGAGTTATGTGTTTAACCACGGAGGAGATCCGTGACTTTTAATTTAAAGGTCCTCAGTTCAAATCCTTGGTTCCCAAAAATTTTTTTTTTTTATGATAATTATTGTGTAATAGTTATTCAAAAGGAGACAAATTATCATTAAAAAAAAAAATGTTGGGAACCAAGGATTTGAACCGTGGATCTCTAGATTGCGAGTTGTATGTGTGAGTCTGTCATACTTCTCAATGTAAGTAGTAACTAGCTGTAATTGTTAATATCTTTTAAACAATTAGCCCTCTGCCCCCAAAAGGGGGTATAGGCGTGTTCAGCTCGACGAGCTCTACAAGCTGACAAAGTTTCATTAATAAGTGAGTGTAACACTTGGGTAGTTCTTCTTGTCAGTGTAAATTACCAATTAAATGAGCAAATAAAAATTCTTTTTTACAGTACACATGTTCGTAGTTTTGTTCAAGTGACGCAAAACAATTCGTGAATTATTGTTTGAATAAATCAATAGCCAAGGTTTTTCACCGGCTTTCCAATATACCGTTAGTGCACTTGTGCTTACACCTTTCAACGCTCGATCTATAATATACATTGCAGCATCGATTTTATTATGAGATCATCAATCACTGTGATACATCATCGCCCACAAGTCACATTACGTTATCTATCGATGCCTTCTACCCACACAAAGGTCTTCAATTTCTTGAGATAAACTTTCTTTTGTAATCCCTCACTTGGAATGCCTCTTTTCATTTCAACGCACATAAATTCCTGCGCCTGTTCTTTCGATAACTTAACCCTTTAATGGCGGCGCGCTGTAAAAAGAAACCATCTGCATTTTATTATAATGTTCCTAAAATTAGAATTTTGCATTGTTAAAAATAAGGAAACATTGAAACAGTTGCTGATATTTTATAATACAATATTTGGTGTCTACAGTACAGTTAACAATACGTGTACAGTAGCCTCTCGTTATATTGCCATATGAGCGATTTGATTTTCACATGGATTATTATCAAAGTCTACAATAATAAAAATGATACAGCTTTATCTATTCAATTCTCTCTAACAGAAATTTTGGAAGTTTGAAACATTTTCCGCCCCTTCACCTCGTCAGGGGCAATAATAACGAGAATTCACTGTAGATGTGGGAGAGTTCGAAAATTTAGGGTACCCCATAGTCGGATGTGGTCAGGAATTCAGGTTCAGTAAAGTTTGTCCCAAAAGAGTTTTCCAAATTTCGGGAATCCTAAGCCGACCGAAATAATTCTCGACCCAATATGAGTATCAGGCACTCGAAATTTTCGGGTGCTTGCACACTGCACACCTTTAATACTACCTAATATTATTTTTTATTAAAAATTGTTATTATATTATAATTATTAATTTACATAATCCTGCAAATTTTTAATATCGTATAATTTTTGTTTAAATAGAATAGAAATGTATTTCTTCTCAAAATTAGAAAGGAGTTAAGATATTTAAATATAGTTTTCTTATTCATTGTAACTTATTAACATAATTATACAGTGACCTGAAAAAGTAGATTTTAATTCGCGCGCAAAGATAAGTTCCGGTAGTAATTTAATGCCTAGCCAGCTGCTCTTTTATACTTAAAAGCAGCTGTTGCAATATAAATCCTACTGAAACTTTAACATTAAATCTCTTCAGAACTATTGGTCCTCCATGCTAAGAGAACCATTTAGAGAGATCTGTAATAAATGGTTTATCAACACACCTTTACAAAGGGTTATTAAATTCCTAAACGTAATATTCGGGAGCGTCTGTTAATTAGTTCATTGCTTTAAGCGCCCACTAATTTTGATCATTTATATCCCGAAAATGAAGCTTCAGATTAGAAATTGACAAAAGACATTTCATTTTCCATTGCCATTGAAAATATTTTGTATTTTAGAACCAATATGAGCAAAACACAATGGTAGAATCACGATCAAGGAAAGTTAAAAAAGAAAGGTTCTAAAAAATATGAACAAACATTATAATGTCACCATCTTTAAAATTCATCTAATTATCATAATTATTGGGCTACTGTCCCGGGCTTCACTTTTCAGAGAGAGCCCCTTATAATTCTTCCATTACTATGTCAAAAAATATTACATCTATTTTTGCTATTGCCCCTTTTCTTTGCGATTAAATATTATTTAAGGGGGTAGACACGGGTTCAAGACAATTTTTTAAGGTCATAGCCGCGAACTCTGGAGATCTTAATTCGGTCCTGTTTATTGATACCTTATTTGCCCTTTCGGACCTCGAGGGGCATTAGTTTTTATAACCTTTAATCAATCGGTAGTAATAAATATAATACTATTATAAGGAATTGAAATTATATTGACTTAAATTAAATTAAATATAAATAAAAAACTTACCTCTAATTAATATATTTCATCATTATCTTCTTTAATTGATAATCATCAGTAAAATAATCACTCAAATATCAATAAGTTAGCTCGTTGAAAATTGATGTTGAACATATTCGAAAAACGATAAAATGATTTTTATGTAAAAGCAACAATTGACAAACCGTTCAACAACTTTGTAATCCGGATGAGTGTCCAATTGATCCATATTTATTTTGGTCCAGCGCCACTTCTACACAATATTTTTCAATTTTTCAATAATATGAATTTAGGCGTGCCGCAGTTTGAAATTCAAAATCACCTTTTAAATTTACATGGTCGGTATAATACCGATTTATATGTCGCCACAGGTGCATCAATTGGAAGAAATCACCAATGTACCACTTATCGTTAGAGCAGACATGACGAAGTGGTGACTCGCGAGCCATATCCCTACTTTCCCGTACCACTGATCGTCAGAGATAGCAGAACGACCCTCAGCACATCGTCGGTTTACGAGAATAGCGACAGAAAATGGGAAAACTAATTTCTCTAAAAAACAGTTTGAATTTTATTTTTGCAGTAATTTGTTTACAACTGCATTATATGTTTCTTGTTTCTGTAGTTGTACTAAGGGTCTTTAGCTTTGCTTTTTTTTTTTAAATGTTAGACTTTGAATTGTGCCATTGTTCTTGATAAATAATGGCTAAAAAACTGATAGTTGAAACATTCTTATATTATTATTTTCAACTTTTCTTCTTGAAATATTCTACATTCTACATCTGCATCTACTAACCTATAGGCTGGTTCAGACACACTGACAAGGGAAATTCGGTAACTCGAAAATTCCGATTTTTTTAAAACTTTGCAGGTTTGTAGGGGACCTCAGGAGAAGTATAGCGCAATTTCTGTTTTTGTCCCAATTTCAGTTCTTCAGGGTGAAAACACCCTCTGAATGTAGATAGGTGTTTCCATATTTCCCTGTATATCTTTAAAACTATCGTAGATATAAAAAACTGGTTATAATAAACATTGAATTATTTTTAATGCTCTATAAAAAGAGGCAATTAAATTGATAAAAATTCTTTGTTTAAATAAAAAAAATTCCCGCCACCACTATTATTTTGAAAAATTTTTAATTCTCTGTCACGTCGAAAAATACCTTATTATAGATGCAGATGTGTATGCTTTTGTCGAACAAAGTGGTATTTAAATAATTTTAACCGATACGTGCACTTTGCACGCCCATCGTTGCACTTTGAACGATGCGTTATCACTTACCACGTATGTGTGCGAGCACACATGTGTATTATGTATAATATGTGTTTATTATAACTATTTTTTTTATATATATGATAGTTTAAGAGATATACAGGGAAATATGGAAACGCCTATCTATCTTCAGGGGATGTTTTCATCCCGAAGAACTGAAATTGGGTCAAAAACAAAAATTGTGCTATACTTCTCTTGAGGTCCCCTACAAATCTGCAAAGTTTACAAAAAATCAGAATTTTCGAGTTACCGAACTTCCCTTGTGAGTAATTTAGTCAAGTGGCGAGTAATTTAGTAACTTACTGCATATGGCCACTAAAATTTAGTCGAGTAGTGTAATAAAACGATTTAATTGGGCAGATCCATTTCGTTGAATTTTCCTGGTCGGGTAGGCCTTACCAACTCTCATCCATTCATCTCGCTTTCGCACCCAATTAAAAAAAAAAGACCTCACAGTTGTTACATATGTGTGTATGTATGTTATACTGGTACATGCATATACGCGAAAATATATTTCAAATTTCGTGGGGTGGACCGGGGGCGGTAGTAACACTTTAACTTCGGAACACGATTATGGAAAAACTATTACACTTACAACGAAACTCCTTACACGAAAAAATCTTGCATAGTTATCTGACATTATTAAGCCATAGCAGTTTCACTCTATGACAGGTGATATTCAAATTATTAATAAAAAATGGAGACCAGAGTAAATGTTACAATCGTCTCTGACCCTGAGTCGGATGTACACTGTATAAAGTCGTTAATAACACATATTTAACTTTACAGAACTAAAATATTCATTGATTTAAATTGTAATAATGAACGAAATAAAATAAAATTTGTAACCGATTATTGGATATCGTAATTGTAGTAAATATAAAAAACGTTTTGGCTTCCTGGGCCTAATTCTTACATTCAGTACATTGCACCCATTTTTCAGTAGATGTGCTTATTATGGTATAGGGTTCCATTTAAAGAAGACAATAATATTCTTTATCTGCTTAGTCCTTGAAAATGTTATAACTGACCCCACCTCCTAATGTTACAATCAACCTCGTTCGTGCTTTTGAACTTCAATTATAAACTTTAACGAACAAGATGATCTAAGCTACGTAACGATCAGCATTGCCTTGAAAAAATTAAATTAGAGATTAAAAAAAAGAACAAACACATAATTACAAACGGAGTATTGATAGTATTACAATTTTAAGTCAGTACTTTAGAGTATCGAAAAGTTATTTTCTTCATTATACACGTCTATTGTGTATCTTGTATACTGTTGGGCAGTATACTCCTTATTCCATCCACCCTCCCCTCCAAACATAAATAAGATTAAGGAAGAATTAAAGAATTAAAATGCGATACTCCATCATTTTATTATAACTTAACTAATACAAAGTTTATTTATATCACTTGAATAAAATTACATAAAATTAAAATATATTGTTAAATTTATAACATAATACAAAAATTAAAATTGTTGCTTACGAGCCTCCACTGCAGCATATTTTTCAATTAAATTTTTTAATGCTAAGTTTTGCGCAATCATCTAGTCTATCCTATGTCGTTGCACGCAGGTACGTTTTGATCAACTTTAATTTTGAGAAACTTCTTTCTACACTAGCGGTAACCGGTAAAGTTAAGAAAATTCTAAGTGTAATAAATAAATTTATTTAAAAAACAAAAATTATAATCTATTTCTTTCTTTCTTTTCTAATGTTTTGATCTTTGCTTTGGTCAATAAGTAATACATATAAAGAGAGAGAAAGCTGAACAAAAAATTTCACTTCTCATGACTCAGAGAATAGAAGAAAAAGAATTTTATATTTCGGCGCTTTTTTCGAATTGCACCTCAAGCTATTGCCTCATTAACTCACTATCTAATCCGGACCTGCTGTTAGGACATTCATGGGTTGTTTGCGAATTTATGCGTGGTCTGAGCGTACTGAATAAAACACGCACCTTTGCAACGGCCACACTTAAATTTTTTCAATACAGAAAGAAACGGAAATATATGTACAAAAGTCACACATCATACAGTTCAGTGAAGTCAAATGAGAATATTTACACGACTTAAACTTAACCGACGAAACTGAGAGGGCACAAATTAACAATTATATAAACTAACCGAAAAAAGCGCGGACTGAATAATCAGCGTCGCGTGGACTTGAGAATTGCGTACTTGCACTGATCTTACGAGGACTGCGGTAAGTAAGTACATACACGTGTTAACGCGTCAAGCGAACGTACAAGAAGAAGGAAACCGGTAAATGGCGTCGAGTGTTACTTTGCGCGACGCGAGGCGAGCGCGCAACGTAAAAGATTAGAAGAATTGCTAGATTCTTTCTCTTTTTAATTCTGGGCGATGAGAATGGTCTCGCTGCCACTAGTTCTGACCGCGTATGACACGTTAGCGTCCTCTACGGTAAGAACAAATTAAAAGACGGAAATTTAGATTCAGTTTATTTCCGTTGGGTTCGTCAGTGTTCTAGGTCCCGTACGGGTCCCTCCTTGAAACGGTATGTTGGTATGCGTGGATTTGAAATGATAAAGGTATGGTAGTTGAAAGAAATAATTAAACTGGTTAGTGAGCAAAGAAATTAAATATAATTCAAAAAACTATTGAAGCTAACATAAAGAAATGAATTTCAAATGACTATTGAATTAATACTGATAAATTCTGATAAATACTGATAAATACTGGTTCAGACTAGAACAATTATGATTAACAAGGGTAAAGATGCTTAACCTATTTCATACACGACATTCGATTAGAAACGTATTTTTCCTTTGATTCGCAATGAGACTTTCCAATATAATTTTGAACGGTTATAGTTTGAAATTTGAACGTTAGAGGACTGCCTTGACAAAACAGAAAAACGAAAGTTGGCGGTGTCTTTCCGCGAGGAAACGACCTGAATGAAGGGACTCTTACAACCCCCGGAAAGGCTTTACAGGTCGTCCCTGATAAAATCTAGAAGTCGAAGCAATCGTCTCACAAAAATCGCGATAGTTGAAAATGCGGAAAATGAAGAGACTCTTACAACCCGTAGGCTTAATAGATCGCCCGTTTTGCCTTGTTGAAAATCAATTATAATGCCGTGCTCGACAAATTAGTAATGAACAGGCTTACCGTGAAAATGTAGAATATAATGTACGATAAAAATCGCTTTGAAATTCGCTGTGTAGACGTTGAGTATCGCTGAGAGATCTGGAACACCAAGAGAGATGATAGAATTTCTCGTACCACGATTTTTATTGCAAATAACAATTTACGAAACACGACGTTTACGAAGGACGATTACACGATTCGAAAAATTGAATAGTTAACGCGGGTGAATTTAATTCGGGAATTTACGCGATCAAACGGATTAAAAAGAAAGAGAAAAGATAGAAATTTAAAAGTGTGAAAAGGCTTAACGTGCGCGTCTCCGAGTCCTTGCCGTGTATTTGGAATTTCACCCTCACGACACTCTGTCTACGATTAGGACTTGCCGCGCAGCTAAATTACACAAAGTACAAAAGGCAACTCTATCTGTAGACGCACGGGCTCCCATCACGACTTACTCGATTGCTCGACGAAGAGTGATCAAAATCGATCGCGATCCTGGCCGGAAGGGACCGTCGCGAGGACGATGTCCTGCGTGGGGACATCTCGACGAATCAAAGTGCGTAACGGCAGCGTCACAAGTAAAAAAAAAATGCAATTCCATTTAAATAAAAAGTGGATTTGCATTTTTTGAGTGCATCGTTGCATTCACGAAGAAAATGAAATCACAGAAAAATAGACATTGTCATACCATTGAATTTTTACATAAACAGCTTTTTCCTATCTCTCACCAAATTCAAGATATAACCCGTCAGAAATTGCATGACGTATCCTATATATTTTTATTAATTAAAAAACATTTATTTAAAGAAATTAATAACTTTTCCTAAAAAATTTCTCAGATTACACGTTCTTTCGGTTCTTCAGAGTAGGCATATATTTTTCAGCAGCGAGGAGTGCTACGGTGCGCTATTTAAAATCCACGCATTCAGTCAGTCAGAATTTATCGGAGCAGGACAATTCTATCATTTAGGTTGAAAGAAGGATAGCACGATCACCGTCCATCTCACTCTAAACACGCGCCAATGTTTCACTTTCATTCTTCACGCGTATCGTCACGATGCCTCTGCCGAGATCAGCGTTTGAACGTGTTTGTAAAAATACTTGAGGCGCTGTTGCCTTCCTAGATCGTGTTGCGCGCACGCTAGCTGAGAATTAAACCTTTCAAGTTCGTACCAGACCACGCAAGTGGCTCCACCAGGCCCAACGAAAAAACTGCTGTAATACCGACGTCACGAATCGGAGAGGTCACGTGCCGTGCCTACCCCAGTAGAGGCAAATTATAAATTTACTGTTGTAGATATAGGTTCATATGGAGAAAAATATATATATATACTGATCGAATTGAGTAACCTCCTCCGTTTTCAAAGTCTGTTAAAAAATAATGATATTAAAGAATTTTCATTAAAGAAATATTTAATGTGGCCTTATCTAGGATCAAAAAGTATAGAAGGTATTAAAAAAAAAATATTTAATTATCGATTATGTAAAGGAAGAAGATTAGTCGAGTATGCATTTGGGATTTTATCACAAACCTTCAAAGTTTATTGTAGAAAACTCATAGCTAATCCTGAAAATGCCACTACAAGGTGGAAATGTACAAGCTGAAGCGTTTCAAACGAGGGAGCGCAGTCCCGTCCCAGGAAAATATTCTTCGTGAGAAATCGAGACCGGACCGGGACTGGAGCGTGATCGAACCGGAGTTGGAGCGGACGCATAGTGTGTATGCTCTCATAAGATTTACATTGGAGTATATTTTACCGGACCGGGACCGGACCGAGAGCGAACCGAACAAGTGGCTCAAGTGGCTACTGTTCGGGAGCGATTGGGACCGGGCTAGGATCGAAGCGAGGTCGTCGTGAGACTGGAGCGTGACCGGACCGGAGCTGACAAGTGTGTATGCTCTCATAAGATTTACATTGGAGTATATTTTACCGGACCGAGAACGGACCGGGACCGAACCGCTAGTGTGTATCGGGCCTTAAGAGCGCGTGCCAGACGAAATCCTCTAGATCAGGTTTGTCCAAGTAGGGGAAATTACTCCTGGAACACATGTTTTTGGTCCCCTTCCAACGCTGCTCCTTCAAGTAAGGTGGGACGGTTCCGACTACCGTCTCTCCGTCTTTCCTACCGTCTTTGGTAGTCGGAACCGTCCCATCTTACTTGAAGGAGCAGCGTTGGAAGGGGACCCAAAACATGTGTTCCAGGAGTGGATTCCCCTACTTGGACAGGCCTGCTCTAGATCATGCTTCCTCTCTCTCTTAGTGTTTCATCTCTGTTTAACGGTTTTCGGTGATTCTACGCCGTACGTTTTCCAGAATATTCTATAAGAATGATATAATTAATAATTTAATGAGTTAAATCTGAACACGAAGTATGAATATTAATCTATTATATGTAATTAACGGATTAGCCATCAAGGAGTTTCTGATTAACAATCGGTTCTATCCATAATTATTTTGTTCGCAAAGAAATCGATCAGCAATACGAATTGCGGTGGTAACGCAAGTTGTTCGTTAAAAATCCTAATAGCATACGATGATTTAACTGATAATTTCAGCAGTATTCAATTGTTCGATATTCGAATATTCATTCCTGTATTCGCAGCGAACTTTGTTCGAGAACGTTCTTTCTGTTCACAATCGTACCGTTGGGTCTTAGTTTCAGGTAATTCTTGGAATTCGATACAATGACTTTTATTACCCTGTATGACCCTTCGTCTTTAAACAGTTCTCGAATGTTTGCTAACGTTCGCTGGTGAGGGTTCTCATTCCTCGCTCTTTGCACTCATTCGAATATTTGAATTTCATGCTATTTCATGCTATACGATCGGGTTTGGGACCGACTGGTACCTACGCGTGAAAAAGAGGAGAGTATCGGTTGAAAATCTAAAAGATAAATTGATCTTTACGCTTTTGCGCAGTTAATCTGTGGAGATCCCTATAATGCGAAGCACTGGCTAACTGCGCAGCGAACGCTGTTTACGATATCTCTCCTCGGTTGAAACCGAGTTTTTCTAAAGGCTGGTTCAGACACGGCTAGTAATTTAGTCGAGTGGGGAGTAGTTACTTGCTACTAAACCGTTTAGCGCATAGAAAAGTGTCCGGACTAGTACAGTTGAGCTTTGGAAATCGAGAGTACAAGATATATCGCTTGACTAAAGAAATGGGTCCGGACAGGTCTGTTCGTGGTGGGGCAAGCCTAGTTAGTGGTGGGGGAAGCCTACTCGACCAAAAAAATCCAATGAAACGGATCGACTCGGCTAAACCGTTTTACTAAACTACTCGACTAAACTCTAGTGTCCATACACTAAATTACTCGCCACTCGACTAAACTACTAGCCGTGTCTGAACCAGCCTTAAGACGGATTCTGTTACTACGCAGTTGAGCATGACGATAGTTTCAAGGAGGGGTAATAATTCAAAGAAAAGAATTGAGAAATGAAAGAGAGAACTAAAGGAAAGGAAAGACAAAAATAGAATAATTTTAAGCTCAAACTCTTCCCTGTGCATTTCCCACATGAAGAAGACTCTCACAACCCGAAGGCTTGATGGGAAAACACAGAGTCGTGGAGAATATTGAAATAATGTAGTAGTAATTCATCCCCCTCACGCACCTTATACGAGGAGACCCCTACAACCCGAAGGCTTGATAAGGGAACGTGAGGTGGACAAATTTGCAAAATTTTCCGGACGTAACACGAGCATGTCGGTTTCTACGATGGGAGGGGGCGATTAGAACAATGCGTGCCTGAGAGGTGCTATCGCTATCGGTAACGATGTACCGGCGAACTATTTTCGCCACCGAGCTAATCTAATATAAGGAATTTCGCCAACATGGATATATTCGAAATATCATTTTTCATTATGTATTTAAAATTGATGTTAATATGTATTCAATGTTTTGAGATATTTAACGTGTTACTACCGCCCTCGATCTATTTTATACAATTATAAGGATATTGTTAACACATTATCTACCGCATGCAATAAAGCAGATACGCACTATCGCTTTATAACCTAACAGTAAATAAACTATGAAAATTGTAACCTTTACTTTCAATTTCCTCTTCATTAAAACATACCACATTTTTAAATAATCAAAAATTATTAATTGGTTTTTTACCAACAACCATTGGTGTTGGGAAGCCTATTAATAGACTTCTGATAGATAAAGTGTTAAGGGTGAAAGTAACCCTATATCCAACTACTGTGTCGATCATAGGCTATCCATTTTCCGAGAGCCAATAATTGGAACTATTACAGTTGACATTTAAAAAATAAAAAAAATGATCGTATCTACTGAACAGGAAGCGCGTCCTTTTTCATCTAGACAAATTCCATCATGTGTGGCAAATTGTATATTAGAAAAAGTAGAACAGTTTGGATGGGAAAGAATGGCTCTCCCTCCGTATTCTCCAGACATGGCTCCAGCGGATTAGTACCATTTTGGGAATTCGCAGAGCTATTTGTAAGGAAAAACGTCGGAAATGTTGACCGAATTTTTTACATTAAAACTGCACTTCTTCAAACAAAAAATGTAACAAATTTCTAGGAGTAAAAATGTAAAAAATTAAATGACCAATTTTGATACTATAAAAATCTAATCCGCGGGACCGGACTAAAATTTCATGGAGCCTGTGGCTATTAGACCTCCGAGGGTCCCTGTGGTTGACAAACTTGGCATAAAAGTTTTATTAGAAATCAAATCAATGACATACAATTAAATAATATTGAAGGGGACACATCGGAAAGATACATATTTTAATAATTTAATGATTTAAAAAGTTTAAAAGCAATAGAAATTGGATAAAAAATTTACAAAATCATAATGAATTCTGAAGTTTAAAACTTTTTAAATCATCATCATAAAACATCATTAAATCATCATTATGAAAAATCATAAAAGTTAAATAAAACTAAATCATTTGTATAATTCAAGAAACGACAATGTACTATAAACGAGAAAGGCTTTTTTTTACAAAATGCAACCTTGATGGTGTTCAATGGATTGTTAGATTTGTTTATTTGCTGTCAAAATTATTTTCTCGAAAAATGTAATTTCAAGGAAAATACATTTATTTGATTAATATCAGATTGATGCATTATATCTCCGTTCATTTTTCGAATTTCGCCCTAAAACATTATAGGCATAGTTTTGAGATATATTAAAATATATTTAAAAAAATCGATTTTTCCAACCCCTTATTATATACGACGCCCTTAATATTCTTGATATAGAATGGTGGGTTCTTCGTTGCAATTAGCCAATGTACAGTTTAGTATTATTAGGTATTAGAATTAAAGTACTTTATGTTATTCCATGGTGTTTAAAAAAAATGTTATAATCTAAAAACTACAATTCATCATCACATAATAAATCAAAAAGTCCATTACCATTTTGGGATATAGTATACCATTGAACAATGCAAAGCTATAAATTGATTGTTTCGTTATTTATTCCAGCAAGGAACCATTAGGAATATTGATGAAATATTTATATGATCATTTTCACTAAACGTTAAGCTTGAAATTGATATAGTTAAAATCTTATGTTTCGTTACATTTATATCATGACATTTTTTGAAATGTTTTATATTTTGAAATTGGTCATTGTATGCTGTAATTTGTAACCAGCCATTTTGTATTAACAGTATTCATCAAGCGTTGATAAAGCCATTTTCAGCAAACTCTAAGTGTCTAATTGATACGTGTAGTACAAATGCTATTTTATGGTACTTTTCTGTTATAAAATATTTTAATAATCTGAAGTATAAAATAAAATTATTTTATTTGCTAATATTTCATTTCCTATTCAAAATACCATTTCATTTGAACTTTGTAACATCTAATATTTTAAATAGTATTGGAAATATTCTTTCTTTAAATTTTGCTCAGCTCTGGTAAAAAGGTACAGTAGTACAACAATGGGGTCAGGAGGGCCAATTGGCCCCCTATTACAATATCAACCATTTTTCAATAAAATTCGAAAATTTCAAGAAACGGTGGCAAGAATATACAAAATTGAAGAAAAATGAACTTGATTTTATTATAATACTAGTACGATAAGGCAGAAACTTATTGGCCCCTTTACTGGTAAAAAGGCATTCTTTTTATTTGTATATTTTATTATTACGTTGCTGTGTTTTTAATGTTTCTAATTTCATCATGAAGCAACTTTATGATTCAAATAATCAAAAGAAGAGTGCACAGTAGACTCTCGTTATAATGACGTGGGCGGGGGTGCAGCTGATAGCAGGGGCAGATTTGTCAAGCTTCCAAACTTTCAGTTGGAGAAAAAAAGGAGGATAAAAATGTATCATTTCCGTAGGATATGATGACGGGAGAATGGAACTAGCATGGTTAAAAATCCGTGTGAGAATCGAAGCGCTCAAATGGCAATACAACGAGACTGCTGTGTATGAAAAAGTGTAAAGGAGTGTACGCTGGGCATATATGCTTTAATATAATCCCTTTGTTGCTAAAAGCGTACCTTCATTTCTGTGGAAAAGAAATGCAATTATCTTGAATCTATTTCACATTAATCCCGAAATTTATCGTTCCATTAAACTGTTCCATATTTAACGATCTTTTATGATTATTACTTTTCATGGTTTTATGTAAATTCGAAAATAATTTTTACAGAGCTCGAAATTATACTATATTTAAAATAATATTTTTTATTGTAAGTATCATAGAGAAAATTCTATGCAAATATGTATTTAACTAGTTAACTTCGGAATTTAGTCTTAATAAAAATCCCTCGAGTGGATGCATAATTAGAATCAAGCAATGACGAATATACACGTCGAATGCGGGACAAATGCGTCTATTATAAATTTTTCGAAAAGAGTAAAGCAAAATGAGCAAAAACATACATTTTTATTCGATAAAAAATGAACAATGAATTGTTGAAAAGGTTATTGTTATTATAACTTAGAAACTGTCAAAAAATAAAATTCATAAACAAGAAAAATTAAAGAAAAAAATAATTTTAAGAAGTTAAAATATACAGTAAAGTATACAAAATAATTCGGAGAATATCAGATGCATTGGGGAAAATAACTCAGTTTGTAAAAAGTAATGCATTATACGGGGAATATCCAATATATTAAAGAGAATAATCAAACTTTTTTTTTATAAAGTGCATAGCAGTTTTATTGCTAATATAAAGGAAACATATCACTAAATGATATTTCTATTATTTATTGAAATTTGAAGTTTTTATAGTAAATGGTAATTTTTTATTTTACACGAGTATACGTGTCAACCACACCCAGTGCCGGTTTTAGCAATATTGGCGCTCTGGGCAAGACAATTATGGAACAGTTTAATGGAACGATAAATTTCGTGATTAATGTGAAAAATCGCGTCAGGGAAGATGTAGACATAAATGCCGCAGCATATACAGCATATATGTAATATTACATATGAGATGTAGATAGAAAGAAGAGACAATGAGAAAATATCGGTATATTCGCATACTAGGGACATCGGGCTGTGGCGCTCTCTACAGATCTAGCGCCCTGGACGATTGCCCGACCGCGTCCCCCCCTAACACCGGCACTGACCACACCGATATAAAGTTCTGGACTGACATGTATACACGTCGAACGCAGTTAACTACGTTTAATTATGTTAAACTCGTTATTAAATAATAGTAAATTCACAATTAAAGTCCATCAATGCGTGCCGCAACGTTTAAGCATTAACACTCTAGCATGCGATATCGCGTGCACGTCGATATTAATTATAAATTTATCACTATTTACAAATGAGTTTAACATAATTTTTTTAGCTAAAGTGCGGTAGTATTTTGCCCGAATGGGCGCCACGAAAATCTCGCCCGGGGCGCCAATATTGCTAAAACCGGCACTGCACCTTTTCACAGTGATATGCCATACCCGAGCTAAATAATTGTTAACTTTTAATACTAAAAGTATTTGTTTCTAATACTCAGAATACTAAACTTTAAAAAAGAAAATAAAAATTTGTGACATTTGTTGAATGTTCTTTTGTAATACCTGCTACATGCAATTCATTTCCATGTCTTTGATGGTCTTCAATCACCAAGTTCTCAACCATCTGCTTTCATAGATATACGTGCAGAAGTCTTCAGTGGAAGTTTCAAAGTGTAGCAATTAACCTGATTGACCCACCTGCCGAAAGTACTAAACATCTACTTACTCGTACTCGCACATACGTATTCACTTGAGTGTCTCCCGAATACGTTGCCTGTGCACTACTGCTCAAAAGTTAGTGGATATTTATTTTATTATCTAACCTATTCACTTTGATTTGAATGCCGGGCCAATTGTGACCTTAAAGCTACAAAATGTATACAAAAAAGCATGTATTAAAATTTGCTACATACATTTTTTTAATGGAAGATTTCTATAATATCAGAAAAAAGGTAACTAAATCGAAAGCAATAGCTTGTTAGATAAAGTTAAAAAATAAATTTAAATTGAAGAGTAGCAGTAAATAAGGGTGAAATTGCCAAAATTAAGTTTCTAAGGAAAACAATTTTTTATTTAGCGAATTGTTATATAGAGAATTTCTTTTCCAGTTCTTTATTCTCTAGAACTGCTAAAAAGTGTATAAATAATTGTAATAACACTTTCATTTGTTGAGGAGCGGCTATGCCATCTATCCGATTCGAGCCTGAATCATGTGTGTAGCGTGGTCTATGACTACTTGTCAACGGCCTTAGCCACTTAGGCCATACCGGTACCCGTAAGATCATCGAAGTCAAGCTAAGTGGGCACGGTCTCGCCAAAAGATGGGTTACCGTGTGCATTAAGTTTACTCGTATTTGCATTTTGTAAAAAGGATTGTTCCCAAAAGCTTCTGATTACTACCACCTTGTTTCCCAAATTCTGAGCTATTATGAAATTTGAAACACCAGAAGTATTATCGCACGTGGCTAAGAAAAAGTAATCGAGGCAATCGAACGAGAGGGGTAGTTTCGCGCTATCTCGACGTAAGCGAAACGACAAGGATTAGTCATTCGATGAGCCCCTGGAGTCGGAGTGAAATGGGACTCAACAAGGACAGAAGTTACAGTGCGAGAGAGAGAGGAGAGACTCTTATGCAGCTTGTGGTTCGGTATGGAATCACGGTCTGCGTTCGTAGTTTCGTACACCATCCTATAGGGCGGAGGGAGCCACCTTCGCCGTCCGAGGCTCGACGCAATTAATTATTTCGACAAGCGAGTTTTTAATGGTGCTGGTTATATATTTTACTCGTTGAGAAATGAACCGCCTCACTCCTCCGATTAAGCATTTATTTGAAAAAATTTATTTTCTCCTAAAATACAAAGGTATTTCTCATGCGAACGAGGCATAATGGTTGCGCGCTCGCGCTTGGGCTCACGCCTACCGGGTGGTGGTAGGGGCACCCTCCCCTTTAGTGCTTTTTCACTAGACGAAAGGACACTATGACGCATACTGTATCACAGCCGACTCTAGTACTAGCCGTGCTGAAGTAAAAATGGCAACACCGCGAGAGTCCGGTCTGAATATATCAACACCTACCCTACTCTATCTGCCTCCCGGACTCCCAGACTCTCAGCCAATCAACGTCGTCAGACTCCCGACACTCTCTGGACTTCACATAACCTCTTTGGTTTCGATCCAATCATTTCGCTTGTTTCAAGGTTTTTATTAACTTATATACACGTTTATCAATTCTTAAATGTTTCAATTTGATCCAAAGATGGTTTCATTTTGCTTCATACCTAAATTTTCTTGAAACCACTGTAAATATTTCAAATATCATGCTTCACAACACCAAACTACTGTGAGAGTACACAAAATATATATCACATTTATAACAATTTTATACTACCACATCACTTCTATTTGCCATAGTTGCAACGTTTATATATTGTTTATACATAATTAACACAAAATAGTGTATATTACTACAGCTTTTAATTAAAAAGGACGTTAATTACAATTCCGAGCACAGGACTCTGTTTTTGAAAATAGGACTCCCGATTGTCACGTGAGCGGTGTTGCCACGTTGTTCAGCATGGCTAGTACTAGAGTCGGCTGTGACTGTATGTACATGTACATACATCAGAAATGCTACCAACTTCTGATACAATCGTTACAATTACAAATGTTTTCTGCCGTATCTATAATGTTTCGAATTTGTTTTCTTACGACTTATTAATTACCAAGTTTGCCATACCGCAATCAAATCATTATTGGCAGGATTGTATATTCAGGTATTTTTAATTTTGCGCCGCCTCCAAAAAGGTTGAAATGTATTTAGTATCCTATTTAACGATTAAGTAGATTTTATTAATAGCTGTGGAATACTGGTAAAAATGAAATAGAAATTATTTTACACGTTTTAGTGCATTTCGAAGTCGGATTTTTTTTTGTTAAAAATTATTTTATTTCACACTTTTTAGTGGAACGAGTTGTATTTGTAGGATGCCGTAAGGTGGTTTACCGTTCTTATTGGATAATTACAACAACAATAGTAATTAACAATAACGAATTCCATAAATGTTTGCAAGTGGGATCATCGTAGAAATATCTCCTATTAGATGTGAAAGGTGTTACGGGCAATGTGTTCAACGTGGGCATTTTGTAAAATGAGCGGACATTGTGTAGATTGCACATTTTTTTGGGCAATGTATATAATGGGCAGGTATTTCACAAATGGCCCTGACATTTTATACAATACCCATGGTTCGTTGACATTAAACTTATTATTATTATTATTAAAACTATACATAGATGTGATAGGTTAGGATCGGCCTCACACTTAAATCCGGCCGCCGTGAAACGGCCGGCATCGCTTTTGTTATTATTTAAACAACACTATTGTTTTAGAAAAGTGTTGCCGACCGCCTTACGGCGCGCCGCGGCTGCAGTGGCCGGATTTACATATGTAGCCTAATCTAACCTATTACATCTATGTAACAAGAGCGTTTCGATACATTGACCACCACCCTCTAGGTATTCTGTATAATGATCGGACATTTTATAGATTGATCGAAACTTGTTACGGACATTTTGCACAATGTCTTTTCGAACGGGCATTCTACATAATGCCCGGTCATTTTACATAATGCCCACGTTAAACACATTGCCCGTTACAAACGGTTTCATCGCGATTGGTTCATTCCTTGCAGAGTAACACCAAGAAATAAGCTTTTAGCTATAACAATTGTTATTAACAATAATAAACTCCATACATTTTTGAAAGCGAGCTCATCGCGGAAATATCTTCTATTAGATTGGAAAGCTTTCATCGCGATCGATACATTCCTTGCAGAATAGCGCTAAAGAATAGGAGTTTGCAATAACAATAGTTATTATATATCTACAGGTAGGTCTCGATTAGTGCGAGTAATAAATCCCAGAAATTGTTCGCATTATTTGAATTCGTACTATTCGAATATTTGAAATATAGGAATTGGTTCTTAGTTGAAGAAAATGTACCTTTCATACTTATATTATTAAATTATAATAGCATAAACATGTTTATTATTTTTTAAAGTATTTTAACACTGTTGATTGCACTTTTTTTTGCTTTTTCATATCTCCGTATATGTGATGATAAACCCGCAGTATTTTATCCAAGTCTCTGTTAACTTGCATGCTTCGATCCATGTCTGGATCGAAAAAAGTCTTGCAAACCTCGCATTAACTGAATTTTTGTTCGCTTTAATGCGACCTGGTATCATTTTAAAATTCGCACTAAACCGAATATCGCACTATGTGAACTAGCATTAATCGAGACTTACCTGTATACTGGTTTTTGGTCAACGCGATATGTGTATAGAAACAGTAGAGACAGGCGATTGCATTCTGACGCATACACCGCTAGAGTAGGCGGTAGAATACACGTAGGCATACGTAGAATTCAATGTAGTAGTAACAATAGTTTTTCACGAATATCTCGGAAACTAAAGCTTTCAGTTGATTATGCATAATAAAAAAGTTCTTCAGCATCATGCCCCCGACAACATATTAAAGGGTCATTGAAATCAACCTACGTTGAGATTAAAAACGTCCTGTTTTTTGCAATAATAATCCTTGGCAATGAAAAAATGCAAAATATTTTTTTACGGGACCAATGAAGAGTTATACTCTGCAAGATGCACAAAGTTTCGCTACGATTAGTCCATCCGTCTCGGAGTAATCGGCGAACATACGCCGAACGTACATGAAATAGTAGATTTTTTCGCAATAAAAACCGTTCGGAATAAAAAATGCGAAATGTTTTTTTAACGGGACCAGTCGGAAGACATATCCTACAAGATGCAAAAGATTTCATTCCGATTGGTCTGTTCATCTCGGAGTAATCGGTGAACAAAGCCAGGAAAAAAAATAAAATAATAAAAATAAAAAAAAAAATATACTGTTCTAATTGAGTATCCTCCTCCTTTTCGAAGTCGGATAAAAATCATGTAGTTTACACATGTATACACAATTACATAAGAGTCGTTCAGTACTTTGTCCAATCGTTAAAAAAAAAAAAGATTTGTTTTTAACATCTATTTATATAAACGATTTTAACGTTTAATAACGCACCACTCGTATGCTTGAACTATTTTTCTGCGATAAATGTTTATCGAAGTAATCGATCTGGTTTGTAAACTCTACTTTGAGAGTTCTTTACGCTCTTTCAACACAAATGAATGTCAATAAAAAAAATTTTTTTTTTTCGAGTTTTATGTTATTTCAAAGCTTTAGTAATATCGGAGTGGAATATTTGGATATCCTTTGTACAGTGGATCGCAGAAATATTCATCCATTTACTAAAACAGAATAGCTATTTTAAAATTGGATCAAAGGATTTGAATTTTTCTAGTAATTAGTATAATATATTAAACTATGTGCTTTTGTAGCTTTGAGAAAAAAGATTGTCATTGATCGAAATCATGAAGAAAATGGTGAAAATTGCTTTTTATAATTTTTTTAATTAAGCCCTTAACTAATAAAAATTTTAAAAAGTCATACCATCATACAGGATGTCACATTTAACCGCCATCCTTAACTATTTTGTTATTTGGAAAAATAGAAAGAATGCTCCGACGAAAAGTTGTAGTGATTACATACCTATTAGTTATTAATAAGAAAGTAAAACATATATGTATACTCATAGAGGAGTAATTGTAAAGGTTATTGAAAAATATTATATATCTTGATTATTATTCAATTTATAGGTGCAGGAATATTTGAAATACAGAAGTTGGTAAAAGTAAATAAGCGATTTCAATTAGTTACACCTTCACATAATTAGGTAAATATCTAGACTGTCCTTTCCACAAAAATGTGACCCCTTCATCAGTCTGAAATTTTAAGATTCTATAATATGTATGACCCTTTTGTGGGGGCATACACTATACATTACAAATGGGTTACGTAAAAATCTAATGGTTCGTCGTTGGGCGCCAGCCACAGAGGTGGCGATTTGGAAAAAGGGGAAATTGGGGGCTTTTTATACAAAGACTGGGACTCGCGACTCGACCGAGGTCGGCCGTCACACAATACGCGCGGGAGTGCGCAGGGAGAGGAGATGTTAGGGAGGAAAAACTCAGGGGAAGGGTTCTGAGGAGGTTCACTACGTTACGCGTTGAAGAAAGGAGGGGGAATCGAAGAAGGGAAATCTTTAAAAGGGTTGGAAAGGGGGCACGAAGGTGTCGCGGGCACGATACGCGGACGAAAAAGGTACCGTTATCGGATGGTCAGACTTTACAATTAATAATCGAAGGAACTTACCAGTCGGCGATGCTCGCCACTCGCACTCTGCATACAATATCGCTCTACACACAACTCAAGATCGCCTTCTAGAAAATCTCTCTATACGCTCTATATCACTATCACGTCGAAACGTAGATAGACGGCTCGTCGTCGTAGCAGCAACGACGAGCCCGTCGTAGGGAATTTTGGGGAGGGGATGGAGTACGGAAATGGGCCCACCTTTCGTGTTCGGGGATCGATGAACCGGTAACCAGGATTGATGGGCCTGACGGAGGCTCGATGGTGGTGACTGCGGGCTGATGGTTCTCGGGCTCGCCGGTAGGTGGCTCAACGGGGGTCTGTCGGGGCCGTTATCGTTGGACGTTTGTTGCTGTCCATTGCTGAAGTTCGTTGGAGCTCCTCTTTCGTGGGAGGGTAGTGTAGTCGTCGTCGGCTTCGGGACGGGTCTCCTTCGAAGACGGAATGGCAGCGTCGCTGGGTGGCCTTCCGTCGTCTCTACCGCACAGTGGGGTATTTGGCCCGAAAAGTCGGACATGACTGTTTTGAAATTGGCTCAATTTTTAAATTTCCATAACCTACTTGTTTCCATAAACAACTACCATTTTAAAGCGTAAACCTTCTACTTTTCGATGCTGAATTATTGCTAAAAAGGCAAAATTTAATTCGAAAGTGCGGTGTGTAAACTGTAGAAGTTTCTTAAGATATGTTATGTTCTATGAAGTGTAAACAGTATTTACTGCGATTTTTATGTATATAACTTAAATATAAACTGCACTAATTCACTTAAGCAAATACTGAATAAATAAATATATATACGTAATACTAGACATATAACATACACTACACTATACACAACACAAAACTTAAAGAAATAAAACAAAAGATGAAATAGTAAATAATATTTAAATATATAAAAGTTTCTTTGAAAAAACTGTTTCGAATGTCTCTTGCTATACTACTGTCTACTCTGCGATGAAACTGTTTCGATGAAACTGAATGCAATCAGAAGACAGAAAATTTAGTCGAAGGCTTATCTGCAGCATAGCATAAACATTTCAAATGGCTATAATCTAAACATTTTTTTCAAAAGGATTCCTAGCATTCTAAATTAGCTATAAAACATCAATCCGGACGAATCCGGAACCAATTCCTTTTGGATCGTAAGCACAAACTTTTACCAAGTGTAATGACATCAAAACGAGTATTCTGACTCACCCTGTTATATAACAAAATCGTTAATGAAATCTTATATGCGTAAAGAAAATGATTAAATTATTGCTTATTTTTAAATATTAATAACTATATAAATATATATGATGAAAAGGTAAAACCTGTTGGAAAGTTTAGCATATGCCTAGCTGAAAACCTTCCATAACGCAAGAATTTACACAACTTTCCTAAAACACGTAAAAATCGCTAAAAAATGAATTACGTTTCAGACAATGATTTACACTGCTTTATGAGTGCACAAATGAAAAAATGAACATTGGTACATTGTCCCTCATACATTCAACCTTACTAGGCAGTAAAAATTTTACATTTTGCGTGAAATTTTTGAAATCGACTTTTGTCCGACTTTTCGGGCCAAATACCCCACTGTGTACCGGCCCGATACCGGCGGGTGGAAAAAGGGGAGTAGGGTGTGGGAAAGGGGGTATCGCGGAGGCGGGTGCGTAGGGAGTGAGAGGTGTGAGAGCTCGGCATCGCGTTACAAATGCCAAAATTTCAGATTTCAAAACTCCAAAATTACAAATCTTTAAAATTAAAAAATTTCTAAATTCTGAGATTCTAGAATTCTAAAGTCTTAAAGTATCAAAATTCAAAAATTTCACATTTTAGTGTTCTGAAATTCCAAATCTTCAAAACTTCAGAATTTTTAAATTCCAAAACTTCATATTTTTTATACTTCAGAATTCAAAAATTTCGAGATTTAAAAATTAAAAAATCTCAAAGTATCAGAATTTTAGAATTCATAATTTCAAAATGTCAGATTTAAAAATTCTATTATTCTGAAGTTTTTAAATATCAAATTCCAGAATTTCAAAATTTCAGATTAGCAGAACTCCAGAGCTCTAAAATTTCAAAATTCCAAAATTTCATATTTTCTAAATTCTAGAATTGCAATATTCTAGGTTATTAAAATTCTAAAATTTCAAGATCTCTAAAGGACTTGGTCTACCCTAAAAGAAGATCCAAATTATTCCAAATCACCCCATCCGAGATGATTTAAACCAAAAATTTGCTACCCGACAGAAAGAATCGATAAAAGCCAATACCTTTTGCAAAACTATCGTCTCAATTTGTATCAGATCGCCTTTAGTCAAGGCAGGATTAAAATAAAGTTATATACGTATTCAAGGTGTGTGTTTTTCTGAACTGATTTGAAATCGTTAATTCGAAATCAAGTCAGAGCTCATGCTGAGTGCTCGAATTCACGGAGCTCAACAGTTATGGCGATTGTATTTTGTTAATGAAGTATAGAGACTTGACAAAATCATCCTAAAACGTTATACAATAGACTCTTGATAACTTTCCTTTCGCTAACTTTCCACAGAGGCCTATTGCTCTCACACTGTACATTCACTAATACATACTATTCACGTATCATTAGTACTCTGTTTTTCACACCTGTGATTTGTTTGAGCATTCAATTGTGTTGGGAATATTACGTTATACTTGTCTTCACTGCTTTCCCCTGAGCTGTTTGGCTAGGTATCTCTTGGAGGCATTTGTTAAGTTTTCGTTTATTAGAAATTTCCTTTGCTACAGCTCCAAATATGGAAAGTTATCAAGAGTCTACTGTACGTTAAAAGAACATGTAAAAGTTATTGAAGTTAAATGGCTCTATAATTTATTACTTTCCGTCTAATGAAACGTGGTAGCAATACCAATTAATTAACACCATCTTTAAATTTTCATTTATAATAATATTTAATACAAATATTTATATAGATAATCCGGGTATACTTCCGAAAGGCCCCATCACCCCAGGACAACCAAACTTCGGATTTATAGTAATTGAGGGACGAGAAATCGAATGAGACCATTTTCAGAACTGGCAAATAAACCGTTCTCGAGATATACAGGGTATTCTAAAAGTGCGGAAACCCCCTATTACCTCGATAAGAACGCATTTTCACGGAAAATGACTAACCTAATCTAGGTTAGGGTTAGGGTTAGGGTTAGGTTAGTCATTTTGCGTGGAAATGCGTTCTTACCAAGATAATAAGGGGTTTCCGCACTTTTAGAATACCCTGTATATCTCGAGGACGGTTTATTTGCCAGTTCTAAAAATGGTCTCATTCGATTTCTCGTCTCTCAATTACTATAAATCCGAAGTTTGGTTGTCCTGGGGTGATGGGGCCTTTCGGAAGTTTCCCCGTCTAAAAAAATATTTGTCAAATTATAGTCAACATACTACCGAAAAATGTTGAACTTACAATTAGTAATATTAAACGTAGTAAAAGGAGCTGTTTGTTTTGCCGTTAATGGGTGTAATTTGACCGATATTGTATCCGGAAATAGGCTGTTCGCGATCCTTCCTTGTTAGTGGAACTTGTGACGTCTGGTCGAGCATTGTTATATATACAATAGAATAGCTCTTCAGTTTCTTTGATACCAAAGAGGTTGTTTTTCTGTAACACTTTGATGCTTTATGTGATTAATCGCAGACTGTAATAATTTGTTACAATCATCTAATAGAAGTGTATGTCCTTTGTATCTCGTCAAATCATAGAATGCTTATCTGTTTTGAGAATGTTTAATTATTATATAAGTAATGGAAATTAGTTAAATTATATTATACTATATTACATAGGTGTGTTACTGTATATATTGCATTGAGGTAACCAAGTGGGGAGTAAGGTGAGCTAGCCTCCCGTCACAAATACGAATCTTCTAAGATTTTAAGATTCCATAGTCCTAAAACTTAAAAATTTGGAATTCTAAAATTCCAAAATTTATAAATTCCAAAATATCAAAATTATAAAATTATAAAATTATAAAATTCTGTTGTTCAAGTAAAAACTGTTGTTCAAAGTTCAACTAGTGTTTCTTACGTTCTCTATTTTTATAATAAATCTTTCTACAGTTATCACTGACAATTTTCCTTCGACGCGCTTCCTTCTTAAATAACAATAGCTAAATAGCGAATAACTATATGCTCGTATTCATTTGCTGAGCAACATTTCGTTCGAATAATTCATGCAGAATCCATTTCTCTCGCTTCTGAATCTTCCACATCGCGTGCCGTCATTTAGATATCGTTCTGAAGTGAACTTTCAGTTGTCTTGAACGTTGTTTCAATGTTTGTGAAGAATCTTCATCCAGTGGAGTTTTCGTTGGTTATCTGATTGTGAGTCATAAAAACTCAACTCACTAACTTTCAAATGTTAACATTAATCTCAACGTGTAGGAATTTCGGCACTGTTAACGTGTCAGTTTTTACTAATTATGGTGAAGTAGTGATTTTTTGGTACTGTTAAAAAAAATCTAATAATTAACACACCTGTGGTGCATATTTTAAATGTGGTTAAAAACTGGAATAATGAAAAATAAAGTTGAAGCATTAGTTTAAGAATCCTATCATAACCGATGTATTATTAGAAATCAGAACTTCAAAGCCGAAATAAATTTCAAAAATAGCTAAGAAATTTGCTATTATTAAAATATTATAAATAAAATTGTTCAATAATATGTATTGAAAAAAGGTTAATATATTTCGTTGAAGAATCACGAAAAATTTTAATAAAAAAATATTAATTGTCACAGAGAGCAGTTACAAATTTAATTTAGTCAAATAATTAAAACAGGAATAGAGTAGGGAAAATATCTGGAATAATTTAAAATAGCAAACTGGAGCATTAGATTTAAAAATCTATATTAGGGTGAGCGGTAGTACGCATGGCTGTTTCTACTATCGCAGACAACCAGTTGAAAAGTACAAAAGTTTCTTTTTCTATGGACTCTAATCGTAAACTTTTATTCAAAATTATAAAGAAAAATTTTCTGTTCCATCATAAATTTCAAATGAAAAATTTTAAACAAACTGTGTACTTTTATCGGTGGATTAAAATTTAATAAATACTGTTATATGTGCGAATTCAGTATGCAAAAATACACAAATAATGCTTTAAATTTGAGTGCTATTTTTACTCTTTCAAATTAATAAAAATGTATGCATCAAATGTATTTTTAAAATCTATATTTTACCAAAATTTTCTCAAGATGAAAATTTGGGAAACAATTTTTGTTATTAAAAAAGATATGATCATTAATTATATCACACTTTAGCAAAACGTAATTTGATTAGAAATTAAAGATTATGATTAAGTGGAATTAGGTCAATAATCAATGATGTAATCAATAACTCTAATTAACGACTAATCAGTAATTATGACTAGTAATTCAATAATAGAAATAATCGAAACTGTTGTAATTAAAGGGCAAGATTAACTCAATGATGACCCTGTTAATTATATTATGATTGAATTAGTACAGTGGACACGTTGTGTTGCCACGAATGTGTAGGAGCGGATAATGTTGTCAGCCTCTAAATTTTCAGTTGGAGGGGTGAAGAGGTATAAAAGTGTATAATTTTCATAGTCTATGATGATGGAAGAATAGCACTAGTATGCTTGAAAATCTATGTAAAGAACAAATCGCTTACGTGGCAATATAATGGGAGTCTACTATAATTTAAAAATAATAATAATTGTACTGTGAATATTTTTTGAAAAATACATATTTATGAAATAATGAAATGAAGAAATAATCTTTTTACAAAGCGAGAATTGATGAGAACTATCAGGTTAATATGTAATTAAATTTAATAGTTTATATGTCTTCTGTATTTTGTCTACTATTCAATGGGAACACAATGTTTTGATGGAAATTGATGATAGCATTATTGATTCTATTTCATAAAATACAAATTAATCGTTCATTAAATTGTTACAAATTATCGTTTTGGTTATAGATTACATAAATCATTTATGATTACTGATTTATCTTAATAACCGTTAATTGATTAATAATCACATTTACTATGATTACTTCCAATAATTAGTTACAGAGGTGAGAATTACTACCCAATCCTGGATCATTTTGGTATTTGGTATTTGGTAGTTTCATTTTGAAAAGATTTTGTTCTTGAAATACAGTAAATTCTTGATAACTTTCCTCCCGCTAACTTTCCACCGGGGCTTATTGCCTTCCACCTACAGGAAAAATGGTGATGTTTTAGGTTCTCGCCCATCCCCATAGGTATTCCTCGGGAAAATAACAATGTAGGGAAAGAACCCCCTTTAGGGGAAGGCGGAACGTCATGGCCACTTAGGATGAATTGGTCACTTGCATTTCTAATAGCATAAATAAAATTTAGATTTTAAAATTATATTAACTTTGTTTAAAAATATGAACTTTACAATCAGAGAAAAAAATGAAATCGATTGCTTTTAGTTTAAAAATGATATTAAATAGAAATTTTAAGTTCTAAGAAGGTAAAATTGGTATTTTTCTTCTTAATCAGAAAATATCAAATCAAATATAAATTTAATGTTTATGATAAATGAAACTTTATCTATTTTACTTTATTTTTGTCATATACTTAATCAATTTTCCAAGTTCTATCTATTATTTATTTTCAATAAAAGAAGAAAGACATTTGGGGCGTGATGACCACTGATGCCTGGGGTCATTGATCCCGTTTGCCTGTGCGAAATCCAGCGAAATAACTCAAACAATTTATCAAAACCTTTTATTATTATTTATGTCATAAAATCTACTTCTTTGATCATTTATTATTAAAGAAATATTAAAAAATATAATAAAAAGCTATTGTGGCCAAAGCGCCCTGTATTAGTGGCTATGTTACTTTAAAAATAACATTTTCTACGTTAATATTAAAGCTAAAAAATAATGACATTATTTACAAAAGAACAAGTTGAAATGAGATAGATTAAGGATTGTAGATTGTTTATAGGTCGTTTGTATTTTTATTTTTGATTCTTAGATTATTTAAAAAAATAAATAACATTGACAGTGGTCCCGTCTTTCCTTATACATGTAGGACTCTGGCCCTATCGCTTTCGTATAAACATTTTCGCGGGAAAATTTGAAATGATATTTATTTCTTATTCATATTTTCCAGTTATGTACTAAAATTTATAATATTTAACGATTAAAAATTATATTATTTTGTTTCTAAATCACTTTCAATATTAATATTGTTGAAATTATGATTTTGAGAATTTCTGCTTCCTCTATATCGCAATTTTTGCTGGGGGAGTTTGATTTGATCACGAGTGAAACATGGCATTATAATTCTAATTTTCGAAACTGTATAATATTACTAATAATAAGTAGATAACAAGGAAGGATACTTGAAACGACGCTTAAAGCGATAGAGAACAAGCATCGAGTCTATCCCAGAATTATCATTTAATCTTAACTTTCATATCAATTCCTTTTTCCATTATTGGAGGATATTCTGCTCTATACTTTTTCCAATGGAGAAAAAACGTCTTCCTTTCTAAGAAAGTTTGTCTAACTACTAACGAGGTCTATCCTTCAAATCTCTTTGATCCAGATCACTTGAAATTCTATAGGCAACTGGGAAGCTCGATTCAGATGATGTACCAACTATCGTGTTTCTATTTTATATTCTACGTTCATTGTTTTTTGTACAGTAAATCTCGTTATATTGTCGTAGACGGAGTTGAACATTCTTACCAATAATGACATATCAAAAGTTCATCCCATGCAGCGCTTAGCACATTTGTATCCACTTGGGTAGATTTACCCATATCAAGGTACCAGGGTTGACTTAGATAGCGAGCTAATGAGACAATAGCTTGAGGCGCAACTTGAAAAGAGCACCAAAATACAAAAATCGTTTTTTATTCTCTGAGACATGAAAAGTGACTCGTAAGCAACAATTTTGATTTTTGAATTATGTTATTCTATTGAATTTAACAATATGTTTCAATTTTCTGTAATTTTATTCAAGTGATATAAATAAAATTTTTATGAGTTAAGTTATAATAAAGTGATGGAGTATCTTACTTATGCTTGGAGAGGGGGTAGGGATAATAGGAGGGTGCAAAAAATGGAAAATAGCTTACTTTGAAAAAGGCCATGAGCTGGCCCTGCAAGGTACGAAATTCAAAGAAGTCATAAGAGAAAGAAGTACTTTTTCACAAATGATTTGTTAAAATTGAAACTCCACAGCATACGAAGTTTCACAAGGGACAAGTTTTACGTTTTAAAGATATCTGATATTTAATTTCATTTCGTTTACATAACTTTGCAGCAGGAATTTATAGCATTTGAACATGCATGGCGCACAGCCAGCTAAAGAACTTTTAACCTATCATCATATTACTGGAACATATGTCAAACATATCTCGTAATGTAAAGTTTCTGCTTATTTCTATACTATTATAGAATATTAAAAGATGGACATAGTAATCATAGACAAAGGCTTTATTGATACAAGGTGTACAAATGAACTGTATGCGTTTTTTTTAATTGAAGATTTATTATTTTTAAATCATGGTAATTCAAATTATTGAGATATTCTTGCACCACTTTTCAAATACATAGAAACGCAGGAAAATATTAAAATTTAAAATGATAATTAAAAAGGCGTAATACTAAACGCATCAAATTAATGATATTCAACCGTGTAATACAGAGGTGAAATAAATTAAGAATTTTTAATATTAAATCCTATAAAGGTCAAATAAAGAAATATTTTAAATATGAAGCAAGATTTTAGCATATAAAATAATTTGATCTTACTCTTCCGGTTATTAAAGTAAAATTATTTCATTTACTGAAATTTCAATTTTTATTTAAAATGTTATTTTATTTGAATGGTGTAGTTGCATTTAATATTTTGTACAGGATGAATCAGATACAGTGTTACAAATACTGTTATCTCGGAAATTATAATAGCTACCGACTTAATTTTTTCAAATTAAATGGTACGAAATACCTGATTGGTGCTGTACAAACAATTTTACTGAAGTGGCTGTCATAGAATCAAAATAAACCGACGTTGTCTTTTTTAAATGAAACACAATACTAATTTTTTTATTTAAATAGCTTCTAGTAAATTGAATAACATTTACTTAAACCATTTTTTAATATTCTTCATAGTTAACGGCTTATGGCATATATTTAAGGATCGAATACGCAAAGGTATCTAAAGGGTGGTGCACGAACCGCACAAATTACTTTATGGCACTTTATGGCGGGGGCCATAAAGGGCCCGCACGAAGCTCCTGTACCACAAAACCGAAAAATAATTTAATATTAATATTTTTTGAGTGATTAAGACCTTCCAGGCTGCCAGGAATATATTTTTTTTTAAGATATGAAATAGATAGTTATTCTTCACTGACTAAAACCATTCAGGCCTTTTTTTATTAGTACTTTTTCGCTGACTAACCTTTTTTTTTCGTGGGAAAAATCTTCCAAAGACGCCCCCAGCCTCCCTGGGGAGGGGCCGAGGGTAGTGCCGGATTTTTACCGGCTAAAACCCCCACGGTGATCCGCACTGGGCGTAAGAAAGGGCCCCGGGACCTCTAACGAACAACACCGGGACCCAACCACCCTTGGCGCATAGCGTCCCATCACGGGGGAGGGTCTAACCTTTGACCCTCCCCCTTAGTGCCAACTCCGCCGACGACGGGGGCCACTTCCGGCGCCGGCTACTCCTCGGGCCGCGTGCAATGGTGACCGGGGCTCCAGCACCGGCCACCTGCGGCCCAGCGACTCCGCAAGAAGCCGCCGATCTGCGATGGGGGCAAGCCCCTCCTAGGCTTCGGCCTCCCCCCACTACATCTAACATGGGGGGGGGGAAGCCGGAGCTCTCCCCTATCCCATCACCCTGCGGGAGGCCGAGGTCTCTCCCCACTACATCTCCCCCCCCTCATCCTGTTGGGGGCGGTGGGCAGGATTATTAAGGCCTACCGCCCCGTCCTCCTCAGCTTACTGTGCCGTCGGAGGGCCTTCCCCGACGGCGTCCTCTCCTGCGGGCGGGGTCGGTTCTCTCCCGACCCCTCGCTGACTAACCTAACCTAACCTAATCTTTTTCTATCTAATCGAAACTAAAAGAAAGCTCTCACTGCTGATCGAATGGGATAAAAGTTGTGCTGTGTAATATGCGTAGGAGGAGCCTAACTGGCTTCTCAGCACGTATGTGCTACTTTTTAACCCAGGTATACAGTACAGGACCTTCGTGCGAGCCCTTTATGGCCCTAAACTGCCATAAAGTAATCTGTGCAGTTTGAGGCCCATCGTCTAAAAAGAAGTAAAACAGACGTATGTTGTCTTAAAATTCATATGACTAATTATTGAAAATGACGGCTGTTTACTTGTAAACATGTATTTCTTCTTTTTTTAACATTATGACTTTTATAATATTGTGTATTGGACAATATTATTGCAGGTACCAACTTATATTGTATAAGGATTTTGCATTCGACTTTTTTTTGTGGGGTATTTAAAGCATAAAGTAATAGAAACTCTACCTACTACAAAAGAAGATATGAAAACTCGAATATAAAATGCTTGTCAGTCGTTAAATACACGTTCACAAATAAATAGTTGTCATTTCAGCATTTTATACTCAAACTTTCATATCTCCTTTTGTGGTAAGTGAAGTTTCCATTACTTTATGCTTCAAATACACTCAGAAGAAAAAATCGAATGCAAAATGCTTGTAAGTCGACATCCAGTTAGCAATCTGCATGCAGATTGGCAGCAGATTGACAGTAGACTCTGCTAGAATCTGTCTACAAATCTATAGCCATCTGTTTCCGCATTTGGCTGCGTTTCTGCAAACAGAACCTGCCGACAGAATCATATAGCAGATTGGCTTCAGAAACCGAGCAGATCCTGCTAACATAACCTGTTGCCAAATTGGCGACAGAAACAAAACAGAGTCTGCGCGCAGACTGTGATGGCAGATTTGCGGCAGATTGGCAGCAGATCCTGCAACTTCAGCCATTTAAATTTTAAACAATTGTTATTACTTATTTTTGAAGGGAAAAAGGAAATATCACAATATTTTTATTTTATTATTAATATACATATGTGCTAGTTATTATGAATGTGGTATAAGTCAAAATTTTTGAGTTATATTGAACAGCATAATATATAAGAACTGACAAGTTCAATGTTTTCTACATTTCGATTTACACCACTTTCACAATAACTGTCATATATATATATATATGTATTTATTAATTTAAAATACATATTTACAATTTCGGTGTTCATTTTTATATTAATAATTTCTTTGAAGTATACTGTCAGTCAAAAATTTGAAATCAGGATTGTAAGTACTGAAAACAAAGAGAAGAAATGTGAAATTATATTACTTGTAATCGAATTCCAAAATTGTGACTGCTAATATTTTGTTTATTTCTTCTTTGTTGTGGTGATTCCTCTTCTCCACTGCATTTGGGCTGAAGCGAGCGTGCTCGTGTATGCACCGCGTGTCCAGTTGCTTCTTCTTGAAACCTCTCCGTTGTCGTACATGAAAAAAGAAAGTACAATTCATTAGTATTAATCAAATAAACAAGTTACTATGAACAATGAAATTTTTTAAAACGACAAAAGTACATATGTTAGTAAATTCATTTCTAGAACTTCTCAAGAAATCTCGTCGTTTAGTCCAATAAAGTTATCCGATACACAATATTAAAAAAAAAAATAAATAGATGTCATCATTTTCAATATTTGATGAATTTTAAGATAAAATATGTCTGTTTTAATTCTCCTTCAACGCCTCTGCGTATTTGCTCCTTAAACATTTCCTTTGCCATAAATCGTTATCTATGAAGAATATCAGAAAATAGTTCAAGTAAATGTTATTTAGTTTGATAAAAGTTATTTTGTGACCCTTTCGCGAGGGTGCACTCTATACAATTTTTATAATACCGTTTCGCAGTTTGTTAGGCGACAGCCACGTTGTGCGGCGATTTGGAAAAGGGGAGATGCAGGGTTCTCTCTACAACAGAATAGCAATTTAAAATAATACTTAAAAAATAGTAACTAAGAATATTCAAATTTGAAATAACAATTTTAAGTACCAAATAAATGTGTAGCACCTAATATTTTTAATTTATGTGCTGTTATCTAATCAAATACATCATTAAACATTTTCAACATTAAAGATATAGTTTTCCTTCTTATACATATAAAGCACCTTGTACGTCAGGTATGAAAACTTTTATCAACTTTTCCTCAAGAATCTTCTCCTAAAGTTTGCACTTTACAGAGCACACATATCTTCCAAAAGTTAGAAATCGCTTGACTGCTATCCACCAGCCATCTATAAAATATACGTACCTATATTTACAGTAGTCTCTTGTTATATTGCCACGTGAGCGATTCGACTTTTAAACAAATTTCCACACATGTCAGTACCACTGTTCCATTATCATAGTCTACAACAATAATACAATTTTATCTCTCTTTTCTATTCTAACTAAACGTTTGGAAGTTTACAATATAATGAAAGTTTACTGTAAAAATTTCAATTGAAAATCTTTAAATCAACTTGGCTTCAAACAATTACTTTGACAGATACTTAAGCAAGCGATTAATTTGTTAGATGGCACTTTTATCCACTCCTGTTTTCAAATACTTTTAAAGTTTAAATTGAATTTGTGAAAATTTCGATTTATAGTAGTGATTGTAGCTTACTGATACCACCATCCTGTATGGAAGTAAAGTTAGGTTAAAGTTTGGATAAAACGTCATTGTTCGTCGTTTGTCAGAACACATAGATATACACGTCCGTTTTCACTTTGCTGGTAGTTTGACTAGAAAGCTTTTGCCCTTATCTACTGCTCACCCTTTAGTTCCAATCTGATCGTCTTCTACCCACTCTTCTGCCATTTCAAACGACCGATTAACTCTTTTTATCTTGAAGCCATTTACGGTCGAACGTGTCCAAGATCTCGATTGATAAAAATGTCGAAGCTAACTTGAAATCGTTCAACGTCTACCAACTCTATTTATATAATAATTATTTATATACACCATACCTTTTAAAACATTTACTTTCTATTGCTTTCAATTTATAACACCAACAAATAAATATTTTCTATTGTATTTTAAGTATATTTAAGATAATTATCCAAAATTTATAATATTTAGTTTTACGGAGTAATAATTAAAAGAATAATTTTTAAGGAAACAGTGTAAAATTTAGAAAATGATAATAATATGAATTCTCGCCATGATCCGCCGTCTAAAGGTTGACATTTACTGACATTGGCCTTCATATAAACATCCATTCTATGAAAAAACATTTGTTAGTTATCCCATCGTACAGTATACTGCACCTGCTGCATAGAATAACATGCTATGAAATTCTTGTATTTCTTATCTTCTGTGATCATAAATTTCATTTTACATAGTTTTGCAAATTTTCAATATTATACAATTTCTTTCTTTTTAATACATTTCTATGATAAAAAATATGTTTTATTATTTAAAACTATATTTCGTTTTAGATTGAATAAGAAATCGTTTGACGAAGGGTTGAAAATGGCACTTACAGTCTTTTTTATAGTAGACTCTCGTTGTATTGTCATATGAACGATTTGATCTTCGCACAGATTTTCAATCATACCAGACTTTCATCATCATAGCCTACATAAATGATACAATATTATCTCTATTTTCCTCTCCAACTGAAAGTTTGGAGGCTTGAAAAAATGTTCTGTCTCCATCACCTTGTCTGTGGTAATACAACGGGAGTCTACTGTATAACAATGACATCTTGTGCTTCTTAGTTAAACTGATTTTCTTCTATCATTCCTTAATAATTTAAAGGAATTTAAATTATGAATCAGATAATACAAAGGTATATAAAACTAGAAGGCCATATTACCCTCTTTAAAATATTCCTAAATATCATTTAAATTTCAAAGCAAATCATGATAATCTGATCACCCAGTGTAAATTGCCAATTAACTGAGCAAATAAAAATTCATTCTCATAGTACATATGTTCGTAAGTTTGTTCAACTGACACAAAACAGTTCGTGAACTATTGTTCGAATAAATCAATAGACACGATTTTTCACGGGTTTTTCAATATACCATTAGTACACCTGTGTCTTACACCTTAACATGCACGATCTATATTGCAGCATCGATTTTATTGTAGGATCATCAATCACCGTGATATATTACTGCGCCCAAGTAATATTACGTTATCTATCGATGCCTTCTACCCAGGCGACAATTTTCAATTTTTTGAGATAAATCTTCTTTTGTAACCCCTCACCTGGAATGCATCTTTTCAATTTATCGCAAATAAATTCCTGCGCCTGTTCTTCCGGTTACTTAACCCTTTAATAGTAGCACACTGTAAAAAGAAAGCATCAGCATTTTACGGTATGGTATTTCCAAAATTAAAATTTTGCATTGTTAAAAATAGGGAAACATTGAAATAGTTGCTGATATTTCATTATACAATATTTCATGGCTACGCTACACTTAACCATATGTATACAGTACCCTCTCGTTATATTGCCGTATGATTTGATTTTCACACGGATTATCATAGTCTACGAAAATGATACGCTTTTGTGGGGGTTATAAGCGGGGTATAGTATCCAGGCATCTGGGGCAAGGACCGTTCACGTCAGCCCCACTGGCGACTTACAGTCGACGGTTCCCGAGACGAAACGCCATAATTTTTCCGCCGGCATCCGACACTTTTATCCCTCTTTTCCCCTCCAACTGAAAGTTTGGAAGCTTGCAAAATTTTAACCCTTTATAACCCCGTCAGCGGCAATCTAACAAGAGTCTACTGTATCTCAGAGGTATTGAAAAGTGGACTTGTATTGTTTTGAAATACGTGGCTTCAAATTTATATAAAGGAATGATTTTTTGTAAGGTACTAAATAAAATCTATTGAAAAATAAGAAAGTGAAATTATTTCCTAGCAGTTTTCAATAGATTTAAAAAAACCTTATCTTATATCTTTATTGATAAAAGATCCCATATTTTTGAATAACAATGTGTTCCTAATATTTCTTTCATTTCCAATCTCGTATGATATCGAAGACCATTGTACAATACATAGTTCAATGTGTTGACGTAGATTTTTGTATGGTATACAAAAAATATGTAGCATCCTATTTAGAAGATTAAAGGTCATCTTTGTTCCTTGAAAAATAGTGCAAGCATATCAAATTTACATGCACTACAGTATATTGGCAAAAAAATAATAAAAGCTTTTTCTTTTTTCATTTTCTTGTTATAGGTAGTAATAATTTATTTACACGAAAAATACAGACAGATATCAACAAACCCATTAACACTAGAATCACCAAAGAAAGTTAAATAAAATAAAATTATTTTTATCAATCAGAAAACGACAACGTACTGTACAACTGTAAAAGAGAAAAGTCTTTTTTACAAATACAACCTAGATTGGATTATTAGATTATTTCATTAGCTGTCAACGCGGACGAAAAGTGTCATTTCGAGAAAAAGGAATTTAAAATTTGATTATCAGAATCAAATTTTTAATACTTACAAATGAGAAATTGATTCACTGTGTCTCCGTTAATTTTTTGAAATTCGTCCGAATACTATATAGGCATGTTCTTGGAATGTGTATCTATCGAAATATGCGGAAAAATGGATTTTCCAACCATTCAGTATATACGAGCCTCTTAATAAAATAGGACTAGTTTTATTTTTAACAGTAACTTTATTTTTACTTCGTAAAAGGAGGAGGTTACTCAATTCGATCAGTATACTTTTTGTTTCATCTAGATACTATTATTAACCCCTTATGAACTACTATAACTTTGTGGTAACGTATCAAATGTATCATAAATTCAAAACTTTCTTTTTCTTTTTTTTACTGTACTAAGCGGATTAGATCAAACTTGACTAACAAGGAATGATACCGAACCCGAAAATTCAAAAAATTATGAAACATTGTAAATATGTAGATTTCCTTCTGATTAAAACACAATTTTCGTTTGCTGCTCGTTTTTAGTCTACGGCAGTGAAAATTGCCCTTAGAATTTCCACTGTTTTACATTTCTTGTTCTTTTTCTCTGAAACCGTTAGAAATAGCAAAAAACTTCATAAGCGAAAGTTGTTTGTCTTACGAGGGAAACTACCCAAATGTTACGCTCACTTATTAATTAAACTATGCCATCTTGCAGAGCTCGCCGAGCTGAACACGCTTATACCCCATTTTGGGGGCAGACGGCTAATTGTTTAAAATATATTAACAATTAAAGTTAGTTATTCCTTTACTCCAAGGTAGTGTTCATCCCGAAACCAGGAAAGGACAATTATGACTCGGCAAAGTCATACAGGCCTATTAGCCTCATCTCTTTCCTACTTAAAACACTGGAAAGATTGGTTGATAGGCACATTAGAAACGAGGTTCTGGTCAGCAAACCGTTGCACCACTCCCAACATGCTTATCAAAATGGCAAATCCACCAAGACGGCACTTCATAACCTGGTAGGTTTAATTGAAGGAGCATTGTCGAACGGTGAATCCGCCCTCTGCATCTTCCTTGACATTGAAGGGGCATTCGATAATACCCCTCACGATGCCATACAGGAGTCTGCGAGGAGATACAATATCGAGGATTCCGTCGTAAAATGGATCCACAACATGCTGATAAGCCACAGCAAGCCTAGGGGAGGAAACGGTGAGGGCCGATGTCGTGAGGGGCTGCCCGCAGGGAGGGTTCCTGTCCCCCCTGTTGTGGACCCTCGTGGTTGACGAACTCATACGGATACTCACCACAGAAGGTTTTGAAGTTCAAGGTTACGCCGATGACCTTTCTATCACGGTCAGGGGCAGACACCCTTTGGAATTAGCGAGGAGACTGCAAAAGGCAATCACACTCGTAGAAACATGATGTCAATCACACTCGCTTAACACTCGAGGTGAAATATCTAGGAGTAATACTGGATAAGAGACTCACCTGGAAAAGTCATGTGGACAAGCAGACCCGGAAAGCAATTAGCAACTACTGGGCCTGTCGTAGAATGTTTGGTCCTACATGGGGTCTCAAACCAAGGATGGTAAGGTGGATCTACCAGGCCATCCTTGAACCCGTTATTACGTATACCTCGATTGTGTGGTGGACCTCCATGAAGAAGGGGACACACAGAAAGACTATCGAGAGAATATATCGAATGACGCTGCTGGGGATAACAGGTGCAGTCCCCACCACGCCCACCATGGCGATAGGCATACTGCTTGACATCAAGCCACCTCACCTAGTGGTGATCGTGGCGGCTTGGAGAGCAGCCATTCGCCTACATCAGGCTGAAGAATGGTCGTCGTCGAACAACGGGCACACCACGATCCTCACGGAGTTGGAGTCGGAATCAACCCTGACCTAAGGTGGTGACCGCTGCAAGACGGTGTACATCTTCAGCTACAACTACGAGATAGACAGGGAGAAATGGCTGGAGGACCCAAACAGTATTCTGACCCCGGGGGGGGGGGGGGGGCTCGTCTGGTTTACAGGCGGCTCCAAGACCAGATTTGGAACCGGGGCCGGGATGTCGGGGGCGAGCCCAATGGGTCGATATAACCCACAGACTGGGCCATCACGTAACAGTCTTTCAAACAGAAATGTTTGCTATCTGGTCCTGTGCGAAATACATCTTGGATAGGGCACACTCAGACAAACACATCTACATATGCAGTGACACCCTCGCTGCGCTTAGCGCCCTCCACAAAGTGGAAATTGGATCTAAGCTAGTCAGAGACTGTGCACTGACCTTGGGACGGCTATCTCTGAATAACAGAGTCAAGCTGCTATGTGTACCGGGTCACGCTGGTATTGCAAGTAATGAGAAGGCCAACGAATTGGCACGACTGGGGGCGTCAAGCTCTCAGCCATACCCCTCGTACCCTATTGGAGTCTCAACCAGCGCGTTAAAGGGCCTAGCCAAGGAATGATTGAACCAGGAATTCACCGCCCGTGGGCCTAGTGACAGGACACTGGTACACGAGGAAACACCTTGCACGCATGGGACTCACAGAGGAGTTGACATACCCAAGGTGTGAGGAGATGGATGAGATGCAGGGAACTAAGGGCTCTAACGATAAGATCCAGGGGGCCTCAGAACTCTTATCGTTAAGCATCTCGGCTGGCCTGGTGCCGGCGCTTCTGAACTTCGCAACGGAAGCCCAGCTGCCAAGGCACAGACAGTATGGAGGCTGCTTTGCGGCCCAGGTACAATGGTCCACAAGGACTGAGTGCCCGGTTAGCCTCAATCTGCAGTAATAATAATATAGTTATTCCTTACATTGAGAAGTATGACAAACTTGCACATACAAACGATTAGCTCCGCGGTTAAATACATGACTCGCAATCTGAAGGTTCACGGTTGAGATCCTTGGTTCCCAACATTTTAATTTTTTTTTTTTTTTAGATAATTTGTCTCTTTTTGAATAACTATTACAGCTGTGTTATAATCATTGCATTTATTAATAATTAATTACATACGTTGTAGTTTTTATAGAATTTAAGTTATGTTTTCTATCCAGTACGTATAATACATTACCATCCGCATTCGAAATTTACACACGTTTATTTGTTATTACACAAATAATTGTAAATAGATACTAGTACTTGTGTAACAACAAATAAACGCGTGTAAATTTCGAATGCGGTAAGGATGGTAATATTATACGTACTGGATAGAAAACATAACTTAAATTCTATAAAGGAGCTTCAGTTTTGATTTCAGCGCCATCTCTTTATTTTTATAGATATCAAATTATTATTTGATAAACAAGTAGATCAAAGTTGGAAGTTTTTCTTATACGTGTTTTTCAATTTTAAAATGACGACTGAAAAGATTACATATAGCCTCGAAGAACGTATGTTTATGATCGCATAGCGGTCAATGATTTCTTTCTCTGGGGTTATATCAAGGATAAAGTGTATAAAGTGAAGATTGGAAACATGGAACACTTCAAAAAATCACTGAAGTCATCCAGTTGAAAAATTGAGAAAAAGTCGATTTATATTCACACGTGTTTTACTCACTTTTTAATGGCCAGTACATACAGATAATGTTGTCTTCGGATCAAATTGTTTGAAACAAGGCTCCGCCACTTAGTTAGTGGTTACTAAGGGAAAACACTGAAAATATCTTTCATTAAATTTTCAACGTTTCTAAATAAAATGCAATTTATTTGAATTGAATCTCTTTTAGTTGTTCTTATAATGAATTTTTCAAAACTAAAGCTCCTTTTGGGCCACCCTGTATACACAGGGTGTGAAACTTGCCCATTCGTTGCTAAATTAACCTGCTACGCTGAAAGCAGATAAGTGCCACTGTGTCGGTCCCAACCATTCAACGCGGAAACACGTTCGGTAGAACAGCTGATTTCATGGTCGGGCCAGTGAACTCCCCTCGTTTATTGCACTTAGGTATGAATAATAGGCGAGGTGTTTTCTCGTCGAATGGTTGGGACCGATACACCAGCTCAATTTTTTTATTGTGCTATGCCAACGGGGTGCCGAGTCGTTCGTTCGCGACCTACGTCAGGCCCGGTTTTCGTAGTCGACACTGCCGTCCCTAAGCCCGCGCGCTAGACGCGCTCGGATTGATCGGTGTATTTTTTTAATAACTCGAAAACGAAGCCTTAACCAACATTTTGGTAAAGGAAAAAGTTTTTTAGAATCACCTTTGCAGTCATCCCTCTTCGGCTGTCGAGGTAGTCGCGTGACACCCTGTATACAGGGCGCTTCTCTCATTACGCATGCCAAAGGAGATGCCGACCATAACTTGAGAGCCGTTTTCTATTCACACGTATGCCTCTACACGGCCGCCTGTCGCAGCTGACAATGAGACATGTATCATTGGACATGTCTGTGTCCAAGCAGCAGACGGCTATGTGGATGCGTACATGTGGAAAAAATAGTAGTCAGGTAGCAGTCTACATTAGCTTTGATTTGCGTAACGAGCGAATCACCCTACATTTACGCAGAAGAATTTGAATTGATATTTATATTATTATTCATATTTCTTAATTATATACTAAATTTTATAATATTTAATAACAAAAAGACATATATTATTTTTTTCTAAATTACTTTTAATATTAACCCATGGCTGGCACACTTCACCAGAATAACATGACTGGCAGACTGGGACGTTTAAAACTCCAGCCAATAAAATATTTCTTACTAATAATAAGAAGCTTCTTACGAAAAAAATTCCTAGACAATCTTTGAGTTGTTTTAACGTATTTTATAGTTAATTTTAGTAAAATTAAATATTGAATATGAGAAAAAAATTGAAAAACGTAGAAAAATCGAAAAAATGACAGTTTTCACAAAAAAATTTATAATTTTTCCAAATTTTCATATAAAGAGATAAAGTTTTAGTTGGATACTCTTCAGATTGAACATTTTAAGGGAAAGAATAGTACAAAAGTCGTGGTTTCAAAAAAAGTATTTATATTGAGAATTAAAGGGAAGAATTTTAGCCACAAAAGAAAAGAAACTGAATTAGCCGGGATCGTCTCATACCCCACAGTGCCGGCTAAGTGCTTCCTCTATATCGCCATTTTTCCTATGGAAGCCTGATTTGATCATGACTGTACACCATTATAATCTACATGTATTGCAGTAAGTAAATTATAAAATAATAGAACAAATAGTGTGTTTTAATTACTTGTTATGATTTTAAAATATGCAAATATCTTTAAAGCCACTTTATTAATTGTCATCATAAGTATAAACAGTTTGAGTTATAGAAGGTTAAAAGTCCATTTATACAATGAAGTGTCAAAAGAACTTCGTCTTCAGACTATTTATACATTCGTAGATATCGATTTGTACCAATTTTGATGAAACATCCTGTATAATTTGAACCTAGGTGATTTCAAATCGACTAATCAGTGGTCAGAGGTGGTTACACTCGGTGCAGTGTCCACCTCGACCTCTGATAACCCCGGATAATGGAAGACGGTTCGGTAGCTATAGGTGAACTTAATGCATTGGAGAATTTGTGCTGAAAATTTCAGGGCGCGGTATCTCCGATAATAAACATTATAAATATTACAATTATACTGTTGATACTTATGCATATGTGTATTGTCTATATTTTTTTATAAATGTTACATTTTTTGCACATTTTATATATTTTTCTTATATTATAATATCAGTGTTATTTGTTATAGATGAGATCAAATTATAGCAAACATATTAGCCAATGGCAGATTGTCTATATAAAAAAAGTTCAATATAAATTGAAAATTATATTATTAATAAAACTTAAGGTAATTATTTAGAATAATTTCACTGATTTTTGAATGTCATCGTCTAAAAACAGGAACTTTTATTTTATACTGGAAGAGCCGTAGCCGTCGCGAATATTATGGAGGAGCCGCCACTGATATTAATCCTTTAAGTACTAAATACTTTTAAAGAGTAGGTCATTCATACGTTGAGTTTTCTACTGTCTTTGAATTATTGTCAAGAAAACATTTGACTTTCAAAATCAATTTTTTAAACAGTTTAGTGTATAAATATCATGTAATTATGATGAAAAATTAGTATTATTAACTATATATTTTTAAAAATTACTTACTATCTATTTGTTTCTTTATTTATTTCTGAATAATTTAAGGTTTCAATGATTAGAAGTGACTTCTTTCGAATTTTTTATTTTGAAAGTTGAATTATAATTTGATTATTATTATTATTATCATCTGTTTTTAAACATGAAAATTGAAAATAAAATATAGATTTATTTGAATAATAGTAAATCTATCAGATTTTATTAATTTTTTTTATTTACACGTTAACCCTGGAACGACCAATCATGAATGGAGCACTAATTTTAATTCAATTTTGTATTTCATATCATTATCATTTTCTAAATTGTACACTGTTTCCTTAAAAATTATTCTTCTAATACATGAAACCCTTTCATTAAGAAATTATACATTTAATTTTAGGTATATGTTTTATAAGTTTGGATCACTGTTGACCCAGATTCCGTTCTTCAAGAGTTAAACAGTAAAACTATAAATCAAACTTGAATTATAGCTAAAACTAATAATCACACCGCATAATGCTATGCGAGTGACATTACGATAAAATTGATATGCCAGGGTTAAAAAAAACCGTGACAAGAAATGAGTCCTCGACAATATACACATGTATCCATTAGTGACATTATTATCGAAAATTATGTCAGTTCTTATCAAATTGTTAGCACTGTGTTCTTACTTGAATATTTTCTACAAATGAATGTCCCACTTACTATACGCCTTTACGCTCCCATAGTACCGAAAGGGTTAATTGAACCGAACAATATCATTTGAATTCCGTGCTACCTTGAGAAATGCAAACAACGCCATTGATTACAATTGCTCTACAAGCAACGTAGGTACATTGATATGTAAGTTTCATTCCATCATTTTCGGAGTGCACATCTAAAATAACTACATATCTGAAATAACAAGTATATACGTTTTGTATTTTGTTTTGTTATTGAAGAAGATATTGTTAACTGCCAAGCATGCAATAAATAAATTCTCTATGATAGATTTAATTATTGTGAATTTATAGCAAAAAGTAAATGTAAAAGTAAATTGGATTTTAACATAACGATCCGAAATATTCATCAAGTCTTATTGAGAAATGGTTGATCAAATGTATGGTACCCTATCATTCCATTATGGGAATCCAATATTTTGTACCAATTTAAATTTCAGAAGCTACATTACAATTTTTTGTTTTCATAAAATAGCATGAGTATTAATGAAAAGCTCGAAATGTCTGTACTATAATTTTATTAAATCAACACAATTTGTAATTTTTAATTTTTTATATGATTTCCGTGGCTATTGATAATGGTATCAATTCTTGAAAGCATGTGGCGGTGTATAGAGTAGCAACTTTACCGACGCGGAAAGTGCATTTCCGGTAAGTTTGCACAAGATGAAAAAAAGGAGCCACATACTTCCGGGGCGCGCAAGGATTTTCTCAGAGAAGGAAAACGCCTTCTTCTCACGCGAACCGTCGAAGTGTAAACATCTTAGTTCATTGTAATTTAGACAAAGTGCGCATAGTTCCACAGTTTTTTGTGTGCGATGCCAAACATTTAATAGCTAATTAAGTTTGTTCATAGTTTGAGTTTAGTTCAAAACAGTTATGTGGCGCCCTCGATCCTCGCGCCATCTAGCGGTCACAAAAGGAAGCAAACCTTCCAACCGCGTCCTCTTTTCTAGGGTGCTCGGGGCCTGACGCCCTCGCTTCAATGCACCCCCATTTTACCCTTTACTCACTCTGTACTTTTCCGGCAACGCGATCGGAAGTAAAAGACACGTGTCTTCCCTACTTCCATCGCCATCTTGAATATCGCGAGTCTTTGTTAAATAAAAGTATCACAACGTAATCATTCCATCTTGTGTTTTATTTATTCATTGACATTAGTGTGGTGCCCGCGCAATCGCATCTCGCGTGGCCCCTAAAGTTATAAGAATTTGCAGCTAGTGCACTCTGCAACACACAAGTTGAACCATTACCGTGTTGATTCTTTTTCCTCGACGGATAAGACAGATTAATCTCGCGTGAGTGTGTAGTCAACGCTACAAGCATAATTAAAGTGCTGTTATCTATGTACATACATCTTTATTGCCGGTGCACTATGCTACACTTCCTAAACATTGGAGTAACTAGGTAGGGGCTACGATAGGGCTGACTCCCTCAAAAATATGGACTGGCTCTTCAGCATTGTAAAATTCTAAGATTCTAAGGTACGAAAATCATAAAATTTTGAAATTCTAAAACCTTAAGATTCTAATATTCTGATACTCCAATACTCCAATACTCTGGTGGGGTATACTTCCGAAAGGCCCCATCACCCCAGGACAACCAAACTTCGGATTTATAGTAATTGAGGGACGAGAAATCGAATGAGACCATTTTCAGAACTGGCAAATAAACCGTTCTCGAGATATACGGGGTATTCTAAAAGTGCGAAAACCCCCTATTATCTTGATAAGAATGCATTTTCACGGAAAATGACTAACCTAACCTAGGTTAGGGTTAGGGTTAGGGTTAGGTTAGACATTTTGCGTGGAAATGAGTTCTTATCAAGATAATAGGGGGTTTTCGCACTTTTAGAATACCCTGTATATCTCGAGAACGGTTTATTTGCCAGTTCTGAAAATGGTCTCATTCGATTTCTCGTCCCTCAATTACTATAAATCCGAAGTTTGGTTGTCCTGGGGTGATGGGGCCTTTCGGAAGTTTCCCCCTCTAGTGCTCTAATTCTCTGAAATTCTAATATTCTAGTACTTTAGTACTCTAACACTTCAATGTTCCAATACTGTAGTGCTCTGATACTCTGAAATTCTAATATTCTAGTACTCTAATACCCCAATACTGTAGTGCTTTAATACTCTAAAATTCTAATATTTTAGTACTCTACAGTCCCTGGCCATCGAATAAGGACCGCGTACGAAAATTTCACTTTTATGGCTATAATAATATGTCATATATGGAAGATTGTCTTTGTTCATTCAAATTGTTACTAAATACATTGATAACCAGGTATACATAGCAATAGATTTGTTACTATTGTGATGAAAATAAAATTATCTGGGCGATGAGCGATTAAGGGCCGTGCGAGTGTTTGTCTGGAGCCTACTCAAAGGACTTATTTACAACTCTCCAAGCACCACATTATCTGAGTTAAAAACAAGAATTACAAATATTTGGGAAAATAATGAAGATGTAAAGCATATGATCAAGCAATGTATACGGAGCATGCCGGAAATGATACAAACTGTCATCAAAGCAAAGGGTGGAAATACAAAATATTAACATGTGTTAATAATGTTATGTACAGTAGTAGTGTATTATGTTAGTAGCTAATAAATTATATCATTACAATTTGAACAGGCCTTTTGATTTTGCGTAAAACGTGAAAAATGCTGAAAATTTGTAGTGGTCCTAATTCGATGGCTAGGGACTGTAGTACTCTAATACTCTAATACCCTTTAATATTCTAAGCTTTAATATTCTAATATCTTAATATTCTATTATTTTAAAATTCTTTTGATTTGGCCCATCTTAAAAAAAGGTCCTAGTTGCACCAATGTTCCTAAACATATATTTTGTACAAAAACATCTTTAACGTATTAAACAAATTTTAATTAAGCGAGTGTTTTGATAAACTAAATGTTTTCAAACGAATATAAATTAGAATAATTACCAAGTATCTCACGGCACAGAGTAAGTAATATGTATGTATATTCCAAACAATCTAATAGCGCGAAAGTTGTATTTACCAAATTTACTATAATCTCAATATTTTACTGAGAAAATGAAAGTTAAAAATTGGAGGCGTCCATAATGAAGTAGCAGGATACTATAAATTCTCTGTTCTGTAATGGCTATCGCAATTACGTACGCTAAACCTATAAAGTATATAAAGAATGAAGTAGAACAAAGAATACATGATAAAGAACTTCACAATAAAATCCATTTAATGAGTTCTTTTTGTAATGAATCAGAGAAAATCGATATGCGATACAATAAAAGGGTAATCGATTCGGTGCCCGAATACTGTACTGTTGTAATCAAATTCAAAAATTATATTACTAATTACATAAGCTTTCTTCTAAATGAAGTGTGGAACATAAATAATAAATTATTATAGTTCATAATAATTTAATTAGCTTAACCCTTGAACAGCGGGGCCTAAGTGAATCGTGCTCCAAACTTATAAAACGTACAGAAGTGTCTTATCCTAAAGTTAAATGTATAATTTTTAAATGAAAGAATTGTATATATCGGAATAATATTTTTTCAAGGAACAGTGTGAAATTTAGAAAATGAAAATAATATTAAATACGAAATTTAATTAAAACTGGATCTCTCTCCATGGTCTGTCATACGAGGGTTAATTTATGTTTCACTAAAAATATTAGATATATAAAAACTCTTTCTGTGAATAATGTTATAGAATTTTTTATATGCTGAAAAATATGTACGTATATTGTATTTGCTGTGATCACATCTAATGAATACTGGTGTCTTTTAATTATGTATATTTAACCTCTAATATTTCTTTCCTTAAACTGTATTTTAATTATTTGACTAAAATAACATTAAACATCCGATTTGATTAATTTATTAAATTATGAAGCAGGTCACTTGAATAATTAATATGAATTGTAATTTATTAATTAAAAGAATATAAAATATTCATATTGATTTTAAAAGAGATATTAAATTGAAAATTTAAATAAATTATTAACGAAGGAATTAAAAATCTGTTCTGATAGAAATTTTGTGTTGTATCAAAAAGTATACAATCGTTGAACTACTTATTGTTAGATTACAGTTCAAGGATTTGATTATTCAAATTTTTGGTCTTACAATTAATGATTATTATATGTAAGATAACACTGAAGTCTAAGTGGTTATGCAGAAAAGCCGTATAAATGTTTATTTAAATAAATATTTTAGTGTTTCTATTAATCGTAAAGAAAAGTTTATTGTATAATTTGTAGTAACAGAAAAATTTTTTTGTCATGGGATCGTCTGCTAGATTCGTGGGGGGGGGGGGCAGACGATCCCTATCCCAGACATTTATAACGCCACTTTTCGGAACTTGTATGCAGGGCGACCACCAACGAGGACAGTGCTGATCCCGCAGCCACCTGGCGGTCGCCAGCTCCAGTTAAGGGCGTCTACTAAACGCCTACAAATTGAATAATAATACTCGTTTTATACAATGTGTACAAAAGTTATTTTTTGAATTTACGGGGCAGAAGTATGGGGGTGGAAAGAGTGGAAGGAGATAGAATGGTTACAAGAAAGATTCCTAACATGGACAATAGGACTGGATTGGTGCAGCCCAGGGTACATGGTGAGAGAAGGGTTCCAAAGGCAAAAACTAACAGTAAAAGCAGGGAAATTAGCCTGGGCTTTTGAAAGGAAGCTGTGGGAAGGAAGGGGAGGGGAATTGACGAGAGAATGCTGGGAAGAATTTATAAGAAGAGAAACAAGGGAAGAGGAAAGGAAAAAGTTTTTTATAGAAAGAGGAATAGAAATACCGAACCTAGAAAGAAGAAGATGTAATGGGGACATCTCCCATCGGTTATGAAGAAATGGAAAAGGCAGACAAGCTGATGCAAGAGAGTGGAAGGTGGGAAAAGATAATGAAGTCAAGGTACATATAATAGATGATATAAAACAGTTAAGAGTCCGGGAATTCCAGGATACCTGGAAAAAGGATGGAAGGAAGAGGGATGGAGAAGGATAGCTAGATTCAGATTGGGGAACGAAGTGAAAGAGGCAAGATACTGGGAAAGAGAAGAGTATAAAGTGCAGGATATGTGAGTGGGAAAAAGAAACCTGGGAGCACGTCTGGGAGGGATGCTGGATAAGGAAAGAAAGAAATAAAGGATGGCATGAAAAAGTAAAAAAGATACTGGGAGAAGACGAGGAAGGAGAAAAATGGATGAAAGAGGTAGAGGAAATGAGAAGAAGAGCAGGGGAAGCAGAAGAGAGAAGAGTGAGTACATAAAGAAAGAAGAAATAGGAGTATAGTATGGAAAGGAATGGAAGAAGAAGACAAAGAAAAAAGAAGCAGAAGAATCAGAATCATGCTGCAAATGGAGCTAGGGAAAAAAGTGGAAATAAGGAAGCTGACTGAAGTGACAGGGGAAGGAGGAAGGAGAATCATCCTAACGGAGCTAGAAGAGGAGGACGATAGTAGAAGAATACTGTGGAGAAAGAACGAAATATGGGAGCATTGGAATGTAAGCGTAGAGGAGGATCTGTCAAGAGAGAAAAGGAGAATGAGATGGAAAATAAGAGAAAAAGGAAAGAGAGAAAAGAGGAAATGGAAGAAGAGTCGAATATAGCAATAGGAAGCTATGGGTGGACGGCGAGGAGTGGAAATGGGACGAAAAGGAAGGAGAATGGAAAATAAAGTAAGGAAGATATAGAAGAAGAGGAAAGATGAAGAAACGAAAAGGGGCAACTAAAAGGAAAGGAAAGAAAAGAAAATAAGAGGGAGGCTCAATCAACAGAGAAAACTGAAACTACAAATTATAATTTAGGTTAAAGTTAATCAATAGTGGAAACCAGGAGCAAGAGTTTAGTTTAGTTTAGTTTAGCTTAGATTAGTCTAGTTTTGTTTAACTGTTTATCTAGAAGTTAGGACTTTGAGTTAAAATTTATAATTTTTCAAGTTAGGATATGATTTTTGATACGATTTTGTTTATGACTTTGTTTTTGAATTTTTTCTGATTTTACTTTTTGGTTTTATATTATTGGGGAATATATGAAGTTAAGTTTGTTTGTTAAATATACAGGGCATCCTAGCTTAAGTGTTATAACTCCGTTATTCCGTAACTATTAATGATACAAAAAATTATTGATATGGAAATTACATGGTAAAATGGGGCCTATGTTTTGTCCGAAGTGAAAAATCTTTTGCATTATTAGTTTAAGAGATATGATGGTCAAGTTTTGTTTTTTAAATAGAACCATATATTTTTTTTCAGGTCATGTAATAGTGCTTCTCATTAATAAGCTTTAATGTATACACTCGATTTTAATTAGTTTTCAAAATAAAACGTTTACAAATTTTCCGATTTTCAGTAGATACGTCTCGGTTTGAGTGGCAAGTCGTAAAAGCGGCCCTATTGTTGCGGTAAGTGCGGTTATTCTTTGGGTCTGCCGTTCCTAGTGTAGACCCCGCTATGGCACTTACCGCAACAATAGGGCCGCTTTTACGACTTGCCACTCAACCGAGACGTATCTACTGAAAATCGGGTAATTTGTAAACGTTATATCTTGAAAACTAATTAAAATCGAGTGTATACATTAAAGCTTAATGAATTCGTCTTGAGAAGCACTATTACATGATCTGAAAAAGAATATATAGTTCCATTTAAAAAACAAAACTTGACCATCATATCTCTTAAACTAATAATTGCAACAGATTTTTCACTTCGGCCAAAACATTGGCCCCATTTTTAACCGACTTCGAAAAGGAGGAGGTTACTCAATTTGATCAGTATTTTTGCTTTTTTTTACCATGCAATTTCTATATCAACAATTTTTTGTATCATTAGTAGTTACGTAATAACGGAATTATAACACGTAAGCTGGGACACCCTGTTTGTAAGGTTGGGGAACGCTCCTTAAAAGCGCCACGCAATCCCGGCAGGGAAGCGTCAAATAAATCTATCTATCTATCTAAGTTATTTTTCAAATTATTTAATTATTATGGTTCCAGAGTTTTAACTCAATAGAATAAATTCTCATTATATTGCCGCAGATGAGGCTTTAAGTGACATTTTTATAAATAATAATATAGCAAAAGCTCATTCTATGCAACACTTAACGTATTCGGGCCTATTTAAATAAACTCATCACCAATGGGTAATTAAGGGGAGATCTAATGAGGGCTACAACCATGAGCCCCATTATAAGCCTCCCATTTACTACAACGAATATTATATAAAATCTTTTTTTAATGCTTAATTTTATATACCTTTGAAGGTGTGATAGCCTCGGGTCCCAGACATCTTAATCCAGTCTTGTCTATACCAATGCGCGAAATTCAAAGAGGTCAAAAATCGTTGAAGAGTAAAGAAGTCGACTATGCAGCAATATAACGAAATTCTACTAGTAAAACAAAAATATAAGGCTAGACACCATGTTTTAAAGACACAGCTTGTATAACTATCTGATCCTCTAGAAAGTTTAATCTATTGGTTACTGATGGCAGGAGTGGGAGCGGCAGTGGAACACGACACGGTTAAAAGTGCAAAAGTATTTATTATATAAAATATATGATGAAATGTGATTACTCGTACAATGATACGTTCCGACGTGTCCGCCATGCGTTCCGGAAGTAGAGCTATTACAATCGAGCGATCTTAGCTACAAATCGGTGGGAAATCCACTAGACAGTTGGCAACCATTACGCGCGCGTCGTTCGCCGGTAACAGTTACACAGTAAGTTTTATTTTTTAAAATAGGCTCCTTTTTTGAATTATGTAACGAAATCATAAATGTCTTTCACGTAAAATAGTATTGACTTAGTCTCAAAATATACAGATAGTATTTTCAAGAGTCCCTTAAACCCTTATTGCGGTGAACGATTTGAACTCCTAGATCAAAGATAAACTGTCGATGGAGTCGCATTCCGAACGATGTATTATACTAGAACACACGTAAAACTCGAAGTAGCCATCTTGTGGATAGAACAGATTTCTCTGCTCCTGGATAACATTCGCCCTGGATAAATCACCCAACAGACAGTTACAGAGTTGAATTGGGTGGTTCTATCTCACCCACCAGATTCCTCCGACATTTCCTCAACAGATTATCATCTCTTCCACAATATGGCGAGCACTATGTAACAATATATTGTATATATGTATAGAAGCACTCTCGAAGATACATACTTATGTACACTGCCCATGTATTTTGAAGTTAAGTCGACACAGTGTTACATAAAGGACCTCTATAATCCAATTAAATGGTGGAAGGAGATTATTAAATGTAATAAAGCCTATTCTGAGGAATGAATGTCACTGTGTATATATTTATCCAAACTGTTGCATTTGCTTCTAGTAACATAAAGAAGAAGAAGAGAAATTTCCGGGAAATATGATATATGTATGAGAGCCAGTGGCTTTCAAAAATATTCCTTCACCTTTTAAAACAGAATAACTTTTTTAACACCTTGAGTCTAAGAAGATTTTTGAAAGTCTATAAAATTTTTTAAAACTGCAAAATGTGTATATTTCAATGGGTGGATATTAAGACCAAATTAAATTTCTGGGATCCTGGGGCTATTAAATCTTTGAGGACTCTCTTGGTAGATAAACTTGATTCAAAAATTGAAATTTATTCGTAAAGAGAATGGGCAACAATAAAAAAAGGTCGCTTAATTTTTACATTTAAATTATACTTTGAATAAATAATTATTTATAGAATATACGTCCAAATAATTAATTTGTTGCTCATAACATTAGCTGTTTTAACGTTTCAGATTCTCATTTCTGCAATTAACATTTTTTGTACTATTTTGAACAATAACAGAATTAAAATTAAATAAAGTATTGTATTATTACATCTTCAAATCTTCATGATTAAATTTCGTTTATGAATGAATATCAACTAGAGTTACGCAATACGTTTAAGATTCAAGCGGTAGATATACCTCGTTCCAGTCATACTGGAGAATCGCTTGGCGACCTGAAGCCATCCTTCGATAGGGTGTGACTACGAATTTCCATTTCCTTTTCCGGTAGAAAACATTCGCTGCCAAATGGTGGCTGCGGAATGAATATCGACAGTGAAATTCTATTCTCGTTTCGTATTTGCACAAACTTTACTCTCTTTACCGAGGCAATACCAAACATTTAACTAAAATTTTACGTGCATAAATGTTCTATTATTCTAAAGTTTACATTCGCACCAATTTTTATAAACCAATATAAATAGTGTACTGTTAAAGTGTAAAAGTGAAATTAATTTATTATCTATAGAGTACATTGTATGTTAATAGAATAAACGTTATATAAAAACTTGGAAATAATATGTTATTCATTTATAACAAATTGTTACAAGAATTAAATGAAATTACAAAATTTTTAATTGCAAATTGTTTATTTTATCTATAAAAATAACATCATATTTTATCAAAATTTAAAAATAACATAATTGATACATCTATTTTTCATCTTTGGTAATAAAAAATCTTAAGTATTTCGTAATATATATATGTAATATATCTTTTATAAAATAAACCTTTGTACATACATCATCTTATGTAAGTCAAATGTAATAACCAATTTTCACAAAAAATGATAAAAAATATCAAAACACAGTAATACTGAATAAATGGTAAACAACGTTGTAAATATTCCACATGTTTTGTACACTTAGGTACGACAACGTCCTCTTCCCAGTGGAAGCTTGACATTCTTTACGTCTTTCTTTGGTGTTTTAGCTTCTCCTTCTAATGGCGGGAAATCAGTTACATTTAAATAATTAATATTTTCCTTTATTTCATTCATAGCTAATGATGTTGTTTTAGGAAGGCGTAATGGTCGACCAGTTAAAATTGCATTGTTTGATGGTGCATTGAGTTTGCTGTGATCAATGACATCTACTCGCTTGCTCTCATTACGTCGTCGTAATTCTTCTGCATAACTTCGTTCAGACACTTTTCTTCTATGTTCTTCAGTCACTCCATTCCATTCAATCACTTTTGACTGATCACTGAGACTTATGAGTTGCAGCTGAGTATCAATGCCCTCCTGTTCTGCAACTTCTTGATAGACATAATCGATTGTTTGAGCAATAGGGAAATGTACTCCTTCGACCATTGGTACACCAAGAAATTCACAACAATAATCGCATATTGTGAAACCCCATCTTTTTATTATAGACATACTGCAGTACTGAGATGAGCCATCGATACATTTATGAAAATCACATTCGAGATTACAGACAGACAAGAAAGTATCTTTTCCAAATTCATTTTCAGCAACTACTAAAGGTATGGTGCAATCGTCTACACTTTGTGTAGCAGTATTTCTCAATGAGCCAAAAAGTGCTTCCAATGAATAGATTAGAAAATCATCCGAAGATACTCCAGCTGCATGAGTCATTTTCGTTAATAATGATTTTACTGCAGGGACTAAACCTTTTGATGTAAACAATGGGGGCAATTTGTTTCCAGTTTGATTATTTTTCAGCAGTGCAATCAATTTGTTATACATAAGTAAGAAGTCGTTTTTTCCTTGGGGAAGCTCCACAGGTATTCTATGGGTCTGCTGGCTTATTTCAATTGCATCTCTTTTCCATCCTAATGGTATCTTTGAATTGATAATTTCATGATATATGTTTTCTATACCATTTTCCAAACTAAATTCTCCTACTGCAAATTCTGCAGGGCAAAAATCATATTTGTTGATTCCAATTACTCTTGTGAAGAACCAATTTACATGTATGACCATAAATTTTAATTTTTCCAAATCTGTAATTAATTATAATACATTTTTCTTTTCCCTAAATATATGAATGTAATATGTTAAATACTTACTCTTATGTTTAATACTCATGGTAATTATGGATTCTATGTACTGAAGCATATTTTGATGATACTCTTGCTCTCGTTTATCAGCTGCTGCAACCTCCTCTACACTCTCTCCAAGTGCTGTTTTTTTTGTTAAACTTCCTTGAGCCTCAATCTTACTATCTTTTGCTCTTTTATTATAATAACCTTTTTCTTGTGAGGAAAGATTCTGCATTAAATATAAGGATGTATTTATGTATATATTATCATATTAATTGTTGTCATTACTAGAAAATATTGCTTCATTATATTTGTATAAATGTAATTGGATTAATCTACTTCTTGTATTTAATGTAGCAACATTTGTGGAAATGTATAGATCAAAGAACAACATTCAAAATAATTCAGTGATTTTTCTGTTTATTAAATAGCATTTCAAACTTAACCAGAACCTACATTAATCATTTTACATGTTTATTTATGTAATAATAAAATCATTTTGAAATCAAGGAGAGAAGATAAGATATTTAAGTTTCATGGTAGGCTATATCTTTCACAGTTTTTTGAAAAATAACTATGCATAAATAATTCCAGTTTAAAAGATTTAAGTATTAATTGGAAATATATAAACATTCTATTTTATGTATAGAATAGACTTGGATCACTGTAGCATTTGTAGCCATTGTTTTATTTATTCTTAGGGCTGTTTCATTAGAATAAATTAATAAAATTCTTTCTTGACCTAAAAAGCAAGTCATAAAGCAGAAATAAAAAGTGCTTGAACATTTTTAAATTTATTAAATAGATGGAAATTATGCAGGCAAAAAAAACACAGGGAAGGAAAAATGATTAAAAAGAAAAAGAGGCTATCAAAAACAGAAGAAAATAAAGATTACATTCATAAAATTAAAAGAAATAAATAAGAAAAAAGCACATGAAGTAAAATATGCTGTAACCAAGAAAAACTGAAGAACAATATTGGCAGTTGACACTACTTTTGTGCAAGTATTATATTACTTATTCAACAACTCAAACCTATCATTCTTAATATGGATGTTTCGCATTACCAATTTTATAAGTGGTCACAAATGGAAATTTGTCTACTCAAAAATGATATTCTTGTGACCACAAATGATACAAAAATGTTTTGTATAATATAATGATACTTCAAATAATTATATTTAAAACATAATATTTTGATTTTTTGTATATTTTAAACTATAATATATTCTTCATTTCTATTCTATCTTTTATTCAGTTATGCATCAGTATATGCTAAAAAAATCATTGTAATAATAATAGTCTATCTATTGTATAGAACAACGAAACAACTTTCCATAATGCACTGATTAGATTACATTTTAATTTAACAGACACGTGGCTCGCACGACCTTCATGTTTTCAACGTGAAATTTCAAAACAGAAGTTACCGTTACAATGAACGTGTCAACATGTATTGTTTATTGCATTTAAATTAAGAAGATTCGAATTATAGATAAAGTTTCAAAGTTGGCCTTGATGGGGTCCTAAATTATATAAATATTGTTCGAAAATATGATGTAAAAGCGTTAAATTTAAAACTGAAATCAGACCTGCCATTCTTCGCTACACTTTATATCTCGTTGCACATCTTTTAAGCCTTCAGGGAACACTCTTCCTCCAGCTTCTTCCCGCTTCTTCCAGTCAAGCATAAAGAAATAGAAAGCATTCTTTCCTTGAGTCTTCTTCGACATTGTATTGCACGTGTACACCCTATTCCTGGTCAAACAATCAACTATCGAAATTGCGTTGTTGGAGTTCGATATACGGATCCTAAAAACCGGTAGCCGTCTAGCGGCGAACCACCCAAACTAAGCGGAAGTAACAGTATAGTTCCTTTTCCGGTACAGTTGTTATCGGATAAGATAGGGGATCATCAGGACTAGGAGACAAATAGTCGTTGAATATTCTTTTCATTTATGTATTGTTATGTTAGTGTTGAGTGTGATTCGCATTATTTTCAATTATAGAAAGTATGAGTACATACCATAATGTTTTATTAAAATGTTTCAATGGTTTTCAATATTTTTAATTATAACCAGTTACTTACTTCATATTGACTATAAGTAGTTATGTAAATAAATAAAACTGTAAAAGTATTAAATGTAACAAAGTCACAGGTTTGTACATAAAAATGTTAAAGAATATGTTTAACATGGTTAACAATAAAAATTGAAATGTTGAAAAAAGCTCAAAATTGTTATGCAATTTATAAGTAAGTTATATATTTTTTTAAAAGTGTGTTTATCTAGAATACGATAAGGTATGACTTCTTAATACATTGACTGTCATATCAATAACCGATGTCCGACGTCTCAAATTTTGTATAATTGAATAATTAGTAAAAGAAAAGAGAAGGCAAGGTAAAGGTTGAATAGTTGCAGTATGATATTAATAACAAAGTTACTAATTTAGAAGCCTACATTTGAAAATTAGCTGATCATATCCTTAATAATTACTATAGTTGTAGTATATCTGATTACATATGGTTTTTTCTACTGTGGCAGTAAAAGTTAAACTAGGCAACTACTTAGTCAATACATAATGCGTTTTCGTAAGATTTTTTCTTATAGGAGGCTTACATGCATAAGTGACATTACAGACAGGAAAACTATCGTACGTTAAATACATATACACTGTCCACTAATCACAAGAAGTCCCACGAGAATAACACAATCTGATTGGTCGCGCCCCACCTCAGCTCCCTTGTATTTTCGGTCATGACGGCCGAAGTGATCACATGTATGTACTATGTAATTAGGTTCGTATAAAACTAAGGGCTCAATCGATGTGTGCGTAGTATCCTCTCTTGCCCCTCTGCCGTCCCGCAAGACTTCTTGTCACCAGTGAACAGTAGATACAGCTATGACATCGCGTGATGTACTTAGCTGTTACGGACCCACTTACGCGCGCGTACGCAGTCTCCTAGTGAGAAAGAATCTCACGAAGGAGCATCAATAAAACTAAACAGTACAAAATACAGGATGTCCTAAGAATACCGTACAAATCAATATGTAATCGCAAATTTTTCTCGCAAAAACAAATCTAAAGTTTCTTTACTATTATACAATCTGCAACTTCGTTTTTGAGATATTTTCACCGATCAAACGCCGTAAACAACATAAGAAATTGAGTCAGTAGTCTCGGTAACCTGAGACCCAAAACATCGGATCAACATTAGGTTCAGTAACGTCTGGGAAAATTCGGGAATGAGATAGGAAACCATATTAAATAGAAGGGCCACGTGTGCAGAGCAGAATTAATTAGTGACGCCTGCAGGGACGATCCCTCATCAACCGAAGAGAACACATTGTACTTGTTCAACAATTGTAAGAAATCTACCACGGATCTCAGCGTTAATAAAATAAAGTTATTTTTAAATCTAAACAACGTGGTTTCGCCCGCAACAATATAAATAAATATAAATTAGAATATTAACTTCCAGCGCGCGTATTTTGAACTTCTAACATTTGAGCAGATAACCTATCTCGCATTGTCCTGAACCAGTATTCAGATGCGTGAAAAGGAATGGATGCACGAATAGTTTTTTATTGATATACATGTACAGGGTGTCCCAGAACTGGGGTAGGACCCGTGGAGGGACGATTGCTGAGGTCATTGTAAACAACTTTTTCCTTTGCCAAAATATTGGCAATTAATAACTCGAAAACGAAGCCTTAACCAACATTTTGGCAAAGGAAAAAGTTGTTTACAATGACCTCAGCGATCATCCCTCCACGGGTCCTACCCCAGTTCTGGGTCACCCTGTATAGTGTAGGTATACAGGGTGTCCGCGCTAAAGTGTGACAGGCGTTTTATTTCGTAACTATTGATGACACGAAAAATTGTTTATATGGAAATTGCACGGTGCAATGGGACCTATGTTTTGGCATGAACGAAAATTTATTTACATTATTAGTTTAAAAGATATGATGGTCAAGTTTCGTTATTTAAATGGAACCATATATTCTTTTTCAGATCATGTAATAGTGCTTCTCAAGACGAATTCATTAAGCTTTAATGTATACACTCGAGTTTAACTAGTTTTCAAGATATAACGTTTACAAATTACCCGATTTTCAGTAGATACGTCTCGGTTTGAGTAACAAGTCGTAAAAGCGGCCCTATTGTTGCGGTTTCTTATTCTTTGGGTCTGCTGTTCCTAGCGTAGACCCCGCTGTGGCACTTACCGCTACAATAGGGCCACTTTTACGACTTACCACTTTGTTTAGGATTAAACAAAAATGCAATAAATATTAAATAAATACAATTTAATTATTTATGGTGTAAGTATTACATACTATTTTTATTCTGTTCCAGGCAGTAGAAAGCAATTTCAACTTCAATGATCAAGATGACCGTAGGAAAGATTTTAACATGGATATCATATTCTCTGGTTGTAAGCGAGTGCCACAATCGAAAGGCGCACGACGAAGATGGCTCGAAGCTAATACGTATCAACGGTGACATAATCCTCGGTGGAATTTTCCCTATGCATGAGCAGGTAAATTTCCATCGAATCTTATGATAGATTATCTCAAATAAGCGACGAAAGTCTATCTATTATATTCATCGCTTCATTGTCCTAGGGAATTTCATTACTTACTAACTTTTTGGGAAAGGAATTAAACCGCTTATTACATTTCTGAAACTTTAGAAAGTTTCTGTTGGCTTTTCTCTTTCAAGAAGAGAAAGTTTTTCATTCTTTTACAAAAACCATCGACGTACGTATTGAGTTTCTTTTTCGAGGCACAAGTCACGAGGGTGCAGTTGTGTCCCTTCTTGGCTTATTTAGACAACGAATAGGACCGATAGAATCTATGGGTACGTGACGAATTCTTCGTTACTGACCTTTCTTTAGTCTGACTGTTTCTTTCGAGCTGTACGGACGTGCCCTTCCAAGTGCTAAAATAAAGTTTTTTATTTAAAGTATTTTCTGCTATTTTATTTTTTGTTTCACCACCTATTTCCAATAGTTTCTAATTGCTTTACGTCCACGAAATTGAATTTTCAGTTGTACTTTTAAACAGATGTAAGTTAATTTCCGCCAGATTCAAAAGTCAGTTCAGGGGGTGTATCCTTCAACGGTGGAGATTAGTTCGGCTGTAGTTCCGAATACGACCGGTCGCCGATCAAGATGAAATTTTGAGGGGAAGGGGGGAGGGTGGAGAGGATCCCAAATATAAAGTGGTATCTTCGGCTTCCTATTAGTTTCCGAGATATTAATTAAAAACTTTTGTACAATACATAGAATTTTTCCTATACAGACGTCTCGATGCGTTACGAACGCCTCTATATTAACTCCGATGGAGACGTCGAGTTGGGGGACAACGCGCTGATTGATTTTCTTTCGAAAAGTCAAAATTCCAATCAGCGTGTCCCCCGAAGATCGGTTCCACCCTCTCTAGCGCCCTTAGCGCGTCTTCGTCTAGAGAGGGTGGGGTGATATCGGTTCGTACACGAGAACCTCGAAAGTCCGGTTACGCCAGAGTTTTTTCATCCAGGTTGACCCTCGAAGGCTAGGGTACCGTTACGAAGTATCGAATTTTAATTTACCCTTCGGAAAAGCCAGTTTATGACATGAGCGGAGCTAGTGAGGACGATATTCCATAGCTATTAATAATATCTATTTAATCGTTAAATAGGATACCAAATACATTTCAAAGTTTTCGGAGGTGGCGCAAAATTAAAAATTTTCCTCTACTAAGAAGATCCTAGCTCGGGCGTTGGCAACCTATGATAAATGACCCATTTGATAATTTCAAGTAAACAATATTCAACGGGAATCAACATACCCATTGCGAATTAACTGTACTGCAGTTCACGAGTGACCGCACTTAACTCGCACAGCTCACTAGATCTAGAGAGATTTTTAATAGCGTGTGTGATTCCCCTTTACAGCTTGCTTCTTACTTTGCATTTACAACAATTTTTTTTTTTTTTTTCGAAAAATCATAGGAATTTCATTGTATCGTGAAACTTTACAATATCATCACTGGTTATAATCAGTTATCGTACGTCATACATTTCTGCCCACCATTTATATGATCGCAAAGTATAATACTGCTGTAATACCGACGTCCTGAATCGGAGAGGTCACGTGCCGTGTCTACCTCCTTAAACGCACGGTTTCAGACCATGAGAAACATAATAGCAAAAACCGTTTCCGTTTATCTCTTATCGTTTTTCTCCACAGAAAGACAGAGCGATGGACACACTAGAAAACCTATAGGAAAGATACTCCAAAAATTACAAAATAGTGTTTACATAGCAGACAAGAACGTCGTACATAAGATAAAATTACTTATAAACAGTCGAAGGAAGGAATCAGCAGAGTCATAAGAATTATTGGAAAACAGAAATAGTTGTACATAATTCGAAACCATACGAACTTTTTTTCTTATTTTAACGTACTGAATCCACCTTGGAAGCTATGCCCACATGTTTTGCAATACCTTGTATATGTGTTCCTCTCCCCTACATGGTCATTCTCGCAGGGAGCGCCTACAGAGAAAGTTATTGTGTGTTTGAGCCTTGTGGGGTTATAAACCCGCTCTGCCTTTTCCAAGCTCCTGCTTATGCCGGCCGATCTTTAAAAATAAAATAAATCTACTGTCCAGTAGACACCACCACCAATGGTGCCAGGCAAGGATGAACTGCCTTCTCATGGTTTCGCTAATTATTGAATCAGGTACCGAAGACCTAATACTTAACTCTTCGTCGACGTAAGAAGTTTTGTTCTTGGGTCGAAACAACTAACCTGATTGGGTTTGCAACTACACCTACCAGGTGCTTTACGCTTGTACCTACAGAGAGGGATAGGAGTCCGGTTGAGAACAGGCCTACGAAGAAGGAAGTGAACCCTGGGTACAGTGCCGGCGTTGGGGGAGGGACGCGGTCGGGCAATCGTCCAGGGCGCTACATCTGTAGGGGGCGTCGCAGCCCAGTGTCCCTAATATGCGAATATACCAATATGTTCTCATTGTCTCTTCTCTCTATCTACATCTCAGATGTAATATTACATATATGCTATATATGATGCAGCATTTAAGTCTACATCTTCCCTGACGCGGTTTTTAGCCCCTGAATGGGCGGCACGATAATTTTGCCCAGGGCGCCAATATTGCTAAAACCGGCACTGCCTGGACATCACCGTTTTACATAGGGAAGCCTGATTTGATCGCGAATATATTTCAACTTTACATACAGGGTGCCTCAGGTCGTGTAGTACAACCAAGTAGAGGGTGTTTCTATAATAAACAATAAGCCAAAAAACAGAAGAATAAATTTTGTCGTTTGAACTTTCGTTTTCGAAACACACGTTTAGGAATGTTATTTTTCATTATATATATTAGAGGATGCAATCTTTTAAGATAAAATAATGCATACAATATCGTCCTTTTATGACAAATAATTTTCTGTTGACTTTTTCCAAAAATTCTAATTCATTTTCAAGATATGTAAAAAAGACCAGTTTTCGGAGTAACACTTGATAGCGATTCCCAACCCTTAAATGAACAAATTAACGCGCATAAAAAATACGTCTCTAACATTTTCTGATGTACTGTAACATATCAGAGAATGGAAAAAATCGGAACTCAGTTTCTCGAAAATGAAAGCAGAAACCAAAAAATGTACTCTTTTTTTAGATTATTTTTGCTTATAGAATCTTTCCCTTCACGGTTGTACCACCCGATCTGAAACACCCTGTATAAAAAATTACATCAAAATAAAAAAATATATTGCTTATTTTTACGAAAAACTATATTTCGATTAATTATATTTTCTGTTTTTATATTCATATTTTAATTTCTTTTCTATAGAAATGTTATGGCTAAATAAAAAGTCCTATTTTTCTATTAGTTTTTTCTAATTTGTTATAAAATGGAAGGGTACATTAGAGAGACTAAAAGGATGCACTTATTCGTTCATTGCGTTTTCTTGTAGCTTTATGAAATCCTATCCTCAGGCAATATTTTTCTCTGAAGATAAAAGAAAGCCGTACTTGTTTTATCATCAAAGCTGCTTAAAAATCTGGACATTATACTGAAAGAAACGAAATTGGAAAAAAAATATCATAAAGACTGTTACATTTATCATAACCAGAGGAATTAGTATGAAAATAAAAAATTAATACTTCCTTTGATGAATTTTTACTGTAAAGTGGTTAAGATCACTAGCTTCTGATATTGATCCACCTCCTGCAGTAATTTGTCATTTTGTTCACAGACACTGAATTGATTACTTCTTCATGGTCACTGAGCTGCTTTTGATCTTGATTCAATAAAGTTCCTTCTTTTGAAGTTCTGTATTCCGTAATTTCTAAGATCGTTGGAGTCTTTCTCGAATCGACAAATGCTCTTATACTATTTTTAAAATTCAAAGGAGTTTGAAAATACATATGCAAATGGGAACCAGTAGCGTAACTAAGTAGGCACCAGAATAAATCTAATCTCCCTAAAAATATGGACCCTTATCATTTAAAAGATTTTAAAGTTTTTACATTTCATAATTTCAAAATTACATATTTTTAAAATTTCAGAATTCTAAAATTTCAAAAGTCCACAGTTCAAAAATTACAAAATTTCAGAATCTCAAAATTCCAGGTTATCAAAATTCCACATTTCCAATATTATAAAATTTTAGATTTCCTAAATTCCAGCCTTTCGAAATCACAAAATTCCAGATCCTAAAAATTTTAAGATTTTTACAATTACAAATGTAAATATTTAAAATCGTTACAATTACAAATATTTTCCGCCGTATCTATAATATTCGAAATTTTTCCTTACGACTTATTAATTACCAAGCTCGCCATACCGCAATCAAATCGTTACTGACAGCATCATTTGTTCGGGTATTTTTAATGTTGCGCCGCCTCTGAAAAGGTTGAAATGTATTTAGTATACTATTTAATGATCAAATAGGTTTTATTAATAGCTATGGAATATTGGTACAAATGAAGTAGAAATTATTTCATACTTTTCAGTGCATTTCGAAGTCGGTTGTATTTTGTGTTAAAAATTATTTTATTTCACACTTTTTAGTGGAACGAGCAGTATTTATAGGACGCCGTAAGGTGGTTTATCGTTCTTATTGGTTAATTGCAATAACGATAGTTTTTAACGATAACAAGTTCCATACAAATTATAACAATAGTTATTAATAATAACAAATTGCATAAATTTTTGCAAATGAGATATCGCGGAAATATCTCCTATTATACCGCAGTTCACCAGAGTTCATAACTGCGAAAAGACCAGTTTTCGTTCTTCACGCTTCTCCAGTGCGCATCTTCGCCCTGATTGGCGATACTTCCAAACGAAGTGGAAAGCGATTAGCAGAGAGCTCGCTGCGTTCCCCCACCATCTTTCAACCTGCGCGTCGCAGTTATGGACTCTGGTGAACTGCGGTATAGATGTGAAAGGTTTCATTGCAATTGGTACATGCCTTGGAGAGTATACATGTATACAAGAAACAGTAGAGAATCGGCGACTGCATGCTGACTCATTCACCGGTAGAGACACGTAGGCATACGTAGAATTCAATGTAGTAGTAACAATAGTTTTTCATGAATATCTCGGAAACTAAAGCTTTCCGTTAATTATGCATAATGAAAAAGTTGTGCGAAACCGAATCCTGTCCCCGACAACATATTAAAAGGTCATTGCAATCATCCAATCTCGACATTAAAAACTACCTGTATTTTGCAATAGCAATGAAAAAATGAAAAATTTTTTTTCAATGGGACCAATCAGAAGACACCCTACAAGATGTAAAAGGTTTCGTTCCGATTGAACACACAAAAAAAAAAATACATACTGATCGAATTGAGTAACCTCCTCCTTTTCGAAGTCGGTTAAAAAGGGAGTCAGAAAGCTTTGGATTAGCTGAGAAAGCTGGAACATAACAGAAAGGAGAAGAGAGAAAGGGATGGATTAGGTTAGCAAGTAAAGGTTTAGATAAGTTAATGAGAAAAGGTCAAGTTAAATTAACATAAAATTATAAGAATTGTACACATAATAATTATGTGAATGAATTGATCCTTTTCATGGTACTGAGGTTGGGATAAATAAATTATCATTATTGTTTTGAAACGTTAACAAAATAGAAAATATTCAAATCCAAAATAATAATTGAAAAAACGGTTAAACTTTGATTCCAGGGACATAAAATTATTGCCCTTTTTTTTTGCTCTTTAATAGTTTTTGACACGTAAACTCCATAAATGTAGGTCGTAACTTTAGGAAATTAGCGGTTCAAAAGTTATGAGTATGTAAAGTTCGCGTTTTTAGGGTATTTTACACGCTACTTTGACGCCATGTTGCTTCCATCTATTATTTGATTGGCCCGCATAGATGAGCTTTCAAAGTTCCTATGTATCATACTACCAACCTAAAAATTTTAAAGAGGGCCCAAGAAATTATTACATTTCAACAGTATTATTATTTCACGAAAGCGTTGCCGACCGCCTGACGGCGGTCGGATTTAAGTATATAGCCTAACCTAATCTAATACTTCCGCTTACCTTATTTAAAAATATATTGTTTCTTAATTGCCTCCATTAATGATTCCATCATATCGACTTTATTTTTGCGGCAAAATCGACGCCATAAATACTCGCACAGGCGGTCGGCGAAATCATTATCGTGGAAAACAAATTCAAATGAAACATTTGATTTATCCCGCCAAAATGGCCGCCGAATGCTCATCTATGCGGGCCAATCAACTAATAGATGGAAGCAACATGGCGTCAAAGTAGCGTGTAAAATACCCTAAAAACGTGAAACTTTACATACTCATAACTTTTGAACCGCTAATTTCCTAAAGTTACGACCTACATTTATGGATTCTACGTGTCAAAAACTACTAAAGAGCAAGAAAAAAGGGCAATAATTTTATGTCCCTGGAATCAAAGTTCAGCCGAAAAAACATTATGGTAAAAGCACTAAATTAATTTGTATACTTAAAAGTTTTGTTCTTGAAAAAAATTCAAATAGGGCATTTTTTTAAATTGATATCTGTATGAAAATTTTTTTATGGAAAGGAAAATAATTATTTCAACAATTCTTTCGTTAAATCAACAACGAATAAATGTTAGAAATTAATAAATGGAATTATCAATATACACATATATATTCACGATAAATCCATCGCTATTTTAATTTATTAATAATAATTGATAATATACTTACTTTAGTGGTACTAATATATAATCAGATTTATTCATCTATCACATTTATTAATTATTCCGAACATGTATCGAGAATTGTACAAAAATATTTATTATTTAAGTGGCTCAAAGTATTACCCTTCTAGTTCAACTGCTGAATTAAATCCTATTGAACATTTATGGGGTAATATTCAATTAATGCCTATAATAACAGTAACAGAATTGCTGCAACGTTTGATAGAAACGTGAAAATTTATTAAGCAGGGTTATTATTAAATGTTTCTTGTAATATTGTCTACGTGAAACTATTATTTTTGTTTGCATTAAAAATTTGTTGTATTATTCACATAATTTATGAAAATGTTAATTCTAAATATAATGAGATCCACAAGATCCCATTGAAATTTTCAGAAAACAAGCAATTCAAAAAATAAGAAAACAGTACTATATATTATATGTTTTTATTTTATTTTATTTAAACAGTTGACAAGAAAAGATCCTCAACCCTAAACTTCAACAAATTATGTAATACTTATGTATGTATTATGCAATTTTTCTTTACTGCCCAAATTCACTCTAGGGAAATAAAATTGAACTTCTGACAATTTGGCTATTTTTCGACTTTGTGTTATAACTTACAAAAAAAAAATGTTTTTAAACAGAAGTTGTTTCTTTTAATGAAAACTATCGACTGGTAATAGATTTATTAATTATTTATGTAAGTAGAAAAAGATACACAAAAATATTAATAATCTTTTCTTTAATTTTAATTTTTTACGTAAGATCTTAATTAGTAGTTCAAATAATTATGAAATAATATTTTAAAAAATGTACGCATTTTCGTTTATTACAAATACAAGCTTTGTTGTATTGCTGAATTTTGTTCCCTGACAACCAAAGCCTTTCCGGATTTTTTATACTACATGATGAACAAAGTTTTCCTAACACTCACAGAAGTAAGGTAATTTATATTATATGATTCCGTTTCTTATTACATAGGGGGTGAACATACCAGATTGTAATAAATGAAAAAAAGAGCATCATTACATATAATTTATTCTTATAAGAACTTTTTATTTTCAACGTAGTTGCCAAACTCTTTTTTTATTTTTTGTGTATAACAGATAATGCAGGGATTTCCATATAAGTCCAATGTCAAAATAATTGAAATTAGTTAACTTCGATTTTAAGCTCACCCGTTATATGAACGGCAGCCGAGTCACGTAGTGGTGTTGACAGAAACAGTTGATAAGCGAGGATCATTTGCTGACATACGCACGGCCACGGACGTATACATACAAGCGAAATTCAATGTGGTAGTGCTCATAGTTTTTCGCAAATTTCTCGGAAACTAAGCGAGTCCTACATATAGGTTAGAGGGAAGAAGTTGCTTAAAATGTCGAATTTTACAAGATGTTCAAAAATCGTTGAAATCGGAAGGGGAGCTACTTTTCCACAAGTTCACCCATTTTTTTAAAAAAGGAAAAGTACTGGAGTCTGTTAAAATCACTTTATCAATCACTGATTAAACTCTTGTGTTGGTAATTGTTGGTGTTCTATATTTTTGTCCAGCAACATGGACAAAGTGTATAAAAAAATAGGGAGTCTTATTAAAAAGAAAGGAATGCAAATGTATCCCTTTTATTAAATAGAACTTCAAAACGATTAAGTATAATTTATTGGAGAATTCTACATTAAAAGTATTAGGATGTGTACAGTATTAAAAAAAATCAATAATTTATGAGATATTTTTAATTCTTATACGAAATATGAAACAAAAAATTTTTTGTAGGAGAGAAAAAAGCGTTTCGTCTCGAGATCGTTTGTCAGACTCGTCAGTGGGGCTGATAACAGACGATCCCTGTCCCAAACACCTATCATACCGCTATTCGCATGCCGGGCGACCCTTTGCAAGAACACTGCACCAACCTCTCGCCGCCACCTAGCGGGCCCTGGCTCGAACTCAAGGCGTCCGGGGAGACGAAGCCCTCACCCCTCCATTAAACGCCTACATTTTGAAATTTAAAAATCTTACTTGGATTCTAATATTTAAAAATTTTAAGATTCTCAGATCCTAAGATTCTAAGATTCTAGGATTCTAGGATTCTAAGATTTTAAGATTCCAAGACCCTGAGATGCCAAGATTCCAAGATTCCAAGATACTAAGTTTTTAATAATCTTTGACTTTAAAATATTTATAAACATAATTTTGAAATTAATTTGTAAGTGCAATTTAAAAATTATGAAATTTAACTAATATCCGATTTGAAGAAGGAAGTTCTACAAAATGCAAATTAATTAAAAAATAAAAATTTTTTAAATAGCACTAATTATTGAATTGTTGAATTCTTTCTGCATCTTAATACTCTTTCATACAGAATATTTTGAACAACCGAATAGTTTGCAGTTTTATTAACGCTGTGATGGCAGACCATGAAGGAAGCCCCAATTTTAATTTCATTTTGTATTTCATATTGTTTTCATGTTCTAAATTTTACACTGTTCCTTTAAAAATGATTCTTCCAACATACGAAACTCTTTGGCTTAAGTATGATACATTTAACTTTAAGTTAGTATCGTTGTATACGTTTTGTAACTTTGGATCTCAATTTACCCATACTCCACTATTAATGGCTTAAAAAAAACAAATGGCTTTTGCCTACAGGGTGTTCGATAACAGGTGAGAGGTTTTTAAAGGGGTGATTCTAGGGATCAAAATAAGATGAAAATCAGAAATGACGAAATAGCGTTTGCGGCTTTGTTTTCCAGTAATTAACGTTTAAAAATTCGAGTAAGAAGCGCCTGAAACCTGCAATCTGCCCAGCACCGACGACTGAATGCCGGGTTGGCAGAGGTGGGTACAGTCATAACCAAGAATCATTGAATAGTAGAAACTTACCTCGTGCTATTCTGTTTCTCGGTACTTCGGTACTGCAGCATTCGGATTTCTCTTCTTGGTTATGACTGTACCCATCCCTGCTGACCTGACGTTCAGTCGTCGGTGCTGGGCAGATTGCAGGTTTTAGGCGCTTTTTACTCGAATTTTTAAACGTTAATTACTGGAAAACAAAACCGCAAACGCTATTTCGTCATTCTTGATTTTCGTCTTATTTTGATCCCTAGAATCACCCTTTTAAAAATCTCCCACCTGTTGTCGAACACCCTTTATCTTCCGTTAAAAAAAATACTCATTAAATTAGATGTTCATCAGAATCATTCAGCTTTTATTTATTTTGTAGACATTCAAAGAGACTGATTAAATTGGGACATCCTACGTATACCTTTTCCAGCGGGGTTAACTGATTGTGAGACATTTCTGCATTTATCATAGAAATTAATATTATTTGTCGACATAAACGTTCCAAAAGTACTTTTTATGGTCCCTTCACTTATTAACCGTATATTTTTCAAGAAATTTTTAAAAGTGCTGAATAAATGAATGTCTGTTGGAGAAAATTCCAGTGAATGGGATAGAAGTTGATTCTGTAACTCATGCAGTTTTTGCAACGTCATTCATTCAACGCGAAATCATACATACCTTTCCGCTTCACTAACACCGACTGGATCCTTTTTTGAATTTCTCTTGCATTGTCTGCAATTCTGCACGGTATTTTTCAGCTGTTATTGTTTCTCAAATTCTTAGGGAACTGTGGTAAATAATTGAAGTCTCGAATTTTAAAATAATACAAATCTACTGCAATATGTTAGTTCAGCAATGCAGAGAAACATTATGAAACCATGAAAATAAATTTCTTTTTTTAAACGATGTAAGAAACATTGTAGGATTTCGTGTTGGTAAAAGTGTAATTGATGTAACTATTGACGTAAAATTTTAAGATTCTGGAATTTTAATATTGGAAAACTTCAAAGTTCAAAGATTCCAAAATTCCGAGATCCTAAAGTTCTAGAATTCTAAAATTCTATGATCCTAGGATTCTATGATTCTACTATTCTAAGAATCTAAAATTCTAAGATTCTAATAATCGAATAATTTAATATCTTAATGTGCTGCTGTTCTAAAGTGGTAATATGTATTTTAGTATTCTAATATTCTAACATTTTAACATTCTAATCTTTTAATATTCTAACATTTTAATGTTTTAATGTTCTAATTTTACGATATTCCATTGTTCTAAAATTCTAATAATCTAATATTCCAATATTCTAATATTCTAATGTTCTAAGATTCTCTCGTAAAATCTTGTGGAACATAATATTCAATTCAACTAAAAACAAAACCTATCATAATATTCTTATCACGCGAGGTTATGAATAAAAATAATTAAACAATATTAGAATGAATATAGAATTTAACAATATTAAACACTTGACAATGGTAATAAAGCTAAGGCACCAGACCGACCTTCCCCAAAAAATCCTAATTTAAAAACTACAGTGAGTATAAAAAGTGTTTGGACACCGTTTAAAACAGAATACTTCATTTAAAATTGGACCAAATGTCTTGAAGTTTTTTGAGAACTTATATAAATTAATTTACTAAGATATGTGCTTTCGTCGTTTTAAAAAATTACAATTTGTTGAAATCGTGAAAGAAAATAGTAAAGGGTAATTTGTCATCTTTTTTTGTGAGCCTATAATAAAAATTTAAAATATATCTTTCGTAGATTCAAATAAGTTAATAAGAGATCGGTTAATGCACTTAGAAGTTACAAGTAATTGAAATTTCCGAAAATCGCAACTTTTCATCTAACGCAAGAACGTGACTAGTTATGTTCTTGAACATAACTCAAATAAAAAAGTTAGAAAATTGCCTTTTACTATTTTCATTCACGATTTCAACAAATTGTAATTTTTTAAAACCACAAAAGCACGGATCTTAGTAAATTAATTTGTATAACTTCTCAAAAAACCTCAAGTCATTTGGTCCAATTTTAAATGAGGTATTCTGTTTTAAACGGTGTCCTAACACTTTTTACACTGACTCTATGTATTTATATTTCACAAAATCATTTATATCTGTAATCCAATAAATAAGTCATATCACACAATTGAGATACACCTCTCCGTTTCTTCATTTCTGCCAGTTTTTACAAATCAAAAGCCTATTCTGAAGTCAATTGGGTCATATATGTATTCCTCTGTTGTCTTATAGCATTCACTTTACATCACTTGTTAATGTACAATTCAAAAGAGGTACGGTATGTTGTTGACACAGAAGAGGAAACACTATAGAGAAACTATTCTGCCTATTTTCCTTCGACAATTCCTGTGACATCCAACGTCGGTCAAGTTTTTTTACTTTACCGAGTTTCTGTAAACCTAGTACGAGCGTTGTATGACAAACTTGGAGTTTCTGAAGGAGTTCTCGAGTAGTTTGGTAAACACAGATTCCACCAATTGCCGCGAAACTTCACGATCCAACAAATAATCTGATCACCTAAATCTTATTTTTTAAATTTTACGTTACAATAAAAATTTTTTAAATAATTTCAAACTGTTTTTGCAGAAACAGACTTTTTTTTCTACTTACAATTATTTCATTTTTATATCCATTAGTAAAGAAAATTATTAAATCATTAAATAAAAAATAATAATTTAAATAAATGATAATTATAATCATAATTTTTAATAATTATCCCCCTTCTCTGTTGTACCTACCCGTATTTTTGATTAAATTATCCTAATTTAGTTGAATTTAATATTTTAAATCATTTATCATTACAACGTGGGATCTCAAAATTCATATAACTTTTTTTCATATCTTGCACGGTTTTGTAAATATTCACAACATTTTTTAAAGGGAGTGTTTTCATCACTGGTATTCTTTTATTAATAGAATAAAAAAGTGTTTTCGCTATTAGGGTCGCTGCAAATTTTTAAATTGTCTGAATTTAAAAATTCAGCAATTTGAGCAAAGCAACGATGGCAGTATTATATTTTCTCTCTTTTTAAACGAAGCAACTTTCACCGTTAACAGTTTTTCGTACTGTCTAGAATAACAAAGGTATTCCGATGTTTTGTTTCAAATACGTCACCCTGTACAATTCTAAAACAGTTTCTTGGTGATGTTTGAAAAGGCAATTCTGTGAAAGCGCGATTATTGTAGTGTTCGAAATCCTTATTATACATGTATTTTATTCATAGATAGTCATATTTTTATTCATAGGTGTCAGGTTCGATCGGTCAATCGCCATGCGGTGCGGTGAAGGAAGAAAAGGGAATGCAACGATTGGAAGCTATGCTATATGCCCTCGACGAGATCAATTCAGACAATGATTTATTACCAAATACCACTTTGGGTGCCCTTATTCTTGATTCCTGCAGCAGTGATACCTACGCTCTTGATCAGAGCATGGAGTTCGTCAGATCTTATATGAATCAAGTAAGTTTCCTCCTTTTTCATTTTTTTTACTCTGGACGATCTTTGTCTGCCATGCTGTTAAATTTAGCGATTTTGTAATTCAAAGATTTTAAAGTGAAGAAACAATATTTTCTTATCATTCTTTTTTAAAAATATTCTTTGCATAATTATACAGAACTGTACAGAACCTCATTGTGCAATATTGCTTTTAGAACCTTGTAAACCGTACGTTTTTATAGAAAAGAATTTTTTCACAATTTTTCCCAAAAAGCACTCTGAATCAGTATACTTCTCCTAGATATAAATATCATAATCATTACGCATTTCTCTCATAATTGTGTCCGAAAAACGTGAAGTACTCTTCTGTGTTTCACCTTTACTATGCTTCGATCATCGCTCTGAATGATGCGTGTCATAATGAACGTATGTATGTACACGGAGTTCCATCGAAGTTGTCGCAGTGAAGTTGGCTACACATTCACTAACACATTCACGCCGCGTCGTCGGCACCTCGCCCATCGGCACACCGACGCGGCGTGAATGTGTTAGTGCGCCAACTTCACTGCGACAAGTTTAATGCAACTCAGTCCATACGAGTATTATCTAGTTCATGAGTCATTATCTGTTCCGAAACAATGTTACGAGCCGGAGGGGGTGGCTTCGTAGCCGGGGCTTTATTTAGGTTATGGTGTTCTTAGTTAGCTTAACCAGTGTTAGATAATACTGGGAGCCTAAGGAAATAGACAGGAAGACGAACCTATTGTGCAGAGATGAGAAGATGACGAGCGGAAGGAATGTGGGCACGGCTGGTCGTATTTGATAAGTCACGCCTCACGCGCACGCATTCTAGTTATTGGCCGAATCGGTCACATACTAATCGCATCGCCTGATAAAGAAGGAAAATGAGACTTCGTGACAAAGTGAGATAGTACGAAGTCAGCGTTGCGAGGATCAAACGTGGGGACAGGGCGGAACGTGCAAAGTGCCCTTCTGCCGTCTCGCTACTCATCTTTCTATCTCTGCACAGTACGTATGGTTAAGGAGCTCCAGGAAACGATAGACAGTAAATATTCAAATATGTTAATAGCTGAATATTCGAATTTTTCTTACAGCCCCAACAATACATTGTCTCACTGTTTAACGAAAGATGTATGATTTCATTTGTCGATGAAAAAACGATATCGGGCTGTGATACTGCGGCGACCTGTGTGTAGAAATATCGTACATGGAAATTCTTGTTTTAAAAGAAATTGCTCAGTCGGCAATATATTGTAGAGTGGCAATATAGAAAGAGTTTACTGTTCTACTACATAGTTCCAACAACTTTGATAATTTAAAAAATTCCTTTCTATGTGATACATTAATTTCTTTATTGACAGAAAACTTCCAGTTTAAATTTTAATATTGGTCTAAAGATGTAATAATACCTATAGTTAATTATTGTGCTTCATATTTTATAACAGAGGTAATAATTTTTTTTTTATGTTTTCATAATTCTTCCATTTATACTTTTATCTATTGGTTATTGTTTCTATTGTAAATTCTTTTAATTAAATTATTAAATTTATTATTTATTTTTAAAAAGGACCATCAAAGGGCTGAAACATTATGTTGCACTACAAAATGTGTCTAATTATTTATACTCGTGCTATTTAAAAAATATTTTTCTTCGATTAATTTTAAATAAACTTATTAAAATAAACAATTAATACTGATCGAATCTGATTGAACTGTCATTTAAACGTATATCTTATTTCCCGTTGAGTAATCGTTGAAAATTACGTTGTTTCTGAAATTATGAGATCCATTAATCTTAAATGTGCTTCCTTGGAAGTAGATTAATCCTTGCCTATCAAACGTCGAAGCTCTGCTTTAAACAACAGGCTATCGTTTATCATCTCTTTTATTTACTGCAAGACTTTCATATCTTGTATTAAATTATTAAATAATAATAGAGTTATTTTTAACTTACTTGTTGAATAAAAAAGCAATCGTAGTTTTAGTGAAATATAAATGTAAGTGATCTTTTATTTGTGAAAAAAAGACTGAAAATAATAATATAGCAGTATCTGGTTATTACCATCATGAATAATATTACCCGGCTATTATTATTATAATCAGTCGGTCCCAAAATACTCTATAAAATTAGTTAAAAATAATTCGCCTATTATAGGCAGACTACTGCTGTTCTTACAATTAAGGAGAAATGATAAGAATTGTAACTTTGAACAGCGAAGTCTGGATCAATCGAGATCCAGACTTACAAAATATATGTATACAAGGATATTACCCTAAAGTTAAATGTACAATTTTTAAACGAAAGAGTTGCATATATTGGAAAAATAATTTTCAAAGGAACAGTGTATTTAGGAAATTAAATTACAGCGGGGGGTTTCTTTATGATTCGCCGTTCGGGGGCCCAGTGTCCCTAGTATGCAAATATACCGGTATTTTCTCATTGTCTCTTCTCTCTATCTACATCTCATATGTAATATTACATATATGCTATATATGCTGCGGCATTTATGTCTACATTTTCCCCGACGCGTTTTCTACCTATATACATATATTTTAATGGGCGCCACGATAATCTTGCCCAGGGCGCCAATATTGCTAAAACCGGTACTGGGTACGCAATAACCCGATGTGTCGTATCGAACGTTGCACGTCACACGCGCCACTGAATGACCGCGCGGATTTTTATTCCCATTCGAATTTGTAAAGTTCGAAGTGCTATATTGGCTTCACGGTCGTCGCGGCGTAATTCTTTAAACTTTAAATCGAAAGAATTGGTTTGTTTGATCGTTGATTTTTAGGCGTTCGATGTCGATCGATAAGTAAGTTTTCGAAGACGATTCGAACCCATCTTTTCGCTTTCCCGGTATTCCGGTTCGGGGGAAAAGGCGTTAATTGGTTTTTACAAAATGTTGATTTGCCAATCAGTGTGTTCCCAGGTACTTGTGTCCGCCCTTCCGTGCGCCCTTAGCGCGATTTGTCTTAGAAGAGGGTGGCGCGATACCTGATGTATGCGAGAACCTCGAAAGTCCAGCAGCGCCGGGTTTTTCTGTCCAGGTTGACCCTCGAAGGCCAATTACCGCTAGTTGACCGCTGTCGACTTACCCTTCGGGAAGACTCAGTTTATGACATAATTTTAGCTATTGAGAGCGATGTAGACGTTGGACTCTAAATTCTTGTACAAAAAGGTAAACTACTATTGCCGGCAATATGAAAATACTTAACTCAAAAATAGCTTTACTGTAGCGAAACCGTCATAAACTAACTTTCGAAATTCTCAGAAACGTGTTCCTCGGTACGGACCACCCGATAATATCTAGCCGGGTTAGGTCGAGTTCTTGAAAGCATAAATGTGGGAGATCTCGAAAATTTCGATGGGGTTGGGAAATGTTATGGTTGGCTCACTATGAGTTACAATAAATTCCCGTTATATTGCCACGTGAGCGATTTGATTTTCGTACAGATTTTCAAGCATACTAGTGCTACGCTTCTACCATCATAGCGCACGAAAATAATATGATTTTATCTACCTTTTCTTATCAACTGAACAATTCTCCGCCCTGCCGCGTCGTCCATGGCAATGTAACAGGAGTAAAATTTTAGGATTTCAGAATTTTGTAATTTTAGATATCTGAAATTCTTAAGATTTGTAATTTTTATGTGAAGAAAAACTAAAGATTTGGAATTACGAAATTTTAGAATCTTAATAGTTTTAAACGGTGATAATCCATTATTTTAGTCAGTCCAGATTTTTAAGGGGGCCAGGCTCACCATGGCCTCTACCTAGTTTATGCCGTTCCTAGCGTAGACCCCCGCTATGACACTTACCGCAACAGTAGGGCCGCTTTTACGACTTGCCACTCAAACCGAGACGTATCTACTGAAAATCGGGAAATTTGTAAACGTTATACTATCTTGAAAACTAATTGAAATCGAGTGTATACATCAAAGTTTAATGAATTCGTCTTGACAAGCACTATTACATGATCTGAAAAAAATATATGGTTACAATTAAAAAACAAAACTTGACCATCATATCTCTTAAACTAATAATGCAAAAGATTTTTGTCTTCGGCCAAAACATAGGCCCCCGTTTGCCGTATAATTTCCATATCAACAATTTTTTGTATCATTAATAGTTACGGAATAAGAACTCTGTATCAGTTTAAGTGAGACACCCTGTATAGCTACACGTAAGGTTTCTCTAATTGATAGGAAACTTAATAATAAATGTCCCGAGGGTTTTTAAGCGGTAATGTACAAAGTGCTGTTATGAGTGCACTCCAGCATACGTACGTACTTAATCATTGAATAAAAGTGTTATTTTACAGCACGATATGTATTTATGTACTTTTAACGTCAACAACAGTTGTGTAATGTCTCAGAAAGTTACTGAACTTCGTTATGGAGGGTATACTTTATTGACGGCAATGCTACGGAAGAAAAGCGAGTACCTCTCATCAAAGTGGGTTAACGCGGCGAGCGGTTACATTTCACTTTGTCCATGATAGTGTAAATAATAGCTTTTTTGAAATTTACGAATATATTAGAGTCATTATTGAATTCTTTTATTCATACAATAATGTTCATCGTATGAATAAGTAAGATCTTCCTGTTGAGATGAGTCAAGTCCTTTAGTTTTATTAACAATATCAAATGCTTAATAATGTTTAATTCTAATTTGATTCTCTAATATTACTACATTTTTTCATTCACAATTTTACGCAATGAAGACACAACCGTATATTTTGTTTTTAGTTGCATTGCATATACCGCAGTTCACCAGAGTCCATAACTGCGATGCGCAGGTATGCTCTCTGCTAATCGCTTTCCACTTCGTTTGGGAGTATCGCCAATCAGGGCGAAGATGCGCACTAGAGATGCGCGAAGAACGAAAACTGGTCTTTTCGCAGTTATGGACACTGGTGAACTGCGGTATACTTCTTGCTTTTCGAGCGATGTTTCTGTCAGAATAAGATTTTAGGAAGTTAGAATGTATTTTGGAATTTAAAGATATTGGAACTTTAGAATTTTATGATTTTGAAATTTTAGAATTTTAAAATCGCAGCGTTTTAGAGTTTTAGTAATTTGGAGTTTCGGAAGTTCAGAATTTCAGGATTTTTGACTTTTAAAATCTTACAATTAGAATCTCAGAATTTTAAAATAGTGAGGAGACTAGTCCAACATTTTTTTATGTTAGGGTAGGTGGATACAACCTAATATCCACTGAAACTGTGGGTAAAAATAAATATACAATATCTCTAAGAAGTAAGTAGTACATAATATGTAACGAATAGCTCTCTTAAATATTTTTCTAAACATTAGTTTATTTTGAAATGATTGCATTAACAGTGCAGCTATTAGCAGTCATACATCTCACAGAATAGATTGTACATAGTAAATAATTATTACATATCCCTACATACATTATACTGCATATTTATACAGCGTGAGTCAGATAATTTGTTGTAAATTATTATCTCGGAAACTGTGGCTACTACGGCTTAATTTTTTTTTAAATTAAATGGTGAGAGGTGTCTGATTGTTTAGAGCCTTGGTGGCGAACCTAGGGCACGCCAGCCAGAAATGGCACGTATAACAATTTAGCTAGCACGAGTAATAGTTATACATATGTATATGTATAAAAAAGTACTATTATTTATCGACTGTCGAACTTCTCAGATAGTCGATAAATAATATTTGGAAATTTTTAGCACGCACACGTAAAAAGGATCGCCACCACTGGTTTAGTGTATAAAAAATTTGTATAAAATGGCTACTATGAGGTCAGAATAAACAGACGTCATCTTTTTTACATAGAATGCTATACTAATGTTGTTTATTTATATAGCTTTTATAAAATTGAATAACATTTACTTGAAACATTTTTTGATATTCTTCGTAGTTAACAATTTATGGCAAAGTAAATATGGAAGAAACAAGTACGCGGAGGCATTCAAAGAGAACTAAAACAGTCGTATTTAAAATTCTTTTGATTAAATATTAAAAATGACGACTCTTTACTTGTAAACATGTATTTATTCTTTTTTTAATATTGGTATTCTTATATTAAATCTACTGGAAAATTCTTTCCGTTATTGAATTAAAAGAATATAATACATTTTCAATACATTTATTAATATTTACTGAACAGTATAATTTCCGACGTTATTAATGACTTCTTCTCAGCATGATGGTAATTTGTGGATACAAGTTCTGTAGAATGACTTATCTTTGGAAACTTGAGATGAGATTATCGGATAGAACTTTCCGGTAGACCTAATAATATTGTATAGCGGTCAACATTATTGCAGGTACCGACTTACAAGCATTTTGCATTTGAGTTTTTCTTGTGGGGGTATTTGAAGCATAAAGTAATGGAAACTCTACCTACCACAAAAGAAAATATGAAAACTCGAATACAAAATGCTTGACAGTCGGTAAATACAACAATACAGTCTGATACACGTCATACCATTATGAAAAGAATAAATACACGTTTACAAGTAAATAGTCGTCATTTTCAATATTTAATTAAATAAATTTTAAGATAAAATACGTGTGTTTTTATTCTCCTTCAACGCCTCTGTGTATTTGCTCCTTAAATATTTCTTTTGCCATGAATCGATATCTATGAAGAATATCAGAAAATACTTCAAGTAAATATTATTCAGTTTGATAAAAGTTATATAAATAAAAGAGACTAGCATAGCATTCCATTTAAAAAATACGACGTCAGTTTATTCTGTTACCATAGTAACCATTTTATAACAATTTTTTATACACCACACAATCAGGAACTTCGTAGCATTTAATTTAAAAAAACAAAAATTACATCGATAACTGCTATAGTTTCTAAGATAATAGTTTGTAATACTTTATCTGACTTACCCTGTGTATGTATTTCAATTATTTCTTCACAGTGAAAATAAATTGAAATAAGGACTGGTTCTGTAACACAAGAAACTATAATATTTATCAAAGTGTGTAGAAATTCGTTCATAGAAGCGCGGAGAAATATTGAAACTGAAAATAGCACTTGAGAAATAGTACCTATATATCAGTATTTAAAATAGTAATTGAATAAAATAATTTTTAACAATTCCACAATTTGAAAACACCAGAATTCCAAAATTCTAAAATTCCAAAATTTGGTAAGACCAGAAATTAAAATCTTTAGATTTCTAAAATACCAAAATTTTTAAGTTTTTAAATTTTTAAGGGACCTGGCCCACTCCACAGAAGTCCTGGTTTATATATTATTTATATTAGTCCTTCAAAACTGACAGCTTCAATAATTTGTATGTTGACTAATATAATAATATCTTTATTGTAGTAATTATAAAAGTTAAACAGTGAAGCAATAGTTTCTAGGTAGCGGTTGAAACTTCGTTTACATACGGTGTGTTTTATTCAACATGATTCTAGTTTGTGTTCATCAATTTGTCTGAGTTAACTCATAGTTGTTGTATTGTTAACAAGTTGTCGAAGTGCCACGTCAGAGGAATGTTCAATTACGTGAAGCAATTATTCGTGTATCAAACAAAGGAGAACCGTCTAGAGAAATTCCTGCGACATTGGATGTCGGCTAATCGAATGTTAACAATCTGTTACGAAAATACAGTTAAATATTAGTTAAGATCTGATCGATCTCCAAAGAAACGACTATCTGTAAAAAACTTGTAGAAAAAGCATTCCTCATCCGATTTCGACGATTTATGAATGTGTTGCAAAATTCGACATTTTAGGCAACTTTTTTCCTCTAACTTAGGTATATGTCGGATTCGCTTAGTATCCCAAGGTCCCTCGTCATTATAAAATTCAAAAATTCCGAAATTCCAAAATTCTAAAATATAAAAATTCTAAAATTTCAAAGTCCCAAGTGTCCAAAATTTAAAAATTCTAAAATCCTGTCACAAAATCTTGCTTTAATATAAGTAATCACTTTATCTGAAAGGGTATAGCAGGATAAGATGGTCAAAAGTGCCCTTGAGCCGATTTTTTCAGCAATGCACCATTTTGCAGCTTAGAATAAAAAACCATTGTACACCAAGTTTCAACCCTGTATCTCAACCGGGAGGGTAGTTAGAGGGTGAGAAAGAAAAAGTGGTTTTTGCCATATTTTCCCTATTTAATGGCATTCAAAAAATCTGAATAAATTCACAATCATAAAGAAACATGGCTAGAATATTCTAGAATTTATTCAGATTTTTTGAATGCCATTAAATAGGGAAAATATGGCAAAAACCACTTTTTCTTTCTCACCCTGTAACTACCCTCCCGGTTGAGATTCAGGGTTGAAACTTGGTGTGCAATGGTTTTTTATTATAAGCTATAAAATGGTGCATTGCTGAAAAAAATCGGCTCAAGGGCACTTTTGACCATCTTATCCTGCTATACCCTTTACTAAAACTTCTTGAAACAAGAATATAAAATTTCACGCAACAAATGTTTAAATTAGCTTGGTGATGAGGTAGAAAAGTAGTTCTTGAATTGTACTTTAAAATAAATGAACACATAATAAAAAATATTTAACACTATTTTCTATGCTGGTGCTGATTTTTTACGCCCCCTTGTAACTATTTCTGATCATTTATTGCTTGAAATACGTTCTGAAATATCAAGTGGAATATTCAAAAGCATTACATAAGCGAATACGAGGAACAAACGAAATACATACGATTGCATGAACACTGCTCGTGAGTCCCATCGAAGTTGTCGCAGTGAAGTTGGCTACACATTCACACCGCGTCGTCGGCACCTCGCCCATCGCATTGGCTCACCGACGCGGCGTGAATGTGTTAGTGCGCCAACTTCACTGCGACAACTTCGATGGAACTCATCGTCAGTGTACATATATGCGACCTTTCTTTTATTCATTTTCAGGATATAACAGAATATAAGTGTGAAAACGACAAACCACCGCTATACGTGCCCCACAAACCCGTGACTGGTGTTATAGGAGCTTCCTTCAGCGTAGTCTCCATTATGGTTGCAAATATTTTAAGGCTCTTCAAGGTCAGTAACTTCAATTTCTCCTTCTATTTAAAATAAAAAGTACTATTTTATTTAACAGAATATTGTATTTCATGGATTAGATAAGGCCTGGCCAATTCAAATGATTTCACGGGCCACTTTGATAATGTATAACGTTACAGCGGGCCGCACTTTAGGTAAACATGCTTTTAAAAAATGTAATAAAACGGATCCGAGCTTGTGCGTAGTGGTTTTTTGGTGTTCTCGCAGCAACGAATAACGGACTGTTGGTTTCGAGAACTCCTAATTCACTATTCACAGAGATAAAAGAATTCGTTCGTTCATAACTGCATTCAATTGACAGATGAACGTTACCGATGGTTGCCTAACGAAACAGATTCTTTCGTTTGACGTTCGTGGATATCAAATATAGAACTGGAGATCGTAGTCGTACTTGCGAATTATTACAGTGACACATGAAAATTTTCATTTATTTAATATTTTTTGTATACAGACAACGAGAAATAAAACTTTCAATAGAAATATAAAATCGCCCGGCGGGCCGCGCGTTGGCCAGGCCTGGATTAGATCATCCTTTGTTATTTTATGATTTTGCATAACAAACATCGTCTTGTTTTTAACAATAAGAAAGACAAAAAAACCTAATCGTAATAATAATGATTAGAAACCAATTCTTATAATTTAAAAATTATTACATTTTAATGTAGATTTTTTATGATCGCATGCATGAACTAAGTCACGAATAATTTGTACTCTGTTCATTTTTAACCTTAAACAATTTACACTTCTTTAATTCCACTTTACATGGAGACTGCAATAAATAAGCTAAGTGTGATTTAATATCTGGTGATGTACACCTATTCACGAAATTGAGCGTACACCCTTTAAACCAAACTACCTCTTTTAAAATTGATTATATTTTTTTAATTGAATTATCTGTATAAAATATCAGAATCCTAGAATTTCAAAGTTCTAAATTTGCAAAATTTCAAATTCTCTCAATTCCAGATTTTACAATTTCAAATTTTTTAAGGGATCCCATTTCAGAAAAAGGTCCAAGTTATGCCAACGGTCGCTGCTATAAATATTTCGGTTTTACTGTGTATTGATGGTGTACTAATGTTTTTGTGATTCACAGTGTAATAGGTGCGTGCAAAGTATGTATTCAGATCCAACGCGTTGAAAACAATACGCGTGTGAATAAAATTAAATTCTGTGGTCTACATTTTTGCACCCGTTTTAACGTTTCACATACTGAATCACATTTCATATTTATGACATGCATTATACAAAATCATACATGAACTCGTGATTCCTTTGAAATGCTACAACTTGCAAGCGAAAGTTTTTCTTTCCAAAGGAAAAAATATACTAAATAACAGTGAATATAAATATGCATACAGTGAATGATAAAATGATTAGAGCTACAGTATAAAAAATAGAGAATTCGGTTGTGGAGCTGGTTATGATAAGACGTGTGCGAGATTGAGCGGTACATATAGGTGTGAATGAAAAAGAGAGAAGAAGAAAGTCGACACTTGATATAGCACAGAAAGAGGTAGAAAGGTACAGATAAGGATGGAAGAATTAATTGAATGTAGGGTAGGGATATAAAGAAGAAAAGAGAGTGCAAAGAAAGCGTAGGAGGTTGAGGTTAGGAGCCAAGTGAGAGACAAGAAGACATGGGCACAGTATAGGAAAGAACAGTAGGACTAATTTGAAAAGCACTCGGTACAATCAAAAAGAAATTTCGTAATAGAATACCATAAAAAGACTATTAAATATCTACATTTAATTAAAATATACATTTTATTGAAACCTATGTACAATACAATTGTTATATACAACAATTATTCAATTAATAAAGTCCTAATAAATTATATACAAATGTATAATGTATACAGCATATCTTAGAAATTAATAAACATCCCATAAAGTGGTAATATTTTGATAAAACAATGATGATAATAATAATATTGTCTATATCTAAAATGTACAAGAAACGTTGGATAAATATCATTTGACAGATATAAAATATAGGGTGTCCCAGAACGCCTGTTACTGCTTTCACTGCTTGCACTTTGGCACCCTTTGAAGGAACAACGGTATCCACCACTTTCACAAATATTTTATATCTCTGTATAAAATTAACTGAATTTTATCGCAACAGGAATGTTTTAGAAGTAACAGAGGTTAAAATGCAAGAAACTATTATCATATATATTCACAGCCGCCATATTGTTGGTTGTGCGATTCGGTCATGCGCGAGCGACAATTAATGGTACGCTTATTGGCAGAGTGATCCTACTGTTCTTTCCTATACTGTGATATGGATAACGGGAAGAAAGGGTGCAGCGACTAACTTTGCAGGGCACTAACGCGCCATCTATACACACAGCCGACCCTAGTACTAGCCGTGCTGAAGTAAAAATGGCAACACCGCGTGAGTCCGGTCTGAATATATCAACACCTACTCTACTCTACCTGCCTCCCGGACTCCCAGCCAATCAACATCGTTAGACTCCCGGCTACTCTCTGGCCTTCACATAACCTCTTTGGTTTCGTTCCAATAATTTCGCTTGTTTCAAGGTTTTTATTAACTTATATACACGTTTATCAATTCTTAAATGTTTCAATTTGATTCAAAGATGGTTTCATTTTGCATCATACCTAAATTTTCTTGAAACCACTGTAAATATTTCAAATATCATGCTTCACAACACCAAACTACTTTGAGAGTACACAAAATATATATCACATTTATAACAATTTTATACTACCACATCACTTTTATTTGCCATAGTTGCAACGTTTATGTATTGTTTATACATAATTAATACAAAATAGTGTATATTACTACAACATTTAATTAAGAAAGACGTTCATTATAATTCCGAGCACAGGATTCTGTTTTTGAAAATAGGACTCCCGATTGTCACGTGAGCGGTGTTGTCACGTTGTTCAGCATAGCTAGTACTATACTCCGTACACACAACTCACGTGATCGGCTCTACGACTGCGGTCATTGGCTGCCACATGTTACAACTCAGGGCCAAGTTATGATGGTCCCTTGCCGAGGGCTCTTGCATGCAAGGTCAGGCTTATCTTTCGATGTGATGTGGGGATTCGGAACCCGTAAGTCGGCCCTGTCCTGTTCACGTGCTTGGTGACTCGTCTCGTTGAACGGAGTATAGAGTCGGTTGTGTCGTTTGGTTTAGTTTAGTATCTTTTAGTTTAAGTAGTTGGTAAGCCTAGTTTTAAGACGCGCACCCCCGATTTTTGTAAGGGTACATTAGAAAGCGTTGTGATGCTAAAAAACACAGAAAAAAGAAATAAAGTGCAATAGTTCTGTGCAAAAAGTAATCTATAGACATTTAATTACCGAAACCACATTTCCCGCGGCTCTCCTTGAACCGTTCCACTACAATGGCCTGGAGTGAGAAACACCCAGGGAGAACGAGAGGAAGAAGAGAGTAGGAGAGATCGGTTAAGTCGGTAAAGAAGGCAAAAGGGGAAAGGTGATAATACCCCAAAGAATGGAAGAGGATAAGGATGGGAAGAAAATAGAGGAAGGAGGTCGGATAAGGGCGGAAGAAGGGAAAAACCGACGAATGTGGAGATGCTGAGAAAAGAAAGGAGTAGTGCGAGAAGTATGGTAAATCTAGAGGAAATATGGAAGAGAAAGAGAGAGGAGAGAGGAGCTGAAGAAGAGGTGAGGAAAAAGGTGAGCAAATTGATAGGGACATCTCCGGAAAAGAAGAAAGAGAAAAAGGAAGAAGAAGAAGGATTAGGGGAGAGGATGGAATCAAACATGAAAGTGCTAGGGAAGGAGCTAAGAGGGGAGATGGAAAAAATAAAAGAAGAAATGGAAAGAAGAGAAGATAAATGGATGAAACAGAAGAGAGATATGGAAAGGAAAATAGAAATACTGATGGAGAAAGTAGAGGCGTTGGAGAGGGGGGTGAAGCAGAACGTAAGATGGAAGGAGCTAGATAAGAAAGTTAAAAAGATAGATCAACTGACGGAAGGGAAAAGAAAAGAGGAGGTATGTGAAGAAATATTAGGGAAGAGAGTGAGAGGATTGGAAAAGAAACTGGAGTGGAAGGAAACGGAAGAGACGAAGAAAAACATAATAATTAAAGGTATAAAAGCAACAAGAGAAGAGATTAAGAAGAGAGCGGAATGGATTCTAAAAATAATTGGGGTAGAAGAGGCAATAGAAGAGACAAGATCGGTGGGGTATATAAGAGGGGGAAAGGAAGTGAATATGATACAGATAAAGTTAAAATCGACGAAGTATAAAAAATAGATTCTTTGTTGTTATGCGAAATTAAAAATTATAATATGACAATTTTTATTCTTGGTAATTTCTAATTAACAATTTCCTGTTAAAAATTGAACTTTGTTTATGTAATTATAAAAAATATAATTAAAAAATTATAAAAAAATCAATTATTTATGCAGGTGGCTCTAATAATTTGATCATCTATTGTATGCATGGAAAATGTATTGCTAATAAAACATATATTAATGCACCTATATGTGCGTAGAAAGTTTTTTTTTGTGTGACTGCATATTAATTATAAATACTATTTTATCTATACTATCAATCTTATCGATGGTTGGTTATAGTACTATGTAATTACTGTTTAACCAAATGAAACTGAAAAGAAATAAAGATTCTGAAAAAATTAAAATAAAAATTCTGAAAAAAAATTAAACAAATGTTTTTAATCTTTTGCAACAGAATGAATTATTTATATTAATTTTTCATGAAATTTGGTATTCTACTAGGTGTAGTTTTATTGGTATTAAAAACAAAAGAATATCTTTATTCTGCAATGTAATTATCTTAAGCAAAGGTACCATAACCATCGAAGAACGAGCTAAAAGCGAAACGACACAACAGGTCGATACAGGCTCATTTGTAACCCACAGCTGAACTTTCGTTATGCAAGCATTAGATCGAGCTTTTTAATGCAAAATGTGACTGAATTTTACTTTGTGACATATAAATTTCATCCGTTCAGAAGTTACATATACAGGATGTTAAATTTCAAACATAACAAGTAGAATATCTCGTACACAATGCATTTAAAAAAAAAACGTTTCGTATAAAACTTGTAGACTTTCGAGGGGCGCGTATTATAGTAATGCTAATGTGACCTTGGGCAATATCTTCAAGGTCAAATTGAAGCTAGAATAAATGTTTTAAACGGAAACCCGTATTTCTTATCGTAACATCTTATTACATTAATTAATTTAAACAACTTTTACCTGAAGCATTTTTTTATTTATCTAATATTTTTTTAAAAACTTGGTAACTTGAAAACTTGTTCTTCTAGTTACACCTACAAATTTCATCTGTTTTAAAGATCTATTAATAAATTATTACTTCTTTTCTGAATCGTTTCTTTCCGTCATTTAATTTTCAATGGTATTCTAGTCAATTAGAAAAACATATAATAAATAGACTGAACATGTGTTCAAAGTGTTTACATTGTTAACGCCAATCCACGCAATTTTATACTCACTCAAAAAGATAATTACAGTAGTGCGACTTATGTGATCATTAGAGTAAGTTGTGTTACCAATTTCTATTCTTTTATCACTTGCCGTTATGGTATGTTACACTGATGTGGAATATCGTGGCATGCTTTTAAGTTATGGTAAATGTGGACGAAATGTTAAAGACGCTGCTAGAGTTTATCATCAAAGATGCTATAGCTACGAAATACTTGAATATTTGAAAATACAAGGTGTTCGACAACAGGTGGAAGATTTTTAAAGGGGTGATTCTAGGGATCAAAATAAGACGAATATCAAGAATGACGAAATAGCGTTTGCGGCTTTGTTTTCCAGTAATTAATGTTTAAAAATTCCAGTAAAAAGCGTCTAAAACCTGCTATCTGCCCAGCAACGACGACTGGACGTCAGGTCAGCAGAGGTGGGTACAGTCATAACCAAGAAGAGAAAGCCGAATGCTGCAGAATAGCACGAGGTAAGTTCCTACTATTCAATGATTCTTGGTTATGACTGTACCCATCCCTAGTGACCTGACGTTCAGTCGTCGTTGCTGGGCAGATAGCAGGTTTTAGACGCTTTTTACTCGAATTTTTAAACGTTAATTATTGGAAAACAAAGCCGCAAACGTTATTTCATCATTCATGATTTTCGTCCTATTTTGATCCCTAGAATCACCCCTTAAAAAATCTCCCACCTGTTGTCGAACATCCTGTATATTAGATAAATAAAAAAAAAGAATGCTTTAGATCAAAGTTATCCAAATTAAATAGTAAAATATAATTTTGTAATAAAACATATGGTTTTCCTTCTAACAAATTCATTCTTACCTCAACCTGACCTTGAAGACGCTATCCAACGTCACATTAATAATATTACGTATGTTATATGGCCCCCGAAATTCTACAATTCTTGTATGAAACATTTTTTCCTGAAAAGCATTGTTTACGAAATATTTCACCTGTTATGTTTGAAATTTAACACTTTGTATAAACAGTTGAGCGTTTTCAGTATATTTTGACAGATTATTTTGACGCCATAATGGCTTCTATCCATAACTCGTCCAATGAGTGAAGTCGATATCTGTAAAGAGATGCACCAGATAGCGTTCATTTTGGTAGAATAACTCGAACTTATTTATAAGTATGCTTTACACGTGTTAGGTTAGGGCATCTCTACGGACCAATCAAACTATAGATAGAAATCAATATGGCGCCAAACTAACCTCAAAAGTGCGATAAAATCATTCAGTTTTACATACGCATAACTTTCGAACGGATGGAAACTTACATTTTTTAATTTTTCTCGCCGAATATTATTAGAACTGAAACAGTAAAGGGAGAGAATGTCTTAGAAAAATATTAAATATTTACATTACTTATATAAAATATTGTTTTGTTTTGTTGAAATATTAATATTTATTTCTTACGCACATATAGCATTTAGATATTTTTCAAGGAAAGTAATGGGTCAACAGTGACCCAATGTCGGCTAGACAAGGAATAAACAGACAATTTTTAAATACAGTAGTTTTAGTTAATTTTATGAAAATAAACATTAAGAGAATTGTTTCATATTTATAACTATGAATCATGAATAAATAAATAAAAGGATGATAATTACTCTGACTGCAGATACCACAAATAAGCTATGCATCAACGAGCACAGAACTGTCGGATAAAAGTCGCTTCGAATATTTCAGTAGAGTAGTACCGCCAGATAATTTTCAAGCCCAAGCCATGGTGGAAATCATTCATCAACTCGGGTGGAAGTATGTTTCAACGGTCGCGGTTGAGGGTGATTATGGAGAGAAGGTAATTAAATTTATACGCTCTTAGTACGAACAAAAAATTTTCATTTTTCATCAGTTAGTCTAATGTTCGCTTTATTACTGTCTTCTTTATCTTTTTAATAAACCTTGCCTTATGAATTTTAAGTCCGTAGCATATTGCAATACGTACATTTCGGAATATAAAAGTAGAACAGCATAAGAATTTAAAAATTTCATAATGAAATATAACTAAACAATAGAACTGCATGTCATTTATTTACACACTTATTTTTAATGTTAATTTGAACATTGACTGTTATAATAAAAACAGTCTTATTTGAATTAATTTTTTAATCTGATGCTTTAACTTAATTCTTTGGATTAATATTGTAATTTCATGTGTTCAAAACTTATTATTGTTCTTATTTTTTATTATTAATTAAATTTCATTCCTTACGCTTACCGTTAGCATTTCTATGGTAGTAGACCATTAATGGTGAAACATTAGGTATACAAATTTAATGATTAAAAATGATGGTACGTTTTATTAAAAAAGTGAATATTTATTCAAATTAAGAAACCAAAATTAATATGTTAATCATCGCACTGAGTGAAAATAGACGTTATAGTAGACTACTCCTGTTATGTATGTTGCCATGTGAATATTTTGAACGTGAACTTCCACCATTATAGTCTATAAAGGTGATACCCGTCTATCTCTTCTCCCCTTCCTCCAAAAAAGAGCTTGAAAGTTTAAAAAATTTTTCATTCTTGCAATCCCCTCGCGGCAATATAACGAGAGTCTACTGTAGTAAAATATCTACAAACTCTGATTATTAGGAAAATGAACAGTTTTTAATTTTTAATTTTTAATTTTAAGCTTTTAATAGTAATAGTATTCAAATTTTTCTTTTTTTTATCTAATTATTTGAACATATTATATTTGTAGCGTTAGTTACTAGCCGTTATGGCACTTTATCTATTAATATTTGTTAAGTTTCATATTGTATATGTAAGGTATACTGTATTTGCAAAATTCTAATTGTATACTTTTGTATTTCGATCAAAATTAGTGCTAGACAACCAATGATACAGGAAATTCTCGTTATACATATTGTCGTCAATGGGACTGTAGGAGTGAAAAGATTGTCAAGCTTTCAAGTTCACATTTGGAAGGGGAAGGCGAAATAGAAATGTATTATTTCCATACACTATACTATGATGATGAAAGGGTGGTACTAGTGTAACGTCAAATCGCTCACGTGGCAATATGTATAAAGAGAGCCTACTGTATTTACATGTACGAGTTTGTGCAATATATAATATAACAATTTCATCATCCAAACTGTATTTTCAATGTTAAGATACATTACTCATTAACTGCAATTAATTGTATTAGCATTATTAAACTCCTGTGTACAAAACATAGTTTTTAAGTGGTACATACTAAAATTCTTAAATTTTAGTTTTGGTGGTACGAATTCGCAAAAAAGTTGAGAACCACTGGCTTAAAGATTTTTGGCTCAGGGTGAATACGAAGAAACGATTTCTTTGGTTAAATTGACGAGCATTGGAGCATAGAGTCTATAATGGAAGGACTTTTCCCCGAGGGTAGCTCGCCTTATGACTTTTAAACTTCTAAGTTTCTCTTCTTTTTTATATTATCTTTCGTAAGCAGTGATTTTTAAAAACCATGAAATCTTAATCTGTATTTAGCTAGAAAAGTGGTACAATGTTCTGTGAGGAGTGGGGAATACTATTATAGTTCGTTTGTGCCGAATAGGAAAAGTTTTAAAAACTTGTAATCATAAGATATGATGGGTGGAGAGAAAGATTCATAGAGATCCAGACTTACCAAAAATTAAATGTATAATTTTTAATTGAAAATGTTTGATATTTTAGAAAAATAATATTTAAAGAAAATGCATAAGGCTGTAGCAGGATAAGATGGTCAAAAGCGCCCTTGAGCTGATTTTATTGAGCTATGCACCATTTAATAGCTTAAGAAAAAGAACCGTTGCATACCAAGTTTCAACCCTGTATCACAACCGGGAGGGTAGTTACAGGGTAAAATAGGAAACACGATTTTTGCCATATTTTCCCTATTTGATGGTATTTAAAAAAATTTGAAAAAATTCTAGAATATTCTAGACATGTTTGTTTATGATTGTGAATTTTTTCAGATTTTTCGGTTGCTAATCCTAGGCGTGAAGAATCAAAAACGCAAAAAAAAGTGGAAAAATTGAGATTTCGGGTAGAATCGATTTCGGCACTATATTTTTGATTTTCTCAATAGTTACATATTAACATGGCAAGTATCCTGAATTTTTTTTCAGAATTTTCATTCTGGTGTGTCAAACCGATATTTTCGACATATTTCGTGCGATAAGATGAGAAATACCTTGAATTTTTACATTTTCTTTACACACTTACAAGTAAACCTACGGAAGTGTCACTCTCCGTTTTTTTCTGAAATTTGAATATGTTATAATATATGAAAAACTAAGGGACACATTTTTTTTTAGCGGCAGAAGAACATATTTAGGGGGTGAACTACCTCTAAAGTGACCAATTTCTTGCTGCAAAATATCAGTTTTGATCTGATCGAAATAAAACCTATTAAAACTTCAAGAGGGAAGCTAATTAAGGAACGCGTATTTTTTTGATTTTTTTTATAGAAATATTTGGGGGGTAAACAACTCCTGAATTGCCGCGCTCGTTTGGCATTGCGCATGAACTATAATATTACCAGTTATTTGTTCACAGATTTATTTAAATATATCAAATAAAAGGGTTATCCAACGTTATATGGAAACTGACCGGAGGTACAATACCTTCCCTTTTTAATCATTTTTATAACATACATGTTTGAACAGGTAGAAACTCTCTTCCTGTTTCTCAATTGAACCATCAGCATCGATTTTCGTTAATAATTAGACATAAATTTTTACGAATTAACTGATCGGTCTAGTTATTTTACTAAATTAGTTGACAGTAACAGTATTTCTTCACTTCCTGAAATACAAATTCTCTGAAATATTGGATACTTTATCACTGCAATAGGTAGGCAATAAATGTGGTTTATGTACGATGGTGCACCTTACCATTTCCTTAGATGTGTGGTACAATGTTTCATAAAAAATGGATTGGAGACGATGTGCTTATATTTATGGGAACGTTTTAAAAATATCGGGTACAATAAACTTCTGCTATATCGCTGCTCTTTATATTGCCGGTTGAGCGAGTTCCTCTTTACATAGACCAGAGGTTCTCAAACTTTTTGTCTGACGGCACACTAAAATCATTAAACAAAATTCACGGCATTTTTATCCTTTTACAGTTAGTAAAGATATGAAGGCTTTTATTAATATTTGTCTTTTTACATGTAAACAATTCATAATTTCGCGGCACTCTTGTGGCGTACACAAGGTACTCCACAAGTCTGCGTACCAGAAGAAGGCACAACTCCAGCAAGCTAAAAAGTCACAGAGGCTACTCCACCTAATCTAACCAGTCCTAACTTCATTATTGTTTACTTGAGCCTTGGCGGGTTAGCAACTCGCTTTTGCGTTAAAGGGCGCAATTGCTCTAAATAAATCCACTCCCTACCTGCCGGCCACCCGGTGGGGGGGCCTTACGGAAGTTTCCCCAAAGGGTATAGCAGGATAAGATGATCAAAAGCGCCCTTGAGCCGATTTTACTTCGCAATGCAGCATTCGATAGCTTATCCCAAAAAACCATGGTACACCAAGTTTCAACCCTGTACCTCAACCGGGAGGGTAGTTACAGGGTAAGAAAGAAAAAGTAGTTGTTGCCATATTTCTTCTATTTAACATTATGCAAAATATCTGTAAAAATTGTAAAATATTCTAGACATGTTTCTTTATGATTGTGAATTTTTTCAAATTTTTCGGTTGCAAATCCCAGGCGTGAAAAATCAAAAACACAAAAAAAAGTCGAAAAATTGAGATCTCGGGTAGAAGTTTTCGAGCGACTAGATTTTTACTTTCACAGTAGTTAGATATTAGCATGACTATTACCTCGAATTTTTTTCAGATTTTTAGGTGTAGTGCAGCGTACTTACAAAAATCAAAAACCGTCGTTTTCGGCATATTTTGTACGATAACTTGAGAAATACCTTCAATTTTTACATTTTCTTTATATAGTTAGTGAATTGTCTGATTTTTTATATTTTGCGTTGGATGGAGCAAAATCTGAATGGAGAGAGTGGAGTTATTGTAATTAACTGAAAATTACGCACCTTATCTTCTAAAATATTAGAAAGTTTTTCAGCAAAGATGGTCCCGACTGTGGAACCGCTGGAAATTTTTTTGACGCAGGTTCGCGCCCCATGAAGGTCCAATGAGTTATGAGTTATGTTGAATAATGTTTATATAGCATATGAACATAGACACTAGCAGTAGTACCAACTGTTTTTTATTCACTGTATGTTTGTCACATTGATTTTCTGTACTGCTTTCTTCTTTATGATCTTCTTTAGTTTATAACGGTTTTTTCCTACTTTTATGCAATAGTCAACGCGTCGTTTGTACTTGAATAAATCTTTTATTTCTGCATACATCTCATTCAATTATTAATTACAATAATTAAATCGCAACAAGTTAAAAATATTTTCAGCTCGTAATTTTATAAATTAAAATTTTATTATTATTTTTTTTTGAATAAGAAAATTTGTTAATGCGGACAGGTAAAAATTCTCCACGGACCGGCGGTTAAGAATAGCTGCTCTAAATAACTAAATATCTCGCAAACTAATCAAGTCCGACATAGCTTAGAGCAGTATTTTCCAACGTGGAGCCCACGCCTCACAGGGGGGCAGTTCGAAAATGAACTCGTCCAGAGTTTAAGTTAACCGTATGGCAACTCTCAGTCGCTACTCGAGCTGGGTAAACGTCCATAATTATTAATAATTACAATAATATAGCAAAATCTTTCATTAAAATTATTTCCTACTTGTATTTCAGTTCTCCATTATATGTTTTGAAAATTGACTTACTGTATTTCCTCAACTTCTAATGATTTCTTTGTAAAACCTATCATTTAAGTTTCTTCAGTAAACAATTCAATTTTTGAATATTAAAAAGTATGTTTACGTTACCTAGAGGGTATAAGAATTTTAGAAAGGCTTAAGTGGGGCATAGCACAAAAAAGGTGGGGAAACACTGGCTTAGAGGAAAAAAGTTGTTTAAAATGTCGAATTTGATAACATATTTAAAATCATCGAAACCGGAGGGAGAGGACCTTTTCTACAAGTTCACCAGATCTTTTTGCTTGTTATGCTGAGTACACACACTCAACTTTGACCCCTTCTTTTTTGTACACTCTGTACAGGTTGTGGTCGGGACACGGTGACAAACAGTGAATTCCCTTTTTAGGGCAGAATGGAAACGGAGAGAAAGGCTTTACGTTGACGATACGGTGACGTTGCGGTTAAGTATAAATGGACCTTTTTACGTGAGTTTCATTTTATGCGATAAAAAGTGTTTCCGTTCACGCGGAACTTTTTGTACACATTCTCGTTTTACGCGATCAAAAGATACATGTTTTTGTTGTTGAATTTTTTAACACTACACACTTGACGTCTCCCGATGTAAGCTATGTATTATATCCATGGGGATAATACAATTCTATTTACGCAATTGTCAATCGGGAAAGAAAAAAACCAAATCTTCACCACAAAACGAAAGATCCATGTATTTTTGAGGTAGTGTTTCTACGCGTGTAAATTTTGAATGCGGTAAGGGTGTTAATGTACGTATTGGATAGAAAAGATAACTTAAATTCTATAAAAATTTCAGCACATGTAATTAATTACCTATTAATAAATGCAATGATTATAGCACAGTTGTAATAGTTATTCAAAAAGAGACAAATTATCATTAAAAAGAAAAAAGAAAAAAGAAAAAAAAGTTTCGAATCATGGACAGTTAGATTGCGAGTCAAGCGTTTTACCGCGGAGCTAAGCATATACATATATGTGTTACTTTGTCATGCTTCTCAATGTAAGGAGTAACTAACTTTAATTGTTAATATCTTTTAAACAATTAGCCGTCTGCCCCCAAAAAGGGGTATAGGCATGTTCAGGGCGACGAGCTCTACAAGGTGGCAAAGTTTCATTAATAAGTGAGCGTAACACTTGGGTAGTTCTCCTCGGGAGTTGCATTGAACTTGTCGCAGTGAAGTTGGCCACGCATTTACTCACCGACGCGGCGTGAAGGAACTAATGAATTTGTAGCCAACTTCACTGCGACAAGTTCAATGCAACTCACGATACATCGCGGATGGGCCCGAAAGCACCCATTGAACGTATTTGGAAGTTCGAATCTACTCTCGGTCAACAGGAGTGATACCTCTAGTATCTTTTTGTACATTGAGTTGCATTGAACTTGTTGCAGTGAATTTGTAGCCAACTTCACTGCGACAAGTTCAATGCAACTCAGTGTGCCTCTAGTTACTAGAGTCTAGTATTGTAAGCGTCTACTAAGTTGAGACTCGAGGTGTGAAACGCTCCGCCTAATCCTCACCTCGAACCCTCGTCTAGTAGTAGTAGTAGTAGTTTCTACTAGTAGTTGTAACCTAGAGAGCGAATAGCGAGAATGCGTGTGGGTCAACTGTATAAGTGTGCGTGTCTAAGTCTGGCCCATCTAGCTCCGACCAATCAGACCCAATTCCTTAGGAGTCTCAACTTAGCAGACGCGTACAGTACATAGGCCACAGCCGACTCTAGTACTAGCCATGCTGAACAACGTGGCAACACCGCTCACGTGACAATCGGGAGTCCTATTTTCAAAAACAGAGTCCTGTGCTCGGAATTGTAATTAACGTCTTTTTTAATTAAAAGCTGTAGTAATATACACTATTTTGTGTTAATTATGTATAAACAATATATAAACGTTACAACTATGGCAAATAGAAGTGATGTGGTAGTATAAAATTGTTATAAATGTGATATATATTTTGTGTACTCTCAAAGTAGTTTGGTGTTGGAAGCATGATATTTGAAATATTTACAGTGGTTTCAAGAAAATTTAGGTATGATGCAAAATGAAACCATCTTTGGATCAAATTGAAACATTTAAGAATTGATCAACGTCTATATAAGTTAATAAAAACCTTGAAACAAGCGAAATTATTGGAACGAAACCAAAGAGGTTATGTGAAGTCCAGAGAGTAGTCGGGAGTCTGACGACGTTGATTGGCTGAGAGTCTGGGAGTCCGGGAGGCAGATAGAGTAGGGTAGGTGTTGATATATTCAGACCGGACTCCCGCGGTGTTGCCATTTTTACTTCAGCACGGCTAGTACTAGAGTCGGCTGTGACATAGGCACAAGGCGCCTGGAGGGTGTTTCATCCCACTCAGATTAGCTTTTTCGTCCCTATATCGACACTCCTTATGCCGACAATGAGTCAAGTGTTGGGTCTTCCGTACCCGGAAACGATGATTGGCCAGCTCACTAGTGGACAGTTTATCCATACCCGGCGCCACTTGGAGAGTGGTGGCTACAGGGGAGTGGATTTATTTTAAGCGCAAAAAGTTCCTTTTAACACCACCGATATAAGCTAAAGCTTGGGAACGGCAGAGCGAGTTATTAACCCATCAAGGTTCACTTTCGACAGTAACCTGTACCTCTAGTACAAAGAGTACAAACATGGAAAAATGATGGGAGAAACGTGTAATTATATTTATAATCAGAAAGAATATATCGATTGACATACAAAGCTCTTTCTTGTGAATAATTGTAAACAAATTTTCTTCTATAAAAACATATATTTCACAAATTTTTAAAAGCCAAATTATAAAACTGGGCTCTGTACAGGATCTACCATTTATCTCGGAATCCGTGCGCGCGCGAACTCATGAATGTGGCAATAGCGCAACGTTTGACATGATCGGCGATACTCTGGTCCGAGATTCGATTCGGGATACGAGTATGTTTGTCTTTCTGCCGATCGCGCCCGAGTTTTGCCGAGCCGAGCCAAGCCGACTCGAAGTTCCACTGCTGGTCGTGCATACTCGTATCCCGAATCGAATCTCGGACTAGAGTTCGGTCAATTACCAACTTAACTCTAGGGATTTTCACATCATTCCCCACAGCTCTCTACATGACATTATACTTTCAGCAATGGTTTGCAGAGGGCGCATCTACCGAATTTTAGCGCTGTTGCTACATTCATGTGTTCGCGCGCGCACGGGTTCCGAGATAAATGGTAGACCCTGTATAGCTGTATATAATTACAGTAAGTCCTTGATTTACGCGGATTCATAGTTTGCCATAAACATTGTTGGTTTATTTGAATTTTCCTTTCAAATGAGTACATACATATAGTGTGTACAAAGCAGATCGTATTAATAACCTTTCAGTGGTGGAGCTCAGATACTATTCGTCTTAGGAAATCGCTAACCGAATTAATCGCGTAAGTTGAGGACTCACTGTATACAAAGAATGTTTTAATAAAAGAATTATAAGAAAATATTGCTTCTTCGCTTCAAAATCTTTGATGTCAAAATCACTGTTCGACTATCGCGCTGTACTTGTCTCTCTATGCAGCAGAGACAAGAATCGTTCGGAGTTTCTCAGTTTCTCCGTATGAAGTCTCTAAGATTAATCCGGATTTAGACCATCACTTCTGTTGTTATAGTGGATATAACGGAGGTGTCGCTTCAAGTATCTTATACGACACTATCTTATTTTGTGCTAAGAGATAAAACCCAAGCCCCAGGTTCCCTTGGCCATTTCTGCACTAATGCAAAAATTGCACTGAAGCAATGCTGTTCAAAGATTTGCCGCGGTAGCAGGCCTCTTATCAGTCGGGGCAATTTTATATAAAATATTTGAAACAGCAGCTCTACTAACCCGAACTTAGAAGAGTGACATGCTCAACACGCCATATTGTTTATACTGCGTACGGCGGCACACGAGCGTACTGATCCTAAGCAGGCGTTAATTAGAAAGAATACAGGGCGTAAATCTTCGGAAAAACTGAATAGAGAAAGTATTGAAAAAGAGAGAAAGAAAATATAAAGCGGGTAAAGTGGGTAGAATACAGCGTCTGTTATTGCTATTCGGAAGCTTATCTCGTTACAGGGAGCCCCGAAACTTCAGGGCAATGTTTGGACAGGTCTGCATTAACTTGGGTTTAGTTGAGCCCAAATGAGTTTCATAACTACATTTTCCGTCATATTTATTTAACAGGCTGATAGAGCAATAACTATGTTTTAGGATTGCTTCTGAATGGTAGGATTTTGAAACTAGTACAACCCTGTTGAATTTCCATTCGTTTGAGAAAAAGTTGGAAGAACGTTTCTTTATAAAAGTAATATAGTCGGAACATAACTTTTTTAAAAGGTGCTTGAACTGTTCTGTTCTGTTATGGGGAACATAGGCCTTGTCACTTTGTAGGTTCTTGATGATCTGTTGAATCTTGAAATAATAGGAAGGATAAATAGAGAGAAATGATAGAGAGAATGCAGATAAATGTGAGTTAAGAGCACAGACTCCTTCGAGGCCCGCTCCGAATCAATTTATTTTGGAGAAATGAATGGTAAAACTTCCTCCATATATTCCGGAAAAAAAACTGATACTTACACTGATATTTATATATTATTCTCTTAGTTTTTATGATGTACATGTATAGAGAAGACAAATCATTGATCATGATTGGACTGACTTTTCCTTATTTTTCGGCTGTTTATGTACCTACTAACTAACCTACGTGCAATCAATGAAACGTATGACCAAATGCGAAGGTTTTATGATCCTATTCACCAGTAGCCACTCGGTAACCTATCGTTAAGTGTGGTACTTACGTTTACGGCTATGCTAGAAACTCGTATGCTACAGGTTACACGTTTTACGTTCAAGATTATACGTTTAAGATATCTACACATACTGTTATAACAGCGGACCTTACGGTTATTGTATAGTCATAATCGTTATACTGTAATGCGGTTATCTATCTCCTTCCTTTCTTTTACTATAGCAATCATTGGAACGAATAACGATATAGGTAATTCTTTTTTGTCGCCACTTTGGTCATTCATGCTCCACACATAAAAGTCTGACGTCAGTTAGCATAAAGTTAAGACAAAACATAAAGATAACATACAGTTTCACTCAATTTGATGACATAAAAGTATTACTAATAGCTCTTATGATACATCAGTTTAAAGCTTAAAGTTTATTGAAGATGACTGTGTAAACGTTTCATATATGTTTTGAATAGAAAATAATTTATGTCTACTTATATTTTATTTCGAAACTATTTATAAAGCCTGACATGATTTAGTGACATAAAATTATCACAAAGTGCCACTTTTATTATGTCTATTTGAAGCCCAAAGTTGAATTAAAATAAATATATATTAAATTTTTATTGACAATCTGAATATAAAATTAATTGCTAGATATTGTTTACATAAATATTAGCAAGACAATTATCTGACAGTAAGTAAGGTGATTTTCATAACCCTTGGATGGCGGACCATGGGGAGGGCCCTAATTTTAATGTAATTGAGTGTAACACTTGGGTAGGTTTACTTGTCAGTAACGCGTATTAAGGAATTTTTTCAGATTTCTCCATTGCAAATTCTAGTTGTAAAAAATGAAAAACTGAACAAAACATCTGAAAAACGTGATTTCTTATTGAAAATGTAAGAATACTACTTTTTTATATTATTGTGATAATAATATATTAGCATAACTGTTATTCTCGAATTTTTACAGATTTTTTGTTAAAGTGTGCTATATTTAAAAAATCAATTATTTCGCGTGAGAAAGTAACTTCTTCAAATTTTTGTCTTCTTTTCTTAAAATAGATATTAAGTACTCTTAAATGGATTCACGTTCACACAAATAGTATATAGGTTAATAGAATTAACTTAAATAATTAACACTATGCTTTGTGCGATACACAGGGTGTCTCAGGTCAGATAATACAAGCGGGCAAGAGGTTGCTTCTATAAGCAAAAATAAGCCGGAAAAAAGGAATAAATTTTTTTCGTTTAAGCTTTCGTTTTCGAGAAAATTGATTTCGAAAATTCGTCGAGTTCATATGCACTCACAATAAAGGTACTCGATATTACCTTACTTATCATTTTGTGATATGCTATAGTACATAAACAATGTTAGAAATACATTTTTTATACGTGCTAATTTGTTCAATTAAGGGTTGGAAACCACCATCAAGTGTTACCCCGAAGAACTCGAGTGTTTTTTCTACATATCTCGATAATGAATTGGAATTGTTTAATGAAGTTAACGACAAATTATTTTTCATTAAAGGCATTATTTTTATCCTAAAGGGTTACATCTCCTACCTTACATAAAGAAAAATAATATTTTTCTGACGTGCATTTTGAAAAACGAAGCTCAAACAAACACAAAATTTATTCTTTTGCTTAAAGAATCACCCTTTGCCCGGTTGTACTATCCGAGCTGAGACACCCTGTATACCAAGGTGTTGAAACTTGTTACGATTATAATAGCATCGCTGGCGAAACGGTTAATTAATTTTAGTAAATTCGATGCTTTGATTTGATATGCTATGAGTGCTATTTTCTAGTACCTTTGATGTTCTGATATCAAACAGTCCAATTGCAATAACCTAATAACAGTAACTAATTATAAGTGACAATTGTATTTGTATATCTCTAGCTGATATTATAATACTACGTGATACTTAGAATCTGAAACTTTATACTGTACATCTTGCTAAGGTGGAAAGGTGATTTATTATGGAAGTGGGAGGAGGGGGGACATCCGTGACAAGGAAAGTGGAAGCGGAAGTGACTTGCATAGTGGAAAATGGAGATGGAAATGTAAGCCGTGAGATGTGTAAGGGAAACTGCAAAAGGAAAATTCTCAAAACATTTCCGCTGTTTTAAACTCTGTCATTCTCCTTTTTAATTGTTAATTAATATCATCTGCAAAATTATTTAACGAGCAAATTAACGAAGCTAATAATGAATTTTGAGTGTCGATAAATTGCGTGTTAGTAATCTTGTTAGGGTTATGAAAATGAAATAAAATTTGACAGAGTAGACAATGAAAAATTAATTAAAAATTAAGGAAAAAATATTTCACCCAATGATTTTTTAAATTTTTCTCAATAATATTTTTCAACCCTTGAATGGCATAATAGAATCTTTGTTGATCCAATGTACGATTTACAATTGAAAAATTTAAAATTCGTTTTCATTTTCATTTTTTAAGGTTTGTTTTTTTATTCAAATGTTATTTTTCTAATATGGAGAGTTAAAAGGAAAAACTGTTGTAGTTCATTTCAATTGAAAATTGAGATTTCATCATCAATATATGTCTGATGAATCGGAAAGTATGTCCTTATTATTTTACTCCCTTTTATGGCTGCAAAAACTCGCTTCGAGTTTCTCATTTCTTATTCCTAAAATCACTTCAAAATGATGGTTTAAAAAAGATCATAATTCATCTATGTTTACTTTATACGTTTGAACTCAGTACCAAAGTTTCGGAAACTGTTAGAACAACTTGGAGAACTTTTGGATATGCTCTTTCAAGTGGACCAATGATGTAAAAGTGGCTTAGAAAACTGAAAGTAAGCAATAACAGTCCTAAATGAAAATCATAGGAAGAACAAGCAGTCTCCTTGAATAATGAAATTTCAACAAGGAAAAAATTATTACTAAAGACTATAGGGCAAGCTAAAGTGAAACATTAAACAGTTTATGTAGTGTCTTATTTTTCCTCTTTGTTTTAGATCCTATAATTTTATAATAATAGAATAAACTCTCTTTATACTGCCGCGTGAGCAATTTGAGCCCTAAACGAATTTTCAAGCATAGGAGTGTCACTCTTTCACCATCATAACCTACGAAAATAATACAATTTTATCGTCCTTTTGCCTTCCAATTGAAAGGCTGTAACCATGAAAAATATTCAGTGAACAAGGTGTTAAAATTTATTTCTAGAGAATTTTTAATTCTGTCATTTATTAACATAATTCTGTAGAAGGATATATTTTTTCTTTTATTAATTCTTCTAAGAGAAATTTATTTCTTTAGTATTTTTATTTCTGCAATTTATTGATCAAATTATTTTATTTATTGAAAGATGGAGATATGAACAGCAAGAGATATTCTATCAATCTAATCTCATACATAAACAAATAAAACCCTACATATATGATAAAAGTTTCTAGAGACAATTCTTTATTACCCTAGGTATTAGAAATGAATGAAGTCAGAGCAATTTCGAATTGTGCCATTATTTTACCTCATTGAATTTATGTAACATTTATATTTTTGCAGATAAGATGAAATGTTCATGATCGTTGAATTAAGCCACAAAAACTTATATGACAGTATTTCAATTAAGATTAAACGTATACATTTTTAAACAAATTGGATTTATATATAGGAAAACACTAATTAAAGGAATACTGTAAGCTCTGATTATATTGCCACGTCGGCGATTTCTCCTTCACACGAATTTTCAAGCATACTAGTACTTTATCGGTGGCAAAATAATGAGAGTCTACTGTAGTGAAAAACTTAAAGAATTGAAAATGAAATAAAATATAAAATTAAATTTAGATTATTACTCCTTCAAGGAATTCTAATAATACTTTAAATTATAATATTTGTATTTACAAATGAATATAAATTATTTTTTAATATGATAATTATTTGACATATATTGTCAAGGTCGTCATTTTAAATAACTTTTGGTAATTATGCACCTCCAATGAGCTTGACCTTGACATATGTTGTTAAGGCCGTGACCCTAAGTAACCTTGACCTTGAAAAAACTGGCGGTCGCGATCCGTTTAAAAGTTACGAAGCATTAAAGTTTCGCGTTTCAAACAACCTTTTCCTATACATATAACCGCTGCTTGGCCATAGTACTGACACTGGTCGCAGAAACCATTGTGAAAAAGGGCAATCCAGATGTCCATCGATGGCTGGTGAGAAAGGCGTGGGTGTCTTTTGGTAAATTTGTGACGGTTTACTCCCGCCGGTGGGTGCTGACTCAGTCGGTTGGCCGGGGGACTCGAGAATGAGCCGAGTTGTGTGTATAAGATGGGTTTAATGTAAATGCTATATGTACAGAATATATATACAGTCTGCTTAACCCTATGGACCTGAGCTTCCTCCCATTCTACGGGTACTTATCTCTATGCTTAACGCTACGCGGCTTATAATTATGGCTTATCGCTACCGGCTTACAAGCTAACGGGGTGCGGCGCTGCGCGGTTCGGTCCGGTGCTGTCGCGGTGCGGAGGTAGCAGGAAGTCTAGGTTGCTGCGGAATCGGATGTCACATCTGGGGCGGATGCGCGTCTCGTCCGTCCCGACAGTGGGAAGACCGTTACTCCGGCAGACGCCCGGCAAGCGTGCGGTCCGGTCCCGCTCAGCGCTCAGGAAGCCGTCTGGGGTATCCCCGACAGTGGCTGGCGGAACAGTGGTACCTTCAGTAGCGGTCGCAAACGCGACTGGTCACTGAACACTGCTGGAGAATTGTAAAGAGTCCAAAAACGTGGTTGATCTGTCTCGCTATGGCGCATACGTGGAATGTCGCTCGCAGAACCGATCTGGCTTTACTCTGCTCACGCAGCGGTATATAGTCTCTCGCGAGGCCGTCTGCCTCGGGGGTTCGCGCTCCGTGCGGTCGCCACCTGGCGACGGTGTCGATAGTAGACGCGGGCCGGCGGCGGTACGGTTGCATGCCCTCAGGGGCTCGCGAGTTCGCGGCCTCTATATATACAGGGTGTCCCAGAACTGGGGTAGGAACGGAAGAGGGATGATTGGTGAGGTCATCCTAAACAACTTTTTCCTTTGCCAAAATATTGGTTAAGGCTTCGTTTTCGAGTTATTATCGAAAAACACTGGCCAATCAGAGCGCGCTGTTACCGCAGGCCGAACCACGACAGTGTTGGGTATGTTCCGCGCGGTCGTGATCAAGTGCATCGGCACCACGTCGGTGTAATAGGATTCGTTGTTCATGAGTAATCAATAATTCGATACAATTATTCTTTTCTTTTTTTTATTCATTATCCGATGCAACTTCTATTTAACGAATCCCATCATACCGACGTAGTACCGAGGCACTTGATCACGACCGCGCGGAACATACCCAACACTCTCGTGGTTCGGCCCGCGCTAACGGCGCGCTCTGATTGGCCAGTGTTTTTCGTTAATAACTCGAAAACCAAGCCTTAACCAACATTTTGGCAAAGGAAAAAGTTGTTTAGAATAACCTCACCAATCATCCCTCTTCCGTTCCTACCCCAGTTCTGGGACACCCTGTATATCTCCTTACAAATTCTAACATGCACATATTGCTTGCCGGTCATAGTGTTGTTATTTATAAAAGTAAATAGTAGACGACAAGCGGCAGTCATTTTTTGAATTTTGGCATGCGTAGCCGACCGCCTCACGGCGGTCGGAATATTAATTTGGCCTAACCTAATCTAATCTAATACAAAATTAAATTAGTGAACTTGTTAATCAGTGAATAAGGTTAGGTTAAGCTAGAATAATATTCCGGCCGGCGACAGGCGGACGGCCACGCAAGTCAAAATTCAAAATCATTTAAATCAATTAAGTTTGATTTTTTATTTCACCCGTTATACTCCTTAGGTTTCGGCCGCCATAATCTGTTTATATAATTATAAAGCAGCAACTTTACAATTTTTCCTAGGAATGACAAAATATTTTCAGCGTTTTAAAATATAATAATTTTTTATTCTACTTACTTCCCGACAGAAGTTGGTCCAATCAATGACACTGCGTGCAGATAAACACCGAAAAAAAGCGAAAACTTTAATGCTTCGTAACTTTTGAACGGATCGCAACCGCCACGTTTCTCAAGGTCAAGGTTACTCAGGGTCATGACCTTGGCAACATATGTCAAGGTTAAGCTCATTGGAGGTGGGGGTCCTTTTATGCATAATTACCCAACTTTTCCCTATACATGTTACTGCCGTTCAACCTTAGTTTCTGCGATATTCGCAAAAATATTTTTGTTACACTATATAATATCTTTAATATTTGGGATTGCCATGTTTATGGTGGCTCAGATAAGGTTTGCAACAGTGGCGGCTCGTCGCTAAAATTAGTAGGGGTGTTGTTCCAGAAAATTTTTAGCGTTCGTTTTAAAAAACCGGCACTGCGGGAGCGACAGTGCTCTCTCTCCCTCACAGCTTCGCATGCAGCTTCCTATGTGCGCATGCGCACACAGTCAAACACCACGCTGCTGGAACTCTAAAGCGCACAGTTCCATACAAAGATTTTTGTATCTTTTTCATAAACTGGGGAATGGCTACTGACATTAAGCTTAAGGATTATATATTGTACAAGTAGAAGGAAGAAAGAATTAAAGAAAAAAGGACTCATTATATTAAATGTTCTCGATACATAATATCAAGTGGAAATAGGGGGTGCTACAGTTCTACAGTGCCTATCAGTTTGTCATTAAAACAAGGAATTGTAGCCATAGCTTATTAAAAGGCGACGGAACCTGTTGAACAAACATAGTTTTTATCGATATTAGTAATAATTTGTTATTGATCTTGCTCGTTTCTTGAGAAAAGGAACAATAAATTCTTGAATGACCAAATAATGCGTTCACACATTTTGCTTTTGTGCATCAAACAGGATGCTGGTTTTTTATTGTAGCCAACATAAAAGGATAAATGTTGCAATTAGGTGGCTGTTACCAACCTTGCATTTTTACATTAACAGTTTTAACCCTTAAAGGGTTAAATAAATTGCAACACTGTTAATATAAGAAAAGATAAACCAATTATGTATTAACCAATTAAATATTGTTCCTGTATATTTTTTCAGGGTATCGCAAGTTTTAGCGCACTGTCGATGGAATATGGTATCTGCATAGCGGTTAGCGAGAAAATTTTAAGAAACGCCAAAACCGAGGATTTTGATAGAATTGTTGAACGGCTCAACTCGAAACACAACGCTAGAGGCGTTGTACTATTCGTCGATGAGGATAACGTAAGGTAATAATTGGTCTCCCTCTCGTCAACCGTTTTTATAAAACCTTTTCAAGAAAATCATTAATCAACCCTTCAAAATCTGACGACCGGACCAATGTTATCCGGATCCTTTCACTGAAAGTGTCAAGGGTCGATTCAATACTATCGAATCTGTAAGATATATTATACAATCGTTACTTGTATAGAGGGTGAGGCACGTAAAGCATGACAATTAAGTATTATGAAAAATATTGATAAAATAGAAAATGTATTTAAGAAAAATTTAAGGATTTTAGGTGGTACGCTTAATTTTTTATACAGTAAATCCTCGTTATATTGCCGCGGACGGGATTGTAAAAGCAGAAAATTTTTCAAGCTTCTAAGCTCTCATTTGGGGGGGGGGGTATCATCTTATTAGTAGGTTGTGATGGTAAAAGAGCGATACTAGTGTGCTTAAAAATGCATATGAAGGCCAGATCGCGCACGTGGCAACATAATAAGAGTTTACTGTACATGAAAAATGGACTTTTGTAGGTAGATTGACTTTCTAAAACATTTTATAAAAAAATTTTAAGATATAATATTAAAATACCTGTTTAATAATTCTTAAAATATAGTAAATGTTGGTATGACATGTTTCACATTTGAATTTCAAATTAATTTAATTTAATTTTTAATTTATGAAGATATGTATTAATTTTCATGTGGAATGCTATTTAATATAAACACCATATACGGCTCTTATTTTGATAATTTTCCGATTTTCATAATTTTGTCAGATATTTGTAAAAATTCATATGTTACCCAGGTATTAGTGTCATGACATTAAAAGTATTAAAGATTTGTTTACGTTATGAAAACATGGTTTATTATTTTTTATAACAAAAATAAACATTTATGTTTTCAGAAAACTTCTTCAAGCGACTGTTAAAGCGAACCGTACAGGTCATTTCATGTGGATAGGCAGTGATTCATGGGGTGCTAAAGTGTATCCGGTAAGGGATCAAGAATTTGCAGCTGAAGGAGCAATTACAATTTTACCTTACAGAATATCTCTTCAAGGTAAGCAATGCAAATTTTCTATCGATTTAATTATATTTTTTAATTCATTTCGATAGAACGAAAGAATTTAATAAATAAGATATAATGTACAGTAACGAGCAGAGTAGGCTTCCCTAGGGAAAATATACAAAAAGGAGGCTTTGCTATCCATTGCACTGCAAACATTTACTCAGGAAAATTGCATTATTGATATGCTGCAATTAAAGGCCATATATCTACGTTCTCTGAGATAACTGTAGATCTATCAACGTAGGTAACTCTCGAGCCCCAGATTTAATTCAATCGTGTATTTTATATTATTTTTATTTTTTAAATTTTACACTGTCCCTTTAAAAATTATTCTTGCAATATATGAGACTCTTAATATTTTGATATACGTATGTTTTGTAAGATTGGGTCATGGTTGACTTTGGCTCCGCTATTCAAGAATTTATTATGTTTTTAAAACAATCAATATTAACGTAAATACTAAAATGCTTTTTGTAAATTAGATATAATGCATATGATATCCTTCCTCTACATATATCGCTATTTTTTCTACAAAAGTCTACAGCGTTTAATGCTGTACACTAAGGGAGTATCATACATATGTAACCAAGTAATGGTTCCATATATAGGGTGATTCTCTCGCTAGTGTACTCAAACGAAATGCCGCCACACCAGTATGAATGTGCCCGAGCCCTTTTCTTTCATCGATACCTCGACGGGGGTGCATACTGCAGCTGTGGGCGCGAAAATGTGTGTAACAAGAAGGAAACGTTTAAATGGGACTTTCCTTCGTGTTACACACATTTTCATTCATGCACACAGTTGTAGTATGCACCCCCGTCGAGGTGTCGATCACAGAAAAAGGCTTGGGCCCATTCATACTAGTGTGGCGGCACTTCCTTTGAGTACAGTAGCGAGAGAATCATCCTGTAGTAAAATAAACTGAAATATGAAAATTTCAAGTCAAAAGCTTTCTCTTAAAGAGAATTGGATGCGAAAATACTTATAATATTACACATGCACATTCAGTTGGGATACTGTTCGATCAATCTTGATTTAATCATTCGCAGTTCTCTTTATATTAATAACGAATAATAATAACTACATCGAAAAACAATATAAAAAAATATATTTAATCTATCGTATAATAAGTTATTTAAAATTCACGCTTTTTACAATTTTTTCAATAACATCTTCAGGTATTATTATTTCATTATTTTAAATTGTAAATTTTTGATTATTATAAATTGTATTATTAATGTAAACAAATTTCTAAATACAGTATCTAGACTATCATTATATTGCCACGGACGGAGCTGTAAAAGTGGATCATTTCTCACACTTCCAAACTCATGGGGGGGGGGAGCATTAGAAATGTATGATCTTCGTAGACTGTGGTGGTGGAAGTACGGCACTAATATGCTTGCGAATCCATGTGAAGGTCAGATCGACCACGTAGCAATATAACGAGAGTCTATGTTTTAGAACAAGCATATTCCTAATAAGATTTTTAAAACAATTTTTATTATATATTTAATCTACAAATAAGAAATTTCTTTGAATACTTCGAAACTGTTATTCATAGGTTTCGATGATTATTATTTAAATCTTCGTCCAAGAGTGGACAACGAATGCAATGGTCAAACTGAGAGCAACGTGCCACACAAACATTTACCTGGAAAAATCGTCAATTGTCGGAATCTTTGGTTCCGTGAGTTTTGGTCTCAACATCATAAATGCAGTTTTAATGCAAATTCGTCAGTGGGTACGACTCGATGCACTGGAACTGAGAAATTAATTGATTACGAACAGGAAGGCTTAGTGCCATTTGTAGGTAAGCAATATTTTTAGTTTTCAATCTTAAAGTATTAATTCCAAAATTGAATACTGTAAAACGTAACATTGGTTTGATACAATTCGTGTATAAAAAGATACAATTTATTTAAAAAATTGTAACAGTGAAGAGCACAATTAATTTAACAATACCGTTTTTAAAAAAATTGTTGATTGTACACATTATTCCACTATTCCACTATTTCCAATTTTTTATATATTTATGAAAATATTTTGGAACATCTTTAATATTTTGTTCAATGATTTGTAATTAAAAAATATAACAGTACCATCTATACTAAAAATAATTATAAAACAACTCAGCTTTTCTGTTATTTTGTACAAATACATAATAATTTTTTCAAAAAATGATTTGATTAGTTAAGTTTTGCTTCTCACCTAAACAATTTTAAAAAATAACGAGCAACAAATTAAAATATTTTCTATATAAAACTGAAATATCTTACTTGATTACCTTAAAACTCTTTGGTTCAATACCGCTTTTGTTTCTTTAAAACAGATTAGAATTTTGTTTATTTTTGTATCTAAATATTATGTGTCAAACACTGGCGTAACCGGGCAGAGATAAGGGTAAATCTGCCCCCCCCCCCCCCCCCCCCCCCCCCCTCAATTGTGAACTAGCTCTAATCAATCACCATTCAACTAGTTCCTTCACAATTTCAAAAGTTCAAACAGAAGTTCCCTAGTTCCAAAATTTCACATTTTCAATATTTCAGGATTCAAAAATATTAGCACTATAGAATTTCAAAATTTCTAAGGGACCTATCCCACCTCAGAAAAAAAATCTTAGTTACGCCTATGATGTATTATAATAGGCTCTCGTTATATTGCCGCGAATGAAGCTATAGAGGTTGACAATTTTTCAAGCTCTCAAACTTTCAGTTGAAGAGCAAAAAACAGATAAAAGTGTATTATTTTTGGGAGCGATGATGATGAAAGAGCACTTGAAAATCTGTGTGAAGATCAATATAACGAGAGTCTACTATATCTCTCAGGAAGAGGCGGCCAGGGGCCCACTGGGAAGGGACCCAGGGGCAGGCCATTGAAAGCTGAGACGATGGGCAAGGTGGGCTTGTCGGAGACTCAGAGTGGGGTCCAAAAGACCATCGCTCCGGGCCTCCGTACGGACCGGGGAAGAGGGGGCGCCGCGGGTGCCCCTTCGAAAAAACGCGGGGTCAATAAATGGGCCGATTCCAGGGCACGCTAAGCACCAACGCGACACATACGAGAGGAGGTAATACTGCAACCCCAATGATTGCAGGATGCCTTTCCATCTCGCAGATCAACTTGCAGCACTGCAAAGCGGCCACGGACCTGCTCCGTTGGCGCCTTGCGGCGCAGCACACAGACGTACACAAGTACACAGATATAGCCCTAATACAAGAACCTTGGATAGGCCAAGGGCAAGTAGGTGAGCTAGATCGGAAACAAGGCTCCATCTTCCATGGGGACTTGGAGAACGGACCCAGGGCGTGCGTCTTCGTGAAAAGAGGGCTCGGGGCAACGAAACTGACAGAATTCTGCACAAGAGACCAAGCAGCAGTCTTACTGCCAGCTGGGGCGGGAGGTAGCGGGGAGAATCTGGTGGTTTGCTCAACCTACCTGCCCTACGACTCTGAGGGACCCCCGCCTGCGAGAGAACTCAGAGAGCTGGTTGACTACTGCAAGGTCAAAGGGCTGCAGCTACTGATTAGGTGCGATGCGAACGCGCACCATATCGTCTGGGGCAGCAGCAATATTAATAGAATACCTCTACTTTTACTTTACTAGAATACCTCTCAACCACGGACCTGGAGATTCTAAATAGAGGCTCCAGCCCAACTTTTGTTACCTCCAGGCGACATGAGATACTTGATATCATGCTGGGCTCCATGAAGGTGGCCCAAGCTATGCAAGATTGGCGTGTGGACGATGAGGCCATGCTCTCTGACCACAGGCTAATCACGTTCAAGTTAATGACAGAGTCAGACCTAAGGCCCTCGGAAACATACAGGAACCCTAGGGCCACCTGTTGGCCTCAATATTGTGAGAGCCTAAGGGAAGAGCTCAGAGGGCACTGCGTGAGACCGAGGACTGCGGAAGGAGTCGAGATCGAGGACGCAAGACTGCAGACCTCGATCATCGGATCCTACAAAAGGTCTTATCCTCTAAAACAAAGGAGAGAGAGCAGAAGGGTTCCCTGGTGGGATAATGAGCTGAACAAGCTCAGAGCCAGGGCTCGGAAGCTACTGAATAAGGCCATGAAGGCTAACACCGAAGCAGCTTAGGACTCATATAAAGAGGCTCAGAAGGGTTACAAAAAAATGATCAGAACATCTAAAAGGAGGACCTGGAAGAACTTTTGCCAAGAGACTGAGGCCCTACCGTTGGTAGCTAGGCTTCGGAAGGTATTTGTATCCGGGCCCCCACAAAAACCGGAAGGACTAAAACTTCCAAATGGAGGTGTCACACCAGACGTTGAGGCACCTTGTGGAGTCGCACTTCCCAGGCTCGAAGCTGGTACTGGAGGAACAGTTCCAGGAGAAACGGGCACAGGACTAGGAATTGGCCTCCAGGGTGGTCACAATGGACAGATTAAGATGGGCTATTAACTCATTCAGCAGGTACAAAAGCCCGGGTGTGGACGGGATCTTCCCGGCTTTCCTTCAGGAAGCCGAAGAGGACCTGTTGAGGCAGCTGTGCAAGATATACAGAGCATGTCTAGCACTGGGTTACGTACCACAACAATGGAGAGTAGCCAGGGTGGTCTTCCTGCCTAAGCCAGGCAGAAGTGGCTACGACACGGCGAAATCTTATAGGCCAATCAGCCTAACATCTTTTCTGCTTAAAACGCTAGAAAGGTTGGTTGACAGGCACGTCAGAGAGCATGCACTGGCAAGGAAACCGATACATGCCTCACAACATGCATATCAGTCGGGCAAATCCGTGGAGACGGCGCTCCATCACCTTGTAAGGGAGATTTAGGAAACCCTATCTCAGGGAGAGTCCGTCGTGAGTGTATTCATAGACATAGAAGGGGCGTTCGACAGTACGTCCTTCGATGTGATGAATGAAGCTGCGAGCAGCTTTGGAATTGACGATAGTCTGGTTACCTGGATCGACAATAGGTTACGGTTTTCGTTGAGGGCACGCATCGCAAGGGGATGCCCGCAGGGGGGAGTCCTGTCTCCCCTGCTGTGGACCCTTGTGGTAGATGGGCTGCTCCGCAGGCTCAGCGAGGAAGGTTTTCTGGTGCTAGGGTATGCAGACGACATTTGCATATCGGTCAGAAGCAGACACCCGCACTACATAGCGAGGAGACTGCAAGAAGCACTCACACTCGTACAAGAATGGTGCCTATCACACAACCTCAAGGTAAATCCTACCAAGACGGAGATGGTACTGTTCTCGAGGAAAAGGTGCTTTGATTTCAAGGCCCCCACACTGTTCGGAGTGGATATTAGTACATCCATCTCAGCGAAATATCTAGGGGTCACCCTAGATACAAAGCCAAACTGAAAACTCCGCATCGAGAAGCAGACACAAAAGGCAACCGCAACCTACTGGGCCTGCAGAAGGATGTTTGGAGCGACGTGGGGTTTAAAACCAAGAATGGTCAGGTGGATTTACACCACAATCTTGGTACCCCAACTAACATATGCCTCCGTTGTATGGTGGACCTCTATGAGGAAACACTGCAACAGGAGGAACCTAGAAAAGATCTACCGCCTAGCATTGCTTGGGATAACTGGCGCTTTTCGCACCACACCGACCATGGTAATGGGGCGCTCTTGGATCTGGCACTGCCACACATAGTTGTGGAAGCAGAGGCCAGAAGCACAGCCGTAAGACTGTTACTAGCAGGCAAATGAAAGGGGGCGTCAATGGGCTACGCGTCAGTCCTTAGGGAATTCAGGATACCAGGAGGGACCCTAACACTAGGGGGAGACGCGTGTGACCCGACATACTACTTCGATAATAGCTTCCGGATAAGAATCCCGTGCAAAGAAGCATGGGAAGCAAACCGGGAGAAACTCCTTACTCCGGGAGGGCTGATCTGGTTTAGGCCCGATACACACTAGCGGTTCGGTCCCGGTCCGGTCTCGGTCTGGTAAAATCTTACTGCACGACTAGATCCACACTTTGGCGGTTCGGTCGCGGTCCGGTCTCGGTCCGGTAAAATCTTACCGTACGACTAGATCCACACTATTCGGTTCGGTCCCGGTCCGGTCTTCGTTCGGTAAAATCTTACCGTACCCATACTGCTATGCCACTTTCGAGCCGCTCTCGATCTGATAGTCAATTATAAAAAGTCTTTTTCGATTGTACTTTTGGCATTAGTAGATGCAAATTATAAATTTACTGCTGTAGATATAGGTTCATATGAAAAAAAAAAAAAATATATATATATATATACTGATCGAATTGAGTAACCTCCTCCTTTTTCAAAGTCAGTTAAAAAATAATGATATTAAACAATTTCCATTAAAGAAATATTTAATGCGGCCTTATCTAGGATCAAAAAGTATAGAAGATATTAAAAAAAAAATATTTAATTATCGATTATGTAAAGGAAGAAGATTAGTCGAGTATGCATTTGGGATTTTATCACAAACCTTCAAAGTTTATTGTAGAAAACTCATAGCTAATCCTGAAAATGCCACTACAAGATGGAAATGTACAAGCTGAAGCATTTCAAACGAGGGAGCGCAGTCCCGTCCCAGGAAAATATTCTTCGTGAGAAATCGAGACCGGACCGGGACTGGAGCGTGATCGAACCGGAGCTGGAGCAGACGCATAGTGTGTATGCTCTCATAAGATTTACATTGGAGTATATTTTACCGGACCGGGACCGGACCGGGAGCGAACCGAACAAGTGGTTCAAGTGGCTACTGTTCGAGAGCGATTGGGACCGGGCTGGGATCGAAGCGAGATCGTCGTGAGATTGGAGCGTGACCGGACCGGAGCTGGCAAGTGTGTATGCTCTCATAAGATTTACATTGGAGTATATTTTACCGGACCGAGAACGGACCGGGACCGAACCGCTAGTGTGTATCGGGCCTTACAGACGGCTCTAAAACCAATTCGGGTACCGGAGCAGGAATCTGGGGGGAGAGGCCCAGGGCGGAAATATCACTGTCCCTGGACCTGCATGTATTCATCCTTCAGGCGGAAGTATTTGCCATATGGGCCTGCGCCAAGTTGAACTTGGAACGGGACTATAGTGACAGTAAGGCTGCGCTTGGATCCCTACGATAGTGCGATCCAGGCTAGTACAAGACTGCACAGACATGTTGGAACGGTTAGCTGGAAACAACAACTGCGTCAATCTGACGCGGGTACCTGGACACGCAGGTATCCCGGGAAATGAGAAGGCGAATATGTTGGCAAGGGAAGGAGCCAGATGGCCCGGCCCAGACTCAACATATCGCATAGGTGTCGCCAGGGGGGGGGGGGGGGGGGGGGGGTAAAGGAAATGGTGAGGGCGTGGGCGAGAACCCAGACCTACCAGACCTGGAACCGCACCCAAGGTATGAGACACGCTAAGGCCATATTTAAAGGGCCATCGACACGTCTAGGCAAGACTCTGAGCTGCCTAGATAGGAATCAACTGCGTCTACTCATAGGGCTCATTACTGGACACTGGTACACGGGGAAACGCCTGATGCACCTAGGAACCGAACGTGAACCTGGGTGGCCGAGATGTAGAGAGGAGGATGAGACCCCTCTCCACTTGAAATGGCGTTGTAAAGGACTGGAGGCTCAAAGGCGCTTTAGCTTCGGGCTCCCGGTCTTTGACGGCGCACAGGTGGAGGACATTGGAGTGGGCAGGCTTCTGGGCTTTGCTAGAGAGGCCGGCCTTTACAATCTACCTCAGTACTACAGGGTGATTCTCTCGGCACGCAACACAATAGCCGTGCCGCACAATGGAACCCCTGCTATTCCGTTTCTTGTCTTCGTCTCAGCCATAAACACACACAGAGCAGTCTTGGGTCCGGCGATATGGCCCCTGGGTCTTTTTACCCGCAAACACAGCAGGGTTCCATTGTGCGGGACGGCTATTGTGTTGCGCGCCGAGAGAATCACACTGTAGAACTGCCCATAAGGGCTCGGGCACAATGGTCCCTAGAGGACTGAGTGCCTGGAGACCTAGCAGTAATAATAATAAATACTATATCTCTTCTTTAAATATTAGTAATAAAAATAAAAAATCTTGAATTAGAATGTTTGATGAATTTCAGTTGATGCTGTTTATGCAATGGCACACAGTGTTCATAATTTAATCGATGAAGAATGCATGAACGATGATGGATCGACTCATTATTTGTGTGAAAAACTTCGTCCAGCACCTGATGGACACGAGCTTCTTCGACACATACGAAATGTCAGTTTTATTGGTAAGCGATAGTTACATTACTAATTTTAGGTATTTACTAAAAACAAATGATTGCTGATTTGGGGCATAAGAATCTTACAATTAGTAATTTTTCGTAGAAAAAAAAGTTATATCATCTGGTATATTAAAAAGTATTGGGTTCTACTTAAAAAGAGGTGCAAATGCATTTTCTAAATATCATAAATGCATAAAATTTATTTTATATTATGCACACTCGTGATCAAATCAGGCTTCCCTAGGCAAAATGGCGAAATAGGAAAAGTAGGAATTCTTAAAATTTCAATTTTGACGACATTAATATTAAAAGTAATTTGAAAAATAGCAATATAATTTTTAATGATAAAATATTATAAACTTTAATATATAATTGAGAAATATGAATAATAAATGGGCCATTCCACGCAAAGTGATCACACTTTTCCCGCATGGTCTTGGATTTTTGTTAAATTTTGTAGGCTTGTAGAACCCAATGTGCACCGTCGAAGACGTTTTGCCACATTTTTATTGCCTTTTAAGGGTTTTTAGACAAAAGTACCAAAAACGTGTCGACCTATTCTGTAGTTGTTAACCGATGGCTGGTTATTTGAAAAGATATAGAGTAGCGGCGCAGCAATAAAATTTTATAACATCGGCAATTCTGCGTGTTCCATCATGAAATTTTCAGGGTATTTAGAAAACTCTTTAGAGATTCTACAGAAAAAATGTCAGACCGATTCGTGCTCCCCCTTGGGGTTATTTTCAAGTTTGAAAACTATAAACATTATTTACAACAATTCGAAGATTGCATTGATACACGTAGTAATTTTTTTATTAAACCTTGAAGTTTTACCTATAAAATTCCAGTTCATGCATGTCAATATCTATAATACTTTCCGAGTTATGATTTTTTGAAAAAAAAGTGACCCTAAATTTTCAGTCCTTATAACTCGGAAAGTTTAAACAATATTGAGAAACGGAGCATCGATTTTTTGTTCGTACATTGGGTTCTACAAGCCTATAAAATTTAACAAAAATCCAAGACCATGCAGGAAAAAGTGTGATCACTTTGCGTGGAATGGCCCAAATACATATGAATTCAAATTTTCCTGCGCAAACGTTTGCACACAAGTGATGGGGAGCCACAAACCTATACAATACAGGGTATTCTCCGCTACTTCGTCATTACTCTCGAGAACGCCTACGAGAAAAGGCGGGAATTCGGGACATCGCCACTTTTCCTAGGAAAACCAGATCTGTAATGATATACAGGGTGTCCCAGAATAAGTGTTAGTCCTTTAAAAGGGAGGTAGCTGGGGTGATTCTTCTAGTTTGTTAAATAAAATGATGTTTCAAGGATAGTGATTTAGAATTTCTTCTGCATATTTGTAGTTGATGTGGTACATAACATATCACAATAAATGTCCCTTAAAGCATATTTCGTCACAATGATTAACAAGTTAACCGCATACACCTTAAAACTCTAATTATTAAGGACATGAATGTATAATTGTCAAATATAAATAAGATGATGTATATAACTTAATTTTTAAAGAAATGAATTTACATTAGTGTAACTGTCAGATATACAACAGACCCTTGTTATATTGCCACGTAAGCGATTTGACCTTCACACAGATTTTTAAGTATCCTAGTGCCACCCTTCCACTGTAATGACCTCCAACTGAAAGTTTGAAAACTTAAAACATTTTTCACTTTTACACCCCGTCTGCGGCAATATAACGAGAGGCTATTGTAAAATCATTTGACCACAATACTGTGGTGTGTGTACTGTACGCGTCTGCTAAGTTGAGACTCCTAAGGAATTGGGTCTGATTGATCGGAACTAGATGGGCCAGACTTAGACACGCACACTTATACAGTTGACCCACACGCATTCTCGCTATTCGCTCTCTACGTTACAACTACTAGTAGAAACTACTACTACTACTACTAGACGAGGGTTCGAGGTGAGGATTAGGCGGAGCGTTTCACACCTCGAGTCTGAACTTAGTAGACGCTTACAATACGAGGGCGCGCGAGCGGCTCTTCGGAGTAGGCTCTGCGGGGGGTGCGCCAAGTAACAGCATTGCGTCGCGCCGCGTTGCGTAGCAATCGCGGAATAATCGACAGTCGTGTCGTTAATTGTCGGTAGAACGGACGAAAACGGACGAAGACGGTCGATAGGTCGGGCGCTACGTGCGTGATTGTTGTCGCAAGTCATATCTTCTTTTATTTTATTTTATATGCGTATCGAAGTTTGTACTGTTTCTTATAATAAACAATAGCCTTAGATCCACGCTGCTTTTTTCGCGCGAAGCAAATATTCCCCGCTATTCTGGTCCCACAAATTTTGGGGGCTCGTCCGGGATCAGATACGAGCACGCGTATCAGAAAGTGGAATATTAGTGCGATTCCAGTGTGGATTGTGAAGGATATAGTGGACGTGTCGAACAAGTGAACGATCTCGTAAAGACGTGTTAACGTGACAATGCTTCCGAGTGAGTTTACTGTGACGGAACTAAAAGACTTGCTGAAAGCTCACGGTGTGCCTACAGCGGGTACGAAAAACGAGTTGATAGCTCGATTGCATGAGCATGACCCCTCAGGTCAGTGGTTAAATACAGGTGGCGAAGGTGAAGCAAGTAACGTCACTGACGACTTAAGTGCTGCTGGTGGAACTGGCGCAGCGATGTTGACCAGGGACGACGAAGCAGTACAACATCGTCGTTAAATGGACCTTCTTCGGCGAGAAAAGGCGCTGATGGAACGAGAGCTTGAGATAGCGCGGCGAGAGCTTGCGCTGGTACAGGGTATGCAACATTTCAATGTGTCCGAGAAGGTACAACCAACGCCTCAAAATGCACAGCCTCGAGTGAGCGTAAAAACGATTTCGGAACTTTTAAATTGCTTCGAAGGAAAATCAGAACACTTCCCGGCTTGGTCGAAGCAGGTGCGAATGTTACAGGCAACGTATCGCCTGAATGATGATGAGACGAAAAGCGCAGGAATGGATGCACTCTCGTGCTGAGTTTATTGCCATGAATGTGCAGGAACTGTTAGCAAAGTTCGAAAATATGTTTTACCACCGACCGAGTAAGATCGTAGTGTATAAACAGTTTCAAGACCGCGCGCGGAAAAGGGGTGAATCGTTTGACGACTATTTTCACGATAAGATTATTAAAGCGAACCGCGTACCAATCGCGGACGATAATGAACTCGTTGACCACATCATTGAGGGGATACCCGACCAAATGCTATGCAATCAAGCAAAAATGCATTGTTTCGAAACACTTGAGTCACTATTGCGAGCATTTGAGAGACTCACGTTGCCTTCGTTAAGCCGAGGAGAGGATGCACGGGGCAAGCAGCAGGTACAGCCAAGGTCAACAGCGCCAATGAATGCGGAATGGAGGCAGCGGACCGACGGGAGGACGCCGTGGAACGAATCAACGATGTGTTTCAACTGTGGCAAGACAGGCCACCTGAGCCGGAATTGTCCAACGAGGAAACGTGGCCCGAGATGTTATCAGTGCGGTGAGCATGGGCACATTTCGACGGTGTGTCCGAAGCATGATAGTAAAGAAACAGTAAAAGACGTAAATTTAATGGCGCAGTGGTCGACGAAAAAGGCGTTTAAAGCGGTAAGATTAAACAATACTGAGATAACAGCTCTTGTCGATACGGGAAGCGAATTGACGCTTATGAGAGCCGAATGTTATATTAAAATTGGCGCTCCTCATTTGGAACAAAGCGAGGTGGTGTTCCGAGGTGTCGGATCGGCTAATAATAAGACGCTAGGTAAATTTGACGCGGATGTTTTTATTGACGGAGGTAATTATTTGATCACGGTATATGTAGTTTCGGATATATTGTTAAAACACGATATGCTCATAGGGGCTGATTTTCTAACAACAGTTAACGTACTCCCAAACAAAGGTGTCGTATCTATCGAGGATAGTAGAGAAGAGATTGCTGACAATAGCGATGTACCCGCGATTTACCACATAGAGTGTAAGAAGGGACACGGTGATGTTGATCTTTCACATAATGCAATACCGTGATCAAACGAAAAGTCAATTAAATGATTGTCAACTATACCCCTAAAAAGGAGCGCGAAGTGGAAGTAAAGATGAATATTGTGCTGAAAGACGATGAACCTATTTACCAAAGAGCGAGACGTTTAGCTCCAGCCGAAAGAGATTTCATGAACGTTCAAATAAACGAATGGCTTCAAGACGGTATCGTGCAGCCGTCGCTTTCCGAATATACAAGCCCGATTGTACTAGTAAAAAAAAAGGATGGTTCTATGCGTTTGTGTGTAGATTTTAGGAAGATTAATAAAAAAATTGTGAAAGATCGACATCCTCTACCGCTAGTAGAGGATCAATTAGATGCGCTTCAGGGTGCGAAAATATTTAGCACGCTTGATTTGAAGAATGGATTCTTCCACGTTCTGTTAAGTGAGGATAGTCGTAAGTATACGTCGTTCATTGTGCCAGACGGCCAGTATGAGTTCTGGCGCGTACCATTTGGATTATGTAATTCGCCGGCAGTTTTTGCGAAATTCATTAATGCGATATTTAGAGACTTGATTCGTAGAAAATTGGTGTTAATTTATATAGATGACCTTATAATACCGTCGGACGATATTGAAATCGGAATACGAAACCTAGAAATAGTGTTGTCAGTAGCGAAGGAGTTTGGTCTGCAAATAAACTGGAAAAAATATGCATCATTACAGGCTAAAGTTGAGTTCTTGGGGCACATAGTGGAGAACGGGAGTATTCGCCCTTCTGAGAATAAGACGAACGCGGTCGCGAAATTCCCAAGGACGACGACGGTGAAGCAAGTGCAGAGCTTTTTAGGACTGACTGGATACTTTCGTAAATTTATAGGTGGCTATTCACTAATTGCGAGACCATTGACTTATTTGTTGCGGACAGACGTAAGGTTTGAATTCGGTTTCAGAGAAATAAAGGCGTTCGAAACTTTAAAAGCCAGTTTGTGCGAAAATCCGGCGCTAAAATTATACAATGTGAGCGCGCAGACCGATTTACATACGGACGCGTCAGTATTTGGATTCGGGGCAATTCTTCTACAGCGTAATGACGACGACGGAGAAATGCACCCGGTGTATTTCGCAAGCAGTAAGACGACGTCGGCTGAAGCTAGGTATACGAGTTACGAATTAGAAGTTCTGGCGGTGGTGAGAGCTCTTAAGAAATTCAGAATATATTTATTGGGAATTCGTTTTAAAATTGTGACGGATTGTAAAGCCTTCGCCCTTACCATGAATAAGCGTGACTTGTGTGTGCGTGTGGCAAGGTGGGCCCTTCTATTAGAAGAGTTCGATTATGTTATCGAGCATCGGTCAGGCGGAAAAATGACTCACGTAGACGCTTTAAGTAGGAATCCGCTCCCGTCTTGTCTACTGATAAATGAAGATGATGACCTCATGACGGTCAGAATCCAAAAGGCGCAACAGGATGACGAAAAGGTCCGACAAATTTTTGAACTGGTTGAACAAGGGAAGATGGACAGCTATTTAACGAGAGGTGGATTGCTTTTCAAAATAGTCGATGACGATATTCGATTGGTCGTCCCCAAGAGTTTGCAAACACAACTCATAAGACGAGTTCATCAGAACGGGCATTTTTCGGTAGCCAAAACCAAATCACTTTTGAAAAGAGATTATTGGTTTCAAGGACTAAGACCCAAAATTGAAAAAACGCTTAGAAACTGCATCGATTGCATATTGGTGGAAAAGAAGGCAGCGAAGCAGGACGGTTTTCTTTCCCCAATCCCAAAAGGTGAGGTGCCACTGGACACGTACCATATCGACCATTTGGGGCCTCTGTTTTCGACAAAAAAAAGCTATAAGTATATTTTTGTCGTAGTTGACGCATTTACCAAATTTGTTTGGTTATATGCAACTAAAACAACGAGCACGGGAGAGGTGTTGCGACACTTAAACAAGCAAGCTGTTACATTCGGAAACCCACGGCGTATTATCTCCGACAGGGGGACGGCGTTCACTTTTGGTGACTTTAGAGACTATTGTGTTAGCGAAGGAATCCACCATTCATTCATCGCAACGGGGATTCCAAGGGATAACGGTCAAGTGGAGCGGGTCAATAGGACGCTTATTCCGCTTTTAGCTAAACTATCGGCGCCTAAGCCAGAGGAATGGTACCGATATTTGGATTCAGTGCAGAGATACCTTAACGCCACGCCTCACCGTAGTATCAACACGACGCCATTCCATTTATTTTTTAGAACACGGATGCGGACTAAAGACGACGCGCAGGTTCAGGAGTTGCTCGAGCAAGAGCGGGCAGAAGCGTTTCAAGAAAAGCGGAGCGAGGAGAGAGAAAAAGCAAAGGAGTGCATCGCAAAGGTACAAGAGGAAAACAAGAAAGGTTTTATTAAGAGAAGAAAGGAAGCTAGGACGTACCGCGAGAATGATTCGGTGGCCATTAAACGGACTCAGCTGGGGCCCGGATTAAAGTTAGCGGCAAAGACCCATACTGTAAAATATTGTAAAAACGTTACGCAACGATCGGTACGACGCGAGAAAGTCGGGAATCACGAGGGATCGCGCCAAACATCAACAGCGGCAGATTACATGAAACCGTGGGTCGAAGCGGATTCCGATACAGCTGAAGAAGAAAGTGACCTCGAAAATGAAACGGAAAACAGCATCTGAGGACAGATGCAAGAGCAGGATGGCCGAGTGTGGTGTGTGTATGTGGGCGCGCGAGCGGCTCTTCGGAGTAGGCTCTGCGGGGGGCGCGCCAAGTAAAGCCGAGTATCCACCTGTATCAAACGCCCGTATCGTATCACCGTTCCGAACCCTTTTGAATAGGCAGGCGTTGGCCCGTTGCATGCAACGGCGTGCTGTGGCTCGGACAACATTTCTTCGTTTCTTGAAAGAAACTCCTATAGGCGAGAAGTTTTGATTTCCTGCATGCTGTTTCTTTATTGTAATTGTCCTAATCATATCGTGTTTGGTATCATTTTAATCAGAAAAACGTCACAAATATCTTGGTAAAAGTTTTATAAGAAAAAAATGAAAAATAACAAAGTTCAGTCATTGCATTAGTATTATCTCACTGATATATCCGATTCTAGATCATATTATCTCGAGCCTCAAGTGTCATGTTTCCACTTGACATAGCATTTCGGGCCTTCGCCTGGGTATGTTGTTTTTACGTTTTAAGTGGTCTCCGAACCTATCCTTTGAACAGCAAGAAACCGACAATTTTCGGATCGGCCCGTTCCTTCACCTCCGTATCACAGCCCAATAGAACTTTCGATACTCGGCAACGGAAAAATCTCTGCAAAATTAACATTGTCCTTTTTCAATAATGACACAGGTGATTATTAACATTGCTGTTTTACGTACAGCGTATCGCCGAAGATAATTGATCTGTTTCAATATATTTAAACGATAAAATTTATCTACATAAAATTAGATTAAGTTCATAAATAATTTCATCGATTTTGAAATGAATCCAATAATACCGCAAGATTTCAAATAAATTGAAACCCAAGTGACGGCACGAAACGCTATGTCAAGTGCAAACGCATGAACCTTTCCTTCGATGGAACGGCAAAGAACCAAGAAATTTTTCGGATGGGTCCGTTGCCTCCGTTCCTTTGGAACGGCACACAGCAAAACGAAACTCCTCGCGTGTAGTGGCCCAGTCCTATTGCCTAACCGTTTCTATCAAGAAACGAAGAAATGTTGGCCGAGCCACAGCACGCCGTTGCATGCAACGAGGCAACGCCTGCCTATTCAAAAGGGTTCGGAACGGTGATACGATACGGGCGTTTGATACAGGTGGATACTCGGCTTAAGACGTCACGGTACGTCGATCATCGGTGACCGACATGGCAATCGACACGTTAATTTACCACTGGAAAAGTTAACAATTTATCAAGATAATGTTGCAACCTCTGTTTTTGACACGTGTCAAGAGGAGACTATTTAATCAATATTCGCAGTCTCTATTTAACAACCAGAGTTATATCATAGTTTTAGCTTACAGTAGCAGTTTTTCGCTACGTTGTATTAATATAAAGGATGTTCCGCCATATGTTGTATAAACGGAAAGGTGGTAATTCTGCATGAAAAAATAGGTTGAAAATATAGGAGACAATTGTTTTATGCGAATTTTCATCGCCGAAAAATTGAAAAATTTTTTTAAGGCACGGTAAATGACAATTTCAATAATCCCTTTATTAATTCAGTATAATTAATGGACGTAATGAATGAATAAATATAATTACGTAACAGAGTGATGGAGGATGCTGATCAATAATTTACGTATTTTAACGGTATTAATAACTTCATTTATTAATTTAACACGTCCATTAATTAATTAATTAATAATGATTATTAAAATCGTTGGTAACTGTTTATCGCTTACTCGAGGCGATCGGGGCGAACAATGTTTCAAACTGTTGAGTTTATTAAACAACTTGAGGCAAAAAACGTAATTTATTAAATTAATTTGATTCTAAGAACGTCTCGATCGTCACCCTTCTAATATTCTCTTTTAAATAAGCTCTCAGATTTCCGAACTATTTATAAGAACAGATAAGGGTGTCGGACTGTCCAACTGTTTTTCTTACCAAGAGTTTAGTTCTGTTGCATCTTACGAAGTCTTTAGATGTACCTTCCATGAGATTTATAATAAAGTTCATTTTTCAATTTAAAAGTAAAGATACGGCCTGTTATTTATTTAATAATCATTTCCTAATACAAACTTTCAATCTTTCAGTTGAAGGGGAAAAGTAGCACTAGAATCCTTGAAAATCTGTGTGAAAGTCAAATCGCTTATGTTGCAATATAACAAGAGTTCACTGTATATAAAAAACTTTATTCTACATTTTTGACTTATTCTTACACCTAAACTCATCCCCTCCGTGATTTTACCATGACTTTCGGGACTCTCTATCAGAGTGTAACGTTTAAGTACGAATGGTCAAATATCTCGTAAAGGGTTAAAGCTATCCAAAAACTGTTTCTACAAAACTTGTTTAATTTCAGGAGGCACGTTATGTAGTGCAAATGATGTTCTGATAGGTGAAGTGGTGGAGGAGATTTTGAAACCAAAATAATTTTTTTAAATGGCACACTATTTTTCTATTTATAATATTGCAATGGGTGTTGAGACGAATTCAACGACCTACTACATTGCATCATTCCATTAGTCAGAACCATACATTTTTGCGATTGAAGTAGCATCAGTGTGCACGGAGAACGTTGGCTGCAGCGCGCCACCTCAAAGGGGGATTGCTTCACATCATGCGACTGAATTTTATTTGAGAAGGCAAAAGCCAAAAGATTTTTAAAAAATGCAGTTTTTCTTGGGGTGATATTCTGCAATGTCCTCGAAGGCAGTACATACGAATTACGTTCAAGAATTGTGATTGCGACAGAAAAAATATCAGAAACAACATTAATAAGTGTAGAAAAGGAATTTCGAAAAAGACTGCAAAAGTCTATTTTCAACGACGGCAGACACGTTGAAGAATAAGGTAAATAAAAAACTATTTAATAAATAATTATTACTACAAATCCATCAATAGAAAGAGAAAATTAATGTTGTAGACATGTTTGATTGGAAAATATAAGGAATCTGTTAAATAGATAGGATTTATTGGACTAGATAGGATTACAAGGTTTAGGATACAGTTTCTTTCATTTATTCGTACACAACATTCTACGGTGAGTGTTCCGACCGTTCGACGGAACAGATGTACGAGAATTTCTAAAGGGAGTTTATGACAGTTCTTCGACGAAAAGCTATTTTTGAGTTTAGACATTTTAGCATTTCCGGGCAATAACCGTTTACCTTTTTTGAACAATAGAATCCGATTTTAGTTTTCGTTTTCGTCCTCAATAGCTCCGCTCATGTCATAAACTGGGTTTTCCGAAGGGTAAATTAAAATTTCGGTATTTTGTAACGGTACCCCAGCCTTCGAGGGTCAACCTGGATGGAAAAACCCCGGCGTAGCCGGACTTTCGAGGTGCTCGTGCACTCACCGACATCGCCCCACCCTCTCTAGACGAAGACGCGCTAAGGGCGCTAGAGAGGGTGGGACCAATTTTCAGGGGGACACGCCGATTGGAATTTTGACTTTTCGTAGGAAAACCAATTAACGCGTTGTCCCCCAACTCGACATTTCCAAGAGAGATGATATAGAGGCGTTCGTAACTCGACGAGGGCACTTCGGCTCCTACTTCTTCTTGTTCTTACAAGTTTTCGGTAACTAGAAAAGGAATAATAACTGCGACATAGCCATCGTTTCGGGCACGTTTTTTTTTATCATCTGATCTCATCGTCTTTTCGGAGACCAGAATAGACAATTAATTAATGGAAATTAATTTTGAAATTAATCCGACGTTTCGGGCAACCCACGAAATTGCCACGAGTCACGACAGTGAGCTCCATGCTTATATTTCTCCCGTTCGATAGGCGTCCAGGTATTATCGCCGTACTCTCCGTGTCGGTCGAGCGTCCAGGAACAGGTCTCCCGTACTCTCCCTTCTTCCGGTAGGCGTCCAGGATTTGACGCCGTACTTTCCTGTCGGAGTCCCTAACCTGTCGACCAAGAGCGGTCGATGGTCTTATCTCGTCCTCTCTCTCGACTAACAACAGGCAAATTAGGCCGAGTTAGGGTTCGGCAACTACCAATAATTTTTTTGGCTTTTCAGTTTTAGTTCCTTGATGACGGACAGTATGTAGATAGCGCTACTACGATGACAATCAGCGCCGCCTACATTGGCGTTGATTGGCGTTGATTGGCGTCATTTGGCGTGGTTTGGCGTCATAGCGTCATAGCGTCCATTTTGGTGGAGTCCAAATAATTAATAATTATTAATTTATTATCGTATCCCTACAGGTGGCTGCTTTAAATCACAAATTTATGATTTAAAGATAAGAAATCAGCTAAATCATAAATCTCTGATTTTTAGCAGTCACTTTATGACTATCCAAAATTTCGTATTCTATATATATACATATATATATCAGTCTGAGAAATACTATATATATCAGAGGCATATACTTATATATATATGTCTACTTTTAGTACACTCGTGACGGATGGTTAGTAGATGGCGCTACAGTCAATGCTAGACTTTTTGTAGAAGGGAGTTTCCGACCCCTGGGCCGAGTCGATCGTGAGCCCTTAATTTATATCCATTCATTGTTATCCGCGGCCACCGTAATCAACGATCGCGTCGTTAAGAATGAATTTGGCGTTTTCCGCGCTCGCGTTTCGCGTCTCCGCTCGCGCCTCGCGTTTCTGCCTCCCGCGATAGACTATAATTGACTTTTTTTCGAAATTGTCTGGACGCTTCTAGACCGCGTCGTTTTCGCAAAGTTTCTTTTTTACCGTTGATACAATGTCCATTAATAATTGCCTCAACTAATTTTTAATTTGGTTTTCTATAGCATCAATATCCTCCCATAGTATTTGGGTAAAATCTGATTCCACCTAACACAAGAAAATAACACTCAAGCGATATGAAGCAACCTTTGACTGCAGCCAACGTTCCCTGTGCACACTATGCAACTTCAATCGCAAAAATTTATGGTTCTAACTAATGGAATGATGCGATGTAGCAGGTCGTTGAATTCGTCTCAACGCCCACTGTAATATTATAAATAGAAAAATACAGGGTGCCATTTAAAAAAATTGTTTTGGTTTTAAAATCTCCCCCACCACTTCACCTATCGAAACATCATTTGCACCACATAACGTGCCCCCTTAAATCAAACAAATTTTATAGAAACATTTTTTGATAGCTTTAACCCTTTACGAAATATTTGACCATTCGCACTCAAACGTAACACCCTGCAAATAAATAAATAATAATAATTATGAAATAGATCATTTTAATACTTTTACCACCTTTTCTTTCTCCTTTTCCCACGCACTACCGCGTGGCCGAAAATGTCGAAAATGTTAATATTAATAGCCACTCAAATATTGGTTAAAATAAAACTTAATAGTCATATTTATATAAATATATTAATTTTAAGAAACTATCATCTTCCTTGACAGTAATTATACTTTATTCAAATGATGTTTAGGTCGTCAGGGTACTGAAATTAAATTTAAATCCGATGGCGATGCATATGGATTTTATAACATCTACCAATATCAAAGGAACAACGACGGACGTTTTGATTATGTTCTTATCGGTACATGGAGAGAGGAGTAAGTACCCGAATATTTTAATACAAATATATGATCGAATATGCAGTAAAACCTGGATAAATGCAACGAAAGAATGCTTGGATAAGTGCAACATCGCTATCCCCTCCACTTGGGGGGATCCCCCTAGGCGAACCGAGCCGCTCGACGAGGAAACCGTGTAATATGATCCGACCGTAATATCGGTGTGACTAATACTAATTGAACGATAAACCTTTTTTATTTTTAACTTTTTCTTAATGAAACGTTTACTAACGCATTTGTGAGATTTTTCTGATTAAAATGACACCAAACACGATATAGTTTGAATTATATTTATTTATTAACATAATAATAAAAGGATAATAAAAAATAATAGTGTACATTATAATAAATATTGTAGTATTCTAATTAAAATGATACTAAACACGATATAGTTTAAATTATATTTATTTATTTATTTATTTAGAATATGCTGCTGAACTATTGACTGCTGAAGTGCTTTATGATGTTAGGAAATGTCCGTGATTTCTATGAAACCGGACAGTATCTTCCTATTGAAAATTAAAGTAATTTACAAGCTAAAAATAATAATAGAATAATAATAGAATAAATAAACAATAGTAATAGAATAAACAACATAGAATTGACACCACGACTGAATATAAATGATGTGTACGAACGCAGAATCGATATGTCGGCTGAATACAAAAGATGTGTACGGACTCAGAATCGACACCTCGCTTGGATAAATGCAACATTTAAATGCCCAGAATCGACACCTCGCCTAGATAAATGAAACCTTTGAAAACACAGAGCCGACACGTCGGCTGGTTTTGGTTTCGACTCTCTTGCCTTTCGCCAACTTTTAACATCAATTTTAGCAAGTAATTATAATTCAAACTATATCGTGTTTGGTATCAGTTTAATAAACAAAATGTCATCAATCCGCTGGTAAAAGTTTCATTAAAAAAAAGTCAAAAATAAAAAAGTTTTATAGTTGAATTAGTATCAGTCACACTGATACGTTCCGGCTTTTTCCTTTGATCATTGGGCCTCTCTCTCTTTCCCCACTGTCTGTCTCTTTCTACGTTCACGCTTGGCTGGGGTCGCCTGTAACCCGAGATTCGACAACTCGCTTGGATAAATGCAACCACTGAGTCCCAATCTCGGTTGCACTTATCCTGGTTTTACTGTATTTATTAATTTATTTCTTTTGAATTTTTGTAAAATCTAATTAATAAGAATAAGGAATTTACGAAATATTTTTGAAAACTTTGAGATCGGTTGTGGAATCGGTGGCGGTGAGAGGTATGCGAGGTTGAGTTGTACATACATATACAGTAAAAGCTGGTAATATGCAACAAACATTGGGACCCAGACGTTGCATATATCCAGTCGAGGTGTTTAATTTCGGGTTACACGCGACGAGCAGCCAAGCGTGAACGTAGAAAAGGACAGACAGTGGTGAAAAGAGAGAGGTCCGATGATCAAAGGAAAGGGCCGAAACGTATCGGTGTGACTAATACTAATTCAACTATAAAACTTTTTTATTTTTGACTTTTTTTTACTGAAACTTTTACTAACGCATTGGTGAAATTTTTCGGATTAAAATGATACCAAACACGATATAGTTTGAATTATAATTACTTGCTAAAATTGATGTTAAAAGTTGGCGAAAAGCAAAGGAGGATTGGAAATGAAAACCGGTTGTCGGCTCGGGTTTCAAACGTTGCATATATCCAGCCGAGGTGTCGATTCTGGGCATTTAAACGTTGCATATATCCAGTCTTGGTGTCGATTCTGCGTCCGTACAAATCGTTTGTACCGTGCCGCGATACCTATTCTACGTTCGTACACAACATGCGACGTGTAGCATGTTGCATGTTTGACGCATCTTTGGTGTACCGTCTGCCTTATGTTTGGTATCATTTTAATCAGAAAAATCTCACAAATGCGTTAGTCAAAGTTTCATTAAGAAAAAGTTAAAAATAAAAAAGTTTATCGTTCAATTAGTATTAGTCACACCGATATTACGATCGGATCATATTACACGGTTTCCTCGCTGAGCGGCTCGGTTCGGTTTAGGGGGATCCCTCCAAGTGGCGGGGATAGCGATGTTGCATATATCCAGCCAAACTTTCGTTGCAAATATCCAGCTTTTACTGTAGGTGTGGGTGAAAAAGAGAGAAAAAGAAAGTGGGAAATAGATGTAGTCACAGAAAGAGGTAGAAAGATGCAAAAAAGGTTGGAAGAAGTAATTGAAGAAAGGGTAGGGATATAAAGAAGAAAAGAGAGTGTGAAGAAGGCGTAGCTGGGTGAGGTTAGGAATAGAGTGAGAGACAAGAAGCCGTTGATAGCGGGAAGAAGTGAACCGAAGTGAGAGACATCTAGAGAAAACGAGGGAGAGAAGGGTGTAGGAGAGGTCGGTAAGGTCAGTAAAGAAGGAGAAAGGAGAAAGGTATTTAATATTACCAGAGAATGGAAAAGAGTAAGGATGGGAGAAAACAGAACAAGGAAGAGAAGAAGCAGGGAGAACGGATAAGGGAGAAAGAAGGAGTAGACCGACGAATGTGGAGATGATGAGGAAAAAAAGGAGTATAAGTGTGGGAAGTATGGTGAGCCTAGAGGAAATGTAGAAAAGGAAGAGAGAAGAGGGAGCAGATGAAGAGGAGGTGGGGGAAAAGGCCGGGGGGATGAAAAGTCAGGAGCGTGGGTGGATGTTCAAGGAAAGCAAATTGGTGGAAAGATTTTCGAAAAAGAAGAAAGAGAGAAATGTAGAAGAAGGAGAATAGGGGAGATAAAAGATATGATTAAATAATTAGGGGAGAGGATGGAATCAAATATGAGAGTGCTAGGGAAGGAGCTGGGAGGGGAGATAGATAAGTTAAAAGAGGAAATGAAAAAAAGAAAAGATAAATGAATGGAACAGAAGAGGGATATGGAAAGGAAAATAGAAATTTTAAGGAAGAAAGTAGAGGAGTTGGAGAGGGGGGTGAAGGAGAACGCAAGGTGGAAGGAGCTGAATGAGAAATCAAATAGATAGAGCAAGCGACAGAAGGGAAAAGAAAGGGGGAGGTATGTGAGGAAATATTAGGGGAAAGAGTGAGAGTACTAGAAAGGAAACTGGAGTGGAAGGAAAAAGAGGAAAAGAAGAAAAATATAATAATTAAGGGAATAAAAGCAACAAGAGAGGAGATTAAAGAGAGAACGGAAGAGATTTAAAAAATAATTGGGGTGGAAGAGGCAATAGAGGAGACAAGAGCGGTGGGGTATATAGAAGATAGAAAGGAAGTGAATATGATACAGATGAAGTTAAAGTCGACGAAACACAAAAGAAGAGTGATGGAAAAAAAGAAGGCACTAAAAGGTAGAAGGGAAAGAATACAAGAAGATTTGACATAGAGGAAAAGGAGGATACAATGGAGGTTAAGGAGAGTAGCGAAGGAAGAAAGAGAGAGAGAAAAAATGTGTTGGTAAACTATGGGAAAATAAGAATAGAGGGAAAATGGTGGAGATGGGAAGAAGAAAGAGAAAATCTAAGAGACTGGGAGGGAAGAGAGTGGCGTCAAAATTAGGGAGAGAACTATAGCCAGGAGGAAGAGGTGTAAGGGATAAGAGAGGAGGAGAGAAGACAAAAAGCAGAAAAGGAGAAAAGAAGGAGCAGGGGTGAAAGAGGACAGAATGGGCGGAGGAGAAAAGAGAGCAGGAGAGAAAAGAAGAAAGAGGGAGAAGGGAGAAAAGATGACGAGAAAAAAGAAAGGGGTTAAGAAAATAAGGGTGGTGGAAGAGAGACCTGAATGGGTGGTAGGATTTTGGAACTGCGCCGGTGTTAGAAACAAAGACGAAGATTTTTGGGAAACGATAAAGAAATGGGATGTGGTGGTGCTAATAGAGACATGGTTGGAGGAGAAGGGATGGAAAAAGACGAGAGAAAAAGGATACCCAAAGGATATAGGTGGGAGGCACAGCTGGCTGAAAGAAAGAATAGAAAGGAGAGGGCAATGAGGGGATGCTAATAGAAGTAAAAGAGAATATGATAAGAAAGGAAGGAAGGATAATAAAAGAGGAGGGAAGAGAGAGCTTCATAGTATCGGAATTCAATGAAGGGGAAGAGAAATGGAGAGTGGTGGGGGTGTACGTGAACGGAGATATGGAAGCAAAGATGAAGGAGCTGAGAAATTGGATGGGAGATATCGGAGGAGAAAGGAAGACGATTGTTATTGAAAGGAAGCGATTTCAACGCGAGAACGGGGGAGGAGGGAGGTGGAGAAATATGGGCAGAAGGAGGAGAAGAAGAGGGAAAAAGAAGCTCAAAAGACAGAAAACAAAACGTCGAAAGGAGAGAGTATTGTTGAAGGGTCTAAGGGAGACGGGATGGATGATACTGAATGGGGGACGAAAAAAGAGAATTTACACATACAGGAGCAAGAGGGGACACGGTGATAAACTATATACTAGTGGATGGCGAAAAGAAGGAGAGAGTCAAGGGAATGGAACTAGAGGATAAGATTGATTCAGATCACCATCCACTGATAGTGAAACTGGAAGGTGGGGACAAGGAAAGAAAGAGAGATGGGTAGAGAAGAAGAATGGGGACGAAAGGAGATTGGTCGGCACAGGGAAGGGAGAAATTCAAGAATGAGATAGTATGGAAGAAGACGGAGAAAGGAAAAATAGTGGATGATATGGGGACGAGAGGAGATTGGTCGGCACAGGGAAGGGAGAAATTCAGGAATGAAATAGTATGGAAGAAGACGGAGAAAGGAAAAATAGAGGATGATATGGAGATAATGCTAGAAGAATTTAGAAAAGGGTTAAAGAGAGGAAGTGAGGTAGGTGCTGAGGAATTGGAGAAAGGAGAAGATGGATGGGGAAAGCTACAGAAAGGCGGAAAGGGAATATAACAGGTCGTGTGAAGATAACAAGAAGGAAGAAAATGAGAAATTCATGAGAGAGGCGGAGGGAGCTAGAACGAAGAGAGAAGTGCGAGAGATAATAAAGAGAGGAAGAGGAGAATGCAGATTAAGAGTTTATTAGGAGGGACGGAGAGAAGGATGGTAATGGGAGGAGAGAGGAAGGTAGAGGGAGATGAGGAAAGAGAAATCAGTAAAGAGGAGATAAGAAAAGCGTTTGAATGGACGTGGGAGACATGCAATAGGGTTTGCAAGGGAGAGGGGTGGCTGGAAAGATGGAAAGAAGGAATAATAGCACCAATAAGGAAGAAAGAAGAAGGAAATCAGGCAAGCGATTACAGAGGGGTGACGCTAATGCCTACGCTGTATAAGGTTTATGCAGCAGTGCTACCGAAAAGATTGAGAGAGAAAGTAGAGAAAAAAGAAGGAGAGGCTGGAAATTGCCAGCCAATCAGACGGGTTTCAGGAAAGGGATAGGTACGACAGACAATATACCATATGTGCTAAATTACGTTGTAAATAGACAGATAAGGAAAGTGAAGGGTAAGCTGATAGCGTTTTTCATAGACCTAAGGGCTTTGATTCTGTGGACAGAGGGGTGGTGATGGAAGCGTTAAGAGAGACAGAGAGAGGAGTGAGAGAAGGGCTAAGGAGAAGGATAAAAGAACTGCTGAGAGAAACTAGAAGCAGGGTAAGGACAAGCGAAGGGACAACCGAGCCATTCTGGTCGGCGAGACGAGTAAGGCAAGGATGTCCAGCCCCATATTGTATAACCTGCTAACCGCAGATATGGAAGAGGAGTTGAGGAAGGAAGGGAGAGAGGGACTCAGAATAGGGGAAAGGAAGATATACACATTCGCGTACGCAGGAGATGTAGTGTTGTTAGCGGAAGAGGAAGAGGATATGTGCTGTTATGATAGTGCTGCTTAAAAGATTAGAAAGATACTTGGATAGGAAGACACTGGATCTAACGATAAATCAGAAGAAATCAAAGGTGATGAGGTTTAGAAAAGGAGGTGGAAGATGGAAGAAAATGGATTGGGTCTGGGAGAGAAAAAAGTAGGGGAGGTATTTAGAAATGTACAAATTTAGATATTTGGGGTATACGTTCAGGAGAAATGGAGAGAATGAACTGCATATAAAAGAGAGGATTAAGAAGGCATGCATGGTGATGAGGCATAGGAGGTGTGCGGCATAGGAAAGAGAAGATTCGAAAAGGACTGGAAGAAGAGGCTGTTTGGACAGTAATGGCCTATGGGACGGAAGTGTGGGGGTGGAGGGAGTGGAGAGAGATAGAGGCGATATCTAAGATGGACAATAGAAGCGGACTGATGCACGCCAGGATATATGAGAAAGGAGGTGCAGAGACTGAAATTAAGAACAAGAGCTGGGAAAATGGCGTGGGCGTTCGAAAGAAAATTATGGGAGGGAAGAGGAAGCGAACTGGCGAGAAGCTGTAGGGAGGAAATGATAAGCGGGGAGCAAAAGGAAGGAAACTTAAGTAAATGGGAAGAGGAAGGAAGAGATACAGGAAAGAAAAAGATGGGAAAGGATAAAGGTATAAGATGGTGAAGAAGCCAGGAATACCGAAGTATTTGAAAAAACAGTGGACGGAGATAAGATGGAGAAGGGTGGCAAGATTTAGATTGGGAAACGAGGTGAAGAAGGCACAATACTGGGAGAAAGAGGAGAAAAGGAAATGTAGAGTATGTGAATGGGAAAGAGAAACATGGGAATGTTCCATATATGTATATGGGAGGGGTGCAGGATAAGCGAAGAGAGAAGAGAATGTTGTCAGGAGAAAGTGGAAGAGTTGCTGGGAAAAGACGGAGAGGGAGAGAAATGGATGGAGGAGATGGAAAGAACAAAGAAGTGCAATAGATTGAAGGGGTGACTAAAAAGGGGAATAGAAGCTACGAGTGACGTAACGGAAGGGAAGAAACGGAGCGAGGGACAAGGGGCGCAGAATACAAGATAGAGGTGAAAGGAGATGACAAAAAGGGAATTTGAGGAAGATAAAGAGGAAGGAGTATGAGAGGAGGAAACGAGTGGAAGACAGGGGATAAAAAGCCGGCAGAGAAACAGGCGCATTGTAATAGAAGGAAAAACAAAGAAGAAGAAGGAAGAAGGAAGGAATGAAATGAGGCTATAGGAGGCGGGTAAGCGAGAGACCGACAATATCGGCAGGACGAAGAGATGGGATATGGATAAGCAACAGGTGGTGGCGACACTTGAGAGACAGATAGTATTTACCAAGGCGTAGTGTAGCCATTACATGCTAATTGTAATCGTGAAACAACGAAGAATAACGTAGAAGTTAGGAAAGCGGAGAGAAGCAATAGAAAGGAGGTTAAAAGTGACAGAAAGTGTTAAGTGATAAGAAAAGTGTCAGGATGGAGTGGGAATGGCGAGAGGAAATACTGAAAGAGTTGAAAAAGATAGGAAAGAGTATAGGAGAAATAAAGGAAGAGATGAAAGGATGGAGAATAGAAAGGGAACAAGGGAGAAAAGATAGGGAAAGAGTGGAAAATACAAGAAATATAGGAGACAGTGAACATTGGGAAACTGAGGAAGAGGAGACAAAGAACGAGGAGAAGAAAAAGACAAAGGCGGCAGAAGGGAAAAAGAGTGATGAAGAGAGGAAGTTGGACGAAGAGGAAGTTCGGCGGCGGGGGGAGGAAGACGAAAAAAATGATGAAGAAGTGTTGTGTAGGAAAGAAGAAAGCAAGAAGGAAATAGGTGACAACGACGAAAAAGGAACGAAGGAAACGAGAGCGGGGGGCGAAGAGAAAAAAGGAAAACGCGAGGAGAGCAGGGAGGACAAGGTAAGAAAAGAGGAGGAAGAAGGAAGAATAGAAAGATGGGAAATGAATCGTGAGAGAGGAGAAACGGGAGAAAAAGAGGAGGAGGAAGAAAGGGAGAAAAAAAGGTTGAAGATCTGCAGGACAAAGAGAGAAGGAGTAAAAGAGAATAGTTGGGAGATGGAGGAAGAGGAGAGGGGGGCCATGAGAGAGATCAAGGAAACAGGAAGGAATAGTGATGAAGAGGAAATGGGGAGAGGAAGGTGGGATAAAGAAGGGAAGTTGACAGCAGGGAAAAGAGAGACGGAAGAAAAAGGTGGAGAAGAAAATAAAAAGAAAAGGATGAAGGATAATGAAGAAAATGAAAAGGAGAAAGCGGCAGGAGAAATGAGCACATGGGGAAAGGGATCTGAGGGTAAAAGGGACAGCAATTGGAACTGGGCTGAAGACGTAGAAGAGGCAGAAGAAGAAAAGAGTGGAAAAGAGGAGAATAAAGGGAGGCTGGAGTGGGATAGAAAGAAGAAAAGGAAAAACTGGGGGACTGAGAGAGAGAGGAGGGAGGAAAGAGTGAGAAGAGAGAGGAAGAGAAGGAATTTAGTATGGAGAGGCATAGATGGAGAAAGTAAGGAAGAGAGGATGAGGAAATTAAAGGGAATAATGGAAATGGAGCTAAGAAGAAAGGTGATAATAAGGGGGGTGGAGGAAAGGGAGGGAGATAGGGGAAGAAAGATAATGTTAGCAGTTTTGGAGAAGGAGAAGGACAAAGAAGATCTGTTGATGAGAAGAGAGAAGATAAGGCGAGATTGGAAAGTTTGGGTGGATGATGACTTTACAAGGGAGGAAAGAAAGCTGAGATGGCTAGTCAGAGAAAAGGCAAAGCGGGAAAGAGCATTGGGGAAATGGGTCATGTACAGAGGCACAAGATTATGGATAGAGGGAGAAGAATGGATATGGATAGAGACAATGAGAACATGGGCAAGGAGGACAAGCGGGGTGGAGTGGAGAGTGAAAAATAAGAAATAGGAAGAAAGAAGAGAGAGGAAGGGTAAGACGGAGAAGGGAAACACTGGAAGGAGAAGAGGAAGGAAGAGGGATAAGAAATAAAAACAAGGAGGACAAAGGAGAGTACAGTGAGAAGGAGGAAGAGGAAAGGGTAAGGGGAATAAAAAGAGGGGTGGGAGAGGAGACAGATTACAATCTTACACATAAGGTTTTGCAAAGTCATGTTAAAAATTGGTAAAGGTTGGGACGCTACTAAAAAGCGTCTATGTAACCCATAAGGGAGTGATTAGTGTTTATTGAATAGTGTTTAGGTTTGAACAGCGTTATAAAATAAACGGCATTAATGATACACAAAAACGAAGGAAACTACCTTTTCAAATAAATAAAAAGGTGGTTTTTAAACTTGTACACCTGCAATCAAATTAGGCTTCTCCAAAGTAAATGGCGATGTTTCGTACCACCTAAATTGAACATCTTGAATATCTTGCTTACTTTTTCTAATAGAGAAAAATGTCAGACGGAAACATTATTTTATTCGAAAGTGCAAATATTATGATGGTTAAGAAATTTTTTTCAAGATCATTTTTCCGAGATTTCAAGGTCATTGTAGTTTTTTTGAATGGGATAACATATTTTCATCATCATGGCATGATTACTGAGGTCAAGACAACCTATGATACTGTGACCTTTATGTGACCTTGAGTATAAAAAATTCATAAAAACTAGATAACTGATAGACAGAGTGAAATAACTGATAGAAAGATTAACGGAGGAAATTTTATTATAACAAGTGTTGAAAATGATGTCCAGCAGCTTCGATGCAAATTTCTAAACGATTAATCTATCTATCAGTTATTTCACTTTATCCGTCAGTTACCTAGATTTTATGATTTTTTTATACTCAAGATCACATAATGTTAGGTTTTTGGATTCGTCTTGACCTCAGTTATCATGCCATTATAATGAAAATATGTTGACCCATTAAAAAGGACTACAATGACCTTGAAATCTCGAAAAAAATGATGTTGAGAAAAATTTATTAACCATCATAATATTTGCCCTTTCGAACAAAATAATGTTTCCCTGTGACATTTTTCTTTATCATAAAAAATAAGCAAGATATTCAAGATGCTCAAGTTATGTGAGACACCCTGTATATAGAAGCCACATCACTTGCGTATAAAAGATTACGCGGAAAGAATTAATATTTATTTCTTATTCATATTTCTTAGTTCTATATTAAATCTTTATAATATGTAATAATTACTATTTCTTTTTCAAAATTTACTTTCCACATTAAAATTGTCAAAATTAAGAATTTGAGAATTTCTGCCTTTCCTAGAATAGCCTGATTTGATCGTTAGTATACTGTTATTCAACTCACTGATTTAATTGATTTCTTTTGCCAAAATCTAATATCTTTTTAACTTTTTTTCTTAGATTATCACTTGATATTAATATGACAAAATGGACAGGAGGTAATGGTGAAATGTATATTCCTCGAAGTTTGTGCAGTGAGAACTGTCCGCTGGGCCATGTTCGTAGTTTTCAGGTAAGAATCAAAGAAATTGTTTATTGTACATAATTTTCTGTTTTACATTTGTTAATAGAACATACAGCATATGTCATTGTTTAAAAAAATGTGGGTTGTAAAAATGATAAATTCTTGATGATAATCAAAATTCACCAACTTGCGTTGTGTGGTAATTATTGTTAATAGGTATATTAGTAATCAATATGTTCTCTTTTCTTACACTTTCGCCGAATGCTTAAGCTTATTTTTCCTCGCACTTATTCTGAATCGCTAAGCTGGTATTCTACAGAGAAGGATCCCCTAGGAAACGCTCCCCATTTATCAACAATACCCTACATCCCTTTTCCAACCTGTGGGATTAAATTTAAGTGCGGCGCTTCCGTATTGAATGAGTTTTGGCTCGCCAATTTGGCTTATCTGTTGCTTCTTCGATGCGGGAACATTGTTCCCTCGCTCTATAGCGGTATCTTGATTAGGTCTTCCAATACCTCAGTGAATAGAACTTACAGGGAAGATTATTTATCTTCTCCGATTTTGATGCAATTTTGTAGGTTTGTAGAACAACCAAGAATATGAGACATGTATTTTCTTAAAACATGAATTTTTTTGAAAAATCACAATCCCGAACCCGGTAATTCAAAAAATTATGAAACTTTATGAATATATAGGGGATGTCCTCATTAAAACGCAATTTTCTTTTGCTGCTTGTTTTCAGTCTAAAGGGGTGAAAATCGCCCTTAAAATTTCGGTCGTGTTTCCTTTTTTTTCTTTTTCTTCGAAACCGTGAGAGATATGGACAAATTTAATGAGCAAAAGTTGTTCGTTTTAATGAATAGTATATTTTGGAAAATTATTATTAGAAAAATTTTAAAACTCTTGAAAAATTCTAAAATTTTTCATGGAGATAGAAAATGACCTGTTATTTAAAACATTTTAATGTTCGATTACTATTTGCCATTTTAAGGGAGTGAAAGATATAAAAAAGTCTTTGGGGCAATTATTGTTGTTTTTGGTCCGAACTATCATTTTCTCTAGATAAAAGTTTATATTTATTTACACGATTAAATATTGTTATAAAAAATTATTTTTACATTACATTCTTTTTACCTTTTTATCTCATACTGATTCATATTAGTTAATATTATCTGTAGGAACCCGACGCTGACGGATAAAGAGAGCTCATGAATCCGTTACGCGAACGAAGAAACGTAGCAAGAAATGTAAACCATAACAGCTGATAGGAGTTCGTGAACTCTCCTAACCGTGTCAATCTCGAACGGATGAACGTATGCGTGTGTGCATGAGCGTCAACGACGCTTTGCTCGTTGCTCAAGAAAAACGTTAGCACCTGCAGAACGATCGGCGGGCGTTACATATGTGCGTACATACCACTTTTTCGCCCATTTTAATTTTTTTTTTTTTTTTTCCTATGTACTCACTGAGATCGGTACGAACACCACTTTTTGGACCGTTTTAGTTTTTGACCCCTGCGGAGGCGGCGGGTGGGATGACCACCGTTGGAATCCCCACCTCAAGGGCTATCTACCATCATGGTAAAAAAATTAGCTCGATCGAATGTTACCCCGTTTTCCGTTATTTAAACGAAATTTTTGTCTCTTCATCGCCTCTACGAATTATACATCGAGATGTGTAACTTGGTAGAATTCTACCTTGTTTAATGTGCTTTATTTTAACATAGCTAACGAATTTTTTGAGAATGTGTAGGAAAGGAACTATTAAAGATAGAATGTTAAGATTTGTTACACATATGTATATACTGGGTGTTCAGAGATTAACTAGCCAGCGTTTTTTCGTAATTGATTGATATGAAAAAAAAATGAAAAAGGGAAAAGTCATAGTGTTTTTTATAAACAACGTAACAAAGTATGTAAATTTTTCGTGTTTACACTATTTTCTGAGAAATGTAGGTGACCTTCAGTTTTTTAAATGGAATGGTATATATTTTTTATATCATATGAAAGCGCGTATCGAAACGAATTCAACGATGTACCATATCATGACCTTCAGACTCACTCAGAGTCAAGAACAAAAGAAATATTCCGAATATTTCGTATTACTGTACTTACCAATATTCCTTATTGATATGTTTACATTTCATGTTCAATATAACTTCCATTAGCTAGAAAGCACTTTTGGTGGTTTTATGTTATGATTAGGTCTGTGTTAGTGTTTACTTTTATTACAAGGTATGCAGAATTATTTGAGCATTAGTTCACAGAGCGTTTGCTGATATTTAGTGCGATGTATCGTTATTCGACAGAAGAGAAGATAGATATGGTGCGTATTTATTACGAGTGCGATAAAAATAAAAGTCGTAGCAAATTAAAGTACCCAGAAGAATTTCCAAACAGAGTGATACCAAATGAAAATGAATTTGTTTTGGTGGTGAAACGTTTAAGTGAAACGGGTTCCGTAGAAAATAAGAAGCATCATTATCGGAAAACTTTGTCCGAAGAAAAAAGTTAGAAGTTTTATTGCATTTTGAAGAAAATCCATCAACATCAATACGAAAACTAGCTACCGCTTGTGATATTTCCATTGGTCCAACCCATAAAATTTTAAAATTACATGGTTACAAACCTTTCAAATACCACATGGTACAGGGACTAAAAGAAAGTGATTTACCATGACGCGTAGAATTTTTTAATTGGCTACTTACGAATGATAGAAACGACTGTAGTTTCTATAAAAAAATACCTTGGACTGATGAGACAAGTTTTGATAATAATATGATGCCTAACCATTATAATACTCATGTCTGGAGTACTGAAAATCCAAAACGGAAAAGAGAAATAAATTTTCAAGTACAATTTCATACTAATGTCTGGTGTGGTGTGATTAATAATGTACTCTTGGGAACTTATATTTATAGTGGAACACTGAATGGTGCCGGATATTTAGAATTTTTGCATACACATTTTCGAACTTACTGGGAAGCATTGCCATTATCCATTGTTAAAGACTTTTATTTTCAACAAGATGGTGCCCCACCTCATAATTATAGAGCAGTGTCTTTCTTAAACAGTATGTTTCCAAACAAATGGATTGGAACGTACGGACCTGTGATAAACAGGTCCTTGGTGGTGATGGCCACCAAGATCCCCACATTTGTCACTTTTGGATTTCCCTTTATGGGGTACTGTCACAAATATCGTTTACAATACACCACCTTCAAATATCAACGATTTAATGCAAAAGATAACAAACGCATGTGCATCAACATCTGAAACAACAATAGCAGAAGGCACCAAAAGTGTATTGTACAGGACACAAAATTGTATCCTAGCTAATGGAGGCCACATTGAACATGAAATGTAAACATATCAATAAAAAATACCGGTAAGTAAAGTAATACGAAATATTCGAAATGTTTCCTTTGTTCTTGACTCTGAGTGGGTCTCAAGGTCATGATATGGTACATCGTTGAATTCGTTTCAACGCATTTAAAAAACTGAAGGTCACCTTCATTTCTCAAAAAATAATGTAAACACGAAAAATTTATATACTTTGTTACGTTGCTTATAAAAAACACTATCACTTTTTCCTCTTTCATTTTTTTTTTTTTCATATCAATTAATTACGAGAAAAACGCTGGCTAGTTAATCTCTGAAAATCCTGTATACTTATTGAATAAAAAAAAAGATCGCTAGTTTATTTTGAGCTGTAGAAGCGATGGGAGGGTGACTTCTGTCACAAAATTGATGACTACCATCTTGCTTAAGGAGCACCTATTCTCCTATTAGAGTGGAAATCAAATTGCCCGCATCCAATTCCGTCACGAGCTTTCCTTTTATTCCCTCTCATCAATTACATCTGATGAGGGTGTGCTCACAATCAGTATTGTCTGCTTTTTCATTGTCAAAAAGAAATTTAAGGTCTTCCTATTTCTCAATGTGCTATAAGTGCGAGCCGAAGTAACTTCCCTCATTGTCAGTTAGCCACAGTGGTCGACAAATGTCTGATTGCAAACGTGTTAAAAATTATAAAAATTACATTGCATTCGTGCATTGTTTCTACATAGATAAGTACTTCGAACAATTTGCAAACCACACGACCGTGTCCATTTGATAGTAAAACTCACGTGATAAGCTGTTGAGAGCTTTCTTTGCAAGTGGACACTGTGTTGAAAATAATTGTTAGGCAGTTTGGAACAACTTTTAATTAGGTATGCACACGAACTTGCCCGTAGGACGCTCGCATGCCCCTGTGCCCGTGCCTCGTGCCCGTTTTATTACTTGCTGTGAATGGCTGCCCTTATTGTTAGCACACTATCCACTTGCAAAGAATTCAACACGTACGCGCGTAAGTTTTACTCCCGAGTTAATAGGTAAAGCAATTAGACAGTAAAGCGCTGCATGGGAGAAGCTCTTTCTATATTGCCACTCCCAAGAATTTTCTGCTCCTATAGGCGATATATGTAACGAGATTTTGGGTGTGGCAGTGCCGAATTACCCCGGTGGCCGATCGATTCGAGCTTTGGATGGGGGAGAGCGAGGAGGGGGAAGACCCCAAATATAAAATAGTATCCGCAGCAGTCTGTTAGTTTCAAAGATGTTAGTTAAAAACTTTCGGCATAATACATAGAATTCTGCTTATACAGACGTAACTAACACAATCATCTCTGCTATAGTAACCACCGTCATTAAGTGATGAGCAACTGATGACAGAAGAGGGGCCCATGACCTAAGTATCTGTAGGGTGTCCCATATGTATAAAACACATTATTTTGTAAACTGTAGCTCACGTTTACTTTAACCTCGTCGTTTTACTCGTTTTGACGTGTTGAATACGGATATGATTTTCATTTCTGGTGGAAATAACAAGGTGCCGAAATACTATTCGCAAACAACTTTCTTTCTAAGACAGAATTTTACACAAGAATGTGGACCTACAATACAGTCACAAGCATAGTTATCTTCTGTTTGTATGCGTATAAGTGGCGAATTTACCACTTATACAGGGTGTCCCAGAACTCGCGTTGGTCCCATGAAGGGGTGGTAACTCGGGTAATTCTGAACAACCTTCTCCTTTGCAAAAAAATTGTTTGAAGCTTCGTTTTTGAATTATTAAGGAAAAACACTGCCTAATCCGAGCGCGTATAGCGCGCGGGCTCAGGAACGGCAGCGTCGGCTACGAAAGCGGGGCTTGACGTAGATCGTGAATGAACGGCTCGGCACCCCGTTGGCATAGCACAATAAAAAAATTGAACTGGTTCAACATTTTTAGTTGTTGTTTAAAATGAATACGAATCTTGTCGCCTGTCATAATGTAAAAAAGGAAATTCTAAGGATTCTAAATAACAAATAAAAATGTTTGAAATGGAATAATTAATAAAAATTTGAAAACAATTGAAATAAAACTTACCCATTCGTTCCTAAATTAACCTGCTATGCTGAAAGCAAATAATTCCCACTGGGTCAATGTGTCGATCTTGAACATTCGAGGAGGGAACAAATTATGAAGAACAGCTGATCTCCAGACGAGATCATTGAACTCACTCAACCACGCGGTCACTATCACTTTTCACAGAATTTTCTTTCAGGTAAATAAACATTTTTATTTGCTGTCACGTTGCTATTGCACTAGACACAAATGAAAAACATATAATATTCCGCACTACAGTAAAAGCTGGATATACAGAATTGCCTCGAAATAAGCAAGTGGCTCAGGACCGAACAGTTGCTTATTTCGAAGCAGGTATGCTATTCGGCTTGACTTTGTTCTCGAAACGGGACGATAGAGAACGCGAGAAACGGGTGAGAGATCCGAGGTAGCGGCAAATCATAAAGTGATCGGCCGAGCAGCGATGTTATTTTTTGAACAAGGATAGAATATAGCATGCCCCCTCATTCTCGCACTATGCTTTATTTCGAAGCAAATATACCAGACTGAGAAAGCATTATATATATTCCATCCTTCTTCTATTAACCGATGTCACTGCTCAGTCGAGCGTGAAATTTATTACCCTAAACATCGGCTTCGCGCTTTCATGGACCTCTCACTCATTTCTCGTACCGCTCACTTTGCGAGCGACTTCAAACAAAGAAGAGGGGATAGCGAGTTGCTGATTTCGAAGCAGAGACCACTTGCTTATTTCGAAGAAATACTGTATGCAACAAACATTGGGACCCAGACGTTGCATATATCCAGCCGAGGTGTCGAATCTCGGGTTACACGCGACGACCAGCCGAACGTGAACGTAGAAAAGGACAGACAGTGGCGGAAAGAGAGAGGTCCGATGATCAAAGGAAAGAGCCGAAACGTATCGGTATGACTAATACTAATTGAATCACAAAACTTTTTTATTTTTGACTTTTTTTTAATGAAACTTTTACTAGCGCATTGGTGAGATTTTTGTGATTAAAGTGGTACCAAACACGATATAGTTTCAATTATAATTACTTGCTAAAATTGATGTTAAAAGTTGGCGAAAAGCAAAGGAGGGTTGGAAATGAAAACCAGTTGCGGTTCTGCTTTCAAACGTTACATATATCCAGCCGAGGTGTTGATTCTGGGCATTTAATGTTGCATATATCCAGCCGAGGTGTCGATTCTGGGCATTTAATGTTGCATATATCCAGTAGAGGTGTCGATTCTGCGTCCGTACACATCGTTTGTATTCAGCCGCGATACCTATTCTACGTTCGTACGCAACATGCGACGTGTTGCATGTTGCATGTTGCGTGTTTGATGCATCTTTGGTGCACGGCCTGCCTTATGTTTGGTATCATTTTAATCAGAAAAATCTCACAAATGCGTTAGTAAAAGTTTCATTAAGAAAAAGTTAAAAATAAAAAAGTTTTATCGTTCAATTAGTATTAGTTACACCGATATTACGGCCGGATCATATTACACGGTTTCCTCGTCGAGCGGCTCGGTTTGCCTAGGGGGATCCCCCCAAGTGGAGGGGATAGCGATGTTGCATATATCCAGCCAAACTTTTGTTGCATATATCCAGCTTTTACTGTACTTCGTAACGTTTCCACGTCGTTATTGGTCTTCCTTACCAATTTCAAATGGAACTGCCAGCTTGATTGTTGCGAGGTCTGTTTCGCTTTTTGTCTTTTTCTACATTCAGAAATAAGTCATGGTTCCTGATCATGAATCTGTTATTCTCGATAACCAAGAGTAACCGAGAGAGACTCGTGTCGACACTTTGAAGTCACCGAACATAGAAAAGGTCAAACAACAAAACAGAGCTCGCAACATTCAAGCTGGCAGTCCCATTTGAAGTTGGAAAAGAAGAAACGTCGTGAAAACGTTACGAAGTAGTGCCGAATATTACATGTTTTTCATTTGTGTCCAGTGCAATAGCAACGTGGCAGCGAATAAAAATGTTTATTTACCTGAAAGAAAATTCTGTGAAAAGTGATAGTGACCGCGTGGTTGGGTAAGTTCAGTGATCTCGTCTGGAGATCAGCTGTTCTTCGTAATTGGTTCCCTCTTCGAATGTTCAAGATCGACACATTGACCCAGTGGGAATTATCTGCTTTCAGCATAGCAGGTTAATTTAGGAATGAATGGATAAGTTTTATTTCAATTGTTTTCAAATTTTTATTAATTATTCCATTTCAAACATATTTATTTGTTGTTTAGAATCCTTAGAATTTCCTTTTTTACATTATGACAGGCGACAAGATTCGTATTCATTTTAAACAACAACTAAAAATGTTGAACCAGTTCAATTTTTTTATTGTGCTATGCCAACGGGGTGCCAAGCCGTTCGTTCGCGACCTACGTCAAACCCCGCTTTCGTAGCCGACGCTGCCGTCCCTGAACCCGCGCGCTATACAGTAAAACCCGGATAAATGCAACAAAAGAATGCTTGGATAAGTGCAACATCGCTACCCCCTCCACTTGGGGGGGATCCCCCTAGGCGAACTGAGCCGCTCGATGAGGAAATCATGTAATATGATCCGATCGTAATGTCGGTGTAACTAATACTAATTGAACGTTAAAACTTTTTTATTCTTAACTTTTTCTTAATGAAACTTTTACTAACGCATTTGTGAGATTTTTCTGATTAAAATGACACCAAACACGATATAGTTTGAATTATATTTATAAACAATAGTAATAGAATAAACAACATAGAATTGACACCACGACTGACGGGGCCAGGGGACGGGGACAATCCACAAGGGTACTTCGGTACTATATCCGTGATTTTCTATAAATTTTTATGTAATCAGATGCAAATGTCTCAAATCAATTTTATATCAAAATACGTATTACTTTATATCCGTGATGACACTTTCAGGAACCTTGTTGCTGGAGTTGCATAGCATGCCCCGAAGATGCATACGTTTTCAACGATACTTGTCCCAGATGCAGTTCAGGCTACGCTCCGGATGAAACAATGACCAGCTGTATCAAACTCACAGCTGAAGTAATTCCGTGGTCTAGTCCATGGGCATTAGTACCGCTGATATTCGCATCTATTGGTATACTCAGTACCTTGTTCACTACGGTGGTCTTCATTCGGTAATATTTTTTGAATTATAAACCTCGGATGACAATTTCAAAAATATAGGGTCATCCACTTAAAGCTGAACCTATCAATGATAAGAGCAGATGAGAATGACAACAACGCTTCAAGTACTATCTGTCTGCGAGAAGATGGCAAGCGCGATAGCACAGAGATGGGGAGGGATATACAGTGTGTCCCGCGTAACTGGAAACACTCAATTATTTCCTAAACTATTAAAGATATAAGAAATTGCTGTGGTGGTCATTGCATGGTAAGAGCAATGCGCGTATACACTTGATTTTCATTTGTTTTCGAGATATTACGCTAACAAATTTGGAGATTTTTCACGGGAAAAATTCACTTCAGTGGGAAATATCAGCAGGGATCTTGTTCTCGTCTAAAGTTTGGGCCTGCCGTCCCGCTGGACGCCCGTGGTATCCATTTCAAGCGGTACTGCTTAACACGAGGCACTTCACGCACGAACAGGACCCCTGCTGATATTTTCCACTGAAGTGAATTTTTCCCGTGAAAAATCTCCAAATTTGTTAGCGCAATATCTCGAAAACAAATGAAAATCAAGTGTATACACGCAAGCTTAATGAATTCGACTTCAAAAACACTATCAAATGATCGAAAGGAAAATATGTAGTTCCATTTAAAAAACCAAACTTTGCCATTATATTTTTGAAAGTAACAATGCAAAAAAAAATTCGTCTACGTCAAAATGTTGCCCCCTCTTACCATGCAATGACCACCAAAGCAATTTCTTGTATCTTTATTAGTTTAGGAAATAATAGAGTGTTTCCAGTTACGCGGGACACACTGTATAATTATACTTTGCTCTACTTATCCCCGCCTTTAACATTTTCAGCACGAACTGCGAATTTAACGTTCTATCTCACTTGATCTTCGCATCACCCATAAGTCCCTTCGTTACGTGACCAAGATGCATGAAGACGTGACGGATTTGCAAATGTAACAGATTCGGCCAATAGCGATAATACATGTGAATGAGGGTGAAACTACATAGCTCGAATGTAGAGTAGGCTTTGATACACCAGTCAGGCCCGCATTCCTTTGCCTTGCCATCATCTCACAGGCAGACAGTATAAACACAACCACGATCAGTGGTTGACGACTCACTCCAAACGCGACTTGGTCCGCCCACACCCCATCGCCGATGAATTTGGTTTTAAGTGTATGACCCTATGTAACAATTATTCTTATATCAAAATGTCTACTTCAAAATGAATTATTTAATAGTTTTAATAAAAAAAGAGTAATTGTTACAAGGAATTAGAGGTGTGTGGATACCCAAAATTTCGGGAGCTCGGATCTGGTCGGATAAAATTGAACGAGCTCGAACGGGTACCCTAGACATGCGAATATTCACTCAGGTAGACTAACACAATCAGGCCAATTCAGAAAAAAATCAGCCAAGTTGCTTCAATAACCGTGATTCGATTCGACCCAACGGCGACTGCTCGATTGCTCGACATATACTATACAAGTACCCGCGCACCTCTATAAGGATCACGATCCACATTTTAAAACTTAATTAATATTTATATATATCGTATAAAATTTCTCAACTGGTTTATTATATTTCAGTTTTAATCGAACTCCGGTAATCATGGCATCGGGACGTGAATTGTGTTACGTATTATTAATAGGAATTCTGTCATGTTACGGTATGAGTTTCGTTATACTAAGCAAACCAACAACCTGGAATTGCACCTACCTGAGAATTGGTTTGGGCTTATGTTTAAGCATTTGTTATAGTGCGATATTAACGAAAACAAACCGGATGTCTCGCATATTCAATCAAGGAACAAAGAGCATAAAAAGACCATCTTATACATCACCGAAGAGTCAAGTGGTGATTGCTATTGGTGAGTTTACACTTTTTCAAAGACAGTTTTCATCTTTTTTCAATTTTTAATATAACAAACATGACACAGGTTTATATGAACTCTTGTCATTCACTTTTGTGACTCCGTTTGCCATTAAAGTGGCAAACTGGGAACCTTGATATGCTATTATGCGATTCCCGTTTTTATAGGGATAACTGCAGTGCAGTTAGTTGGCGCTATAGTTTGGCTGATTATCAAACCACCTGGCACCACGGAAATTCATCCGTATCCGTTGTCAGCAGTACTCACGTGCCGTGTTTCCACATTCTCTTTAATGATGTCCCTTGTATATAACATGTTCTTGATACTTATGTGTACCTTATACGCATTCAAAACACGTAAGATACCTGAGAATTTCAACGAGGCGAAATACATCGGTTTTACAATGTACTCAACTTGCATTGTATGGTTAGCTTTCGTGCCTATTTACTTTGGCTCGAACAATGACTACAAGGTCGGTATTTCTATAGGTATTTGCAAACATGAATTGTTTTGAAATTACAGTAGGACCCCGTATCTGCGGACGTTTGGTTCCAAAATCTTCCACGGATACCGAAATCCGCGGATAGTAGCGAATGTACATACAGGGTGTCCCAGAAAGAGTGTTAGTCCTTTAAAGGGATAGTAGCTGAGGTAATTCTGAACATTTTCCTTTTCAAAAATGTTGTTTGAAGCTTTGTTTTTGAATTATTAAGGAAAAACATTGGCCAATCAGAACGCGCGGGCTCAGGGAAGGCAGGGTGCCGAAAGTATTCGTTCGGGTCAAACCCAACTTTCGTAGTCGAGGCTGCCGTCCCTGAGCCCGCGCGCTATACGCGCTCTGATTGACCAGTGGTTTTCCCTAATAATTCAAAAACGAAGCTTCAAACAACATTTTTGCAAAGGAAAATGTTGTTCAGAATCACCCTAGCTACCACCGCCTTAAAGGACTAACACTCTTTCTAGGACACCCTGTATATGTACAGCATTAAACAAAGTAGGCTTTCCTAATCCTACTTTTAGTAGTCCTTGAGGTACCTCAGACGCGTGTCGTATGAATCGCACCCCATGAATGATGTGGAAACCTATTGATACGAGTGTAGCCCTAATGCACCCTGAAAAGTTCATACGGCACACGCCTGAGGTGTCACGGCGACTATGGCCCTCGCGCCGGGCATGGAGAGTAGTAGGAAAAAAGGGGCGTAACTTCTGAATAAAATTGGCCAAAAAGAGCAGTTAATTCCGAGCCCTGCTCTAAGAACACCTACCATGCCCGGTACTGTATGTACTATGCAGAGATAAGAAGATGATGAGCGGAAGGAATGCGGGCACGATTGGTCGTCGTCGGTAAGTGACACATCAGGCACATGCACTCTAGATCGTCGCGCGCTATTGGCCGATGAGGTCACATACTAATCGCGTCGCCTGACAAAAACGAAACAAAGTGAGATAATACGAAATCTGCCTTGCGGTGAATTTTAAACGATGAGTGTAGGCTTGTATTATAGAGTTCTGTCTATAATAGCACTGTCTCCCTCGGAAATACGGAATTGCTACGCCTATGTAAGAGCGTACCACTAAAGTCGAACGGTGTGGATTACGCGAGGATCAAATGTGGGGACAGGGCGGAGCGTACGAAGTGCTCCCTTTGCCCCTGTGCCGTCCCGCTCGTCAACTTCTCATCTCTGCATAGTACTTATGTATGTATCTAACATGCTGTACATACCTACGATCATATTTCATTTATTATGTGACGGTGCACATGAACTTTTAGTTACTCGAATTATTAGTTTTATTATAATATAATTTTATTACATTATTATTCATATATAACGTGTTTCAAGTGTTGAAATAAAAACAATTAAATATAATAGAACGAAAAATAGTTAGGTAAATGTGGATTTTTTCTAAAATAATATCTAGTATGAACATTGCACTAAATACTTATTTTCTAAGCAGAATTATGCAGACTTATTAGAGGTCGAGTACATAAGTAAACAAATTTGTTTCATACTTCTGTGAATTGCGAATAAGTGAAACCACAGATAAGGGGATCCTACTGTATTCCCAATATATGTATAGTACTATGATATAATTAGTGAATTTTTGTCTATTGTGCTATTTTTAATTAATAGACATCTCTTATTTTCACTCTTCATCACATCTTTCATTATTAGTACCAAAAATCTAGTATTTAAATGCTTATTTATGAACATTATTTAAACATTGATTAAAATATCAATATTTGATAAGCATTGATTAAAACCAAGCATGAGACGTTGTTATCTTAAGCTTATTTCATTTTGCAAATTTAGAGGTCAACAGCAGTGACGGCTCAAGTCTAAATTGATCTTGGAGGCCTCATACGGAGGAACCGAGAAACTCCGGACAATACTTATGTCTCTTGTACGGATCAAAAAAGACAGCATGATTATCAAGTAACAATGTTTACATAAAACGATTCTTTAGTGATTTCGTAGTTCAAAGATTTTGAGGCGAAGAAGCTGTATCTATTCATAATTCTTTTGTAAAAATATTCTTTGTATAATTATACAGAGTTGTTCAGAGCCCCATTTTGTTCTGTGGCTTTTAAAACCTTGTAAAATGTACGTTTCTATAGAAAAAAATTTTTACAATTTTTCTCAAAAAGCGCCTTGCACGTTGATCGGTAAATTTTTGCTTATTCGTTTCTCTCCAAATCGTGTCCGAAAAACGTGAATTACTTTTCTATGATTCACTGCAACTCCGCTAGAGGCGCTAGTGTCACTCCTGTTAACTTTTAAAGCGAAACTTGAAGCATTGTTACCTTCAGTTGATTTCATTTTTTAAACCTAGGACAAAGAGCAAATGAAGGTAAATTTTCAGGTACAGATAGCGAGTATGTGTATGTGCATCAACATTTCTGCTTCGGTAGCTCTTGGTTGTCTGTTTACGCCAAAGGTATATTTGGTACTTTTTCAACCGTACAAGAACGTTCGACCTGGACATGCCAATGTAAGTAATATCTTTCTAAATGTACAAATAAAAACAAGAACCTAATAATAATTTTAACACGTTCACGCCGGCGCGTACCACCGGTAGCTCACGCTCGAGTTTCCCATCGAGCGACGCCACCGTCGCCCCACGGCGAGACACCCAAAAAGCAGCGCTGGCGTGATCGTGTTGAGAAAGATGCTGATTTTTATAAAAATTTATTATTAGATGTGCATAAACTTGTTTTTTAAGATGCTAATTGATAACAAGGCCAGGACTACACGGCCGTTTCACACGCCGCGTTTTCTCCGCCAAAATGGACCCGTTGATTACACGAGCATAAAAAACACTGAAACGCTCTGACGCGATCGCAACACGCTGACTGTCGCGTATCACACGTTGGGACAAAACAGACATCGTGTGAAATGTCAGTAAAACGCTTATCCTTACTTTGGCGCAGAAAACGTGGCATGTAAATTCAGTTTCATGTTCCATGTTCTATTTTGTAGTCTAATACAGTTCTTGACCTAAACTCATTGGTGCTACAAAAGATCCCCGTTATATTGCCGCGGTAGAAATGGAAAATTTTTCAAGCTTTCAAGCTTTTATTTTAAAGGGGAGAAAGAAATAGAAGTATATGTATCATCCTTATAGGCTATAATGGTAGAATAGCGGCATTAGCATGCTTTATAATCCGTGTTGAGGTTAAAACGTTCACGTAGCAATATAACGAAAGTTTACTATACCTAATTACGTCTATGTCTAAGAGTCTAAACCAGGAATTTACATTTTGACTTTTAAAAATTCCTATAGTGTCCCCCGGCCTCATTGTACCCTGGGCGTGTTAACTTCATTTTTAGAAATGCCGACATCATAGATAGGCACTGATGCCATCATTTCTGAAAATTAAGCTTATTTTGTTAATAAAGAGATAATTTGAGTTCATCATTCAGTGTTTGTATTATCATAAGTTTCTTACATGCGGCCCGCACAACATTTTTAAATTTGTAGCTGGCCCATTCTAAAAAAAGGTTGTTCATCCCTAGTCTAAACCATGTTTGACAAGTGTATTTAAAATTTCAATGTATCTTCATATGTATTCAATACACAATTTCAGACTGGGGCGCTCCAAAGCAGTAATCGTGTAGCGTACAGTATGCGATTCTCTGGCGGTCGGAGTCAAACGATGCAGAGTATGACCTCGTGTTCACGGAGCAGTCCACCGGCATCGCGTATAGGTCACGATGAAGTGAAACATTCCAACGGTGAGACACAAGCCCTGGCGAGCCCATCTGTCGAGGAGACCTCGGTAAGCTAGGTCTCTCTCATACACCTCCCTCCCTGTCTAGAGTGTCAGGTGAGAATTCGTGAGACCGCGGTGGAGGTGTATGACGACGATGAAGATGATCGCAAGCTTTCCACTGTCCAAGAAGTATCAGAATCGAGAGACATTTCCAGTCCTTCGATGTTTACTGAGAATTACCGGAACCGAAGTCGCAAATCAATTTCCAGCGATTCCGATCAGGTGATTAATGTTTCATTAAATTTCATGAACAAACGATCAGATTAAAATTATTTTTTATTCACTTCATTCAATATTTTTCTATTATGCATAGCTTATAATCGGACTTCTTAAACAACATCGTCCCTCTTATATAAGCAGATCTATCCAAGTGAATTCGAATGTATTAAATGCTGTATGGAAGAGACTCTTGTTGTATTATCAGTTTTAACAATTTTCTCCTTTTGCATTCTTATCTACGGCAATATAACAAGAGTCTGCTGTATATCTAACATATTAACATCTTCTTACTGAATAATGGATCCAATCTCCTCCATTATGAATTGTAGCTTTGAAATTTCTTGGCGAGTTCTGCACTAGATTTGTAGTACTGTTCTTCGCTCATAAGAAGTCTTGCGGGACGTAGAGGGGCAAGAGAGGGACTGACCCCTAGTTTTACACAACCCTAATTAACCAGTTAACTGCGGAATTTAGTTTCAAAAATCCTTCACTGGACGTGTAATTAAAATCAAGCAATAACGAGTATACACGTCGAACGCAGGACAAATGCTCCTATTATAAATTTTGCGAAAAAAGTAAAGCAAAACGAGGAAAGATTACATTTTTATTCGATAAAAAATTAACCATTCATTGTAATTGAAAACTTAATAATTGTCAAAAAATAGTAAAATTCATAAACAAGAAAAATTGAAGAAAAAAATAATTTTAAAAAGTTAAAATATACAGTAAAGTATACAAAACAATTCGGAGAATACCAGATGTATTGGGGAACATAATCAACTCAGTTTGTAAAAACTAATGCATTATACGGGAAATATCCAACATACTAAAGTGAATAATCAAACTTTTTTTTATAAAATACATAGCAGTTTTATTGCTAATATAAAGGAAACATACCACCAAATGATATTTTTATTGCTTCTTATTGAAATTTAGAGTTTCTATAGTAAATTGTAATTTTTTATTTTATACGACGAGCGTACTGTGCAAAGATGGAAAGAATATTAGCGGGACGGCACAGGGGCAAAGGAAGCAGTTCGCACGCTCCGCCCAATCCCCATATTTGATCCTCGCGTTTAAAGTTCATCGCAACGCTGACTTCCTACCATCTCACTTTGTCACAAAGTCTCATTTTCTTTCTTTGTCAAGCGACGCGATTAGTGTGTGACCGCATCGGCCAATAACAAGCAAAGATCTAGAATACGTATGCCGGAGGTATGACTTAACAACCACGATCCATCGTACCCGCATTCCTTCCGCTAATATTCTTTCTATCTCTGCACAGTACACGTCAATCGCACGGAAATAAAATTTTGAATTGACGTGTATACACGTCGAACGCAGTTAATTGGTTAATAAATGTGATCGCTTCGACCAATCATACGTCACGGCCGAAAGCACGTTTGAGCTGAGATGGGGCGCGACCAGTCAGATTACATTATTCTCGTGAGACTTCTTGTCAGTGGAAAGACTGTACACTGAGTCCCATCGAAGTTGTCGCAGTGAAATTATCTACACATTCACTAACACATTCACACCGCGTCGTCGGCACCTCGTCCATCGGCTCACCGTCGCGGCGTGAATGTGTTTAGTGCGCCAACTTCACTGCGACAACTTGGATGGAACTCAGTGTACATACATGAGGTAACTGATGATTGTCAAATTAATTTTTAATATTTCAGTCATAGCAACATTATCAAAAGATCAGTTTCAGGATTACTTTTTAGTTATAATCGAGTAACTTTAAACAATTCAATGATTGGTTTAGTTCTTCTTACGAGTATTAGGTGTACAAAGTAATTCGATACCTTCAGCATTCAGCCTTAATAATCACTATTTTAAATTTAAATATTTTTCCGCGCTTCTGTAGGCTTAAAAAGTGGCGCGAGAATGATAATATTTATTTTAATAATTGGAATTACTATAACTTTTTTTAAATAAGTCTTCAATTAAAATTTAATTGAAGATCCGAATTTAAGACACCGAATTAATCTGTACACCTAATAGCATTTTGTGTTTAAAAATTGTACTAAACAAATTATCAATATTCGTGTATAAGGAGTACAATTATCTAATTTATATCTGTATTATTGTTTCGAGTCGAGTGACCCAACGCGTAAGAATCGTGTGGAAACAATTAGTTCCATCTCCGACAAAGTGATGTCTTATAAAATGGATGTCAACAAATTTTCCAACGAAGATCAAACTTTCCACGTCTACAGTGATTCACCGACTTTCTCCGATTTCTCATCATAAAGTGCAACATTAAATGTTGAAATGTACGTATACGTACAAAATTTACTTTATACTTCATCAGTGCCAAGATACTATTCTAACCTCATATCTGTGTTTATTTACAAAAATCATTTGGAAATTAAGTTCCCTTTTCAGCCAGTTTTCAGAAACCACGCCCTTTTCCGCCTAGTCTTTGAGGCACTTAAGGCGCGTGCCGTATGAATGTTTCAGAGCGCATTGGTGCTACATTCCTATCAATAGATTTCTACATCACCCATGAGGTACTATATGCCGATGCGATGTTGGCGAGGCCAAGGAATGCGGGTACGATTGGTCGTCGTCGATAAATCAAAACCTCACTAATCGCGTCGCCTGACAAAAAAGAAAAATGAGACTTCGCGACAAAGCTAGATGATACGAAGTCAGCGTTGTGGCGAACTTTGAGCGTCAGGATCAAACGTGGGGACAAGGCGGACCGTGCGAAATGCTCTCTTTGCCCCTGCGACCCTGTGCCCCTGTGCCGTCCCTCTCGCCAACTTCTCATCGGTCAATAGTACTATAAATGTATCATCTAACCCAACCTAATACATCAATAATATTCACTTCTAATTGAGATTTAATGAACATTTTCACCTTAATTTTGACAAATCTTTTTTGTTTATAACTTTTTAATAAAAAGCGACACCCGACTAAAACCTTCGGGAGGACAACATACGTCAAGGTCAAGGTCATCGGAAGTAAGGCCCTAACTGCAAATATTTACCAAGCTATGTTTGAATTTAAATATTTTCAATATTGCCGACAATAGACATTTACCTTTTTCGCACAATGGATTAAAATTTTTAATTTTCACTTCGTTCTCAATAGCTAACAGCAGGTCATAAACTCGGTTCTTCTTTGTTGGACCTTGGGGAGTCAACGCGGGTGGAAAAATCCCAGACTTTCGAGGTCCTCAATGCGCCCTGAAAAATTTATACGGTACGCGCCTGAGATGTCTCGCGGACCACGGCCCCCGCGCGGGGCCCGGCGAGTGGTGGGAGGAAAGAGGAGTGGCTTCTGAAAAATAGTCGAAAAAGTAAGTACTTAATTCCTAGCCCTGATCTATAGAATTAAAATTAGAAAAATCTAAATTCAACTTATTCGTCGATATTAATGTTATTATTAACTTTCTAGTAATAGGAGATGATCGTGTTATCATTTTACCAAGGTAAAATTGAGTATTGCCATTTCTTTTATCATGTTTATACTAAATGTGACATGAAGTAGGATGTAATTTGTATGATACTGATATTGTCATATGAAATTATTTGGATCTCTGACACTTGATAAACAAAGATAATAATATTAATTTATTAGTTCTTTATGTTTTCTAGAAATAAGTAGAGGGAAGTGAGATAAAATCGAGTATCAAATACATTGATTATTCAAAGCTGCTTCAGTGTCCAGTCATCTCATGGATAAAGTAACATCTAGGACCTACTTCAAAACATACGAAACTAATTAGTTTAGTTCAAAAATTTTTATTTTATCAAGTAATAAACTACAAATTAACATTCTGGTTTTATACCATGCTAAAGTATCCAATGTGACAAAATTTAATAAATCCAATTTTTCTACGTTCTTAAATGATTAAAAAAAACCGATTTATTCCTTAAATAACTAAATGAAATTCCATATTTACCTGAATTAATTCGTATGGTATGAGGTGGATATGTCATTTGTAGTCACAGCAGTATTTGTGACCATTATTAAATAATTCTAATATTTATTATTTAAAAAAGAAATACCTGATTTTGCCCGACTTTATCGCAGAATTGCATACTTAGTATTATGGCATTCTATTGAAGTTCGTAATGTATGTACAAAATGTTTTATACTTATGTTGGATACGTAATATTACTTTAACTGATTGAAACAATGTTTTTATTGAATTTTTGATATTATTATGATTACAGAATTTATAGGTACTTTATTTGTAAATTCTTAATTTTTTTTTTCGTTAATGTTTACAATTATATATTTCCAAATATTCTCTTTCAAAAACAAACTAATTAAATGATTGTTGAATTTTGTAAGAAATGTATAAACTGTAGATATTTCAGTTATGAATGTAACTTTGAAACAGAATATTTTTCAATGATTGTTGAATAGTTTATCATTTTTCATGTTGCAAAGGTAATTAAACTATTCTGGCATAGAATATTAAGAAGTCAGGGTACATACATTTTTTGCCACGAAAGGAACTTTGCAGTTTAAGATTTTGATTTTAAAGTACACGCACATTGGGTTTCGAAGCTGATTTGTTATGTAATTTATTATAAATGGAAAGGTTAAAATTAAATTATTAGTTGTTGAATGACAGAAAGAATAACAAGATATAGTACTAATTATGCAATTTATCTATTTCATATTATTATTTATTAATAAATCGTATGAAATACTAGACAAAACATTTTTGAAAGGAAAGTGAAAAGATATTGAATAATAATTATTATAATTTTTTGAACTTTTTTTTAACTTTTGATTTAAAAAGGATAATGAATGTTATGTATAAATACATTATCCTAAAATCCAACATTTTTGTCTCTTTTTATACTTATTCGCTTATAACACATTTTTGTGCTTTCTAAGCTTTATCGAAGAGGAAGTGAGAAATAAATTGTTTGAATAGTAACAATAAAAGATCATTATTAATACATATGTCAAGAGATAATACGCTATTAATGAAATAAAATTTATTTCTATTAAACATCTCGACTACGTAGACTCAAATGAAAAGTTCAAAATACGACAATCTATCATACACAATTCTATGATGCAGAAACGAATAGAAAAGAAAATATTTTTATTCGATGCATTACGTAGAAACATGATAAATTACTAATATTTCAACAATAGTGTCATTTGTTTTATATGAAACGAAGGACCATTCTTAGAGGTCGTCCGTCCGGAGGGTATCAAAATGTGACTGTGTATGCTTGAAGAAATGGATGGTTCTAGTCGTTTGCGACATCCACCAATAAATTTTGTTAAACAATCTTATATAAGAATTCTTAATAATTTATCATTTTTCTTTTTTACATACTGTCCATCGATCACAAGCAGTCCTATGTAGACGTTTAGTGGAAGGGGTGTGAACTCATCTCCCCGGACGTTTTTGACTCGGGCCAACGACCACCAAGTGGCTGTGGGATCAGTACTGTTCTCACTGGCGGTCGCCCGGCGTGCGATTTGGATATTCGGATATATAGAAATTCCGAAAAGTGGTGTTATGAGCGTCGAGGACAGGGATCGTCTGTCGTCAGCCCCACTGATGAGTCTGGCAGATGATCCTGAGACAGAAATGCCATTTTCAGTCCCTACACCCATGAGAATAACGCAATCTAATTGGTCGTGCTCGACCTTAGCTCACACGTACTGTAGGGAGATGAGAAGTTGACGAATTTAAGGAATGCGGGTACGATTGGTCATCACTGATAAGTCACACCTCACGCACACGCATTCTAGATCGTCGCGCGCTATTGGCCGATGCGATCACATACTAATCGCGTCGTTTTGCTTTTTTTTCATTACGAGGAGGGGGAAAATGCTTTATGCACACCGGGCAGGGAGTGCAATCCCGGTAGCGTTGGACTCCGTATACAGTAAAAGCTGGATATATGCAACAAAAGTTTGGCTGGATATATGCAACATCGCTATCCCCTCCACTTGGGGGGATCCCCCTAGACGAACCGAGCCGCTCGACGAGAAAACCGTGTAATATGATCCGACCGTAATATCGGTGTGACTAATACTAATTGAACGATAAAACTTTGTTATTCTTAACTTTTTCTTAATGAAACTTTTACTAACGCATTTGTGAGATTTTTCTGATTAAAATGATACCAAACATAAGGCAGGCCGTACACCAAAGATACATCAAACACGCAACATGCAACATGCAACACGTCGCATGTTGTGTACGAACGTAGAATAGGTATCGCGGCTGAATACAAACGATGTGTACGGACGCAGAATCGACACCTCGGCTGGATATATGCAACGTTTGAAAGCAGAACCGACACCGCAACCGGTTTTCATTTCCAACCCTCCTTTGCTTTTCGCCAACTTTTAACATTAATTTTAGCAAGTAATTATAATTGAAACTATATCGTGTTTGGTACCACTTTAATCACAAAAATCTCACCAATGCGCTAGTAAAAGATTCATTAAAAAAATATCAAAAATAAAAAAGTTTTTTAGTTCAATTAGTATTAGTCACACCGATACGTTTCGGCTCTTTCCTTTGATAATCGGACCTCTCTCTTTCCGCCACTGTCTGTCCTTTTCTACGTTCACGCTTGGCTGGTCGTCGCGTGTAACCCGAGATTCGACACCTCGGCTGGATATATGCAACGGCTTGGTCCCAATGTTTGTTGCATATATCCAGCTTTTACTGTATGTATACTAAAAACCCCCTCCTCGTACTTACCTTCGGATAGTAACTAGAACCCCCAGGAGGCCGGAACTGCTTCAGGCATTACTTCAGCCTAATCGCGTCGCCTGACAAAGAAGGAAAATGAGACTTCGCGACAAAGCGAGATGGTACGAAGTCAGCATTGCGGCGAACTTTGAAGGCGAGGATCAAATATGGGGACAGGGTGGAGCGTGTGAAGTGCTCCCTTTGCCCCTGTGTCCCGCTCTTCAACTTCTCATCTCTCTATAGTATTTTCGGTCGTGATGTATTATTGGTCAAAGCGATCATATCTATTAATTAATTGCAAGTATCCTCTCTTGCCCCTTTGCCGTCCTGCGAGATTTCTTGTGATCGGGGGACAGTATATGTAATACAAATTTGACAATTATAAAATATGATCCTTAGAAGCTTTCATTACAAACTAGAAATGAAAATAGATGTTCTAGAATCTAGATGAAATAGATTGTCTGAAGTTCACAATTTCTGTTATTAGCTTATATAATTCGAAATCCGTTTCGAAAACATCGTTTTCAAAAAGTTATATTTTTCATAATTTTTTTATTTTTAAGAATTGTATTTCTTTTTTTACTTGTTAATGTGCTAAGACCAGAAAAATAAACTAATAGGAGTAGTAAAATTTTTGACGTTCTTTCAGAGAAAAGGTTAGTGCAAATGTAACTGGATATGATAAAGGAGCAGAGGGGTATCTGAAAATAGCAAAAATCTACGGACGACCTTTATGGACGGCTCCTAACATAGAACAAACGATCCTTCTGAAATTTAAGATTTATTTAAAATTTAGTATATTTAGTCCAATAACTAAATAATAAAGTTTCACAAATATTTAATAAATAATGAAAGCATAAAAGTGAAAGCAGTACATACGAACTTGTATGCAGAATATTTAAAAAAGAATATATAGGTATTATGAAAACAGTAAATTCAATATTGCAAATGAAATCGAAAAGTCATTTGCTCTTTTATAATATGGGGCTTAATTTTCAAGAAATAAACTTGCGACCTATGAAGGTTCCCATCTATGAAGGAAATATGAAGGTTCCCATTGCCATTTTTCTTAGAGAAACCGACTATACAAGGTATCCACGATAATTGCAAACAATCTATTATTTTGTAATTATTGAAAATACAAAAGATTGCTTATATAAAAATTGTTAGTTATAGAGGGGCACATTTTTCAACGAGAAATTTTTTTTTACATTAATATTTTCTAAGGAATGGAAGTCAAGTTCGTTTTTTAAAATGAAGCTATATGTATACATTTGTTTAGATCATATTACAGTTCTTAAGACGAATTTATTGACCTTTATGTTTATACTCGGTTCCTCTCGGTTCTTTTGACAAAAATCAGTCAATTTTTAAGTAAAATCTAAACATCAAAAACTAAAAATCAAAATATACATTAACTCTTGAGCAGCGAAAACTGAATGAACCAAAATTCAAATTTACAAATCGTATACAAGAATATTAACCTAAAGTTAAACACATAATTTTTAAACGAAAGAGTTTCATATATTGAAAGAATAATTTTTAAAGGAACAGTGTAAAATTTAAAAAATGGAAATAATATGGAATATATAATTAAATTCAAATTATCGCTCTCTTCATGGTGCGCCGTTCGAAGGTTATGGAACATCTGGACTAACAGCTTATGTTCGAATTGTCTGTGGAAATTTTTTGACGCGAGAAGGATCTTCAATGAAGGCATTGTCATGGGTATGGGCATTAACGATCAAGATAGGCACAGGCACCCTAGGTGCACGCGTGCGTCGAAAGAGCTACAGAAGAAGGCAACGCCGTCCTCTGCATACATACAGGGTCCACTATTTATCTCGGAACCCGTGCGTGCGTGAACTCATGAATGTGGCAACAGCGCAATGTTTGGCATGATCGGCGATACTCTGGTCTGAGATTCGATTCAAGATACGAGTATGTTTGTTTCTCTGCCGATTGCGCCCGAGTTCTGCTGAGCCGAGTCGAGCCGACTCGTTGAAGAATGAACCGTCTCACTTCTCCGACTAAGCATTTATTTGACAAAATTTCTTTTCTCCTGAAATATGTACAAAGGTATTTCTCATGTGAACGACGCATAATGGCTGCGCGCTCGCGCGTGATCTCTCATTCACATGAGGTGGAAAGGGGCACTTTCCCCTTTAGTGCTTTTTCACTAGACGAACTGACACTATTACAGCCGACTCTAGTACTACTAGCCATGCTGAACAACGTGGCAACACCGCTCACGTGACAATCGGGAGTCCTATTTTCAAAAACAGAGTCCTGTGCTCGGAATTGTAATTAACGTTTTTTTTAATTAAAATCTGTAGTAATATACACTATTTTGGGCTGTTCCGAATACGACCGGTCGCCGATCAAGATGAAATTTTGAGGGGAAGGAGCGAGAGGAAAGGGGACCCCAAATATAAAGTGGTATCTTCGGCTTCCTATTAGTTTCCGAGATATTAATTAAAAATTTTCGTACAATACATAGAATTTTGCCTATACAGACGCAATTAACACTACCGTCTTCGCTGTAGCAACCGTCATCGTCAAGTGTCGAACAGCCGTTCACATCATAGCGATATCGGCTTCCGTTTCTATAGGGTGTTCCATGTAAAATCCATTTTTTTTAGTTACATTACGTTATGTATTATATTTTATTACTAATTCTCAAGGAATTAAACACATTTGATTTACCGTCACCGGAAGGCGGCCGGCAACGCTGCAACACTCATCGTATCTCCAAAGTTTTGAATAGGACACCTTATAGATAGTCAGGTTGGAACCCCCGCTGTGTCAACGGCTGTTCGACACTTGACGATGTCAGCTTACTACACGAAGACGGTTGTGTTAGTTACGTCTGTATAGGAAAAATTCTATGTATTGTACGAAAGTTTTTAATTAATATCTCGGAAACTAATAGGAATCCGAAGATACCACTTTATATTTAGGGTCCCCTCCTCCCTCCCCCCTCCCCCTCAAAATTTCATCTTGATTGGCAACCGGTCGTATTCGGAACTTCATCCCTATTTTGTATTAATTATGTATAAACAATACATAAAGATTGCAACTATGGCAAGTAGAAGTGATGTGCTAGTATAAAATTGTTATAAATGTGATATATATTTTGTGTACTTTCTAAGTAGGTTGGTGTTGTGAAGCATGATATTTGAAATATTTACAGTGATTTCAAGAAAATTTAGGTATGAAGCAAAATGAAACCATCTTTGGATCAAATTGACACATTTAAGAATTAATAAACGTGTATATAAGTTAATAAAAACCTTGAAACAAACGAAATTATTGGAACGAAACCAAAGGGGTTATGTGAAGGTCAGAGAGCAGCCGGGAGTCTGACGATGTTGATTGGCTGGGAGTCCGGGAGGCAGATAGAGTAGGGTAGGTGTTGATATATTCAGACCGGACTCCCGCGGTGTTGCCATTTTTATTTCAGCACGGCTAGTAAGTACTAGAGTCGGCTGTGACACTGTGATTGATACTGACATTATACTTTCAGCAATGGTTGGCAGAGGTCGCATCTATCGAATTTTAGCGCTGTTGCCACATTCATGAGTTTGCGCACGCACGGGTTCCAAGATAAATGGTAGACCCTATACTCGTAAGCGCTTGCGTGCACGGCCGCCCGAGCAAAGTCTGCCCATGCCTGAATCTTCATCAACCAACAGTTTGGCTTTCGTTCCACTCATTCGGCAACCCACCAGTTGGTTCGCATCTCGCAGCTATTCACTCATGAGATCAATGTCAATAGGTACGCTGACATAGTTATTGATCTCGCTCGGGCTTTTTACTCCGATTGGCAGCACCATGCGATCGTCTACAAACGAATGACGGGTTGAACTGTGCTGTTATACGATACAGAAATCGTTATCGTTACGTCACAAGAAATCGCGCATGTGCGAAAAAATCTATTCCACCTAATATCACTACGCTAGAGGTGCTAATGTCCAAAAGAAAACAAAAACAAGGGCTCCGATTTAGTATATGGGCTGCTTCCCCCAGGGGGCGAGGTATATCGTCGGATAGCTTGGAGGATGAGGATCACAAATATGGTGGTTCCAGGTGTCGAAGTCTTAAGGGGACGGGGATATAAGGGTTGAAAGTTGCGATGAACTTGAATTCCACTCGCCGCAAGCGGCCCGTCTACCGACCATATAACGGGTGAACTTAAAATCAAAGTTAACTAATTTTAATCATTTTGACATCGGACCTGCGTAGATCCGCCCTTTTAAGACTTATTAAGCCGAGTATCCACTTGTATCAAACGCCCGTATCGTATCACCGTCCCGAACCCTTTTGAAGAGGCAGACATTGCCTCGTTGCATGCCACAGCGTGCTACGGCTGGGATAATATTTCTTCGTTGGGGGGGGGGGGGGGGGGGGGGGGGGGGGCGCAGCCCATATACTAAACTGATGCCAAAACAAGCTTGACTTTCATATCTCGAAAAAAAATTTTTTCTTTGTCGAAAAGTGTGTTCCTTATAACATACAATCTGCAGTAAGTTACGAAATAATGGATAATTTACACTTGCCGTGAACACCCTATGTGCAAAATATCCGAACAGCTTGGAACTAGAGATGTGTACGGGTTCCTTTATGTCGTTAAAAGTGATAACTGTAAGGATTTATATAGAGTTCTTATAAAAAATACATATGTTAAATTTCTGCTGTAATTACGGGGAAAACTACACTCCACAAAACAATTAAGGGATCACCTTTACGAACCCGAAAAATAGGACGAAATTCAGATGGTTATAACTTTGAGAAAAATGATCGAATCGATATCGCGGAAAGATTATTTGAAGCTGTGAAATCTCTATTTTCAGATCCTCTTTTAAAATTTTAGCTATCTTGAATTTTATAAAAGTTATAGTGACATAAGTAGCACTTCGAAAATTTTTAAAAATTTGGTTCAACTTTGTAACGTTGCATGGCACTAACAAATTTTTTATAGCAATTTGCATTTATACCAGTCGAAATCGACTACCTTCCTATGTAAAATCAGTAGTTTTTGGTTTTTGTATGATGTTTTTTGGCTGAGTTATTTAATTTTGAAATAAAAGTCGTCCTTTTGACTTTAACTGCTCATAGAAAGCGATCAAATCATCGTAGATCATTCGGTAAAGAAGCAGTAGAAAGAGCAGGTTTTTCTCTTTAATATGCGTCTCTTGCTTTTTCATTTTGATGAAGATTACATGTAAATACATGTAAATAGTAAGAAGACATTACTTGCTTTTGTGCTAGCCATGAAATCAAAAGAATTTATAAGAACTCTGTCACCTTTGTTAATATATTATATAAAGACATTAATTTTTTCCATAGCTATTGCCCACTATTTACTCTTGAAAACAAAAATTAGATTGAAAATCTTCTTCAAAATTTTAAATACTTTTACCTTACAAGAAAAAGTCTTAAATGCAAAGGTACCAAAAAGCTTCTTGCTTTCTTTTGTCGTGAAAAATTTCAATATACAGTGGACTCTCGTTATATGGCCACGCGAGCGATTTGACATTCACGCAGATTTTCAAGCATGCTAGTACAATTCCTCCATCATTCATAGTATACGAAAATCATTCAGTTGTATCTCCCTTCTTCCTTCCAACTATAAGTTTGGAAGTTTAAAAAATTTTCTGCCCCCACCGCTCCCTTCTCGGAAATATAACGATAGTCCTCTGTCCTTTACTTGTTATAAAATTATTTTATACATATATCTTTAAGTTCGTAAAATAAAACTCTTACCTCAATTTTAACTTTAAACAACGTTTCTTAAATTTCAAGTGTAGATTACATTTAATGTAGTGTAGAATGTATGATCATTCATATCGACAAGTGTGTTGGCTGTTTTCTACTTTTTAGATTATACCATAATTAAATACAATGCAAGAAACATAGTAAATGTACAAAGTTTAAATTATAGTCTTGCAATTTATTTTTTATTAATTTTGAAATTTGTACGTCATGTGTTTAAGAGATATTCTAATATCTCAAACAATGAGTGAATTATTATAATAAAAATAATAAATACATAAAAATTATTATTATCAACAATCACCGTAGAACGTATTTTGGCGCTTGTAATATAAATTTTTTAAACAAAGTACTTGTAATTTCTAAATTCATCTATACTCGTCATGCAAACAATAAGTCATAAAATGATTGATACAGTAGTAAACTCTCGCTATATTACCAGTTCAGCCAGTTCCTCTTTGTACCATCGTAGCTCTTGAATTCGTATGAAAAGAGCGTTTTCTATATTGCCAATTTCAAGAAGTTCCCATTCCTACAGTGTCGCAACCGGCAATATAGCGAGAGTTTACTTATAACTTGATAAAAAAGTTTGAAATCAAAAATACCTTCTACTCGGTAATTTTATCCAAAATACGATTCTTCTTTATCACTATATTCTTTTTTAGTATAAATATATCAAACAATACTTTTATTTGATACAATTAACTAGTAAGATAATATGTATAAGCAAAATTGTTACTTAATGAACTTGTCAATTATTCCAGAACGTTATTCGATAATAGCACTACGTGGTTAAGAAAGTTTTGTTTAAAAAAGATTGTAATATTATTCGATGTGAAAGAATCAGTGGCTGCTTATCTACAAAGGGTTGCAGCCCTTCCCCCCTCCTGTATAAAGTGGAAGTTTCTGTTTAACCTTCGGACGTCGGGGTATGAAAAGAGCCACAATTTTAATTTAATTTTGTATTTTATATTATTTCTGTTTTCTAAATTTTACACTGTTCCTTTAAAAATTATTCTTCCATATATGAAACTCTTTCATTTAAAAATTCTACATTTAATTTTAGGTTAGTATCCTTGTACGTGTTTTCTAATTATCGTCGCTATTATATTTATAAAAATTTATCTAAAAGCCTTTCTAAATAATTACTTATAGTTTTATTAACGATATGATTTTTTCGCCAGTGAAGACAATAGCGCAACTAAGAGTATCAGAAGGGTCAGTTTACCCCTTTATTAAGAAATTAAAAATTACTTTTTTTAAATAAGTATCGCACTACTTTCGAAAACTTAATATTATCACGATATTAAAAGGTATGAAACAAATTTTGTTGTCCCCCATTCCCCTCAGAGAACAATTATAGTTGCGGCACTGACTGAAGAGAATTAATAGTTGAAATACCATGACTGTACTAACATTCCAATATTTCATTACTACGTTTCTTGCACTTACAAATAATAAGTTTAGAAAAAATAATAAAACATTTTAAGATAAATATAAAAACCAACATGGACTTTATGAGCTACTGTATCCCGGCTTTTCGCCTTACCTCATAGGCATCCCCAGAAAAAATGACAATGTAAGGAAGAGGCCTTATATGTATACATACTGTCCACCGATCGCAGGAAGTCCCATGAAAATAATACAATCTGATTGGTCGCGCCCACCTTAGGTCACACGTACTTTCGAACTGTGACGTATGATTGGTCGAAGCGGTCACATATACTAATTAGACTCGTGTAAAACCAGGGTGTCAGTCGATGTGCGCATAGTACGCTTTCTTGCCCCTGCACCATTCCGCGATACTTTTTGTGATCGGCGGACAATACTTACATACAACATATAGAAGCATAATATCTCGGCTCGTATCACTTGCGTATAAACGTTTAGGCGAGAAAATTTGAATTGACATTTATTTATTATTTCTCAGTTATATACTAAATTTTATATCGAATAATTAAAAGTTATATTATTTCTTTTCTAAATTATTTGTCATATTAAAATTGTCAAAATTAAGATTTTGAAAATTCCTGCTTCCTCTATATCGCCATTTTCCCTAGGGCAGCCTGATTTGATCACGAGTGTACGTCTGATAAAGTAATTAGAATTTTCTTCTAATGAATGCTCTTATACAAAAATTCAGTTGCCTATTTTGTGTGACAAACTTTGTCCTGTTTATTACAGTAGATTTATCAAAGTCCATAACTACGTGTTATTTACAAAATAAAATAGTATTGGAAGTAACATGTCCAACGCAGAAAAGATGCGTAAACTCTTACAAAGACATATAACTGCCGACTCAAAAAAATCAGATAGTGATTTAAAAAATAAAATTAGGTATAGATGTGCGCGTGTATGCGTGAATGTGGGTTTTTGACAAAATGCGTGGCAATGTTAAATCCATCTTGTAAAAGGCCTGTTGGATGTTGAACACTATATGCACTCGTTTAGTTATTCGTATTATAACTGTGCTATTATTGATATCGATTGTACAGGCTGTCTCATGCAATTGGCGCTAACTATTAGGGTGGGCCGAGGAAATGCAAAATTTATTTTCAAGTCATAATACCGCGGAAAAGTTGCGAATTAGAGAGACAAAAAACGAAACAAAATCAATTAAATCAAATGATGTCTTCCGGCCGCGTGTTCGACATAAGTGACTGTCTTGGCGTTATGTCGGGTGACGATGTGGGGCGCCTCATTTGACAAGTCATGTTGAGGGGAGTCTTATGACACCACTATGTCCGACCTCCAACCCCGGGAACATGGTCAAAATGATGACATAAGATGATGACGGCGTTGATGTAGTTATGTCGGGTGACGATAGGGGACACCTTTTTTTTCGTGGGGGAAATCTACAAGACGCCCCCAGCCCCCCTGGGTAGTGCCGGATTTTTACTAGCTAAAACCCCCACGGTGACCTGCACTGGGCGTTATGGAGGGCCTCGGGACCTCTGTCGAACATGCCGGGACCCCCTCGCCCTTGGCGCGTTAGCGCCCCATCTCGGGGGAGGGTCTAACCTTTGACCCCTCTCCTATGTGCCAACTCCGCTGACGCCGGGGGCCACACCCGAAGCCGGCCTCTCCTCGGGCCGCGTGCAACGGCGACCAGGGCCCCAGCCCCGGCCACCTGCGGTCCAGCGACTCCACCTAGGAGCCGTCGACCTGCAATGGGGGAGAGGTGCAAGCCCCTAGCCCCGTCCTATCCCCCTGTCCTATCTACCTTGGGGGGTAAGCCGACGCTCCCCCTCATCCTGTTGGGGACGGTGGGCAGAATTGTCAAGGCTCACCGCTTCGTCCTCCTCAGCTAACTGTGCCGTCGGGGGGCCTCCCCCGACGGCGTCCTCTCCTGCGGGCAGGGTCGACTCTCTCCCGACCACGCTCCGCCTCCTCCTTCAAGGCGATGACCTCATTCTGTGAGGAGGTCATCGCCCTCCACTGATCCCCACCGGCGAGCATGTTTCTCACAACGCTCGCCGGCGAGAGATCCACCCCCAACTCATACTGCAGGGCGTGACGGGCCCGCGCGAACACTGGACAATGTTCCAATGTGTGTTGCATGGAGTCCCGCCCCGCCCCGCAGTGGTGGCATATAGCCGTCGCCTCGCGACCAATCCGGCATTGGAAGTCACCAAAGCAACCATGCCCGATGAGCACCTGTGTGGTCCGGTAGGTGATCCGACCAAAGCCGCGGTCCCGCCATTGTTTGATGACGGGCCATTCGTCATAACATAATCTAACCTAACCTAACTTGATCCTCATCAGGAGCGATCGCTCCTCTCCCCCGTTCTTCCTTTCCTCCTTCTCCTGATAATGACGATTATGTCATCCTCTTCTTAATCGGAGGAACGGAATCGGAGAATGTTCCCGTTCGGATCAGAGGGTGGCTGCTGCTTCACTCCTCTCCGTTCCTCCTCCAGGTCATCTACATCCTTACCATGCTTTTGTCCTCATATGAGTCCCCTCTCCTTGACAGGGATTTTAGACATGAACCACTTGCTTTTCTTTTCTCTCCATTGCCATCTCCATCCATCATCGTCATCATCTTATATCATGATTTTGACCATGTTCCCGAGTTCGGAGATCGGACATCTTGGGGTCATAAGACCCCCTCTCTTTTCTTTCTTTTATTAATACGCGCTTGGGATCCTACTCGGGTCTATGCGCACCAGTTTTAAACATACAGTAATTTTACAAGTTGTAAGAAAATGTAATAGTTTTACATTTATTTATTTCATATATACGGGCGTATCCCTTTACAACAAGCGTTACATAGCGTGAAATATATACAGTGCGTCAGTCTCAGTATTAGGTTTCGAAGGAATAATGAATCAATAAACTGATATATATAGTATCGCAGTATTGCTGCCTATAATATAAGATATGTAATCTGTCTATTTAGGATTACTTCCTTCTGTAACGTTAACTTACTTAATATAATTATAAACTAAAACTAAAACTTAACTGCTACATGTATTTATCACATGGTCAGTCTTATGATTATGCGAGGTACTTCTGAGATTGTTAGCGGTGCTTAAATGTCAATCTTATTTGTTTTCAGGAATGCTGAAGTAATCTTGATTATATTTATATTATTATTTTGCAGAATTGGTTCTATACTTTATAGCGATGGGTACCCTAGTTTTTGAAGTTGTCTCAGCATTTGTTTACAACTACTTGTGTAGAGTGGACAGTTCCACAGAATGTGATTCAGGTCTTGATAATCTGAGCCGCATTCGCACCCACTGCTGCTTTTTATTCCCATTCTTGCAAGAGAAGCTGCAAGGTTGTAATGATTGCTTCTGTATCGCGTTACCCATGAGGTGATCTGTCTGGGCAGTTTTTTGTTGTAGAACCACGGTTTCTGATTGCTTTCAAAGAAGGTTTCAAAATATAGTGTACCCTTGAGATTGGCTTCGGCTAGTAAATGATTATTAGTGTCTTGCCACATCCGGTTTTTCCAGATGCTATTGAGGTCATTGAAGCATATCTTTTCAGCTTGGTCTGCATCTTTGCCAGTTGCTTCTTTTGCAATTTTGTCAGCTTGTTCATTGTCTGAGATCCCTCTATGCGATGGTAACCATGCTATGGTAATGCTATTTGGTGCATTGCTATAGTTGAAATTTATGCTTGCTTCCTTTGTTGTTCTAAGGTATTTGTTGGTGAATTGGCTGTAATTCTGTTGATTTATACTCTGGATGACACTGAGGGAGTCTGTCCATACCACGTATAGTTGATTACCATTCTGACTGGCTAGATCCGTTGCTAGTTTCAAAGCTGTAGCTTCTGCTGTAAATATGGCTGCATTTTTGTCTAAACTTAGAGACTTTTGAATGCCTAGGCCTGGGCATACGCATGCTGCTCCAGTTGAGACTGCACCTTCTATCTTAGAGCCATCTGTGTACACTGAGTTGGATTGAAGTTGTCGCAGTGAAGTTTGCTACACATTCACTAACACATTCACGCCGCGTCGGTGAGTCGGTCTCGCCCATCGGCTCACCGACGCGGCGTGAATGTGTTAGTGAATGTGTAGCCAACTTCACTGCGACAACTTCAATCCAACTCAGTGTACATACATATGTATGTATCCTGGAAACAGGTTATTTATTATTTCATGGAATTTCTCATTTGGTGCTTGCGAGTATTTTAATTTGTTTCCTATTGGTATTAGTTGGTATTGGGGTTAGCTAGATATGTAAATCAGTTGAGTAACTCGGCAACTGTTCTTCCAAGTCTGTCTGACTAATGAGCGGTTCTAATTCTTCCCAGCAATGTTAGAACAGGCTTTTTTTTAACTGGATTGAGAACTATTTCCTGCATTCTGTGAGTCGGTGTTTTTAGATTTCTAATTGTTTGTGCCATGATTGGGTTGACATTATTGGAGACTGTTTTTATTATGTATCGAGCTGTTAAGTATTTTGCCCTATCTTTTAATCTGGGTAGTTTTGCTTCTGCTAAGGCAACATTGTTGGCGGTTTTTCTTCTCATTGTCAGTCCCAGAACTAGTTTTACCGCGTTGAGTTGAATTCTTTCCAGAATATTGGGGAGCTTTTTATTGTTGAGCGGGTAGTACCACTGGCATGCGCAGTCCAGGCGTGCTCTTATAAGTGCTTTGTATAGATGAAGGAGGGTTTGCGGGTTGTTTCCCCACCACGTCCCTCTTAGATATTTTATGATGTTTGTGGTTTTGTTGCATGAGGTTTGTATGTGTCGGATGTGATTTTCAAAACGCAGATCCTTTTCAATGAGGAGACCGAGAAAGGTCTGATTCTTGTTTTGGATAGTAATTTCCCCTATCCGGAAGGAAATGGGATGCAATGTGTTATTTTTGCTAAATATCACTATTTCTGTTTTGGGAATGGAAAGCTCAAGTCCTAATGTATCGGGGTTGTGTTTTATTCTTTCTATGGCCATTTCTATACCCTGAACTGCGTTCTGAAGGGATGTGTTGGTAGTTAAAGCTGCGATATCATCGGCAAACTGGGTGTTAGTAATTTAGGGTGGGATATTTTGATCTATATCACCCACACACAGATTAAATAAGAGGAGACTGAGGACTCCTTGTGGAACGCCCTTATGAACTGTTCTCTGAGTGGCCTGTCCACTGAGGAGTGAGTCACGTATCATTTTTATTTGCTTATTTTCAATTAAGTTCGCAATGAAATGTATTGTGTTCTTTGGAATCCCAATTTTAGAGAGTTTATCCAGTAGAATTTTTGTATTTACATTATCAAACGCGCTGCTGACGTCTAGCATAGCTGCTATGGTAGTTTGGTTGTTTGTTAGGCCCTTTTCGGCTTGTATTATTACCCTTCCAATGTTATCCTGGCATGATCGGCCTTTTTTAAATCCAGATTGATTTTCGTTGAACTTATTTAATGTCTCACACCACCATGAGAGTCATTTTTTGACTAGTCGTTCAAACAGTTTGCATACGTGTAAGGATGGCTTGGGTTTAGTTTAAATGAAATCGGTTTAACTTTAGAGAAATAACTTTATTCCACTCCGCATTGGAATTCTCTTTGCGAGGGTTTGTCGTTCAACATCGCTTACAAAACTGTCTTTTATAGAAAAGCGAATTCCCACTCTTTGAGGAAAAACCCTTCATGAAGCTAGTGCCAGGGTCAGAATGACCAGGTCCTAGATGGTCCCGTTACCACCCTGGCCGCGACACACCAACTACCTGGGTTTATGATGGGGCTGTCGAAGACGGCAACAATTACCGTCATCTCGACCATAAACCCCATCGCTCGCTCTTACATACGTTAGATGATAGAGTTATGGGTAGCTTGATCCATTGCTTTTGGGAATGAGGTATACGTGTGATAGTTTCCAGCTGTTAGAGATTTGACCAGCCACGAAGTATTCGTTAAAAATGTCTAGAAGTAATAGCCTGCTTTTTGTAGAGAGATTTTTCAGCATGTTGTATTCAATTTTGTCTGATCCTGGAGCAGACTTGCTATTTGTATTGTGTATGGCATAATTTAATTCAGTCAGATTGTAAGGGTTGTCTAGAAGACTGTCTTCATTGTTCGTTGTTATGTGGAATGGCTCTTCTGCGACCCATGGTGGGCTTAGTTTATCAATTGCTATTTTTAATGCTTCTTGCTGCTCACAAACGTTTATGCTTTTGGTTGGTTCTGTTGCCCATTTGGTCTTAAATTTTTTAATCTTTTTCCAGAAGTATGTGGTGTTAGTGTGTGCATTAAGTCCCCCTACGAAGGTGCGGAATGAGTGCACCTTTGTTTTCTTTAATAATCTTTTAGTGGCTGCAGCTTGTTTTTTTGTATGCGTTCCAGTCAGTGAATTTTAAGGTGTGTCTCTATTTTTTAAAAGCTGCCTTTCTTAGCCTGATTGCTTTTGAACAGTCCGCATTCCACCAGGCTGCTGGCTACAGGTACGTTTTATTGTGTGATATTTTCTTTAGTGGAGTACAGTTGATTACTGCTTCTTTCACCTTCTGGAAAAAATGTTGTATCGGTTTTCGAGGCAAAGGAATCCACATTCATTGGATATGAAATAGTTTCAGTGTGCATCAAATGCCACTTGGAATTTTTCCCAATCAGTTGTAGTTGTCGAAATTCTGTTGGATCTGTGAGTGTACATAAGCTTCTGTGCTGATATGGTGATTTCCACTGGCAGGTGGTCTATATTTATGGATGAAAGGACCAGATCTATATTGCTGTCAGAATGTGGTGACTGTCTTATCCTTGTTGTGGTTTCTGGATTGTGCAAGAAGATTTCATTAGATTCTATGAGAGTGTGTAGATTGTTACCTGAAGGTTTGATTCTGCTGCAATTCCAGGCTGGATGTCTAGCATTGAAAGCCCCCATTAGAATGAAATTGTTCCTGCTTTGCAGATTGTCTATGAAGTGCTTCCATTTCTGTAGCCTTAATGTTTCTGTTGGAGGTCTGTAACATGTTGTTATTGTTATTATTGGTTGTGTGTTGACTATTTCGACTATTATTAGGTCTATGCTATCATCAGGTGTAGGAATGTTGATAACGTTGAATTTTAGATTATTTTTGACCATCAGAGCTACACCTCCCCCTCCCTACTGTCAGTCTGTCCTTTCTAATGGTTGTAAATCCATTAATATTAAATTTGGTTTTAGGCTTTAACCATGTTTCTGTACATATGATAATGTCATATATGTATGACAGCTGTTCAATCTCCGTTGTTTTTTGTATTTATACTTCTGCAGTTCCAAAGAATTATGCGCAAACTATTATCCATTCCTTTGGTTTTTGAGTTTTATTTTGGGTTTGTATTGCTTTACTGGTTGGATAGCTTATATTGTGAAATTTGACTGTAGTACTATTTGATTTGTCAAATAGTACTGTTTACTATTTGTAGCCGGGTTTGCATATTTGTGCTAGTGCTAACGAAAGTTATTACTTTGTCTGAAAGTTTGGTGTTTCCTTTTTTGTTTGTTGTTTCTTCTTTCATCATTTAGTGGTTAGATTTGATGTCTGTGATTTTTTCAGTTGTTTTAATTGTTAAGTTAGTGTTTCCATTCGTGTTTGGGTTGTTGCTTGTAGCTTTCTTCCATACAATAGTGTTTGGAGGTGGCCTCTCTTGGCCTCCGATTTTCTTAAGTTCTATTAATCTTTCCTGTGGTTGTTGCTTGAGGGCTGGGTAATTCTCGGCTATATTTTGTACCGCTCTATATGCCATTGTGTTGCAGATTTCTTGTTGCTTTTTTAATACTTCACAGTTTTTATTTAGTGTACAGTGCCCTTTACTACAGTGCAGGCATACTGGATTTTTGTAATTAGGACATTCTCCTTCTGGATGAGCTGCTTCTTCTGAGCAGTTTCTGCATCTGGGATTGCTTCTGCAGTATTTTGCTCTGTGGCCAAATCTGTAACATTTAGTGCAGACTTTCACCGGTTCGATATAGACCTCGATCTTTGCTCTGTAGAACCCATACAATTTGACGTAATCTGGTAGGTCTATTCCTTCGAATGTGAGAACCACTGTCTCGCTTGGTATCCATTCAGTGGTTCCAGTTTGGCGATTTTTTGCCCTGCGGTTTAGCCTTCTGGCTTCTTTGATTTTACAAGAAGACTCGACTTGACTCAGAATGTCTTTCACTTCGAAGTCCATAGAGAAACCTTTTAAGACTCCCTTCCGTTGGATTCTATATACAGTAAAACCTGGATAAATTCAACGAAAGAATGCTTGGATAAATGAAACATCGCTATCCCCTCCACTTGGGGGGATCCCCCTAGGCGAACCGAGCCGCTCGACGAGGAAACCGTGTAATATGATCCGACCGTAATATCCGTGTGACTAATACTAATTCAACGATAAAACTTTTTTATTTTTAACTTTTTCTCAATGAAACTGTTACTAATGCATTTGTGAGATTTTTCTGATTAAAATGATACCAAACTCGATATAGGTTGAATTATATTTATAAACAATAATAATAGAATAAGCAACATAGAATTGAGACCACGACTGAATATAAATGATGTCGGCTGAATACAAAAGATGTGTACGGACACAGAATCGGCATGTTGGCTACAAAGAAAACATGTGTACGGATTCAGAATCGACACCTCGCTTGGATAAATGAAACATTAAATGCCCAGAATCGACTCCTTGCTTGAATAAATGAAACATTAAATGCCCGGAATCGACTCCTTGCTTGAATAAATGAAACATTAAATGCTCAGAATCGACTCCTCGCTAGGATAAATGAAACCTTTGAAACCAAAGCCGACACCGCGACTGGTTTGGATTTCGATCTCTCTTGCTTTTCGCCAACTTATAACATCAATTTTAGCAAGTAATTATAATTGAAACTATATCGTGTTTGGTACCACTTTACTCACAAAAATCTCACCAATGCGCTAGTAAAAGTTTCACTCAAAAAAAGTCAAAAATAAAAAAGTTTTTTGATTCAATTAGTATTAGTCACACCGATACGTTTCGGCTCTTTCCTTTGATTTCGGACCTCTCTCTTTCCACCATTGTCTGTCCCTTTCTACGTTCACGCTTAGCTGGTCGTCGCGTGTCATCCGAGCTTCGATACCGTGCTTAGGTAAACGCAACCACTGGGTCCCAATCTTGGTTGAATTTATCCAGGTTTTACTGTATTGGGATAGAGGCCTCGAGTCCTTTCTCGGCCAGTTGTTTATTTTTAACGAAGGAATTTGCCTTATCTTTGTTTCTAACTTTTACTTCGGCTTGTCCGCTTCTGCAAGGAATAAGCTCCTCTGCTCCAACCTTCATCCCACTGATAGCTTTTGCTAGTGTGAGTAGATTTTGTCTGGTGGTTTTTCCTGTAGGGTTTCGCTTTGATTCTATTAGCACGTATGCAGGGCCTCTATGCGTTTTCTGATAGAGGTTCCTGACATCGGTATCATTTTCCACATCATTTTTCCCATATTTATAGGAGTCTCTTGCCTCCTTGGAAATTAGATCAATGGAGTCGCTGCTAATTTTCCGCTTCAGAGGCCTTTCGTTTGTTTTGGTTTTATGTTTACCACTAACTTCTGTTCGTATTCTAACGTCTTTGCTTTCGGGAGGGTCAAGCATCGGCATCATGGCGGTGTAACCCACGCCACGGGCTGCACAGCCCATAGCTGTGGAATTCTCGGTGTTTTGCTGTCACTCAATCTTTTTGATATTGTTTCGTATGCAATTGAATTTATGCAGTCAGAATGATGTACAATTAGCGGGGGATTTGTAGACAATTCTGCACTTTAAGTCACTCACCGATCCACCACATATACAGACGCCGGCCGCCGAATCAGACTTCCCTCTCCATGGAAGAATGAGGCGCCCCCTATCGTCACCCAACATAACTCCATTAACGCCGACATAACTTAGTGAAAATCGGCAAAAATTCACATTTTTACGATTATTTTCAATACGATTGAACTTGCCATGATCCGAATCTAATAACTCAAATTGTTACGTATCAGAACCACCGAAAATAATGTTTAAAAAGGTATTGTTTATGTTGGTCAATGCCTTCCGATCGCGCATTGTGCGACTAGAAGGCGTTGGACGATTTAAACAATGTTTTTTTTAATTCTTCAATAGTTTGAATACTAATCGACTAGAACTATTGCGTTTACATTGTGACAAGTTCTAAAATATTGAAAATTATCATACAAATGTGAATTTTTGCCGATTTTTACAAACTTTAAGATGTATGCGCGACTAGAAGATATCAATCGATTTAAATATTTCTTTTTCTTTTTTTTTGTCTCCCTAACTCGCAACTTTTCTGAGGTATTACGACTTGAAAAAAATTTTACATTTTTTCTGCCCTCCGTACTACATGTGTTATACTATGCAGAAGTGAGAAGTTGACGAGCGGAACGGTACAGGGGCAAAGGGAGCACTTCGTACGTTCTGCCCTGACCCCATGTTTGATCCTCGCGTAATCCACACCATTCGACTTTAGTGGCACGCTCCTACATAGGCGTAGCAATTCCGTATATTCGAGGGAGACAGTACTATTATTCTTGCATAATTTTTCATGAATGAAAACGTAAATACGGAAACTGTGCTGTATTGTTAATAGAAAACAATTATTTATTCCTTACATATATATAATAAAATTAAATGTTCTTAATAAACTGAACTTACAGTCTTATAACTACGATTTCAAATTATCCACAAATTGGTTTCCAATATATTGCAAATATATATAGAATTTAAAATGTTAAAAGGGAAAGAGAGTCTTGAAGTAGAAATATGTGGACTGTTTTGTGACATTTTTATTTGGTTCGTAGATCAAACTCTATAATACAAGCCATGGTTTAAAATTCACCGCATGGCAGACTTCGTATAATCTCACTTTGTCTCGAAGCATCTTTGTCAGGCGACGCGATTAATATGTGTGACTGCATCGGCCAATAGCGCGCGACGATCTTGAATGCGTGTGCCTGAGGTGTAACTTATCGACGACGACCAACGTACCCGCATTCCTTCCGCTCATCAGCTTCTCATCTCTTTATAGTACACTATAGAGATAGAAAGAATATTAGCGGAAGGAATGCGGATACGCTTGATCATAGTCGGTAAGTCACGCATCACGCACATGCATTCTAGATTATTGCGCGCTATTGGCCAATGCGGTCACATACTGTCCACCGATCACAAGAAGTCACCTGAGAATAACGCAACCTGATTGGTTGCGCCCCACCTCAGCTCACACGTACTTTCGGTCGTGACGTATGATTGGCCGAAGTGATCACATCTACTAATTAGGCTCGTGTAAAACTAGGAGGTCAGTCGATGTGTGCGTAGCAGGGCCGCCGTTGGGGGGGGGGGGGCAATCGTCCAGGGCGCTAGATCTGTAGAGGGTGCCGCAACCCGGTGTCCCTAGTTTATTCATCTACATATATCCGTTTAGATTAATAAAGCTGCTATGTAGTTTAACAATTTTTACAATCTAACTACAGATTCATCGTTTTATATTATTACTTTGTCTTTTTTTCTTAAAAATTTCGCACCCCTGAATGAACGCCACGATAATCTTGCCCAGGGCGCCAATATTGCTAAAACCGGCCCTGGTGCGTAGTATCCCCTCTTGCCCCTATGTCGTCCCGCGAGACTTCCGTTCATCGGTGCACAGTACTATGTAGTCGCGTCGCCTGACAAAGAAGGAAAATGAGACTTCGTGACAAAGTGAAGCCTCATTTGACAGGGCGGAGCGTGTGAAGTGCTTCCTTTGCCCCTGTGCCGCTCCGCTAATATTCTTTCCATCTCTGCACAGTACCACAACAGCTTTTTCATAGCGAATAAAATGCGTTGGAACTTAATGAAACCTTTCGATCATTCCAACTTCTAGATGCATCACATGATGCACTATACAACACCATTTAATTTTTCCTAATAATATTTTTGTCTATCTTCTACTATTTTAGAGCTATAGCTCTGTCCACTTGCACGAGACAACCTGTATACATTACACATAAATGTTTATTTATTTGTAAATAATGTATTATTATGTAAACACTGTAGAAATCTATATTCATGTTGATTTTGTCTGTTAATAGTATTGTATATTGTGTGTTTTAAATTCCTTGAGAAGGTGATATAATATTAAATTTAACATTAAAATTTGAATCTGATATTGCAAGAGATACATAATGAAATAAATTTTAGTAGAATTATGAACTACATTTGTCATATCTTGAACACGTGTAAATAAGGTATATACCTTAGAATTATAGAACTACTGTAGAAAGAGCAGTTCTAAGAGTTTGGTAAACATTAGAAAATGTTGCAATACCATAGTACAAGAAATATATGGTAAGATTATTCTACAAAAATAAAACAAAAATAATACAAATTAGAAATATTGGTAACTGGTCTTGCTGATTTGGACATAGATTTCTTTTTGTTTCTATTTTATACTGAAGAAAGGTTTTCTTTTTATTTTATTTATGCAAAAATACATACTAAATAGGCATTTGGAGAATGTAATATTATAATTCTGTTTTCTAATATTTATCAAACTCTGATCAGAATAGAGCTGCAGTTTGCTAAAATAGTTCTATGATTCTGAAACACACTTTATATTGTATCTTTATTGTATGATCAAACACCTTTGGCTGACTCAAACAACTAATTTTGTTTTTACTGATATGAATAACACGGCCATTTTATATTTCAAAATGATAAAGCTGGTTCATTTCAAACAAATGCTAGCAATTTATATAGTATTAAAATAGTTCACTGAAATTCCATCACCAAATGTGTTTTATGTATATTTTACCATTTGTTAGAAATAGTTCATATACTCGAATAAAAAATTTGTAACTAAGGCAAAAAAGTCAACCATGGGCGTTTGCATAGACTAATTATTGTAAGTAAAGAAATCAATCGTCACGAAAGGGTAGACAACGAAAAATGTAAACTCAGCACAAATGTTTTGTCGTCTAAAACAAGTACATAATTCAATTTGAATAAAAACAGAAAAATAATAATATTTATAAAATAAGTGATAATTATAAGATTTTAATGATTGCGAGAGTGAAAAATTGTCCCAAACTGCATCTAAAGTTTATCAATAGATAAAAAATTTTCCCAACTCTCAGTGTGCTTTGGAATTTGTAAAAATTGTTATAGCAATTATACAATATACATACATCTATAATTAGATGATTGAAATTCAAGTACACTTAAACAATTTCTCTGGACAATTAATTAAATGGTGACCATTTTGATAGATAATTTGGCGAAGAAACTAAAGGTCATTTTATTGTTATTTTATGTTCTAGTTATTTTAATACTCATGTGTATAGAATTAATATATTAACGTGTTACGAGATTTTTAAGAAAGGTTCAAGTATTTAGAAGTAACTACAATTTGTTACATGTTTGTATGTTTAGATTGAATATATATAAAATTATATATGAAAACGATACATTAATGTATAGAGTAATGAAGTATGAATTATAATGTTTCTTGTTTTTTCAAATACAGTTTTATATCCTGGTGCCAACCATTTGAGTTCATTGTAATCCAAACTTTTGTAAAACAAAACTTTACAGTTTCAACGTTAATAAATAATTACACAGACAGTACTTTTGTTATTTTTTATTGCTTAACAAAGTGCTTTATTATTTCTCTTTTGAATAAAATATTACATCAAACTGTGTAACAACATGTCAATTCGAACAAACATAGTTTTTATACATAGGCGACTGATAATAAATAAGTAACTATAGTAGCATTTTGAACAACTACCGTTTGATTACAATTTAGCTTATAATAATTTAACATACATGCATACGACGTATAAAAATAAAAAAGAACAACAATATACAATTAATTATTTGAACATTTTCAACAAAGTTGTAACTCTAGGAGATTCTGATTTTACTTAGGGACTATGAGACCTTTGAGACAATCAAAACTGTTACCATCAGGATGTACAGTAAATATACTGCCATCCTCTGATCGTACACGTAAATATCCAAACTCATCTATACCTAATATTTTAACATTTTGCGATGCACCCGATGTAGATACCACTGTCACATCCGCATCACTATAATAAAACATATTAAACATTATTCATAATAATTTTAATTCTAATATTTATTAAGATTTAAAGGAAAACAAACTACAATTCAAACGGAAAACATATAATGAGGTCATATTATTAAGTTTAATATAAATGTTTAAAATTGACCAATTTTTCAGTAATGTCCAATAAGTTCTATTCATTGTAAATAATTTAAATGCACATTACACATGTAAAAGACTTACGTGTGCATCCAATATGTATAATAAGCATCCAAGAAGAGATCAATATCACCCTTTTGTACAGTGTTCAACCATTTTTCCATTGCGTTAAATACAATGGCAAAATATAGTTCATATGATATTGGTTTCAGCTTTTTCTTATACTTTTCATTGAACATATTAACTATGTCATTAATGCAACATGTAGGTTTTTCATTAAATAAGTTCACTCCAACTCCTAAACATTAATACAGTTGTTCAAAATGCATATACAGGGTGTCTAATAAATGCATGTCAATAATTCAGAGGAATAATCTACACAATAGTTTTTAAATGGTCCCAAAGGTAAGAGTAATAGGTTGAGATCAAGAGACTATAGTAGCCAGGCAATGAATCCAGCTCACCCTATCATAATTCATTTGGATCCGTAAGATATGTACATACTAAATTTTCATTTAATTGTAATAAAATTCCAAAAGTTTGCAGTCAATTGTGTTTTAATATATTATGTAAATGTTTTAAAATACATTAAATTTAGTTGTTTCCTAAAACTAATACGTATATTACACATTAGTTAATTTAACGTTACACACTATTTTTGTGAGATAAATAACAATTATTCTTAATGAATAAAGGTTTTAAAAATAAATAATATTACTTCTAACAGTTACTGATTATATGTTTGGACTAAGCATTTTTTTTTTCAATATCCATTGCCAAAAATAAGAAAGCATGTCTAATAACAGTTTACAAGATTATTTTACAAATTATAAAAATAATTTAATAAGATAATATTATAATACGTATTTGTACTTACCGACATTACAAATATGAAGACTTGACATTACATGTGTGCTTATAAGCATACCTCCAATTTTAATATCATTACCAACATAAATATCATTAGGCCATTTTAATCTGAGATCTATCTCCTGTGATTAAAAATTAAAATTATATGATTACGTTTTCAATTATTTTTAAACTCTTTCAAGTATTACAAAAGAAGTAACATATAAGCTAAATTGTATAAATAATGATATATTTTAATACTGTAAACCTTTTGTTTGAATGAAAGCAGAAAAACAAGTAAGTAAGTAAGAACTAAAAGAAAAACAACTTTAAAACCATGAAGTATCCAGATATTAACTTCACCCTCTTTCTGAATTCAATGAAAAAAAGAGAACTGATCTTTTGGTCTTTCTTTTAGAGCAATCGCTAAGGAAATTAAAATGGTTATATTTAAATATACAAAAAAAATTGTGCTTCAAATAAATTTTCTCCAATTCATTAAAAGTTATCCGAATAAAAAGAAATTGACTCATTGACAACCGCACTTGCTACGTGTTGATTATACCGGAAATATACCATCTGGAGAAAAAAATAAAAAATTTAATAAATTGGATTTTGTTTAAGTCTTTGTTTAAGTATTGTCGAACTTTAAAATGACGCATGACTCTTGAGCGTTGGTAGCTAATCATAGAGAGTGTAATAATACGCCTACGGTCACCAATGCAGTTACCATCAGGCTCCACTTTTTCATTTAATGCAAAAACACAGTGAAGCAATATCTACTATGATTTAAGAAAAAACAGCTTGTAGCACTTTACGTAATTCATGTAATAGTATGAAAACAAACCTCGTATTCAGGCAAAGATTTAATAGCAGATACAACCGCAACAGAGACCAAATGTTGCAAAATTGAAATACGATTTCCAAGTATTGTACTAGCAGGTATGTGAAGTTGCAAAGAAAACATCGCACATCCTTTTGGACTCAACCATGCATTTTTTCCTCTTCCTTAAAAATAATGCATATCATTTTTAATATAAAAATTCCTTATTATATAAATAAAATTATATGTTAATATAAGGTATGATTTGATGTATAGAGTAAATGTAATTCATTTATACTATAAATGATATTAATTAGTAATATTTTTATGAAGATATGTTTAGAATAAAACAGCAGTAGGCTGTTATTTATTTAATTGTAAGTTTGTCGAGTGTTTTGTGATTTTTACATAGACAGTACTGTATAAACATACCTCGCCCCTCAGTTTGTTGACGAACAATAACAGCTAAACCATGTTGTAACTGATGACCATTAAATACATTCATTGATGATGACATTACATCTGCATATATTACTAAACGACCTAAATCTTTTGTATTTAAATTCTGTAATAAAAAATTGACACTATATCATAAACAGTCTAATAGAATAATAATAGTACATGTGTATTATAATTTCTAGATAGAAAAGTTACCTCAAAATATTCTACAGTTGAGAAATTATCTGGACATTGATGTACCATTATAGGAAGGAATGAAGATGATGCTGAGCGAGGAACAGTACTGCTTCGACAAAACTGAACTTCTAATTTTGACATTTTTAAAGTATCATCCGACTTCATAATATGCTTTAATCTTTCTAACATTTCCAACTTTAACTACAAAACATAAAGTGAAAATTACTTTATTGATTTCTTGACAACACACAGAAGAGACTGTAATTGTCATAATTGTTGATTTTTGAAAAATATAAATGACAGTAGTTTAACAACAGGAGTCAATAATTTATTGAATATAATTATTTTATGTATTTGATATAATTAACATACAAAACAATTGATGTGTTCCTCACCTCATATCGTCCCAAAAAGAAAGCTGGTGTGTAAGTAACAGATATTTTTGAAGCACTACGAAGTTCTATTCCAAGATGTATATTTAATAGGTCCTTAAATATTTCCAACCTGATAGCATTACTTTCTTTCAAAGCACTATATTTGCTTTCCTCAAGTTCATATTGCATTGGATCAACTTCCAAATGTATTTGAGAAAAAACAACTTTACCACTGCTTCTCGAAAGTGTTGCTAATAAAATGCTTGGCGTATGCCATGTTTCCTCTGTTCCCAACACTTTCACTTCAAACGAATGTGAATTTCCTTTTTTATCTTTCACATTTGCTGAGGTTGGAGGAGACACACTAGACATTCTGAAAATAAACTTTTGAAACCTCTCAAATCATGGTAACATTGTTAAATTACTACATCTAATTATAACTATAATAAGGTTTTCTTAATCGCAGAAAAATTATTTCAACCATTTTCTAAAAAGGCAAAGATCAATGCTATCCTTCATCTGCCATAGTTAATTAACTAATAGCTTATAGAAACAAGATAAATTAAATTTTTATATTTCTAGTAAAACTGTTTCAGTCAAATTATTGGAGTTTGTACAATAAAAATGTGTATACAATGCAATCATATTGGACTGACTTTTAATCAAATACTAAAAACTAACAAACTATAATTTTTTCAAGAGAAATAAAATTTTAATTCAAGCTAGTGCTATTGGTTTTGAAAAACGTTAATGTGTAACTATTTATCAGAAATAGAATGAAGAAATAATAAAAGAGTAAGCAAAGGCAAAGGTACATAGAAATATTAAAATATTTAAAGATGTTTACTTTATATAACTATAATAGTAATTATTTACTTTAAGGGACACCATGCCTTTGATGACGATCTTAAACTTGACATATGTTATCAAGAATATAACTCTAACTTTTCCTTACAACTTCATTGGTATTCTCTTATAATTTTGGAGGTATTTAATGATAAAATTGGAAAATATATAGATTAACGTATTCACAATAGAAATAATGAAATAACATGAATAAAAAAAATATATATATTATTCAGAATCAGTTTTAATCAAGTAGCATTTTAATATTATCATTATCTTTATGAATTCTTTTCTATAAATGGTCAACAACTATAAAGCGAAAATGTAAATATCTTACTTGACGTCCTCGTTCTCCTGAGAAAACCTGGTCCTTACAGGAGATGCTTGATAACAAAAGATATGATGCATCATGCGAACATGCTTCCATTTTCCATAAGAAAAGTGAACCAGTTCATTTTCACGTACTTCTGCCGTTTTGAATGATGGAAGCAAAATGTGAATTATATCAGAGCATAAAGCGAGAAGTTTACCACCACGAAGAATATATTCAACAATCTGACTTCCAATCTCATTGCCAACATTTCCACAAACAACAACTAATGCTGCATTTTCTATCCACGCGTCACTATGTGCTTCATCTGAAGTCAACGTGTAAATAGCATACCTGTTCATAACAAGAAAATTTTGTAATGTTAGTCACAGAAAAAAATACAATCTGTGAAAAATATTCAAAGATTAGATTCAACAACAGCTTTTGAATAATGAAACAGCTTTATATAGCTATTTTTAGAGCAGCTATTAAAGTAAAACAGAAGTCCCATTACAATTTTTACATATCTTATTATGAATAAAATTAGGGAAAATGATCATACTTATCTATGCCAAGGGATTCTTCTAATACATCCCTTACGTTATTACGTGCAACAATGCTGTCAGCATATATCAGAACATTCGGTGGTTTTACGTTTTTACTTGATAATTGTGTTGTTATTTCTGCAATTGAACTCCTGAAAAATAGAAATAGCAAAAGATATGAAACCGTTCACTGACAATAATTAATAATTTGTATTCTTCATTGAAAGTTATATCTACAAACAATTAGTGGGAACCATAAAAACGTACTTTTTTATTTGTATGCTAAAAATACAATTAGAGTTATTTAGATACTTTTAAAATCAATTCTTAGGATGCAGATTTATTTAAAACATTTTTTCAATTATCTACTTTCCCAGATAGCACACGATGTCTTAAAGACATCCATTTTACGACCATTTTAAGTCTGAACGTCTTACGACCTTACCTGGACGTCTTTACGATGTTTTGTCCTGAACATCGTAAGGACATCTGAAATTCATGTCTTTAAGACGTCTTAAAAACGTACGAAAGGAACGTCGTATCTGAATATCTGGAATAGATATCTTTAAGATGTTTTAACGACGTCTCTGTGACATTCGTACGACGTCTTTAAGACATCCTGTTTTCTAACATAGGATGTTTACAGGACGTATTTCAGGCATTCGCAGGATTTTCAGACGTGCATGAGACATCTGAATATCTGGGACAGATATCTTTAAGACGTTGTGCTATCTGGGTTATTATTAATTGTATAAAGGTATAAAAATAAAGAAACATAATTGAAATTTAGCTTGCTAATAGTTTTATACCTGCAAATTTTTCATAAGCTTTAAAAAACTGAATTCTTAATAACCTTTTACACATAATTATGTTATTAACAAGTCATAGAAAATAATACATAAAATCTTTTATAATCCAAAAATTAAATATTTGAAATTAGAAAGGGAAATTTATTTAGGAAAAGGAAGTAGTAAAATCAAAGAAACGTAAAAAAAGAACCAAAATAAAAAACTTACAAAATGAACTTTTAAACTATATACCTATTATGTAAGGCAAAATATACTTAAATGTTGACATTTTACATGTAAATATATAAATATACAACTCTCTAACTCAGTTCTCCATTCCTCGGCAATAATGAGGAATTTCTCTGAGATCTGACGTGATTGATATTTTCACTTTCGGTCAAAAATGGTGAATCCGGAAGTCCAAAAGTAGATTTTCACAAAGCTCTTTCAATGTTGATTTCATAACTGGTATTCTTTTTATTCTAAGACAAAGATTTTTCCTTAAATTTTTTGGTTTTCCGTCATTTTAACCAACTTCCGGTCCAGACTGGAAATCGGATCACCCGTCATTTTGAAGCCTTTTTTATGATGATTCTAAATATCACATTCATTTTGAGATCTGATATGGTCAGTATTTTCACTTCCAGTTTTGTGTCACTTCCGGTCAGAACAGGAAGTCTAAAACCCTTAAACGCACGGTTTCAGACCATGAGAAACATAACAGCGAAAACCACTTCCGTTTATCTCTTACCGTCTTTGCTCTACAGAAAGACAGATAGACATACTGGAAAACCTATAGGAGAGAAACTCCAAAAATGCTCATTTAAAATTTGTAATACTAAATTTTTTAATTGGTTAGAACTAGTATATAGGGACCAGAAACTATAAAAAATGGTTTCTTTTTCTATTTTTAAATTTATTAATTATCTAATGACCTTTTTAATTAAAGGCAAATTATATTTAAAAACTAAAGATACTGTATAAATTACTGAAGCTTATAAAAAAGTGACCTAGAATGATATACATTGGGTGATCCTACCCCCCACCCCCAATGAGGATGGGCCTTCTCATCATTCTAAAACTCCAACTAAAGCTCTAAAGTTTCAAGAATTCCAAAATTCCAAATCTAAGGAAACTAATGATGGTGCATCTACCTTATATGTAATTCTATTAGGAAGATCAAAAAGAGATGTGAGTGATACCCAATTGAAGTGTCTATAAAGAATCGTGCACACTATTATCGTTATACAAGATAAGAAAAATAAATTTCTATCACTCATTATTTACTTATGTTATACTTACTTAAAACTAGTTGTAGATGATGCTACATTACTATCCTTAGCATCATAAAAGGTTTTTGGTTTCAGTTTACTCATATCTTTAATATCAATGCAAGAGACTTGTCTAAACTGTGTAATCTGAGATGTTTCTTCCAAGTTATCAAGCATATCAAGCGATTTGCTGCCAGATCGTGATACACCTTGAAATGCAGTGAAATCATCAGTAGAATCTAGCATCGCACTTGAAAACATCTCACTCCCTTGTTGAGATGTTTTTGTAGAAGACGGTGTTGAAGCTTGACTCCTAGTTGTACCATCTAGCATAAGAAATTAATTTCTGTTAAATATAAAGTTCACACAAAATTCTTGAGAATAACGATGTATTAATGTTGGCAATTAAGAACTAGCAACAATTTGAAATTTAAAACATAGATAGATCTAATTTACCTAGAGTTTCAGTTGAAACTGCTTGTGACTTAAATTGTGTTCCTGGCATGCTCGATATATCTTCTGGATACACTACTACAGCTGGCAATTCATTAACTTCAACTGGTTTGCATTCTTCTCTAGCTATTTTGGCAGTACTGCTTAACGATCTTAGTTTTTCTATGTGCATTTCCCATTCTGCTTTATCTATAAATTCTTATTAAAGGAATATTATATTAGATACATATTTTATATCTGCTGATTGTTGATTATTAATATTATAAATACATTTGCTCATGAACAGCTATTATAAAATTTTATATATTAGTTTAAACAAAAAGTTACATACACTTAGGTGACTCTAGGACTAATTGTGTATAAAATATTTAATTGTTCTGAATCTATCAAACTATTTAAAACAAGATTTATTCCTAAACAAATATTACGTGGTATCAAATCTAAAAGCACTTTTTAACAAGATAGAACAAAATTATTATAGCTATGTATGAGAAATAATGGAATTAAAGAGAAATTAATAGATTCAATAAAAGCAGTATACAGGGTGGGGTATGAGTAGCAGAATATTTGAATATTTCCATTATTTCTAGAGATATGAAGAATGTTTATTTACAAAAATTATATGATATCGAAGGCGCCATAACATAGCAGAAATAATCTTTTAGGAGACAGCTGTCTCCTCTAGAGGATCTCCAACAATTTCAAGATCAACTCTGCTTTTTGTAAATGAAACTACCTATTTTTAAAAGTTTTGAGATTTCTATATAAGCATCTTCAGTTTTAAAAGAAAATAAAATGGAGAAAGGCAACACAAAATATTCATATAGAGAACAGAACAAACAGGTGGAAATTGAAGATGAAAGATGAAGTGGAAGAAATACAATATAATAGGAAATTTGAAATGCACAAATACTGAAACGGTAAAAGAATGAAAAATATGTCAATTCTAAAAAGTAGAAAATGAATCACTTCAATATATGATTGTAGTTGTATAATAGAAAAAAATAGCAAAAAAAAAGGAAAAATGTGCATAAAAAAAGAGCATAAAATGAATGTAGAAAGTAACAAAGGCAAGACGAAAAAGAAGAGAATGAAACCCAGTAAGAAAGTTGAAGAATTTGTTAAAATTTATAGTTTTCGAAACACCAATTTGACATCACAAAACTTTGAATGCAACTTTGTCCCTTATTTCGAAGAAGTGTGCGCTATAATTTTACAGAATTGACCAAATACTTTTGGTATTCCAAAAATCGTGGGCTTCCCTTATTAGTGAATTCTTATAACAAAAAAAAAAAATTGCCAATTACTTATATATGTAAATTTACTAAAACAAGCTCATTAAATTTTAATTTAATTTAACATATTTCTAAATATTTCTTTTTTTAAATATTTGCATTTAAATAATCTTCATTTCAAACATTTTTATAATATGTAAAAAATAAGTTCACTATTTTTCAAAAATAATATAATAAAATCAAAACTATTAAAAAAACAAAAGAAAACAATTTTACATTAGTTTTACATTAAGTTACAATATTAATCGATTTTTAGTATCATGCATAGTTATGATGATATTTAAGTAAGTTATATTATAAAAATAAAGAAAGTGAATTACCAAATGTCTGTTTTCTTTTGCTATAGTATACTGTATTCATATTCTTTTAAAGTATCCTTAAATCGTCATTTTATGCAGATAATGTAACTTGCTTCAACGAAAACAAAAATACTTTTAAAAATGTTACACTCTGATTTTAATTATAGAATTCCTTTAATACAAAGCAATAATATTAATATAAAAACGCATAACAATTTCCAAAATATTTTCTGAAATAAAAGAAAAGAAATATTACATACTTACATACATATTAAACACGAAATATTTTTCTGATGTACAATATAAGAAAAATTTATCTCTAATTTCAATAGTTATAACCAATAACTGTAATATTACAGTTATGTAGTATATATGCTTATGTAGAATTCTGTAATACTTGATATCATCAACTATCCATAAAAAAGTTTTATAGTAAATGGATCCATTCTTGTAATAAAATTAGTTAGAAAATAAATGTTTATGCATATTGTAGGCGTTTAGTGGAGGGAAAAAAGTTTCGTCTCCCCAGACGCCTTGAGTTCGAGCCGGGGACCGCTAGGTGGCGGCGAGAGATGGGTGCAGTGTTCTCGCAAGTGGTTGCCCGGCATGCCGTTCAAATATAAGCGGTACGATAGGTGTCTGGGGCAGGGATCGTCTGTTATCAGCCTCACTGACGAGTCTGACAGACGATTCCGAGAGGAAAAACGCTTTTTTCTCTCCTACAATATTAAAATAAAAAATGTAATAAACATTTTTCGATACGACTTTTTTTATTTAAATAAAACTGTATCTGACACAGTTTCATTTTAACCTTACTTGTTTTAATTGAGTTAAAAAAGAAATAATAATTTGGGTTTTAACTGAACAATTTTAATATACATATACTCGTACTAGTGTAATACTCTAAAATCTAAAATGACAAGGCGAGGTCACACATATTGGCACTAACAAGGGAAGTTCGGTAACTCGAAAATTCCGATTTTTTTTAAACTTTGCAGGTTTGTAGGGGACCTCAAGAGAAGTGTAGAGCAATTTTTGGTTTTGGCCCAATTTCAGTTCTTCAGGGTGAAGACACCCGCTGAATGTAGTTTCCACAGGTGTTTCCATATTTCCCTGTATATCTTTAAAACTATCGTAGATATAAAAAAATGGTTATAATATACACATATTATACAGGTGTGCTCGCACACATATGTACGTGGTAAGTGATAACGCATCATTCAAAGTGCAACGATGGGCGTACAAAATGCACGTATCGGTTAAAATTATTTAAATACCACTTTGTTCGACAAATTCAGCATTTATAATGATGTTCTACATGTTTCTCGACGTGACAGAGAATTCAAAATTTTTCAAAATAACAGTGGTGGGGGAATTTTTTTATTTAAACAAAGAATTTTTATCAAATTAATTGCCTCGTTTTATAGAGCATTAAAAACCATTCAACGTTTATTTTAACCATTTTTTATATCTACGATAGTTTTAAAGATATACAGGGAAATATGAAAACACCTATGGAAACTATCTTCAGGGGGTGTCTTCACCCTGAAGAACTGAAATTGGGCCAAAAACAAAAATTGCGCTATACTTCTCTTAAGGTCCCCTACAAACCTGAAAAGTTTAAAAAAATCGAAATTTTCGAGTTACCGAACTACCCTTGTAAGTATCTTAAACTAATGGTTTTTTGACATAAATACCTTAGTACATAGCTGTATTGACAAATGCATTAAAAACAACGTGATTCTATTTAAAAAATTATATGTCACCTTCGTATGACATTTAACCGTCCATCCATCAAAAAATTAATTACATCACATTTGTATATCCCCCTCGAAATCATTCAGTTTCTCTCTGAACGATTTTTTCATGCAACGGGTAATTTACGAATAATTTGCATTCACAGATTATAATTGGACATTCTGTATATCCTCAAACATGTAGTTGAATTCAAAATTAAGTCTATAAGCAGGGCTGGCTTAGATAACAAGCTAATGAGACAATAGCTTCATGCGCAATTCGGAAAGAGCGCTAACATATAAAATTCTAGAATTTTTTTCTCAGCTTTCCCTCTCTTTATATTACTCATTGACCAAAGCACAGATCAAAACATTAGAAAAGAAAGAAATAAGTTATAATTTTTTTTAAATAAATTTTTAAAAGGCAAATTAATGATTAATATAATTAAATTATAATAAAGTGATGGAGTATCGCATTTTAATTCTTTAATTCCTCCTTAATCTTATTTATGTTTGGAGGGGGAGTGGGGATAATAGGAGAGCGTAAAAAATGGAAAATAGCTTGCTTTGAAAAAGGCCTTGAGCCAGTCGTGTGTATATCATCTGTAGTTATTATCATTAAAAAGGATAAACTTTAATATAAAAATAACTACCACCATTATTTTTGAAATATTAGAATATTATAAATATCACATTATTATGTATGAAAACCCATACAACTTTGCAATTAAAAAATGTCATCCCTTAAGTCCATGCAGGACCGAATTAAGATATCTGGGGTCCGAGGTTCATACATTGAAGTTTGTAAGGATTTAGTTTTGCAATAACAAATGGATCGAACATTTGCAAAATTATAAAGGATTCCAAACTTCGGAATTTATAACATAGTAAATGAAAGGCTTAGAACGGGACTTCCTGGAAAGCTACAACCCCCTTTATTTATGGATTACTGAATTGGCCCTGAGCTTACAAAGGGAGGCCGGGACATTTGGGACACGGATTTTGATGAGACTTACATATGCTGTAGTGTAGGTGTAGTACGACAATATATGTTTCAATGTTGGGTCCAACACTCAATCGTTTTCAAAATGTTAATAAAAAAAGGTACTGATGCATTGAAGAACAAGTACGTTAAACTTCGCTACCATAATAGAAAGTAGCGATGCTGGTAACGGGCCTGACTCGTAATCGAACGACTGCAGCTCGATTCCGGATGAAGTCCGAATTCTTTTTTTAATTTTATTTTTTACATTCCAATATGTGACAATTATCATAAAAACACATAAAACAATAAAATTTACAGCACCATGCATATCTAATAAAGCATGCTTGATAGCACTTACATTTTTTTGTTTTAATTTCTCGATACTCGAACTGCAACCGACAACGCATGAACCAGAACTGACTCTCGAAATGAACAAGATATCTTGAACAAAATATTGTATCGCTTCCTTCTCTTTATTAAATAAACGCAGATAATACCCGATAGATTCGAAATCAGAGACAGGAGAACGAGTCTATCTCATCTCTTTCAACGCTGCATCAAATTACCCGGCGATGGGCTGATAAAAAAAACGAGTACCAAACACATTTTGTAAATTAATGAAGTAAATTGACACAGAATAGAAAAGTTCTTTTAAATGTTAATCAAGTGCAATTTCCACGAGAAATTAAAACAAAAAAATGTAAGTGCGATCAAGCATGCTTTATTAGATGTGTATGGTGCCGTGAATTTTATTGTTTTATGTGTTTTTATGATAATTGTCATATATTGGAATGTAAAAAATAAAATTTAAAAAAAAATTCGACTTCATCCGAAATCGAACTGCAGTCGTTCGATTACGAGTCAGGCCCGTTACCAGCATCGCTACTTTCTATTACGGTAGCAAAGCTTAACGTACTTGTTCTTCAACGCATCGGTACCTTTTTTTATTAATATTTTGAAAACGATTGAGTGTTGGACCCAACATTGAAACATATGTTGTCGTACTACACCTACACTACCGCATATGTAAGCCCTATCAAAATCCGTGTCCCAGATGACCCGGCCTCCCCTTGTTAGCCATTATGTTATAGCCTTGAATTGTTGGAAATTATGACCTTGAGAATCAATTTTTGTTTACTACAGTATCAAAAAGCAAACAAAATATTCAAAGTGCTCAAGTTAAGTGGAACACCCAATGTATTAAATGTCATGTAATTTCTAATATTTATATGGAATTAGAAAAAATTCTGGATAGAAAATATAGTACTTGCTAGTATATAACAAAATAGAATTAGATATACAGGGTGTCTCCGAAAGAGTATTAGCGCTTTGAACTTATTACCAGAACTTTCGTTAAGGCTTAGTTTTTAAATTATTAATGAAGAACACCGACCAATTAGAGCCCGCACAGCGCGCGGGCTCAACCACAGGAGTGTTGGCTATGAGAACGGCGAGGATAACATAGTACAGTAATGCTCGGCTAAATTTCACTACCTTCGGGAGTCAGCAGTGAAATTATCGGGAGCAGGGTAGCGTTTTTATTCCGAGAATTGACTCGAGCAGAACTTGACGGAGTAAGAGAATAGATACGATAGGAGGAAGCGAGATAGACGTACTACGTCTAGCATCGACGGTCGAGGCAAGGCAGTTCAAAGAGATGCCGCGAGTGAAAAAAGTGAACATGCAATAACGAGAATTTCACTATCTGTAATTTTCAACTTATTTTTATGAAAATTATACCATTGAATTATTGAGATCCTTCTGATTGAAATCAGTCCAAACACGACGTAAATCGGATTGTATTTACGTTATCTAATGATTTCATAAGAAATCACGTAGAGTTAATCATAATGTAAATCATAATGGATCATGTACAGTAAATATGGTTCAAATTATATCGTGTTTGGACTCATTTTAATCGGAAGAATGTCAACTATCCATCGGTTCCACAATTATAAACGTAAGACGAAAATGACTGAAAATAAAATTTTCTTTACTGCATGTTTACTTTTTCCAGTCGCGGCATCCATTTGATGTGCGTCTGTTCTCTTTCTTTTCATTGTATTCATTTTCTGTCCTTATCTACTGAGATCAGGTTTCGCCAAGCTCGCTGTGCTGAGTGGTGGGAGAAGAGTGGGGTTGGGTCGTGGAAATTTAACCGAGCAGATTTTAGTGAAATTTAGCCGAGCATTACTGTAAACGTCAGACAATAGTTACAAGATTCTCGACTGCAAATAAGTATACATTTTTTTACACTTACTGTTACCAACGCTGTGTCGAGTTGTTTGTTCGCGATCACGATCAAGTCCGATTTTGATACCCAACACTTCCGTGGTTAAGCCTGTACCCCATTCACGCTTTGATCGGTCAGTATTTTTCATTAATAATTTAAAAACTAAATCTGGTAAAAAATAAATTGGTAAAGGAAAAGTTGTTTAGAATCATCCCAGCAACCACCTCCTGAAAGGATGCCCACTCCCAGTCAAACGCCCTGTATGTTAAAATGTTTAAACGCCTAATTTTAATCGAAGTATCGTTGTATAAAGTTCGTAAGTTTGAATGATGACTAACCCTACATCCATCATGTGACGGATCCAAAACTGAATAGAAGACAGAAATACAGAAGAGTATTGTTATCAGCTGAACCAATAAGATTATGCCTCAATAAAACCTCGAAACTTATCAGTACATCACTTGTGTAGCAGGTAATCCATAGTGAAAATTATTATATTCATAGCACATTCATTTTGTCATATTACGTAAAATTATTTATATATCTTTTTCAAAATTTTTATCCGATAATTAAGGGTTGAAAATTAATAAATAAATTTTTAAAGGTGATTTGTATAAACAACTCCTTGAGTGACACCCCCCCCCCCCCCCCCCCCCCCCCCGAAAAAATTAGGAATAATCCTTTATTACTTAACTATTATTTGTAAAAGTTTCAAGAGTATTAGATTGATACAACATGATTAAAAGAAATAAAACCAATATAACGCCCCTTCAAAAGGAAAAGGCACACTGAACGTTAGTGACGCTCAAACTAACCGACCTACAAGGGAACACGTTGCACCAGCCCGCCACGATTTTTAACCCTTAATCATCGAGTAAAAATTTTAAAAATATATATATATGAAATACAGCAGCAGTAGTGTATTCAAATATCTTAAACAATTTCTAAGGAAAAAGATAGTAAAGTTTTGGGTTGTTCCCCTCATATCTCCTTTACCAGGGAGGGGGATAGGGGGTTGAAATTGCTCACAGTTGTTCTTTAGGCAAAAAGCATTATGTGTTATAAATATTAACCGAAATTGTTGCCGAGGCCGATTCACTATGCTTACACGGTTAGACTCTTTAATAAAATTTTGTATTTTTAAACGAAAATTTAATGAAATGAAAACATTACTTCCAATTATTTTATTTACCCACATCATAGTTTTTATGAAGAAAGAACATACTGTATGCAAAACGTATATTACCTGAATTTATTAACTTCAGACTTCGACGCTATGTCTATAAATATTTTCAGATCTTGATTTGTTGTTAAGATTAGTCAGCTTTATGATTTTAAAATGCTTTATCTGATAATACAATAACTTTTCCATCATTAAGGAGCCACCTGGATACCAGGTAAGCTATTATCTATAATATCTAAAATTCCATACATGGAATGTATATTTTCAAGCACGCTGTTCGATTCTAAAGTTAAATAAAAATAATTTTTTATCATCAAAGGGCTAAACTTCAATTATTTTCTAAATTTTTGCAACTTATAAAAAATCATTTTCATCACATTATTATATTAAGTAATAAACTGTTATAATTATCAAATTTGAGGTATAAATTTATTTTTTATTGTTTCCAAAATAGCCTTGAAGGTATCAATTTTCAAATGGTGATTTCACCCCATAAATTTCAGTATTTGTTCATAATTATTTTTGACTGTTTTACAAACCTGCGAAGTTTTATCAAAATCGAAAAGAAACCGTTCAATAATAATCCGTATTAGAGCGCATCAAACGTGAAATGTATTCCACCATCATAATCTCAGTTAACTATGTTAATATTTCCAATAACCTTAATTGTAAGAAATACACGACAAATAATTGCCCATTTCATTTCCATTCACCTTTGAAATTCTCCAAATGAAACATATCTCTTATCATATTTCATTAATTATATAAGATATAAACAAATTTTTCAGATAAATGCTATTTATTTTTAAATAAACTATCTAAAAATGTAAAGCCTTGTGTACTATATAGATTAACACCGCAACTATTTTAGGAGAGATGCAACAACAGTACTTTATAGTAGGTATATTAGATAAAAAGTCCCCTTTGATCTAAGAACATAAAAAAAATGTTGCTGTCCCTATTAGTTCCTAAGGAAAGAACTCGTAACAGTTTATATGGACTACCCTGTATATGTATCTACAAAATTATTCTTCTACATGAAATAAGAATACTATGTGCATACATATTTCTTATTTTAAGATGGCTAATTCACGATACAATAATATTTAAACCGAATAAATGTAAAAAATGAACTAATAATGCATTCAGAATATACATATAGAGTAATAAAATATTTACAATTTCAATAGTTTTACACATTAAAAGCATTAAGCAATAACATAATATTGAAAATAATTACATATTTAAAGGACACTAATTTAAAGCTACATTCATTAACATTAACTAATTATTTAAAATTCTTACTTTTAGTTGGAGGCGAATTCAATAAGTCGTTATTGTAAAGGCAAGGTTTTCCTGATATCAAGACAGCTGAAAAGTATACAGCTACTTTAATCTGAAAATTTTAATAAGCAAATTCTCGATTTGTACGTACTTTCTATACGTTTTAGTAACAGGCCATTATTAATGTAACATTGACCTTCCATCGCTGCAATAAAAAATTTCGCGACCATATCTAAATCAGATTCTATGATTAAATCAATATTTTTATCAGCCGTCCATGTAATAATTATACCATAATCTTCAACCTAAAAGATATAATATACTTAAACTATCATTATGTAACATATAACTCTACTAAATATTACCAGTTAAACATATTTCTGTACTTCATTAATAACAGTTTACCTTAGGTATTAAAATTTTCGTTTGAATTGTTTTACTAAGCACTTTTATATTGCTAATACAAGTTTTGTAGTAACTATTATTATTATGAAAATACATTTATGTGTATGTTGTACAGTTTATGAAATTTCTTTTACTTGAATACAAAAATTTAAATTACGATAATCATCAAATTATAAAATGTAATAATGCTTATTTTAAATAGTTTTTATCAAATACAAAAATCGTCTTCTATGTAATATTATTTCTGTTGCAAAAAAAATATAAAGTAATAAAACGCAATATAGATACAGAATAAGCTTAAGCCAAATGTTTCTTGTGACGTGTGACCACATTCTGAGTAGTAATTATAATAAGTAGAAATAGTACCTTTGTGGCTTTAGTTGCTGCTAGGGGTTTATAACTGTCAAGATCAGCTTCAACAAGAATATAAAGTCTGTATTCGGAATGGAATAAAGTTCCACAGTGATTATTTGCATACAAAGGAAAGTATGTTTTTCCATACTGGTATGTTAACCAACTTGAGATGTCAACTTTTTGCTGATAAAATACCAATTAATTAAATAATTAAACAACTATGCTGTATTTAAAATGTATTTTGTATATTATGATTAGTTGATGCATACTTGAGGGTATATAGTGCACAATCTTGTATCACCATGATACCATAATAATTCTTCAAGTTTAGCATCACTTTTATTCTCACATAAACAAGAAGTCATAAATTCATCGTTCTCGTAGTCATCTACACACGATTTTGATTCTTAAAATAATAAAACAAATTTCGTTACGTACTTCTGTACTTTCTGTATAATAGAACATGTGTTCATATATAATATCATTAAAGATTCAAAACAAAAAGTACTTGCATTTTAAACATAAAAATTCCATCTTATAACAAATCAAACAATAAAATACAAAATAAGTAAAAGATTTAAACAAAATTCTCAGTGAAATGTAGAGTGCAATTCTACAGTGCAATTCAAGTACTTACATTAATTATTATAATTCGAGTTTATTCAAAATATAAGAAAGAAATGTTCTATAACATGTTTAAATATAAAATATAGAAGGCCACTATATGTATACATATGTTGAAGGTGTATCCCAGTAAGTAATAATATTCTAAATCAGTTATTATTTTATAAATAAACTAACGTTATAACTAACTAAATGTACTAACGTTTTTTTCAAACGAAAGTTTTATTAAATCTGAGAATTTTATGTTATCTATAAATACAATACAAACGTAATTATACCAGTATATAAAACCAATAACGAGGCAAATAATAGTTGTATATGAATTTTATTTCATATATTTGTATATACATATGTACATAAATATAATATTAAATTAATATTGTTAAATAAACATCAATATAAAAAGTAATAAACTAAACGATTACCAGCTATAATGAAACATGAAATACTACATCCAAAAGATTCTAGATCATATTTATTAAGATAAAGTAATAGACAACATCTCTTTTATCCAATAATAAGGCTATTTAGATAAATCAAATTAGCATAATGAAACAATATTTAAAAAAGAACAAAATGTAATTTACAGTTTAATCCTTTGATGATAATAAAACTTTACTACTTACTTATTTAAGAATAATGATGTAACAACTGTTTATGATAATACACGTGTAAATTAAATAATAAAATTAATTATTACTTACTAAATGTATATATGTGATGCATTAAAATATGTAAATGAAAACACTGATACAAACTACTTTAAAAAATTCCATTAGTACTTTCCTATAATCTCAACCCAACTCAAATATGTTGGTTATAAAACAAATAAGTAAATTAGAACTGATACAGGAAATTTTCTTTTATATAAAAAAATCTATAATATTAAAATTTTTTTCTGTGACAATTTTTTAATTATATTAAGATTAATTTGGGTGGAAATAATAGATTATTCTACTTTTAGCACTTTTTTTCCTTTGGTATTAATGTTCAACAATTTTATATACTAATAAAAATAATGAACCAAATTTAAAGACACGAAGCACATTTATATAAATTTTGTACATATCTAGTATGTAAACATAGCACAAGTTCCTATTATAAGGAACTGGCATTAGGGAACAATGTAAGGTTCAATTATTTAAAACTGCATCATGCTGAATCATTAAAACAAAATTGAACAATAAATATATATGTATATTTTATATACTTATTGCTTATATTAATTCTTATATCTACTTAATGCAATATAAATAATTGTATGTACGAAGCAAATTAATTTAAATTGTGCGTTTTAATAATATTTAGGAATTGTATAAAGTGATTAATTATTGTTACGTTGTGATTAGATGTTATAACTATTTATCATTTAGAAGTTTAAAACTGAAATAGTTTATAATATTTATAGAGTGAATCTTATAAGGTGATAAATTAAGTTATCTCAAAAAGTAAAAGAGATATAGAAGAGATGTTTAAAAAATAATTCTTTATAATAAGTGTGATTTTGGATGTGTCAAGAATGTTTAAAAAGTGTTTTCTTTTCTTTTTTTAAATAAACCTATATTAATTTTGCAATAAATTAACATGGTCGATGATAATTTAATATGAATATCTAAACTGATCTGAGTAATACTAATAAAAGTGATTTTAAGAAGAACAGGTCAGTATTTTACCAGAATTGACTTTTATTAACCAATTAAAGTTCAAAATTTTAAATAGTTCCCATATATATAATAAAAACTGACAATGATATATAAACAACTATTAACAAATGATTAAAATAATAATATTTTATAAAGGAGGGGACCTAAAGAATTTTCACATGTGCGCTGCTGAATTAAATAAAAAAGTAAAAATACAAAACTTACATCCAAAATCATGGTACTTTATTATTTAAACCTTGTGCAACCTTGCATGGCCTGTAATGGCTTCATATTATTCCACAAAGTATACGTTGCCCAAAATTTGAAATTGTTATACACGTACAAACTTTTACACATGAAATTTCTTTATTTACTTTCTTGAATTTTATATTAATTACCAAACAGCATTAAAAGGTATTTGTGTAATGTTTATAGTACTACATAAATATGCAAATAATTTTGAAAGTATTTAAAAAAATATAACAATTAAAGCATCTAATATCATCAAAAGTAAAGAAAAAGTGTTGTACTATATTACAATCGTATTATACTGCTTTATATAATATTACATTATATGATTTCACTGTATACATTACCTTTGCAAGAATTTAACGATGCTTTGTTATAAAACATAACCGATGGATAATTGATTGTATTTCCTTGAAACAATTTGTACAAATGTGTTTTTAAAAATAAAATTCTTCTGGACTGAATTGATGTCGCTATCAGGTAGAAAAATGTTAAGATCATCTTGATAAAGTTATATTTTGCTATTTACTGCATTAACTTAATATAAATTCCTGAAATAATAAATATTTATTTCATGCATGTAGATAGTTTTATCTGTAATAAAACCTGTTAAGTACAAATAAACAGGAATAATTTATTTCAATAAAAACTTCCCAAATTTTTTATGAATTCATTCACTTTTAATCTTTTTATGTCGTTATCTTTAAATACAATAATGGTTTAAAAAAATCTTTCAGATTTGATTTTAAATCTTTCACATTTAAGTTTTACCATAATACTTAAGACAGTTTTTTACATTTTTAACAATATTTGACCTTGAAGAACCTTGAATAATATTAACACCATAATACACTGAATTTGTTTCTTCTTACACAAAAAAGATATGTAGTTTTAATTAACTCTTTGCAATCCCACATTGAAAAAATTTTGGACTTATTCTTTTTTATACTAAATTATCTTACATTAGAATGCAATAAACAAATTAAAAGTTGAATTTAATGCAAGAATTTTAAACTTATTTAAAATTAATAGAACAAATTCTGATATCAGAAACTTAAATCTTGTAATAACTTCATATGAAATAAGGCAATATTAACCTTAATATTTTCCTTTCAATTATAGTAACATTTATTTAAAAAATTTATACCTAAAATAATAACGAATACTACTACGGAAGGAGTAAAATGGAATATCCACCACAATGATATGACTCAATATTTTGCATTATATTGCATTAGTTAACAATTTTTCATCGAAATATATTTTAAAAAAATTATTTTCAAACAAATATACAGAATAAATGAGTAAAAATATAAATTATTAATTAATATAAAATAATAATTATTGCAACATAATTACACATTGAAAGTTTATTATACTAAGTGGAATTGAGATAAGATTCCTATGTCACCAGTTAAGGGTTAAGTTTTATCTAATGTAAGATCAAGTATAACCTAGAAACAGCTTTGTTATCAAACATTCAAAACATATTACAATAAAGTAATCTAAATAAAATCACATCTCTGTTTTTAAGAATTATATTCATATTATTTGTATTTGTACAAGTTTTGTTTTAAATAATAATAATTATCAAACGTTTAACACTATAGATACTTTCTAGCAAAAAGATTATAAATTACATACCTATTTTCAAATACTACTTTTTATCCACAGGATTAGAAACAAATGCATTAGTTAACAATTTTAAATATGGTTTAACATTTATACGTTAAAATGTAAGAACATTCTACAACATACACTAATTTATTGATGCTTGAAATAGAACAGTGACTACAGATTGTACAAGACTGGTCACGCGTTTGTTCGCGCGGGATCATAATTTTGGGGTCCTAGACACCACCAGGCCACAGTATAAAAAAGAACAGTAGGCTCACTCATCGTTAGTGTCGGTACCTTTGATTATACAGGGTGATCCTCTCGCAGCCGGATACAACGGAACACTGGAGACAATGAACCCCTTGACCGCACCATAAAGAGATTCGCATTGTAACGTGCTAGCGGAGACCTACCCGGTCCGAGACGGCTCTGTGTGTCTTCATGGTGCGGTCAAGGGGTGCATTGTCGCCAGTTTCTTTGTGTCCGGCTACGAGACGATCACCCTGTATACCTATGGACTGCTAACGGCCCCCACTTTTCCCATTGATGCAATGTTTGTATTTGAGTTGCATTGAACTTGTCGCAGTGAAGTTGGCTACAAATTGATGCAATGTTTGTATCTGAGTTGCATTGAACTTGTCGCAGTGAAGTTGACTCACCGCGTCGGTGAGTCGATCAGTCGATCTCGCCCATCGTCTCACCGACGCAGCGTGAATGTGTTAGTGAATTTGTAGCCAACTTCACTGCGACAAGTTCAATGCAACTCAGGATACAAGGTCGCGATTCAAGATCTCAGCGCCACCATGTTCCAAAACGCGGGAAAAATTTAAATTGCTTTAAAACTGATTCGACGAGGAAAATATTTTTCACGATGAAATACATTATAATAATTTATGTAAATCTATATATGATGCAATAAAATATACCTGAAAATAGGAGAGGATAACTAAATGAATACTAAATCCTACTATTATATGAAAGGACAGCCCCCTTTTAGTTTGAAACCGCTAACCGCGAAAACTACTGAACCAATCGCTACAAACTTTTAACTACATCATCTTCATGCTCCCCAGAGGGTTTAGCAATAATAAAATCTACCGATTTTTCATTAAAATGTTATTTTGCTATTAAAAAAGTGATTTATGATATGTGAATCCCCGTTGCGCATGCGCTCTTACCGCCTGCAGGCGCGCATGCGCTTTTTCACCGCTGGAGTATAGTTTGAGAATCATCCACTAGATGGCGAGCGGTATTCCACATGTTGCGAACCTCGCCTGTATGTATGCATGTGTGCAATATCGTGTGAATTTAGCTGCAAACTTGTAATCACAAGCATTGAATGAAATGTAATATGGCGACAATGCCATAAGAGTATGGTTGCAGCATGTCTGCATTATGTTATATCAATGCTCATAAATTAGGAGCCAAAATTCAAAGTAATAAACAAACAAAAGATAGGACATTGTAAATCGTTCAGCGCGGGTGGTCGTGCTGGGAGAGAGTTGGAAATCCGGAGAAATAAGACTGTCACACTTGAAGTTTCTAAGAAACTAATTTATTGCGGGCCGTATCTAATTCGTTACTCTTAACGAAAATCATGTTGATTCTTGAAACTGTCGAAGTCTCTTCGACATCCTGCTTATTTACAGAGGGTCGTAAATTTTCTTAAGGGTTGCCTTGGCTCGCTAGCGCGAGACCTTTTTATCTTTCGTTCTCTCTGGATCCCACACTTTCTCTTAGCACGTGTGCATGGAATCGTTCTCGAGTCTTGGCGGAACACCACCATCTTCCACTCGCCTGAGGGTGGACCGAAACCAGGGAGAGGGACCGCCTCCGGACAAGGATGGGCTCCTCCACCATTGGGCCAGGGATGATCCTGAGGGAGGATTCAGGATCCAGCGAGGAGGGGATGGCAGCCAACATCGATCGAAGATCTTCACCGCCAAGCTCAGAACGATTCAAAGCTTCAACCCGTCTGGATATAAATTTTGAAAAGGAAATAATAAAGTTATTATCAAAAAATATCTTTTAAAACGCAAGGTGTTTTCATTTATTAAAAGCCGCGCCGCGAGCAGAGCGCTTCAGCGCTTCACGGGCACCTTACCCACGTTCGGCATATTATAAAAAAAAATCCCTAGAACATTAAATCCACACGCAACAGCTGTATATTAGGATAGAGCAGAGAGAGCTTTGAGAAATCTATAGCAATCTATAGTCACTGATAACATTACACGTTACACAAGAAAAAATGCGTGAATTGCTGGATTTATTATATAAAAAAATATATGCTGCAGATAAGTATGAAGATGTATTTAATGAATTCAAAACTTTACGTGCAAATGAGGAACGTGTAAGATTTTTTCTTAAGCTTATGCTAGAATATGATATGATTCCTCAAGTATGTCCAGATAGAAAAAATACAAAGAAATCTACAGAATTAAGAGAGCAAGGAAATGAAAAATATATGTCAGAATCATTAACAAGCTCTCTGTGTATCGATGTACTAAAACTGTATACAAAAAGTATAGCGTATGCACCTTGTACATCTGAACAACTTGCATTGGCGTATGCTAATAGATCTGCTGTTCTAAAAAAAATACACAAATACAAAGAATGTATTGAAGACATAGATAGAGCATTAGCCTTACCATATCCAAATAATTTAAGAAGTAAATTATATTTAAGAAAAATTGAGTGTTTAAGTATATTAAAACATCCCAAAACAGAAGATGCTATTAAAGAAGCGCAAAATTGGCTGGACAGCATGTCCTTGAATGATAAAAAAATAAATAATATGTTCATTTCTGCCAAAAAAATATCGGTATCAAATACATCAAAAAACCAAACTATCATGAAACAATTGCCTAAATTAAAGATATGCAACACTGAAGCTCCTTGTGCCTCCGATGCGATAACTATAAAATATAATGAAAAATATGGCAGACACATTGTAGCTACCCGTAACATAAATGTTGGTGAAGTAATTGCTATAGAAAAACCTTATTTGTTTATGTTGAAGCCTGACAATTTACAGACGCATTGTTCAAATTGTTTGGAAGTATGCTGGATTAATATACCTTGTAACTATTGTACATATGCTATGTATTGTTCAGAAGAATGTAAAGCTTCGGACTGGAGTAAATATCATGACATAGAATGTAAGGTATTTCCTTACTATTTTAAAATGAATTTTACGCTTCTGTATTTCCTTAGTGTAAGACTTACTATTCAGGCAATAAGAGAGAGCAATAACATACAGAACTTAAAAGAAGAACTAAAAGAAATTGAAAATTGTGATAGTAAGTATCTGGGATAATTTTGTAAAAAGTTATTGGTCATCATTATCTATTATTTTAGATCCTCGTACAAAGGGATTTTCAAAGAATGGAACATTTGAAAGTGATGCGTACAGAAGTGTATTAAGTTTGGTTACTAACGTTGAAAAACTGTCATTACAAGATCTCTTTAGAAGATCTGCAGAAGCTAGTTTCACATTGTATTACCTAGCAACATGTACTGATATATTTGGAAGTTCAATGAAAGATTTATCTGAATTAGTAGAAAACACTGATGCTATCTTTGTTGGGGGGCTTATACTAAGGCATCTGCAGTTGATCTTTATTAATTCTCATATTGTAATATATACATATAATAAATTTGCGGCAAAGATTATATTTATTATTTAACAATGAAATTAATATTTATAGATTTCGGAAGAATATGGACTGAATGGGAGAAGCTATGGTGGAGCACTTATGCCATTTCTTAGTCTGATTAATCACAGTTGTAACCCAAACATTCTAAGAGTTGACAGGACTGGGCATATGATTATTTATGCAATATATCCTATCAAAAAAGATGAACAGGTACAAAAACGTATTCTGTGAACGATTATTTACGATGAGTTTCATTTTTATTGATAAAACAATTAATTTTCACAAGATATTTGATAACTACGGTCCATTATATGCAATGTTATCAAAATCCATGAGACACATGGAACTTCTAAAGGACTATTGCTTCACTTGTGATTGTGTAGCCTGTGTGGAAGACTGGCCATTATTTTATAAATTACAGTCAAGTAAGGTGAGTTAATTAATAATTAAGTACGTATCGAAAGACTTTCTTATATTTGCTATTTATTTCCATAATATTTCTCCATTTAACAGGAATCCAGTTTAGGAATAGAAGCTCTTCGTGCGTTACAAAATTATCCTAAATATGCTCATATGGCGGAAGTAGGAATTGTATTTAACAAAAATATGATAGATGATTTGTTACAAATGTTTGAACAAGTATATAACGCGGTGCGTATGCCACACTGGACACTGTTCGAGATGACAGAAGTTCTTAAACGCGTCTATTGCTTACGTGGAAACAGATTTGATATTCCGGAACTATAATATGCATCAAACGCACCCACGTAATGACATGTTAATTTCTTCATGTTTTTTTTTATTTTTGTTTCTAATTTATTAACAGTTAAAATGTATCTTTTATAACTAAATTTGAGGTAGTGACAAAGGTAAAGTATGTATAAAATTTTTGTATATTTAAATAGTAAAGATTGATTATTCAACGTATATCCTACTCAATCCTACTGTTCCTATCTTACAAATAGACAGCAGCGTCGAGGCCGAACTTCGAATTCCGCATCGGTAAAACAGTCAACGTTTCATCGAAAATTAGGCCGAACAGAAACTGATTTCAGCGCTACCTCAGTTATTGCATCCAACTAACGGCATGCTATTCTACGTCACTCTTCGCATACACCTAAATGACACACGGATGCTACGATAGCAATATGTACAATATCAATCATAGTGTCCGTTCGTCTAGTGTATTTTGTAATTTCAAATAAATTATTGAAATTCTAAATTATTGAATATTCGAAAGCTTTTATCAGATGATTATGTTAATTACTTTAACGCTTTTATTAAATAATTAGATTTATGACATTTGCTGCGGTTAAACTTGGACTCCAAAGTCAGTGCTTTTTCACTAGACGAACGGACACTATGATTGATATTGTATTATGTATACAATATCAATCATAGTGTCACACATGGCGTTGGCTACCAACGATGGCGGGAATGCGAAATGCGAAATTCGAAATTCAACATGGCGTCGATCCTCAACGGACACTGCTAGCCACATTCAGAATTCAAAGTGGCGTCAATTTTTAACGGACGCCTTCCGCGACGCAAAAAATCTCAAACTATTTATACCACTGAAGATCCTGAAGAAGAAATGCTGCGGTCCCCAGAAAAGGCGCCGGTGTCGTTGGCTTCACGCAAACACCGTCGCAGAGAAAGACAGCAGTGACGTTGGCTTCACGCAAACACCCACGCAGAGAAGGGCGCCGGTGACGTTTTGTCTTCACGCAAACACCGTTGCAGAGAAATCCACCGGTGAGGTTGAACAGCCCGTGGAAACGGACGTCCGAAGACTATTAGGCGGAGGTTTCCGCGATGCATTAGCGGCTGCGTAGACGAACGTGGGCGACCAACGGCAAAAACCACGTGGTCATAATGTAAAGTGGTTGTAACGAATAAAGACGGACGCCACATAGAAAAAACACATTCGCCACTGATCCACGCATTATTGTGCAGATCCGTCCAAAATACCGGATCGTAATAAAAATGTTTCCGAAACAACGCGTAACACGATTTGTCACCACTGCATACGACCATCAACACTATATAAATTCAACGTCGAATTTTATATCATTCTACTAAAATTCTTTATTAATTAAATTATTGTTATAACTATTAAAATTTATTATTACTGTGTTTAATCTTCGACACACTAGCGAGCATGGTAAGATTTCTTTGGAAAATAGCAATGCCCTGGACTGTAAAAACTACATTATTTGTTTTTTAAATTACTTTAAATATTAATATAATGGAACAATAGTGTTTAAAAATGGAAGGAAAATAAATATCAACATTTTTTTTAAATTTAATTTATTTATTAACCTGTACTCGTCTATGTACAAGACTGCGCCTGCTAAACAATCCTTTCTATGATACAAGACAGAGGTCCATTTATTAATAAAATTGCATTTCATCACCAAACTCACTCAATACATTGCAATCAATTTTTTTAATCGCAACCGATTAAAAAAAAAGAGACAAAATAATAAAAGGGAAATCCTAGACTACTACTATATACAAAAATAATAATTGATCAATTATAGTTCGACTGATTATTGATCAATCAATTCACAAAAAATATACAATTGTTAATACAATTTATCACTCATATTCAAGTTTCTAATCGAAATATTCCTGCTCGACATAATATAAATATAAACATCAAAACAAATGTTTATTATGGCATTATTAAATATTTACAAACAGTCTATCAGATTAAAAACTAGTCAGGAAATAAAAATATCCCTTTTCGATCAATGATCAATCAATAATCACTCATTGATCAATTAACGAATAATTAATTAATTTTCAATACTAACTGTGAGGTCTCTTGCAAAAGACTAACAATAGTACCACAATTAACTAATTACTTTACAACATGATTGATCAATTAATGATGAATTTCTTAAACTCATTAAAAGAAAAGAACACAATTGAAAGCACCCTAAAACTTCTGTCTTTAAAAATTGTGCTTCGACTTACAAAATTCACTGCGATTTTTATTATACTTTTTTTCTTTACTATTTTGAGTTGATCATATGTTCTTACACAATCTTTATCACTTCTTTATGAAGTGATCTTTATCACGGTTGACTAAATGTGTAGTCATTTTTACATGCATTATTAACGTTGCTTTTTTTTTGTAATTTTTCTACCATCGTTTTTGGGCATTTTGGCGCGCAAATTAAAAACTAACTAAGTATCAAAATGATAAAACAAATTTAAAGCTAACTAATTTTGTTCCATGTATGAATTATTAATATTTGCGGCTTTCAGAAACTAAATTTGTTAAGTAATAAAATATAATGCATGTCAAAGAACAAGTGAATGAAATGTTTTCACAAAAAGAACTTAATTATCAAAAAATAATAAAAATGCCAATATCATTTATAAAAATCGCATTAAATAAAATGTAGAATTTCATAATTACATGGCTGAAACATTCTACCTAGTTTTAAGTATGAACTACAACATTATGTTATTTTCTACACAATACAAATTAATTTATATGGTACACTTTCCTATTCCCATTTGATTTTTACGTATGTATAAACTAATAACTTGAAATTATTTATTATCACGCACCTAGATTGACCTTCATTTAACCATGAATACTAAAAATAACCATTTACAAATTCATTGTTCAATTAAATCATTCTAAAGGATATTTTTTTCTGGCTTTTTTTTCAAATATACTTGCAACAAATAATTACCAAAAAAAAGGTATCCACAGTGAAATAGCTGTCGTGTAAAATTAAAATTAACAAACATGTTGTTCACGTTTTCTATAACTGTAGATCGTCGGAGCGTTGAAAAAATAAACGTTTAAAAAATTATAACTATCAAGTTATATAAGTAAATATAATACTGTAAGCTTTGGAATAAACTAGGTCGATTTTCTTACTACAAATAATATTTTTCATATTTAAGTAGCACAGATTTAAAAAATATGCATTTATAAGTTTATACTTTATAATAAAAGTAGTATTTGAAACATTCTCTGGTACATGTATAGAAAAACACACTGAACTTTAAAAAGAAAATAAAAGGAAAAGAAACAGTTAACAATATTAAAGGAATGTTTACTATTATGAAATAGTACTGATCATTTATACTGATACTATTTGTATGTAAAGATGGCAAAGGAGTTAATATTATCAATTAGGCCGAGGATGATGTAAATTATTGGAAGAATAACATTAAATGATTGAAATTTTATATGCAATATTATATCCCTGTAATGAACACCCGCAGTATACCTAAATAAAGGTATCATAAAAGAGCTGCGTATTTGATCTGCTTACAATTTAATAAATATTGTAATTCGACTAAATTATGATTAGAATCATAATATGAAGATAATAAATGACCTACTGTTTATAATGCATTTTGGTTTACATTTTTGATTATACTTGAAAATGTAATCTATTTTCTTTTCACCTTATATTTATAGGTTAAAATTTATGTATAAAATTGAAAAATTACAAAAGAAATTCATTTATAATATTCGTTAAATAATATTATGAAACAAATTGAACAAAAAATATGAAATTGTCCATTTTACCACCGCTCCGACAATCTTCCATTACCTTCAATTAAAACCTTATCCGAAGTTCTCATAAATTATTTAACGCACAATAAACAATGCTTTCAAAGTAATCCACCCTTTCGTCCAAATAGAAACGAGCTAATAGTTCCCAAAGCTGATTGCGCAGGAGATTCTTTTGTAACTGTGACAGGAACTGCGGGTGTAACCTGTCCGAGATCAGGTCTTGTGGCCCTAGCACCAGTTCTCCTTTGTCGGTTTGGTTCTCTGTTTGGTATAGACTCGTCTTGTTTCTTTCCAATCAATTTTCGTTTCATTGACGACGAATCACTTGAAGTGGAAGAAGGTGAAAGTTTCTCTTGACTTCCACTCGAGGACATAGAGTTTTTCAGGAAGGTTAATTGAGCCATAGGACTTTCCATGGTACGCCTGGTATACAGAGAACCTTGAAGTGCTAATGGAGAGATGGAGGAACCAACTGTTGTAGCCATTATCGTATCAATACCAATTCTCTCAAGCTTTTCTACTAAACGGATACTGGTAAGTGCTTTTTTATCGGACCTGGAGATCACCGTTCGCTTCCTTTGTACGTGCTGAAAGATATAATTTGTATTAAAATAAACTAACATTTATGGACAAACATACATTCACATATAAAGCATACATTTCGAGTCAGCAAATAGTGTTTAATTTTGAAAATCTAAATTCTTATTTTTGAATTTAATAAATTACATAAATAATATCCATGTACTGATTAGCGCTGATATATTTACTTCTTGTTTTATAACATTTTTTATAGTTTCTATTCCAGATCTTGTCCAGTTCAAAATTCATATATAATTATTAATTAAATAAAAGATTTTATAACAGATATTTTTATATAAAATCAACGTATTGCTTAAAGGGAAGGGAATTTTCTGTGGTATATGGAAAATAAGCCAATTTCATATTCCTTTTTCTCAGAATCTACAGCAGCTATCAACTTCAAATTTTTAGAGCATCCAGTATCATACTATATATGTGTTTTAGCTAAAGAGAATGTTGAAATACCGAATAGAAAAAATTATATGAGCTTATCAAATTATGGACTCTTTTGTACTCTTACCTTCAACCTAGAAGATGCTGCTAATCTAGCTTTAGGTAGAATTTCAAAAAAGTCTTTGGCTAAAATATGTGTTACCCTTAGTAGTAAAAGCATGCAAAATTTCAACTCGATCGGTCGAATGGTTACAGAGAAAGAGAAAAAGAAACATGAACGCCGAAAAACGTGATTTTACAGAGGAAACATTTTTCTAAAATTTTTGCAAGCATTTTCAGCCCATTCATAGCACCCGAAAAATTGCTTTAATTATAGATTCTGCCTTCAAATATTATCTATTATCCAATAAAAGAATTGTTTAAAAATCGATTTTGTGACACCAAAGAGTGTCCACTTCTCTAACTATGGCATATATTATAAAAATATCTTTGCATACCTCTGGCTCTCCACCAAATGTCCTCTTCAATAATTCTGCTCCGCTGGATAACAATCCCAAAGAAAGTCCACTGTCTCGAATTGGTGAACTAGATCGGCTTTCTGGGGGACTAGCATCAGGACTATTGCAAGGTGTCGCAGTAGGCGTAAAATTTCTTTCTTCACTTGGCGTTCTCACAGAAGAAGGTGTCACTGCTTTTATGCCTATTTTAATAACATAAAAGTTTAATTATTGTAACTGAAAAATGAATATGATATATGATGATTCATGTATTTATAAATTTATTCAATAAATACCTCGTTCGTTTAACATTTTCGCAAGTCCAAGGGTCGTTGAAAATGTCGAAGTTGAGTTCCTCCTACTTAAAGTTCGTGGAGTACTCATTCCAGAATTTAAAGCACTACTCGGTGCAGTTGCAACTCTACTTCCTACAATACTTGGAGTTACACTGGTGTGATCATCGGGATGAAGTACAGTACTATTAGTAAATGTATATATGGAACCGGTATCTTGAAACAGTTTTCCAGGGTTTGTGTATTCTTCATCTTCTTCAAGGTCGCTTAAAGTGAAAGTGACAAGGCCTAAGTCTTCCAAGCCGCGTCCTCCACGTGTTTTCACTCCTGGTCGTTCTTCCAAAAGGCCACCTTAAAAATACAACAGTAATATTTTAAATAAAAAGATAATAGAATTAATAATAAAAGAAATATCACTAAACTGACATTTCTTGAATATTTAACAAAGTTCTGTAAAATATCTTAATATAAAATTACCTAAAGTTGGCGTGGCCAATTGAGACCAATGATGTAACGTCTGCGAACCTTCAATAGGTTTAACTATTTGCAATTTCTCAGGAATTCTCCAAGAATTTCCACTGTAACCACTTAAGTTTCCACTGCTTCCCGTGGACATAATACTATCAGGAGTTCTACAACCTAGCGGTACGAAAGTCGAGGGTGAATGAGTTCCAGCATCATAATCGTAACTGTATCCTGTACCGGTGCTAAGACAAGCACGCCTTGTGAGAACTTCTGCAGGTGTCAATCTACGAAGAGCTGCCTCCAAGTCCGCCGCTCCTGGAGCCCCAGGTACTCCAGTTTTTTGTGGACCACTACAAGTTTCCAAAAAAGAAGATTCAGTTTATAATTTAATACTTTAGGAGTTAAAAGAGAAATACTTATGAAGGATTGAAATATCATCAATTCTTATTTTACTTATGATAATAATAATAATAATAAAAACATAAAACTTACGGATATTCCTCAGAATCTGTGATAAGGGAGCCTTCTGAATCGCTTTGTCCAGTAGAGTCTAAACTAGGATACATAGAAGCCAGAGGTCGAATTTGTCCACAACTCATCCGTGGTCCAGTAGAGCCACTTGACAACGTTGACGTAGTCATAGAACCTATTCTTGGGAACTGGTTGCTATCAGCTGCATAAGAATTTCTTGAAGCGCTCCTGACCGTTTCGAAAACCTTCTTGTAAGTTGGTCTACGGCATGTAAAAAAGGTTGATTAAAATAAAACACAGAACAGAGAATATGTTTCTTATAAAAGCAAGTGTACTATTGCAAATCTAAATAGTGATAATGTCAAATTGTAAACATTAAGAATGACAAAATTTGTAAAACATTTAGAATTCATTAAATAAGTTTCCTACAATTTATTTTAATCTTTATGTATTATAATCTGAAAATGCATAAGCAAATCAAAATCTATTTTAAATCATTTGAATCAAAGATATTAAAGAATGTAAAACTAGTAGCAACCAATAATAAATTTAAAAGACGTAGTACTGCGGCAAAAATTGCAATGTAGTAATAGTTATAAAAATAAACTACACAGTTGCTATTTGCAAACCTTAAGTAACTACTACATATATTAGTCATCATAAAGATAAGAAGAAAAAGCATGACGCATATTAGGATTTTTAAAATATAAAACATAAAATCATGATTATATTTCTTGCTTTTCATATAAATGAAAGATGAAGAAAAAACGTACATCCTATCAGTACTGATTCCAGAATCTAAGCTGAGCTCGGAATAAAGAGACGACTCTAACTCTGAAGCAATAGAATCTGGTTGCGGAGCAGCACCCATTGAAGGGAATAAAGATCCTCCTCTGACTGTTGGCATTCCTCTCTTTCGTTGTTTTCGAAGTTGTTCTTGGGTTTCAGCTAATAAATTCACCACCTTATAAAACAAATAATTTTAATAAGATTATTTTTCTCTGTTAAGCTCATCATTCCAATGAGAATGAAATTATTAAAATTACTACATTCATACTAATAATTTGTTTAGTTTTGATCATTATCGATTTGCTGTTTATAAAAAAATTCTACGCCACAAGGAGAAGAAGAAATGAAGTAAAAGCAATTTAATAATTTCTATTAGCTTGAGGACACACCTCTGCGTATCGATCTTTGAATTCGGCCAGCTCACTCGCCAGGGTGTTTTGATTATCCCTGGTGATAAGTAGAGTAGTTCCCATTTCATCATGTTCAGCAATTAATTGTGCCAGTCTCAATTCAGCTTCAGCTAATTTTGCAGTCAAACTAACAATCTGTTCATGCTGTAATCTATTCTCTTCTTTCTGCCTATCAAGTTCATCTGCTATTCCATCTACTTCCATGTTTGCACTTGCTGTAAATAAAATATATATTTTAGTTATATATCAAACATTACCTAATTTGCTAATATAAAGAATTATAAACTGTGATTCGATTTATAATAAAAGTTCACATTCAACTTTTGTGCATCATTTAAACTATTTTTAATAATAGAGCCAGGTTTATTGAATTGGAACTTAAAATAAAATAATATATTAATCCATTATCATTTATAATGATATTTAAAAAATAGTAGCTTAAATTATTTTTCTTGAATTATGTTAGTGTAATATCTATTATTTATTTTCCTTCCTTCTAATTGAAATTTTTATATAATATACGAAGAAAGATAATAAATAAATGATAAATACAAATAATGTCATAGTCTAATGGACATGATCTATCCATCACATGTATTATAGTGCTATAATGATTCATTATTTTTGGTTTTGAATATTGTCTGTTATAAAACTTTTTATCAATACGTATAGTGCTTAACAAAATTATATTTTCATCTTCTTTCTTTTAATAAAAGAAAGTCAATGAAAACTGGACTTGATATTATTAGAAATACATGATTAATTTAAGTTATGATAAACACTTCTTTTGATCTATATCGTGTCTATACTTATTTTAGACAGACTAACCGAGTTGAGCTGCGATATCTTTGACAAGTTTAGCTTCCTGTTCCTCTGAATGATCAGCATCTTGCATTAGCCTAGCAAATTCAGTTCTCAATTGTTTGTTTTCATCTTCGAGGGAACTGATCTTTTTCTGCATCATGTCCAAATTAATGCCACGTATTCCGGTGGGCGTGCTGGCTTCGGAGCTTGTTTCTTCTGCATCATTGGTAAGTATTTGAATTAGTTCTGTCTTCTTCGAAAGTTCATGCGTGAGTTGAGTGATTCTTTCATTGGCTTCCTTTAACTCGGACTCTAAACTGGTGACCGTGGTTTCAAGTTTTTGGTTGTGCGATAAAAGTTCTTTACCGATACGTGCGGTCAGCTCCAAGTCCTTCTCTTTCTAAAAATTAAAATAGGTGCATTGTTTAATTGCAAAGACTAAAGTAAAAGTAATAATTATTATAGAAAATAACAGTTTTCTTGTTTGTTTTCATTCTTTACTCCAACTTTATATTGAAAAGGTTTGAAATTGCCGCGCTGTTAATGCAACTAGAGGTCAATACCTTGGGGGGGCCTTACTTCCGCTTTGTAACTGACTCTATAGTTGGAACTAATTTGTATTACACTCCTCGCACTTTATATTAACACGTTGAATGACGTGAGCAGCATCGCAAATTACGTGTACTTGAATAATTAAAGGAAAACAATAGAATAATATGTATTTGTCAAATAATATATTATAAAATGCATGAGTAAAACATTTGATAGTAATACATATATGTATAATACAATTTCGTACAAATCTCAATTGTAATTTAACTATTCAAATTTCAAATTGGAACTAAATAAAAATCATTAGATTTCCTATTAAATATTCTATACAGTTACTGTGAAATATTATGTGGTTGGTAATCACAATAGTTTCTAATACCTACATTTGATCGATCGTTTAGGTACAGCGATGTAATTAATTTGCAAGTGGAATTTTCCGTGAAAATATACATTGACGTCGTTAACACGTTCCATGTCGTGTGAAATTTAAAGCGAATGATTAAACATGAAATAAATAAAAATCTTTTAATTTTTCTAGAGAAAATCTAACCGGATATTTAATAAATAAATATTAATAATATGAACCTTCATTCTATAGAGCAATAGATGAATATTAATTAAAACATTGTTATATAAAAATTCCTTTCCTTCAATTTTAAAAATCAATTAATCATCCTAATAATAAATAAAAATCTTGTAATTCCAATAGAGAAAATTTAACCAAATATTTAATAATTAAATATTACTAATATAAATATTTATGTTTTGTAATTTGATTTTATAATTTAATGTTTATGGCCTACTAAATTGTTTTGAACTCATTATTATATAAACAAATAACAGTAGCTTTTTATTTAATCCTTTTCACCCCAGTGTTACTATATGGTAACATTCCTTTTAAATGTACATTCACAATCATATCAGGATTCCCCATGAAAAATAGTGATGCTCCAAATGACCACCCCTCCCTATAGACATCCATGGAGAAAATGACATATAGAAAAGGAGCCCTATACTTTATAATAGGTCTGTGGCGGACCACCACTTGCATATAAATGTTTACGCGGGAAAATTTGAATTAATATTGTTATTCGTACTTTTCAGTTATATACTAAATTTTATAACATTTAATAATTAAAAGTTGTATTATTTTTTTTAAAATTACTGTTAATATTAATGTTGTCATAATTACTATTTTAAGACATAAAATTTAACAAAAAAAATTTCGTTTATCAATTAAGAAAAATTTGGGTTGAAAGGGGATAACAGTAATTTATGGAAAACATGATGTTTTTGAAAATCACAATATGCTCCAAACTTTTGAATAGCAGTGTACAAACGTTTAGAAGCATTTTCCTGTAGAGACGTCAGTAGTGAAAGGGTTAAGAATGTATCTTTGATAAATGTCGCGAGCCATTGCTAACCCATGTAACATGGAACGTGTTAGCAATATCAATCAAAACACATGGGGCCTTCTTTCGATAATGAAAAGAAGAAACTTTGAAATGATTTCTTTGATATGTTTATTTAATATCTTACGAGTATATCTTACGAATATCTTTTCATAGTATCTTCATGTTTCGACTTTGATCTCAAATCAGTGCAAGTCACCAGTTGTTATTTACATAACAAAAATAGCAAAAAGAGTAACAAAAAACTATTCTTATTAATGTAACAGCAATTGAAGATTATGCTAATTTTAGTTATATTTTCTGAGATTGAGTATTGAAGAACACTGAATACTTAATTGAGTATTTAATAAATACTACTTATATCTGTACTTTATAGCAATAAGCTCTTTTTCAGAAACATCCTCAATTATTTTGAGCAATTTATAATTCTGAATGATATGATTCTATACTTTCAATCAATAACATGGCAAGGTTTCATAGCATAATATGGTTTACAATGGATGGAAGAAGTATTATAAAGTTAATTATATATTAATAGTCACATTTACCTCCTCTAGAAGCCTTGTAACTGCTTCTATGTCATTATAGGTCTTGGTCATTTGGCTCACCCGACTGCTACATAAAACTGAAATAAAAAACAACCATGTATATAATAATTCCAAAAAGAAATTATGATTTTATAATAATAAAATGCAACAAATATTATATATAAGTGATGAGCTCGTGTTCCATAATAATGAAGCAATAAATAATGAAAAGTGACAAATTTACAAGCAGCACAAATAGCAAATCTACAAAATAGATAGTCCTTCAAAGATTTAAATCTGATTACATATATATTAATTATTAAATAAGTATTCTTTGTATTAATAAATTATGATTAATTGTATTAATTATTATTCGCTTATAACGAATGCCTAACATATTATCTTACAAGCTTTGTCTTATACAAAAAGTTTTTGTTTAAATAATCACATGCATGTTATTACTTTTCTTCTGATCCAATCAATGGAACATTTTTTAAATTTTAGGGAAAAATAATTCAGTTATTCTTTCTTTTAAAGTTCTGCAGCAGAACTTTTGCTCCTCTTCAGGTTTCATTTCATTATTAAGACATACTCTTTTGGAAATTACAACTATTTCTTTTAATATCACAGTTATTATAATGATCTCTGTAACTACAATTTTATAAAGAATTATAAAATTTTTAGCAACTGTGCTAAAATTTTGTATTTCTTAAACACTGGCAGGTAACTATAAATTTTGTATTACATGATGTTACAAATTTGCAATATTATACAGCTCTTCTTAGAATAAATTTCCAAAATAGAAAAATATTTTTTATTATATAAACTTGTATTTTCTTCCAAAATAAAATAAAATCATGCATTCATTGATTGAATCAAAAAAAATATGAATATCATTAAACATTAAATAACTGATAATAATATTAGGTTTATTATAATAAATCAATAATATTAATACTATATAACATAAGTTATTGTATTAATATGTAATAAATGTTGTGTACACTAACATCCACTGATTTAGACTTTTATTTTTAGTCTATTAGTAGATTCCTAATTGCATACGTATATTTAAAGATGCAAATGAATGAGAAATGGTTGGTATTATACAACGTTTACTTTAGCATATTTTGGTTCGTATGTTTTAAATATCTTGGCTGTTGAAGATGACTGCATTCAATGTGAGAAACTAACAAGTTTATTTCCAGATGACTATTTTTACAACTTAACAAATACAGTAGTAACATAATATATTTGAATAAAATTTCATATAGTACAACCTGGAAATTTAATTTCTTAAAAAATGAAATTGAAAAAAGAACAAAAAAAAGACTTAAAAATTGATATATTACTTTATTATATAAATTACACATAAAAGTGTACAGCTATACCTTTATTTGATAAATATTTGTAATGTATGTTGATAAAAGGAATTATCATATCATTCAATCTTTGAAATTGTTCCTTAAATAAAAATTTAGTTTTTAAATACACCAATATTTAGCTATCAGTTACATAATACTTATAATAATTAATTTAATCATTATATATATTAATATTGAGTTATTAAATGGATTGTATAATATAACATCTAATACAAAATATATTAAAAATGATAAATGATTTGTAAACGTTACAATAATTATTTATTATTATCTAGATGACTCTTACATGTTTTTGATATATATTTACATTTTATTTAAATATATATCATCTGAAAAGTGTTTTGAAGTGATGTATGTATAATTGAATTTTAAGCATTTTTAGAAATTAAAAATATGAATCACATATACCTAAATCATTTATTTATTGGCCTCAGAATTTGTGTTTAAAGTACTGCTTAATAATATGGTTAGGTTAATTAGGAAATGTTTTGCTTTCTTAAAAGAGTACATACTAAAGTTTTTACAGCAATCTTATTGCTGTAACATAGGAATGCATTTATGAATCATTTATTAGGCTGTGTTCAGGAAAGCAATAACTTTCATCTACTAAATTTTGTTGTGTATTAAACAGTGTAGTTTCACAGCTTTCAGAAAATCAGAACATACACCATATACATAAATAAAAGACTAAAAAGTTTCATATAAAATGTATTATAAATAAATATGTTATATGACTTACACATAATTACTTTTTATAAAATATATGCTTAATATTTTGCAAAATTAATAAAGAAATACATATTTACAAATAACAAAACACCTTCAAACTTATTTTCTAATAATATTTTGCAAGTATTACGCTAATTATAACAAAAATCAAAGCAATAATTTGTCTTCTGCATTATAGTGCTTCAAATAAAAGAAAGCGTGCATTAATCTGATTGTGATATTTAATTAGCGGTGCTTGCGTTTCAAGAACATACAAATTAAATGATAAAAATCAATATTAAATGAATAATAAATAATACGGAAATTATTAAATTTGATTGATTAGAATTCAAATTTGTAATCAGAAATTTTTAAAAGTAATATTGTTATGTTAAACGTAAGTCATAATTATATATTATTCTTAAAAATAATTGAAAATTAAATAATGTTCATTTATATAAAAATAAATAACACACATAAAGTAAATATGTACCTAATGAATGAGTTTGAAAACTCCTTTTCTTTCTTAATAGTTTAATAAAATATTAAGTTACAAACAAAATACCTGAGACTTAACTTTATAAATTTTAATGAAAAATTCGTACTGGTTAACAACATATAAAATAAACAATACATACTTAATATATTGGGTATGGTAAGGATTGTCCATATTATATTTAATTCCATCATACAATTAAAGAAAGTAAAATAGTTTGAAAGATAGATGCCGTTAATTATACACAAAGAATTTATTTACATTATACTGAAAAATTATAGAGTGTTATTCTTAATTTGTATTATAATAAGCTAGTATCCATGATCATTTACAACATACTAAATTGTTGGTAAAATGTATATAAAAATACCTATTTGTAAATAATAACATAATACACATGATATCCGTCGGTTTTATTAAACAATTAACCCTTGGGCAGAGGAACTTGGTTAATCTGTGCTCCGTACTTACAAAACAAATACAAGAGTATTTGTAACCCAAAGTTAAATGTGTAATTTTAAAACGAAAATGTTTCATATGTTGGAAGAATAATTTTAAAAGAACAATGTAAAATTTAGAAAATGTGGCTCTCTCCATGATCCGCCGTCCGAGGATTAATAGAGAGACCAAAAGTAATAAATTATTTACATATATGTATAGTAAAAATAAATGAGCAGATATTTTATTGATACTAAATTAAATGTATTACAAATAATTTATTTGTAATTTATAACTATAATAAATTGTAACTCTTTTTGTGTAAAGAAACATGAAACATTATATCGTTCATTCTGTAACTTTATTTTATTAACTGATATATAAAAATAAAAATAACTACTTCACACTGTCTGATAATAATTTTGTTTTGTTTCTTTAGTGGAGTAGTGTTAACAGTATAACAAAGTATTTATAAATATCTCCATTCAATAATCATATTCGTCAAAACGTATCTTGAAACGTGATCTGATTATGAGTAAATACTTTAAATCCCTGTTTCGGAAATCCTAAAAGTGATGTGAAATCTGGTTCCCAATAAATTGTGAAATCCTTAAAATTTTGTTTTAAAAACCGGTTCTGATCCTGAGGAAAATTCCTGACCCGATTAGATGCAAGTAGATCCGATTAGATCCAACTGAAGCCGACATTCTTAGGTACAGGTACTAGGGCACACCTCTAGTATTTTTATAATATATCATATACAGAATGTACAGATTAATACTATACATGATATATGTACAACTCATTTTCAATGATATAATTAAACAAAAAAAAATTATTAATACGTCGTCTATTAACTTCACATGTACAGAGTATTTTAGTAATTGTAATAATTATAATTAGGAGGCGGCTAATTCCTTTTGAAAAAATTAAGTTTGAAAATTCTTCAAAATATTGTATTTGCAAAAAAGTTTCTTGGAAAATTAAAGAATTTTCACAGTAAAGTGAATTCAAATTAAATAATTTTAATAACAAAATTTAATGAAGGTATTGAATATATAGAGATATATCATATCCACTTAGTGCTTGCTGCATTAATATGCAACAACGTACTCAAATGACAATCATTTTCAAGTACACTACAGGCTTTGTTTGCATTGTTCAAAAGTAAACTGAGTTGGATAGCCAATTACTACTTCCACTGTGTAGATAAACTTGGGACTGTGTATACCAAAGTGGCATGTACTGTACTTGTTCTACACTGCATAATGAAAAAAAATTTTAAATGACCTTGGATGTACTAGAAATAAAATGTATTTTCAAAATATTCATTATCATTACAAGTTGTCCATTCAAAACAAATCAATTGTAATTAATAATTCTTTCTTTTTTATTACTCTGTTATAAATATCTGCTTTAAAAATTAATCTTGATTAGTTTATATAATTATTTATTATTACGTAATAATGAAACACTTGTGTTGAATTTTTGAAGAAAATTTAAAATTCAATTATTCTTCTTTTCACCCCTTTTCATAACATAATAATTTTTAATAATTTGATCTAATTTTACACATTTTTATTGTATAACTACATACACGCAACTAAAGCTAGAAAATATTTATGTTAACTAAAACAAATGATTAAAACGTTTTTAAAAGAAAAGAAAAAGTAAGTACATATTTTCTTCTAAAATTTAACACATACAGGGTGTCCCAGCCCAACTGTTACAGAGCTCTTATTCCGTAACTATTAATGACACAAAAAATTGTTGATATGAAAATTGCATGGTAAAATGGGGTATATGTTTTGGCCGAAGTGAAAAATCTTTTGCATTATTAGTTTAAGAGATACGATGGTCAAATTTTGTTTTTTAAATGAAACCATATATTTTTTTTCAGATCATGTAATAGTGCTTTTCAAGACGAATTCATTAAGTTTTAATGTATACACTCGATTTTAATTAGTTTTCAAGATATAACGTTTACAAATTTCTCGATTTTCAGTAGATACGTTTCGGTTTGAGTGGCAAGTTGTAAAAAGCGGCCCTATTGTTGCGATAAGTGCCACCACGGAGGTCTGCGCTAAGAACGGCAGACCCAAAGAATAAGAAGCCGCAACAACAGGGCCGCTTTTACGACTTGCCACTCAAACCGAGACGTGAAAATCGGGAAATTTGTGAACGTTGTATCTTGAAAACTAATTACAATAGGGTGTATACATTAGAGCTTAATGAATTCGTCTTGAGAAGCACTATTACATGGTCTGAAAAAAAAATATATGGTTCCTTTTAAAAAACAAAACTTGACCATCATATTTCTTAAACTAATAATGCAAAAGATTTTTCACTTCAGCCAAAACATATACCCCATTTTACCATGCAATTTCCATATCAACAATTTTTTTGTATCATTAATAGTTACGGAATAAGAGCTCTGTAACAGTTGGGCTGGAACATCCTGTATGTTCCACTGATTACATTGAAAGAAAATTAAATTGCATCATACATTAAATAATTGTTGTAAATGATTAAAAACTGTATCCAGTCTTAATGAACATTCTGTACATTATGTTACTGTTTACAAATCTACTTTCCCAAATATTTATTTATCTACAAATAGGTATAAATTTTTACATTTATTTTCACATTCTACGTAAATGTACGTTAAATTTTGTGAAAACTGTGCATCTTTGAGTGTTTTGAATAAAGATTCCTAATACTGAAATTCCTAACGGTAAAGATTCCTAAGACGACGAAAACCTTGAGACGAATCTGAAACTGAGAAGGGCCTTTGAAATCTTCGGCATCGTAAACTTTCACTAAATGACATTGCTCTTCCACCCTTTCACCGAGGGATATAAACGGACAAGGTCAAGAGCGAAAAGCAGAGAAACAAATAGGAAAAATGAACCATGGATACAGCACGCAAATGAGTCACGAAAATTCCTTAGAACAGACTGAGACCACGTGCAGTTTCGCGATAACTACACGAACAGGTTCAATTCAATTTTCTGTTGAAATCAATTGTAATATGCTACTGAAAATTATTGGAGTATGTATATGAATATTATCAGTTTTTATGTTTTCCAATCGCATTTTAGATTTGAATATTTTTCCATCCGCTTTATTGATTTAAAATGCTGTCAATAACAGTGCAAAATTACTGATAACGATAACGATTGTTTCAATATTATTTCTGAAATAAATTTTCATTAACACATTGACTGTTACACAAACGGCACTGAAAAGTTTTTTTAGTAGTATATTTATTTATAAAAAAAATTATATTTACTTTCAAGCGTACAAATGAATTCTGTGCTCTTTTTTTTAATTTTTTAATTGAAGATTTATTTTTATAAAGTTACAGTGATTTCAGCTACTGAAGTAATTTTTATTGTTATTATATTCTCCTGCCATTTTTAGATACACAGAAACGTGGGAAAATATTCTTTAAAATAGAAATAACAAGCTTTATTACTGAAAGCACCGAATCATTTTATACACCCAATATTTTTCACACCATTTCAAATACCTAATATTTTTAATTAGATAAGTAAAAGAATTCCTAATGTAATGAGTAATGATTTCCTTTGGAAATTCAAGTATCACCTAAATATGAATGGTATGACAGTTAATATGTATATTTAAAAAAAAACTAATAAATACAGCGATAAGAACAAATTAATTATAAGTTTCTTTTATTTTATGTTTTTAATATTGTTGGTGTTATAAAGCGGTGATTCTTAACCTTCTCATAAATGCGAACTACCGAAACCAAAATTCAAGAATTCTAGTACCATCAAGAAAAGTATTATGTCCTCTACATTCGCGATCAATTCAGGCTTCTTCAAGAAAGGTGGTGATTTCTCGGGTTCTCGCCCTTCCCATAGGTACCCTGGGGAAAATGACAATGTGAAGAAGGAGCCACATATGTACGTATACATATACAAGGAGTCTAGTCCTATCCCTGACGTGCAAACGTTTACGCGGGAAAATTTGAATCGATATTTCATATTTCTCAGTTATATACTACATTTTATAATGTTTAATAATTAACAATTATATTATTTTGTTTCTAAATTACTTTTAATATTAATATCGTCAAAATTAAGATTTTGAGAATTTCTGTTTCTTCTATATCGCCATTTTCCTATCGGAAGAAAAATCACTGCTGAATATTAAGTGTTATTGAATCTTTTAATTATTTATCAAATTCGTTATCATTAAACAATACAATTTTGATTAATGAAGCTTGATATGAAAAGTATTTTGGAAACAAGACAGGCGCCTCGTGATAAGAGAACAGCATTGTGGATAATATTTAAGTAAGCAGGCATATCTGATTTCACGAGACATTTTATGATAATGTTACGGAGACATTAAGTGAACTGAATGAAAAGTTCAGTGTAGACCATATGAGACCCACGCAGTGTTAAGTGCTATTTTAACATATTACATGCGGGCTCCAGCAAATATGTACGTTATAAATGTATCATTGATATTTTAATATATGTAACATTAGGTGCATTCAACACTATCAACTTTTTTCCTATTGAGGCTTTAGTACAATAATTTTAAATTGCAATAAATTTCCGTCTTTGCGTCTATGAATTACAGGGTGATCTAATAATAAAAAATAAGTCGAAAATATAGAATAAAATTTGTTTAGTCTCTCGTTATATTGCCACGGACTAGATAGTAGGAACGGAAAATTTTTCAAGCTTTAGAGCTCTTATTTGAAAAACGATGAAAAGATAAAAGTGTATCATCCTTATAAGCTAAAATAGAGGGTGAGCGGCACTAGTATGTTCAAAAATCCATTTGGAGGTCACAAGGCTCCCATGGCAATATAATAAGAGTTTTATTTCTGAGAAAACTGAATTCGAACATTTTTTGAATTTATAAAACACTCATTTTATTTTCTCTATCAAAACAGAAATATGAAATTAAAGCACTAATAAATATGATAAAAATAGTTAAGAAACATGTAAATCTATTATAGTAATAGAAGCATAATGTCATTTTTTCCTCACGTTTACGTATGCAACAATTATATGCTTGAAGATAATCATAAAGATAACATTCTAAATACATATCTACCGTCTCTTTTGAAGTTATTTACCTTACATGAAATATTATAAACAATAAAAAAATATCACGTGTTTAACACTAGTATTTATATTTTTCATTTACACCTAACATATTGAATGCAAAGATCGTGTTGCATTACGATTTTTTTTTTTTTAATTGCTTATTCTACTAATTAAATTTGAGTCCTAGATATTATTTGCAAAATCTAAGAAAAACACTAACAATTTATTAAAAAATATTTCATTACTGATTTTTCAAATTTCAAACCCATTATTGTGATGATAATGATATATTGGCAGTTAATATTATGATTTATTGTATTTAATGCTTGAACTCACAAAACATACAATAAAAGGATATTAATCCAAAATTAAATGTATAATTCTTAAATGAAACGATTTCATATATTGGAAGAATAATTGTTAGAGGAACAGTGTAAAATTTGAAAAATGAAAATAATATGAAATACAAAACTAGATTAAAACTTAGGCTCTCTGTATGGTCCGCCATCTGAGGGTTAAAGACGCTCATCTGGACTGAAATTTCATATTAATCCTCGTACGGCTATTCAAGGGTCATTTTGACCCAACTACAGAAATGAAATAAGCAAAATATAGAAAGTTTACTTCTAAATCTCTAACAAACAATAAAATATTTAAATGTGAAAAATATATTTCAAATTTTCTATACAATCCAACTATCCAGCCCGTCCATTAATGATGTTTTAATTATTGATTAAAATAACTATAACCCAGAATTCCGTTTTCCAAGAATTAAAAACACAACCTTCCAATTATTTTGAGTAGCATATTAATCAGTTACAAAATTTCACAAAAACTATGAAGATACAAAATAAGAAAAATTTAAATAAAAGAAAATAAGCTCAAGCCATCTCAGTTGGTCCTGACAATTAGAAATTTACTGACAGGAAACGCAGGTGCATGCCGGTTCCGTCGGTGAAGTTGCCAACAGGAATATCGGTGTCTGTAATCCGGTGCAACCGGTACACCCCCAACAGCGTGCTGGTATTCTAGAGGAACTTGGACAACTTCCTCCAAGAAATCCTTCGTTTTCCGGTGAAACCTCATTCGAAGGTTTGATGTCTTCGTCGTACTCATAAGGATCATCTTCTTGGGGATCCTGTTGCTCCTGGTCGGAAGATTCTTCCGGTTCCAGGAGCGTATTGTTCGAAATGGTTTTTTCTTCCTCCGCCAGGATCGGCCGGGAACCCAGGGAGGATTGGGAGAAACAGCTGACACGTTAGCTGTATTTTATTGAATGATTGCTATTTCTTTCCAGGACCTCCTTTTTTCGGATAATTTAAACCAATTTCATGCTATGTTACTTCTTTCTTCGTTTTTGATTCTATAATAACAATTTGGTACCATAATCGGTACTAATAATATTTTTCAAAATTGTTTGGTAAACTCGGGTCATTTTTATAACCCTTAACCCTTTCGCTATTATGGATGACTATGTTCGTCCAATACAAAGTGTTTATATTTCAAAATTTTATTACGGTTATTAGAAAGAAAAATAGCTATGTTAGAATATTTCTTACTGTAAATAAAATGTTTTGAACAAAATTATTTGATTTATGTTTGCAGCGAAAGGGTTGAAGTAGAGTAGTGCTTTGAAGAATGTTAATATCTTAACGGTTGGTGTTACTTCTCAGTATTGTTCTATTATTGTTTATTTCCTTTGTATCTAATGCAGCAGTTACCAACTGCAATTTAGAAATTAACACTGATGTATCTAGGTAGGAGCCAGGTTGGTCCTACCATTCTATAAGATTCTGAAATTCCAGAATTGCAAAATTTAAAAATTTCAGATTTTAAATTTCTAGAATTTTTTAATTACAATTCTAAAGGACTTGACCCACTCCCCAAAAGATTCTAGTAATAGTAATCTCCAATAGTAATATTATGTAGTAAGTTAACGAAACCTCTCAGATACAATCCTATCAATAGACTCCGTTTATATATAAAAAGTAAATAAAAATTACGGAGGTCGTAGATTATATGAAGCTTGCAATTGCTAAAATTGTTAATAAGTTGCAGTTAATAATGAAGTTTTTTTTAAATTTTATATGGTCTATGCACTAATTACCTTTTTCGTCTCTCTTATCAAATCTCTTTAGAACAACTAATTTTTAGATTTTATTTAAGTATAAGTAAATAACTTGTTTTAAAATTCACTCACGTATGCATGTCCTACTTTTATTTTTATTTTTTGAATGCTCTCTTAACTTTTATTACACTTGATTAAAAAAGCAAATATTTTCAAATTCTAACAAGAAAAATTAAATTAAAAAATTGTCTATTAAATTAAATTGTATTTATTTGTTTCTATTAACATCTTTTTTTTATTTATCTCTTCTTATTGGGATGTAAAAGTATCTACTTGCTTCTTAATTAGTTTTAATGGAGAAAAAAAAACACAAAAAAAGCAAAAAACAAAAGAAGATAAATAAAGAACATTCGATATAAGTTTTGAACCGATAAACCTCAATTTTTTAAAAGTAAAATTTGTCAACAGATTATAATGGATTAATGGATTCGTTCAATTCAAACAGCTAAGTAAACATCACAAAAATGTTAAATGCAAACTTCTCTTTTATTTTCAAAAGTCCGCACTATAATTTTGCGTAGTTATTACTTTTTGCGTCCCCATAATTATTATGCAAAGTATGGACAAAATAGGTGTTCCGAAGGTCGTGCACTTTCCTTATTAATACAGCCACAAAATGCCAATTTTAATCAGAGCAGTAATTAGTACAGGGTTAATGCGCAATTTCTGGAGTGTTTATCAAGAGAAACAAAACACCTATTTGCGTTCAATTTAAAATTTGCGCTGCTCAAGATGGTAAATATGATGATGTGAAAATAAAAGTCATTTTTAAAGGTCAATACTAAAGTCACTGCTTTTTGTTTATTACACTCTATTAAAATTATAAAAATCACAAGAACCAATACTTGGTTATTTTTAATTAATTTGTTTTCTTATTAAAAGTACTTTTTAAACCAAATTCGTTTTAGGAAAATTTTTTTTTTTTATATATTAACCTAATTATATTTATAACTATAGTCTACACAAAACCAAAGATTTAGTTATAAGAACCACATAACCTCTTTGTAATAGACCACGGTTTACAGTACAAAAAAATAATGATAAAAATATTAAGCTATTTATGCAGTATACAAAATAATTTTCCAAATAGATTTTTATTATTTTTTCAACTCTTCATTGCATTTTGTTACAAATATATTACTTCAAATAAAATATTATGAAATTTTTTTTCTAAAACACTGTTAACCCTCGGACGGCGGACCCTGGAGAGAGCCCCAATTTTAATTAAAATTATTCTTCACATATATGAAACTCTCTCATTTACAAATTATACACTTAACTTTAGGTTAATATCTTTGTATCTACTTTATAAATTTAACTTTTAATTGGTCCAGACTTCGCTGTTCAAGGGTTAAACAAAATAGTTTATTGTTATTTTCTTATCATTACTATCTGCAACAAAGGATTAGTATTATATCTGGAGATAAAAATGATAAGTATCTTGGAAAAGAGATATCTTGCTAACGAGATTAGTAATAACACAAATAAAATAAAATAAAATAAAATATTGAAACAAGATTTGATAGATTCATAATTAGTGTGAGTACACCAATGAACCACGTGAATCAAAATTTAATAAGATATCGCGTATTCAAAATTTAAGTACAGAGGTGTGCCACTTTCTTTAATTTTATGATGAATCAGTGATACATAGGATGTGTTAAAATTTCATACTGGTTGGTACATTTTTTGCGTTTCATTTCCGTTAATTACAAAAAGAAAAAAAAACTGGTTTCGAGGAAAACGTGTTTAAAGTTCATCCTTGTACATTGCGATACTTCAATACCACTTACTACAAAAGACTGAAAAACCAAAATGCTTCGAATTTTGCTGTTCAAATGTACAAGTACCTATATAGTTCGAGCTTTTGAAAAATGTAAAAAAAGAACGAATCCTTTTAAAACCTGGTTCCCAGAATGATGTTTTAAAATAGTTTTTTATCATGGTAAAAGGAAAACATACTCCGACTTGTAAGGTAATATATCTTCTGAGGTTCATAAATAATATTTGTAGTATTTTGCATAATTTTTAATGAAGTTTAAACAGATCTAAAATTCTTCAAAGCACTATGCGTATAAAAGTTATTTTTGTATACCCTCAGGATTTACACATTTCGAATAATATTAATCTTCTGACTAATAAAATGAAATTGGGCTTAATTTTTAAAAAGTCAAGAAATTTATTTAGGACGTTATTTAAATTTTTCAATGACAATTTAGAAATATAATACCTATATTTGTTTTTAATATGATGTATCATACGAAGACCCTGGAGTTATATGTATTATAAAATATACTTGGACAAAGAGAATATATAAAATGTACTAGTACATAATATACACAATATTTAAAAGTGTTATTGTATTGTAGAAATAAGACAGTAAAAATAGTATGCGGTTGAATTCGAACTCGTGACCTTGGCTTTGAAAGCTATCATTTTACCGCGTATACTTAGGTATTCTGAGGTATACTTAAGTACATACTTAATTCACACTTCCATAATTAACTATACGTTTAAAAAACTGAATGCATGTAAATTACTTTCTTATTTTTTAGAGCTGTGCACTATTACCTTCTAAAATTATTATTAATTTTGAAATCTTTTATAATTGTATAAAATTTAAATAAGCAAAAAGAGCAAATGAATACAATATCTAATTAGTTTGCCTATAATCATTGAATACAATTATTTTTTTATACAAAATCAAATTAACCGCAGTTCGCACATGTTTTACAAAGAAAAGTATCTTGGGACAGTTTTTAACCTAGGGAATTCTAACTTTGCAATGTTTCGACCGATACGATAACCCTATTTAGGCTTCTTCTCGTTAATTTTCAATGCAACAGTCGAAACTAAAACCGCAAACACCTTCTGACGTAATGCCTTAGGTAGAAACCGTCGCAGGTGATTATTGATTTTTCCACCAGTTCGAGCTTGCATAAGAACATGCACTGGAGTGATAAACAGGGTCCGCGACACTCTCATCTTTTATTTATAGGAACAAAGATGTAACTACGCGGCGGTACTTATCCACTTGTATGACTAACTTTAACGCTTCGCTTATATGTTGACATTTCTTTACATCGATATTCGACTAAAGTTATTGCACGCGTTCCATTTCAATGCCGTTGATATCGTGAAAGAAAGTTAAATTCAGGAAAATTGGGCTTGATTAATCTTGGCTAAATGGAATCTTCTTGCGACAAAAAATAACTACGTGATGAAAGACACATAATAGTATATATTCGAAAAATCAATAACTGATTTAACCCTCTTATTATGTTTCAGGTCTATATGACTCAACTATATCATTTGTTTACTTTGAATTTTATTAAAATAAGATTTCTTGTTTTGATTTTCAACATGACAGAATTTTTTATTAATTTTTATAAAAATATACCCAGTAATAATTGTTATATAATTAGTGCCAGTTTCTATGTACATAACAGGAACTTTAGAGAAGCATGAATGTAAAAAAAAAATATGTATACATTGTAAATGATTAGATTTAAAAAAACATGAAATGATGTAGTAACGATGTTGTTATAAATAATGACGGAAAACGACAGTAATTTTGGGCCAGTCTATCTGTTACAGTAATCTGAGAAGTTACATAATGCATCGCAAGAGTTAACCTCTAAATAATCTTCTAATATTCGTCACAAATCATGATACACAATTTTACGTAGAAGCCATAAGCCTTTTATCAATTTCTTTTCTTAATCCTAACTAATTCACGTTGAGTAATGAATTTTATTCGATAGATCAATAAATATTAATGCTGCTATAAATTTATACGGTTTTATTTTTAAAATGCTTATTATTATTATACGCAATATCAATTCCTTCAGTTACGCACATAACCTTTAGAATAATAGACGAGTTTTAAACTCAGTTTAAATAAATCATATAAATGGAATCAAATCAAAATCAAATATAATTACAAGAAAAATAATAATATTCCCCCCAAAAAAAACAAAAACTGAAAACAAATATAAATCAGATATAAATATATTGTTAAAAATATTCTTTAAAACTGTCAAACATTTCAACAATATTAGAATTGAATAAAAATATTTATTGTATATATTTAAGTATACTTTATATTTATATTTCTAAAATATAAATTCTTTAATTTTTAAGAATATGTGTTTAAGATAATAAAATATCAAACGCGTGCTCAATGGATCACATACACTTCGTAGATAGGGGAGAAAAAAAAAATAAAAATAAACAGAAGGGTTAAAGGCTGGATAGAGCTTTTAAAAATGGCGTCTACGTAGGAAGGTTACGTAGCGAAGTAACTGTGAAAAGACGTACAATCGATATTTACGTAAAAAGAACTAATCAAAATGGGTTACACTAATTTCTTATTATTCTACGTGTTTAAAAAAATGGCATTTTTTATTACTTACAATCTGAAATTTAAGATGTATTGTCCAAGTATATTTTATAATAAACAAAAATTGATTAAAGGAATAATAGTTCCCTATAACTAATGAAAGGGTACGGAATTCGTAAACGGTATATAGTTTAGAATCTATGGGAAAAATCTTGATTTTTAAAATAAATACTTACCATTCAACACATTAATTCTTTGCCTCTGACGTCAGAGGATTCACCGGGCACATTTCACTAATATTTTTGAAGCTCGCAATGTTTAGCAACTAATTGTTTATGTAAACACCAATTAATACATTGAACAATTATTCACAAACGGCAGACAATAAAATAACTGCTTTTTCTCATTAAAAAATATGAAAGAAGAAAGAAATGAAACAAGCGATGAAATTACTACGGCGCCATGACGCATAGCTGTCAGGCAAGGCTGCGCGCGCAAGATGCGCATAATTTAACGAGAGGGAAATTCGAACAGTAGAAAACTAAATTAACTAAAATGTTAAACGAATCTAAATTGTATTAGATAAAGAAAAAGTAAGTATGATTTAAAGAGAAGGAAACTTTCAATAATAAAAGAAAACTTGTTAAATACAATTAATATACCAAAATGAATCAAATTGTACTAAAAAGAAAAGAGCAAGTACAATCAAACGAGAGGGAAATTCAAATGATGGAAAAATTATATTAGAAAAGCAAGATGCAGTTAATAAATATAAATTTAAGTACGACTGAATCACTACATTATTTAATGCATAATGTAATTTCTAGAAGACCTACTCTACATACACTGCGTTATAATATTGATTTATTAACTATCAAAGGAAATGTCAATAACAGAAATTCATACAATGCTCGATATCGATCGATAACGTGAATAGTACGGTTTCCGGGTTCAATATGTCTGCTTTTGATTTTTTTTTCCAATAGCTTTACAATAAGCTACGGTTTGTTCAGGATGCAAAGCTATTAATAACCCAATAAAATCTCTGGCATGTTGCCTTGAGGAAAAGTTGAAAGAACCGAATTTCCAGTGATTTTTGCAATTCCATTCAATTTTGAAATTATAAATAGAATTGTTATATGTTAAAATTTTATATTTTAGAATTTCATTCTGAAGTTTAATATATTGTTTAACCCTTGAATAGCAGAGGCTGGGTCAACAGAGACCCAAACTTACAAAATATATAAAAGTTAGTTAGATCAATTTTCAAAGGAACAATTTAGGTAAAATTTAGAAAATGAAAATAATATGAAATACAAAGTTAAATTTTGGCTAAAGTTATATAACTAATTTTCCGATTTTTAGAAAAATTAAAATTATTAATGTACAAAATTATGGTATAATGATTTAAACTTAAATTCTTATAATTGCTGATTATATCAAACGTTTAAATCCAGCTACCTATTTACAGGAAAGTCTGTTTGTAGCCTCACAAGTCGGAACCGATTACAAGCGTATTAGAGGACTAATCTAGAATTTCATATTGCGTAATCATCGGAGATCATTCACAGATGTGAATAAGAAACAAAAGTGTATAATAAAGCGGATCTTTCAAGCTGGTAATTAAGTACAGATTTACTGCAACGTATTATACTGTCATACATTCATAACACGACGGACGAATGTATGTATAAATAATTCAAATACGAATACAGGGTAGTCCTAAAATAACCATCTCTTTTGAAAAATGAGAAAAATCATTAAAAAATGCCTTTATGACATGATATATTATAATTTTATATAATTGATCATTCTTTTTTTTCTAATTTTTAGTTTCTACTTGATACCTTATAAAATTAGTATAATATTAATGGTACTTATTCTTTTTAAAATTTCTTTCAATTTAATAGCATTTCCAATCAAAACTTTTCATTTTATCCCTTATGAAATTAATATAATATTAACGCTACTTGGAATTTTGAAAAACTTTCATACTATTGCAAATGGGTTAATTTTTAAGTCTTTATAATTTGACTAATTACAAAAAAAATTCTCTAAGTTTCACGAAACTATGTACAAGTAATATTTTAAAATTTATTTAACCCTCGGACGATGGACCATTGAGAGAGCCCCAATTTTAATTTAATTTTGTATTGTATACTATTACCATTTTCTGAATTTTACACTGCTCGATTAAAAATTCAAAAATATAGACAAGCGAATACTTCTGACCGGCAGTGTACGCCTTTCGCAATAAAAGGGTTAAAACAGCTACTAGATGACTGTTATGGAATGGAAAAGAAATTGCATGCTGGAAAATGTGTAAAAGGGAAATGAAAAAGAGAAGTTAGTTAAATGGCTATGAACAGTAGAAAGTAAATTAAGTAAAACAAAAAATGAACAATCTGTGTAAGTAGACTAAGGTACGCAGAAGTACCTTAGAAAGAGCATAATTATTGAAAGCTTAACTAATTAATTAAATGTAATATATATAAATAAAGATACACGTGTAGAAAGTAGAAATATGAATAAAAATGAAAATTTAACCCCGTCTTGCCTTCCAACTACCTTTTAGAGAAATGCGATTTCGAAAACTACTTATCACACTTTTTAATTCAAAAATACAAATATTCAATATTTATATATTTTTCACTATAAACTAACATTTTTTTCAATAAGCGGTACAAATGATTTTATTTTTCACTGTTGTGTACATACATATAAAGTGAAAATAATATTTGCTTGGTCTGACGACACCGAATTAAATTGCTAAGGTCCCTGACACTTGAGGCTGGAAATTTAATAACCTAATTGACTATCGATGTACTTCAGAGTTAATGAAACCCAAGGCAACAATATTTAAGGGTGCTAAATTTGGAGATCCCACTAGTCAAGGTGGAAATCTTCCTTGAAAAAAAAAAAAAAAAAAATGAAGAAGGCAGTTGCAGAATTATAAATATGCGGGTATTACACAAAAATGTGCGTGTAAGTATGCCAATATAACAATTATATAAATTCTTTCTTATTTTAGTATAATAGATGGAAACTTTAGGGACATCATATATAGTGAATGTAGAAAAAAATCGTATTCTGATCACTTTTAATGAAAATTATGAAAAGATATGATGGTCAAGTTTTGTTTTTTAAATGGAACCATATATTTTTTTTTTCAGATCATGTAATAGTGATTCTCAAGACAAATTTATTAAACTGTAATGTATACACCCGATTTTAAATAATTTTCAAGATATAACGTTTACAAATTTCCCGATTTTCAGTGGATACGTCTCGGTTTGAGTAGCAAGTCGTAAAAGCGGACGTATTGTTGCGGTTTCCTATTCTTTGGGTCTGCCGTTCCTAGCGTATAGCGGAGTTCGCCAGAGTCCATAACTGCGACGCGCAGGTTGAAAGATGGTGGGGGAACGCAGCAAGCTCTCCGCTAATCGCTTTCTACTTCGTTTGGGAGTACCACCAATCAGGGCGAAGATGCGCACGAAAGAACGAAAACTGGTCTTTTCGCAGTTATGGACTCTGGTGAACTCCGCTGTAGATCCCCGCTGTGGCACTTACCGCAACAATAGGGCCACTTTTACGACTTGCTACTCAAACCAAGACGTATCTATTGAAAATCGGGAAATTTATAAACGTCATATTTTGAAAACTAATTAAAATCGAGTGTATATACTCAAGCTTAATAAATTCGTCTTGAGAAGTACTATCATCATATCTCTTAAATTAATAATGCAAAAGATTTTGCACTTCGGCCAAAACATAGGCCCCATTTTACCATGCAATTTTCATATCAACAATTTTTTGTGTCATTAATAGGTACGGAATAAGAGCTCTGTAACAGTTGGGCTAGGACACCCTGTACATGGGGCTCCTTCCCTGCACTGTCATTCTTCCCGGGAATGCCTAAGGGGAAAGGTGAGGAGCCGGGAAATCACCATCTTTCCAGGGGAAGCCTGATTTGATCGCGAATATAGAACTGGAGAAAATAAATTCAACCGATTTCCTATTCAATCCCATCACCTTTCCATTTCCTTTATTATTCATCTCTAGATAATCTATTTTAATTCAGTTTCCCTAAGAGTAAAACTGAAATGATCAATAAAATAAATTATTCATATCCTACCTCGGTTGATAAGCATCGTTCTAATAACCCTGATATAAATCTTCCCGTGTTTCGTTTTGGCAACATGAAACAAAAAATCCGAAACGATTCCATCCCCTTCGTGAATATCAGTGTCCGCCAAAATTTCTTTCAAAGCTTCCACCCTTTCTTCCGGCGTGCTTTCATCGTTCAATAATTTTCTATCCAAACATTCGACGACGCTGAAATCTTCCCACACTTCCGGCGGATCATCGTCGTGAGACTTTCTCGTGGATTCAAGATCGAGGAAACCGGAAGAGTCTAGGCCGGCATACGATACATCCAAAGCCAAGCTATTAAACGTTGGCACCCGTGGAGGACTATCGTGATTTTTTAACTTCCCGGAAGTGTCTAGTTCGCCGGAACCTCCTTGATCACTTCCACAGGAACGTTCGTTCATTTTCCGTAAAATCTTCGAATCTTTTCTTTCCGATTTCCAAAGATACTTCCTATTCAAATTTTTCAATAAATTATCGCAAGTCCCAGATGTGTACGTCCAGGAAGTTTGCGGATTATAATAGTCGGTAACATCTCTGCCACTTTCTTGTTCGGTAACGACACGCTCTAAAAGACTTTCGCTCGTTCCTGAAGCAGAATTATCCTGAGAACGTTCGATTCTTTTCCAAGATGAATCTTCCTGGGAATCCTCCAACGTTCTCTGGGAATTTTTTTCTGACTCAACGCCACTTCCTCCGGCACGCTCTTCCGAGTTACTTTTACTCGCTTCCCGTGAGACATTTTGAAAATTCTTCCTCTCTCTTTCGTCAAATTCTGAATCGGATCTTTCAGAATTGCGATCGTTGCTCATGTCGCCATAATCGATTCTCGATCTTAAGTAGATCGAGATTTTTTATCTTTTTTTTTTTTTGTATTTTTATTTTTTAAACAGCGAAGAAATTTTTAAATGTTAATGGCTGATCTTCTGCCTTTTCCTTAAAACGTTTCTGTTTCTCCTCGTTCCCCTTTCATTCACATAGTTAATGTTCACTGTTAAATGATACACTTTTTAGACGGTAATCAAATAGGTCGATGACTTTTTATTTTTCGTAAATTAATGGCAACGATTATCTTGAAAGCGTACCGTTTAAGATGATTTATCGTTCGCAATTTTCTTATCGGAACACAAGGAGGTATCATTTTTATCGGAAACATGTACAGATTGAAAAACAATTGTGTTGATTGAAGAGAATAAAAAACACTTGTTTGAATTCTTATGAAAAAAAGAACGCGCAATAGCGAACTGATAAGGAAACAATCGATCGGTAACTCAAATACGTGCGATCGTTCTATTGATAAGAATTCTGCAAGCAACGATAAAATGACGATCAAATATTTCTTTTCTAACCACTTGCAATTACAATCTTAGTGGATGAATGGATCAATAAATATAGAAATATGACAAGAAGATTAGAAATCATTTCAGGAATTAATATTGTTAAATAAAATAATTTTTTATTATAATATCGTGTTGTAGAAGAATTAAGGAAGTTAAAGTTTATATTTTTAAATTCTCAAATATTTCTGATGTAAATTAAGAAATTTTATAATTATTTTAAAAGAATTATTGCAGATACCATTAAGGACATTTAAATTTCCCGCCAAGTTCTTTAAATCAAACCGGAACCAAAGAGTAAGTATAATAAGAGACGACACTCTGAGAGAGAAACTACTTGTAGAGAGAGACGAAGTGACTCAACCCATTTAAAGGTCCATTCGGCAATCTTCGTTTTCGCGACTAGTTTGTACTGTGGATTTACGTACATACCCTATTTTGTGGAAACTTCTTTGTCAGAATGCTGCAAAAAGCAAGAGTTTATGGCATTTCAGACCGTCATAAACCAGGAATTCTATTTTACTTCGCACCCATGTAGGTAAAAATATGTATCATTTATGTAGAAATGTAACTGATTTTATTCATCCTTGTAACAATTTTCCTCTAGAATATTTATTAAAGTTATTTATTAGATTAAAAATTTATTATACGCTTAAATATAGTAATAAGGATTTTAAAACTAGCGTTAAAAAAAACTTCATATTGTATTAAATTTGTAAATATTGTAATGTCTTCAAATATATTATCCGAAATCTTTCCTCATCCTATTGTATAATTGTGTAATTTATGTTCAAATATATTTTCTAATATTATCATTTTATTATATTTCTTACTTTCCCACTTTTCAATTATGTAAAATTAATGTAAATACTTCGATTAATAATATACAGAAAAATTGACGACGCAAAAAGGTTTCTAGTTATAAAAGATTGTTATGAAAAGAAAGTATTACATCGAATTCATTCAAACTTCCCGCTCGTTGATACAACCCATTTAAAGGGACAGGGAATCATCGACATCAAAGGTGCCGCCGGGAGTGTCGGCTCTTGTTATACCTCCTCTTTGCCGGAACATACAAATTTTCATATAGTATATATATAACTTGAAATATGTATGTACATAATTTATTTTCTAAATTAAGGTAATAAAAATTTCTGTTAATTACATTATTATGTAACAGTATATAATTACTATCTGAATAATTGATTGGTAATTAGTAACTGATACCAAACTCAATTAATAATGTGAAAATGCAGATTCTATGTAATCTTTGTTAGTATGAATATACGTATACATAATTATCAGCATGCAAATATGATATCTTTAAAACTCACGTTACGAACTATTTAATCAATTTTCAAGCGAACGTAATAACGAGTGAAAATCGAGTATACAATGCTGGTACTTCCGTGATTACCGATTAATTATGTATTAATTAAAAGAAAGGTAATAACGTGGCGAGAAAGAGTTCAAAGGAAGTTTCGAAAACAATAAACCATTGTATCTCGAGTTTTCTTCTAGGTATCATTTAATTCACGGATCTGTGAGAAAGTAATTTGAGCTATACAAGGAAGGAATGTGTCTGAAGAATTACACGGCCTTTCTTTAACGAAAGGAACTTGATCACCTAGCGATTATTACGTAATGTTCTAACGGAATTGGGTTCAAGACATGGGAAACGTTTTTCACTGTTGCTTGTGCATCATGTACCAAATTAACAATTGATTAGCTTCCAGAATAAAAAGAAGTAAAACATACCTTCCAAGTCAGTTTAATTAAAATTTCTAAGCTAATGAGAAATTTCTTTAAAAAGTTGTTTAAGTTTTCAAACGCTTTTTCAATGTATATTATAGAACCTTATAATTGTTTCAAAGAAACGCAACTACTCTAATGTAATATAAAACTTGAAAAATATATCTTAAAAATTAATTTAATTAAAATTCCTGATCGATCAAGAAATATCTTAGAAAATTAATCTGCAATTGTTAAATGAAGTGGAATATTGTTTTCTTAATCTAGAACGGCTTCATCGTATACCTGATAATTGATATTTGAAATATGATCGTGTAGATCTATTGTTTGATAACTGATACATGATATATTGAACTGGAATAATAAATAACATTATACTTCTATGAAGAATTATGTATAGAAATTTCTATTTCCTATTTTAAAATATCCTATATCGATAAATAACAGTGAATAATAAAATACTTCTTACATCTCTAGACTGCAAAGGAAAAACTGAAATTTGTCATTTTCTGTTATCTATTTACAAAGTCTTATTTACAAAGATAAAAGATGCTATATAATTATATAACAATGGTATGTAAAAATCATAGACAATTTATGACACATTGTACAGAACTATACATAAGAGTGAGACGAGAATTTTCTAAAAATACCTTGATTATAAAATGTAAATGCTCTTTAAATTATGGAAGAATTAAAGAATCTGTACATGACGCAGCAATATAAAATACGAATTCTAAGAAAAATTAATTTAACTTTCATTTAACTAATCACTGTTAAAACCACTAACATCATAATGTAGCAATACACAGAACTTGGACATTTTTATGTAAAAAATGAAGAAAATATGTTTTATCTATGCAGTCTTAACCTAGTCTAACCTAACGCGACACACCTCTATAAAAATAACTTAACCTACTACCTTACTTAATCTACGGAAGAATATCTCCTAATATAAATCTTTAATTCTATATTCTAACAAAAAATACAAATTAACTAAATTCAATAACTAAAAAACATTTCTTTCGGCTAGTTCAAATGTCTAACCTAACCTAATAACCAAAGTAATAACCTAAATAAAATTTTCGAAACATCACGTCTCTTTAAAAAATGATAATTTCTTTTTACATAGTTTATTGCTATGAAAATAATATTTCTTTGTTCATATTATGTAAAGTTTTAATAAACATTTTTACTTCATAAAAAACTAAATACTAAATACAAAGTTAGTAGGACGTGTGTAAGTGACATATATCTTAATTCTGTCGATATATTCTGTAAGAGTTAACTTTATTATGAGAATCGTAACTGACTTCATGACATATAATGCTAATAACATCTCATTTCTTTAACTTCATTTTTTTAAGAATGATAAATGAAATTTCGAATTTTCGTTGTACCATTAATTTACGAAAAACATCAATGATAAATTAAAATTCAAACCTGCATATTGACAAAATTCGAAACGTTCCCAATGACATATTAGAATTTCATATTTAAATTCCCAATACGCGGTATGAATAAGAAAGTATAACAGAAAAGTACACTACTGCGACGATTCACTTTACACCGCTTTGCAAAAATGTTATTTCACAAAACAAAAACACTCACTTCTTCAATGGACACCATTCCAAAAATATACGTTAGTTGCTTTGTAACATAAGATTAGGCAAGTTCTTTCATGTTATACCGCCAGAGACGCAGAACATCCTTCCAACGTGGAGGACGAGCGGTGACTAAAGTACACCTATGAAACTTCCAGCTGCAGTGCCGGGTTCAGCGCTCTAATTGGCTGAGAACACATTCGGGCGGTTGTTACGATTGGACGCTCACAAATAAGAGCCTAATTACATGTGACTCGTTATCAATGAAGTGTAAAATGTTATTTTAAATAAAGAAAACACGTTTCTAAGAATATTATTTTTATAAATACTACTTTAACAAAACAGTCTTTTTATACAAAATTCTGGAAAAGATACTGCGAATTATTAAATTCAAATAAATTCCTCCAATTGTGTTATATAGAAAGATTTGTATCAAAGCTTATGATTGGTGTGAATCATATACTTCAAAATTTGTGCAATTCTTAACTCTTCATTCTTGTCATATTACGAACATAGTGTGATTAATTATAATAATATTTATGTAACCTTTTATAATAACTTTAAACATACATTAAATAAATAAAAGTTTCTATAGAAATAACAAACTAAATCAACGTATGAAAGTGAAATTGTTTTATCAAAAAATATTTTCTGAGTGATTTAAAGAAATCTTTACCTCATCGATGAATAATGATATACGTGAAAAACTTAAGCTTCTTTGTCGATTTCAAAGAAGACTTCAAAAACACTATGCACAACACATCAATTACATTGGTTAACATAAACCTAAAGTGTTCCAGGAAAAAATAAATCAATAATTTTAAGATGCAAGGAATGTCGCAAACGATAACAAGTAAACGATAAAGGTCGAATTTTATCGTTGAAAATTTTACCTTATCGAAACAGAAAAATAGAGTGAGTTGTAAATATGATTTATGAGGCTGATAATCTACAATTTTCTAAATAATACTACATATGAAATGACATATTTGAAAACAAAGTTAAACCACAATTTTATAATCATAAATCTTTCATAGCAATGTACTATAAACTTTGAAAATAGGTACGGAAACAAATTGAATTTTTTTTAACAGGCATTCAATTTAAAATCTTAGGAACATAATTAAATCTTGTAATTTATCACCATGAGAAAATAACTAAATAAATTTCTTTTCACCTATTTTTAACTAGTTTAAATAAATAAAATTACGTTTAAAATTTCATTTACAATAATTTGTTTAGTGATTTAATTTTGATTGGCTTATTTAATTAATAACATTTACAATTTTTTATCTTTATTATCCAGTTTTTTTTTTAACTTAAAATGGACAATTCGAAAAAGAAATTAAATTAAAAATTATGGTAATTTATTTCTAAACTGTCTATGTCAAGTTTAAATAGATTAAATAATAAAAATAAATAATCGCAAATATTATTTGCAATATTATTAATTGTTTATATTATTCAATATTATAAGTTTGAAACCTTTGTAGGACACAAGACATTGTAAAATAGGCGATACTTACCTGTATAAAACGAAATATAATAAATGCAATAAATAATAAAAAGCAACAAAAGCTATTATAAACAATTACTTACTGAAATAGTTGAGAGTCTCCCGGATTTGGTCCGGTGATAATTTTAAATCGGTATCGACTGTTTTTAGGGCCGGTGACGGAATGAACCAATCAGCGTTCTCGTATCCTGTACAAAATACATATTAAATTGAGATTTGCAGCATAATTAAAAGAATTTAGCATAATGTAATTGTATACAGAGGGTGCAGAAAGTATTCGATGTGGATCAATTTCGATTAATTTTAATTTAAATAAAAAATTTATATGTATATTTTTGGAGAACTGCAAAATAGAAATTGTATAAATACATCAGATACTTGCAAAGTTTGCAAAATTAATAATAAAACGATTCAGAAACTGATAGAAATACAAAAGTAATAAATGTTCATGTGATTGTTTAATAACAAATCTATCTTAAAAATCCAATAATAAATAAATAATTGAAATTAATTTAACAAGAAAAGAGTGAGTTATCGATTTATTTATATGTACGCGTCCGATCAAATCAGACTTCCCCAGGAAAAAGGGGAGGTCTCCAGTTCTCGTCCTTCCGCATAGGCATCCCTGGGGAAAGTGACGATGTAGCGAAGGGAGCCCCGTACATAATATGAGTCTAACCCTATCATCTGCGCATAAACGTTAACGCGGGAAAATTTGATTTGATATTTATTTATTATTCACATTTCTCAGTTAAATACTAAATTTTATGATATTCAATAATAGAAAATGGTATTATTGTTATTTCAAATAATTTTTAATATTAAAATCGTCAAATTTTCAGAATACCCATTCCCTCTAGAAAAGTCTGATTTGATCAGGAGTGTGAGTACTTATTGCTCCTTCTGGACACTAAACAAATCAATTTATATTATTATACAGTAATATTTAAATATTCCAGACATTTGAATCCGAAAACTGACAGTGTATGAATAAATAAACAATTAAATATTACAGGCAGATATTTATTGACAAACTGTATTTACCTTGCATGTTTAATATTTATTGACAATGCATCTATAATAATTTTTAGTTAGCGTTCAATGATGACTGATTAAAAGAAATTCCATTGATTCTCATCAATTCATCTCGTCAGTATTTTAAATATTGATAATTCGTCAATGTATTCCCCCAAGTTCAATAATATTGACAATACTAAAATATTTATCGTCTGACGACTCCTTAAGATTTAAGGAAAACAAATAGTCCTGATCATTTCTCAATTTTTCTTGTTAACTTTGCAAATTATAGGAGAACCTGATATCTTTTACACAATACTTATTAGGTATACAAATTAATTCTGTGCCTTTCTTTCCTTTTCTTTTTTTTTTTAGAAGATTTATTTTTACAAAATTATGGTAACTTCAATTGTTAAAATAATCATTATTGTTACTATATTCTCGCGGCAATTTTCAAATATCCCAAAGCACAAGAAAATATTTAAATTTTAAATACTAATTAAGAAAGCGTAATATTAGAGGCACGTAAAAATTAATTAATGAACTACAAGTTTAATGTTGCTTAACAATGAATGCTGTACAAATACTTTCTACATCCAATATAAAACTTGTATATTTTTTTAAGACTTTCATTTTTGTTTAAATGTAATATAGTTTATAACAGGTGAAAATAATTCATTAGTTAAGAATTAAAATTTTATTAAAACTAAAGATTGAATAATTTTGGACGCTAAATAAAATGTATAAAATAAAAATATATTTTAAAATGTAATTAACTTTGTTTCTATCTAACTGAACATGTTAAATAATTAAACCTAAATTTGGTAATCATCATTTGAACTTTTGAAGAAGTAAAAAACAAAGATTGAAAAATTTTAATTACCTCTGTCCATTATTAATGTATATAATTTTAGAATAAACTTTTTATTCAAGCTCTAAGTATAAATATAATATTTTTATAAATATTTACCTTGAAATTGGGTTAGAGTATCGGCTCGTAGACGATACCTAGGTATTTGTTCTTCTAACAAACTGATGATCTCAACTTCTGGTAATTCATCGCCGCTGCAAACCTCTATAACAGATGTTATTTCATTTTTATTTAAATACAAATTTTATTACTTTATTTGATTTTTAAACTTAACAGATAGACATTTATTTCATTAAACTTTCACAAGACTTTAAATTTTATAAATATTCAATTTACAATTGTAAATTTTGTAATAATAAATCTCGGTTGATATTTATTATTTTTATTATTACTTTAGAAAATTTAACAACTAATCAGCATTGTAGAAGCAACTAACTATATTATACAGTAGAATCTCGTTATATCGCTACGTGAGCGATTTGTCCTTTGTACAGATTTTCAAGAGTACTAGTGTACTTACTCCCATCATCAGACACTTCTATCTTCCCTTGCCCCTTCAAATAAAAGTTTGGAAACTTAGAAAATTTTCTACCCCTATAGCTCTGTCCGCGGCAATATCACGAGAGAATCAGATGAATTTAATTTGCTGATCAATTTGTTTTTATCTTAATCAACAAAATTATATTAGGTACACAATTTTGATAAAATATAATATTAGATTAACCCATTTTCTATAATAAGCCTAGTTTGCAGATATAAGTACTTAACAGAATTATGATGAATGAATTAAAAGATTTGAAAGATTTGATTACAAAGCCCATAATTCTTAATTTTTATTCTTATCACTTATGCTGCATAGTTCATTTACAGTAAAAGCTGGATATATGTAACAAACATTAGGACCCAGACGTTGCCTATATCCAGCCGGAGTGTCGATTCTGGGCATTTAATGTTGCATATATCCAATCGAGGTGTCGATTCTGCGTCCGTACATTGAGTTGCATTGAACTTGTCGCAGTGAAGTTGGCTACAAATTCACTAACGCATTCACGCCGCATCGCGTCGGTGAGTGAATACGTGGCCAACTTCACTCACCGACGCGGCGTGAATGCGTTAGTGAATTTGTAGTCAACTTCACTGCGACAAGTTCAATGCAACTCGTTGTACACGTCATATAGGCAGACCGTACACCAAAGATGCATCAAACATGCAACATGCATCTTTGATGTACGGCCTGCCTTATACATATGTAGCCGAGGTGTCAATTCTATGTTGTTTATTCTATTATTATTGTTTATTTATTCTATTATCATTCTGTTATTACTGTTAGTTTGTAAATTACTTTAATTTTCAATAGGAAGAAACTGTCCGGTTTCATGGAAATCACGAGCTGTCTCTAACATCATAAAGCACCTAATTTGCAGTGAATAGTTCCGCAGCATATTCAGAATAAATAAATAAATAAATGAATATAATTCAAACTATACCGTGTTTGGTATCATTTTAATCAGAAAAATCTCACAAATGCGTTAGTAAAAGTTTCATTAAGAAAAAGTTAAAAATAAAAAAGTTTTATCATTGAATTAGTATTAGTCACACCGATATAAAGGTTCGGATCGTATTACACGGCTTCCTCGTCGAGCGTCTCGGTTCGCTTAGGGGGATCCCCCCAAGTGGAGAGGATAGCGATGTTGCATATATCCAGCCAATCTTTCGTCGCATATATCCAGCTTTTACTGTAATCCTGATTATAATCCACTAAACACGTTTCCAAAGAATTCTTATTGTAAGTATTTTTCAAAACATATTTCAATTATAAAAAGTAAATATATATATTCTGCTTGCAGAAAATGATACTATACACTCTCCTACATAAAATGATGTGTATTTGTATAGTGTTATAATCATTTAAATATGTTTAAATAATTTTTAAAATTAAATTCCTAAAAAATTGAAAGTGATGAAGAAAAATGATTCATAGATTTGTAATCAGTAATCAATATATGAAAATTAATAAAAATGACTTATTGTTTACTGCAAAATATAACGACAATTAAAATTTATTGCACAGTGTATTTCTTCTTCGTTAAATAAAAAGTACCCGACTCAGCTTTCCAGTACATACTTCATGAACTGAACCTGGACTTTATAGACTATACGTTACAACGCGTTTATAAAATGATATTTATGATGTCTTCTCATAAAAAAATGACGATGACAATAAGGCTGGAAAGTAGCTATTTTCTATGTCTAACTTGATTTCTCATATTACGGTCATCGAACCATAATACGCATGCTTACAAAGACAATATCTATGATGCATCGATATGGTATCACGAGACGTGTTTCTCAAATTATTTAAAAAAAATTTTTTTATTTTCATCTCTTGAACGGCGAAGCCTAGGTCAATCGAGACCCAAACTTATAAAACATATACGTAATTAATATTGGAGGGAAGTAGGGATAGCCATAAATGATTTTTGTGTTAATATGAAGAAATAGCACAGTGATATGAATATAATAAAAATTCTCAAAACAAAAGGGATGCAAGTCGAACATTTTAAAATTTTTCAATTGTAAACAGAAATAGTTAGTTAAGTCAGTATATATAAAGTTGCAAATAAAAATGAATAACAATGAAAATATCACTTGCATCCCTTTAGTTGTAAATACTACAAGACAGAGTAAAAATGATTTAGAAATTAAAAATTATATAGACATAGTATCTCAAATTAATTGTTAAAGAACCTAGAATTAATACACAAAAATCTGAAATGAATTTGACAAAATCCTATGACCATCATACATAAAAATTAAGAAAATACATAGTAGCCTTCTTAGACATTTAAATAAATAACAAGATTTAGGAAACGTTTTTGTATGATATTTTAAAGTCAAAAGCAGTTTTGAAAGTAAATTACATTTACCCTTAAGATTAGGTCCTTTTCAAATGAATTGAAATAAATTAAAATAGAATGTAAGACAGATGTAAAGCAGTCTCGAAAGAAAGAGAACAGGTTTATAATAATAGGGGGAAGATTATGTGGGTTAAGAGTGAATTAAAGGAGCACAAGTGTTACATTAACTCTTCAACACAGCATTGTACTTTCCATATAAGTGACTAATTTTTACTTTTGAATTATGATAATGAAAAATGGAAGAACAAAAGGCGCCCAATGTAAAACATATTTCTTTTATTCCTGTCAAAGTAGTGTATTACAGTAAAGTCATTTTTATTCCAGCAGTATATTACTGAAATAAAATTTAAATTTTGTGGAATATCAGATAAAATTGAACTCCAGAGAAATGTTCAAAGTTACTTTGGATAACAAGTTAGTTTAAATAGAAGTATTAGTATACTTTCAGTAAACAAAAATGTTTCAAAAAGGATGGAATTAATAATACTCTACTAATAAAATTTTTATGATTTATAAAGAAAACTTTGTACTATGAGAAACACTGGTGTAATCGATTCTATTGTACGTTGTCAAGCTAAGGTAACTAGAAATATAAAGCCGATTATATAGATCGTCATTCAATCTAATAGACAATCATCCGCGTAATATCATACGTAATTAATAAAATGTACACCTTTCCGATCGTTTAGCACTCGTATTTTAAATTTCTGAAATATAATACGTTAAGTAGAATGAAAAAATAATCCCCCTCTATTTTTCACAAACAGTAGTAAATATAATTAAATAAATAAAATTTTATGTATTTTTTAACTTATTTATATTTAATGTGTGTAGTAAGGCATGGTATAATCATAATTTTTCAAAATACAATAATCCCATTTTTTACTTTAAACTGTCTATGTGCTACCTTATAATACCGTGAAAACACGGACGTTAAAAGTTAGAACAGAAAACTTAATTAAAAAGTTTAAATTGTTAATATATTATTTAAATAAATGACTGTTAACTAACACGCAGTTTAGGGAAAGAAGAGGTCATATTTTTTTGAGAGCTGTTTCTGGTATGGGAAACGTGGTGAAATTTTTTTTTAACCATGTTGTACCAATCCGACACTCTTGAAACTTTTACAGATAATAGTTAAATAGTAAAGGATTATTCTTAATTTTTCCGGTGGGTGTCACTCAATGGATTGTTTATAAAAATCACCTTCAAAAATTTATTTATTAATTTTCAACCCTTAATCGGACAAAAATTTTGAAAAAAAAAAAAAGAAAAGAATGAAATACAGCTAACGAGTACCTACTATTTGCACTTTAGTGTGTTCAAATATCTTAAATAGTTTCCGAGAAAAAAAATAGTAAAGGAATATTTCGTTATTCCTATTACCTACACATAATTTCAAATATCTGATAAAAATATTTCTAATTAGGTAAGTACAAGAATTCCTAATAATGTGGATAATGATTCCCCTTTGAAAATTCCAGTACCACTCAAATATGAATGATAAGGCAAGTGTTAAGTTAACAATAATTTACATTCTCATAGAATGCCCAAAATATAATATCAATAAGTTAAAGAATATTCTCATATCAACTTCACTCCAGCAAGATAGGTAGATGTAATCAACTTTTAAAATAATAAAAAAAATAGAAATATTAAACAAAATATGAATTTAGGCAATATCTAAAAGAAATATAATTACTAATGGCTTTTAACGTAGTTGATATGGCTTAAGACACCTGTTAAATAAATAAATATGTGTAATCGAGGATTACACAACTACGACCTCTACTTGTAAATATACAGGGTGTCCCAGAAGAGTGTTAATCCTTTAAGGGGGTGGTAGCTGGGGTGATTCTGAACAACATTTTCCTTTGCAAAAATGTTATTTGAAGCTTCGTTTTTGAATTATTAAGGAAAACCACTGGCCAATCAGAGCGCGCATAGCACACGGGCTCAGAGACGGCAGCCTCGACTACAAAAGCTGGGCTTGATCTTATTGTTAGTCCCGAACGAATATTTTCGGCACCCTGCCTCGTCCCTGAGTTCGCGTGCTATGCGCGCTCTGATTGGCCAGTGGTTTTCCTTAATAATTCAAAACCGAAGCTTCAAATAACATTTTCTCAAAGGAAAATGTTGTTCAGAATCATCCCAGCTACCACCCCCTTAAAGGACTAACACTCTTTCTGGGACACCCTGTATACTAATTTACATATATAGGGCGCTTAAAAACGACAAGGTTTAGGATTTTAAAACATTCAAATAGATAGGCACTGCCATGTTAAAATTTTATACACAGCAACTAAAAATTAAGGGAGTAATATTTATTTATATAAATAATAAAAATATAAATCTAACATGAATCTCTTATTTTCAATGCTTTGTTAATTGTAGTACGTAATTTTTATTATTTCAACTAAGTTATAGATGAATAAATAATAATCAAAATATTATTCATTAATTTTTAGTCCATAACCCATGGTATCAAAAAATCTGTTAATAAGCTTTTCATTAGTATAATGATGAGAACAGACAATATTTGTAAAATGAAGAAAGAAAATTCTAATAAGCATGGGTCAAACACTAAAAGAAAAGGTGGTCCTAAGTTTTATAAATTTAAACTATTTTAAACTTAGCTTGAAATATAGGTAAACTAATAAGATTATCATTAATAAAAGATGAAAATAATTTAATTGAATTTCACTGCAAAATGTATTTGTTGTAATATGAAAATTATCAAGGTAGTCAAATTACCAGGAAGAGGTAATATTGGCAAAGTTATAAACAGTTTTCTGTTTTGCTTGGCAAGTGATTCGCATGCTTCTGGTGCTTTTGCACGACATGGAAACAACGGATTATTTACTTCTTATCTTCCCATTTAAACACAAGCTTCATAACAAAGGATTATCATCACGCTTCAGCAGGCAATTGTTAGTTATGTATGTGTATGTATGCTCATGATCAGTCAACAATTAAAGAGATCCGTCTCCAAGTTCCCCTGATGAGTACTCATTATCGGAATAACATCGTACCAATCTAATCAAATGATACTGCAGATGCAAAAAAGTTTTCGAAGAGAAATATTAACGCTGAAACATACTGTTTTACATAATCTTTAAGGTGGTCAAATTCAAAAGTTAAATAATTAGAAAGAAGATAAGTATAGATAAATATATGGTAATTATTTAGAAGTTTGCCCTCCTCACCAATTTTCGTGATCTTGAAATATGTTGTCAAGATCATCATTCTGAACAACTTTTCCCTATACATGTTACCGCCGCTCGGCCTTAGTTTCCGAGATATTCGTAAAAAACTGTAGTTATACTTATGTCACCAGTAAGTACACTGTATTCCGGGAAAAATGGAGACTGTGGTTTGAGGTTAGGGTTAGGGTTAGGGTTAGGATTAGGTTAGGTTTAGGTTTAGAGCATACATGGCGTGATACGAGAGCTAATATTCCTTCATATGGAACTCGTACATCTCATTACGTGGGATATATAGCTGAGTTTTATATTCTGGCGTCAACATGATGTTAATGAGCGTATAATGGCATTTTTCGACATGATGGCCGAAATGTTTCCGATTTCTGACGAAACACAAAATGAATAACAGGTATACAATGTATAAAAGGTGAAAGAAAGAGTAATTAGGACGTGAAAAAATCAAAAACAAAACCCTTACCCTGACCCTAATCCTAACCTCAAACCACTTCAATCACTCTTTCAATCACCATTCAATCTCCATTTTTCCCGGAACACAGTGTGCTGGTGACATAAGTATAACTACAATTTGTTACGAATATCTCCGAAATTAACAAGGGGAACTACCCAAGTGTTACACTCAATTATTAATGAAACTTTGCCAGCTTGTAGAGCTCGTCGAGCTGAACACGCCTATACCCCCTTTTGGGGGCAGGCGGCTAATTGTTTAAAAGATATTAACAGTTACAGTTAGTTACTCCTTACATTACAAACTCACACATACAACTCGCAATTTAGAGATTCACGGTTCAAATCCTTGGTTCCCAACATTTTTTTTTTTTTAATGATAATTTGTCCCGTTTTAAATAACTATTACATAAAAATTATCATAAAAAAAAAAAAAAAAATTATTTAGAACCAAGGATTTGAACCGAGGACCTTTACATTGCGAGTCGTGTGTTTAACCACGGAGCGGATCCATGACTCGCAATCTGAAGATCCTCGGTTCAAATCCTTGGTTCTAAACAATTTTTTTTTTTTTATGATAATTTTTATGTAATAGTTATTCAAACGGGGACAAATTATCATTAAAAAAAAAAAAAATGTTGGGAACCAAGGATTTGAACCGTTGATCTCTAGATTGCGAGTTGTATGTGTGAGTTTGTCATACTTCAGAATGTGAGGAGTAACTAACTGTAATTTTTAATATCTTTTAAACAATTAGCCGTCTGCCCCCAAAAGAGAGCACAGGCGTGTTCAGCTCCTCGAGCTCTACAAGCTGGCAAAGTTTCATTAATAAGTGAGTGTAACACTTGGGTAGTTCTCCGTATAAGGCTGAGCGACGGTAACATGTTTCGGCATATGTTGTTCAGAATGTTGACCTTGACAACATATATCAAAATCACGAAAATCGGTGAGGACGGCAAACTTCTAAATAATTACCAAATATATTCTTAAAGCATGTTTCATTTTAATTTTTTCAAACGCCCATAGGGGTAGAAATTGATTAACATTGTATTTAAATTGCATTTATTAAACACTCGATGTTATTTTAGATCCTGCCATTTTAGTTTCAACGCATTAACTATCTAGGAGTCATCAACAATTGATATCTCAAATATAACTGCATATTTAAGAAAAATTGTAAGTAACATTATTATTACACTAATAATGTAAAGTAGTAAATTAAATGCTTTAATTGAAAGCTACGATGATGTGGATCAATGATCCACAGGGAACGATAAAAATGTTAAAACAAAGAATAAAATAAAAAATAATTAAGTTACATTTTTTTTTTAAACTACAAAAATCAGGAGTCTCATAAACAGCTTACTAGCCTCAGATAAAAATTTAATTATAATTGTTTAATGTATGATGATTTAAAATTAAAAAATTACCTTTCAAAAATCAATTTGTTAACATATTATATTCAACTAACAATGTAACTATAATTAATAATTTCCTTAAATTGTTTCGTATATTGTTTTGGTTTTACATCAATAAACATTTAATAACAATACTTAATATTCAATGTTTATTTCGTCCAAATAATCACATATCCGATAACAACTAACAAGGGACATTACCCAATCGACACACGCCGATTTTGATGCCCTTTGAGTATGATATAGAACTGAAAAAAATATTTGACACGTATTTTTTTTATCTGCAATCGTCCATGCTGAAAGGGTGAAAATAGCCCTCAGAGTTGGGGTTGCAGAACATATTTTCTTGAATATCTCAGGAACTATTAGGTGTAGGCGAAAAATTCAAAATGGAATTTGTGTGTTTTTGAACAGCAAATTTTTCTATGTAGCCACCTTTTTGATAAATTTATTTGTTTAAAAAATATATTGAAAAAGATTCTATTTTTGTCATTTTTTTCACCCCTTCAGCATGGACGATTGCCGATAAAAAAAAATACGTGTCAAATATTTTTTTGAGTTCTATATCAAGGGGTAATGTCCCTTGTAAGAATAGTTTTAATTGTAAAGTGTTTCATTGAAAAAAAAATTCGAGAATCCCTGTTCAGGTACGCGATATTACAGGTGCTGCCACATAACAACTGTTCCACGAAACCAAACACAAATCGAAACCAATCTCGGCCGATAAGTATACGTATTTACACAACGAAAACATTGAAGCGGCTGAACCACAAACACACATTATCATAAAACTACTTCAAAATTTATCTAGATGTAAATAATAATGATATCAAAACACTTGTAAAATTTCAAAAAGATTAACCGTACTAAAACGAAAATAATTACATTAAAATTCATAATAGTTAACATGTACAGTATAAGAAAAGCATTCACTAGAGATACATACATATCTACATTTTTAATTATAACAAAAAAAAAACACTATTTTTAATTCTTTTCTAATAAATTAAAGAATTATAGGATATAAATGTGAATTACTTTGGGGAAAAAAAAAATGCAGATGATTTTTTACATAGTTTTAGAAATAGAGCCTTAGGTAAAAGGCAAGCCAATTCTTTGTTAATAATTGATACAAGAAATATTTATTTTTTCCTTTCTTTATATTGGAGTGTTTTATTTACTTTGCATCAATATTACTTCAAAAGTTTAGTACTGTTTAAAATGTTTGTCTGGAAATGAAATTAATTCATTTGTCATATTTATTAATTGGTATTGTTGGACCTCTGATGACCTGCAACTGTTCAGATGTTGATTCTGTGGCTATTGAAATTTTTATTTTTTTTATTTTCATAACTGTTCACATCATTTGATATAATTAGAATATAATAGATTTTTTTTAAAATTCATTTTCATTCTAGTTGCTTTTTCTTTCACTAAAATGCCACCATACTAACTAAAGATTAATATCCTAACTTTTGAATTTGTCTTCCATAATACAACCACCTCAAGTTCTTAACAAATTCAAAAAGTATTATACAAATAAAATAACGTTTTAATTCAACTCTGAATATGAAAATCGTACCATTCCTCCATTTGTTAAGAATGCTCTCCTTTTTCTCAAGAATCTTTTTAAGCCTTGCAGGGCCAACAGGCCGTTTTGGTTCACCACCACCGAGGTACATAATCCTTAATTCCACGCTAATGATGTCTACTCATCTTTTTTTCACACATACCTTTCTTCATTTAAACACAATCACTTCAACAATAAATTACTCTTCAAATGATCAATACACGAATATTATTTCATTTTCAATATACATACATTTATATTTTGATAAAAAAACAATTTATTACTAGAATGTTATTTAACTTTTCAATGTTTTACGACTGAAGTATACAAAATTATTGTATAATCATTGAAGCAGAAACTTGCATAACATACTAAAAATACATAATGTTATACAAGTAAAACAAAAGTTGATAATTTTATATGGATTTAAATGAAAATAACGCTGTCTTTGACAATAGAGCTAGTTTGTCATATCACATTACAAGTATAATAGTTATTATTCCAAACTTCACAAAACACTTTCCAGATTTATATAAAAGAATATTTGTAGATTTTTGCAAAAATTTGTTATAAAGCGTGGAATTATTGTAGAATAAAAAAGAATTCGCGAAAATAGAATTGTGCAGAGTCAAAGATACGATCGCGCCGTTTCACCAGTCGAATTAGAACTTGGTGTACAGAGAAAGGCAGAACAAAATAGCACGAATCTATTGGCCCTCAGCCAATCTCGCTTCTTTACGAACCCTGAATAGATCAATCGTAAAAAGATCGATTTCCACAAATTTTCCTTTTGCTTATTTTTTCATTCGTTTTCGAAACAATGATTCTATTTGAACGAGAAACAATCATCACCACTCTCAAGACCGCTCTTGTAATTTTACTTTTTTTTTTAATCTAATAGAGATTATTGAGTGTATCATTTTACATATACTGTAAAATTACTAATTTTCAAATTGCAATTAATATCTGATAGAATAAATTAAAATAAGATGGAGTTAAGGACTGATGTTGTATTAATGCAACATTTCATTTGCATTTTTTTTTTTTAAGTTAATTAACTTTACTGAATTTTGTTTTTTAACAGTGTAATTATTAAAAGGAATTTTCGAAACTTTATTTGGCAATTGTTTTCTCTCTTAAGTTCTTTAATTTTATAAAATTTTAAGGAATTTAAGTAATTATTCTTTTTTTAAACCAAACAAGTATACTTCTAATGTATTTGTAGAAATACGCAGGGGTGATTAAGAATATTAGATACAGAATATTAGCAGATATTTAGAAGAACATTAATGTATTTTAATACTTGATGATAGAAAAATTGAAAATTCGATTTACGTAATAACCCATATGTTGGAAAATTCTTTTCTTCCAAATTTTCAAAATTTTTTTAACTTTTTACATTTTTTAGATTTCCCAAAAAGTGTAAAGTTAAAATAACATCTAAATTATAGCAATTTTCAAGTACCTAAATCAATTTAGAAATAAACTACTATTTAAAAATTTTTTCTAATTAAATTTTCTATTCTTTTTGTGAAAAAAGAATTTTACACATAAAAATTACACTAATTACCATAATTCTCGGATGATGAACCATGGAGAGAACCCGAATTTTAATTTAATGTTCTATCTCATATTATTTTCATGTCCTAAATTTTACACTGTTCCTTTAAAAATTAAGTTTCTAATATAACTGTTTCACTTAGAAATTACACATTTAACTTTCGATTAATATCCTAATATTTGTTTTATAAGCTTGTCGCACGATTGACTCAGACTCCGCTGTTCTAGAATTAATAAATTAAACTACGTTCTAAAATGAAGTCAACAAACTTTTATATACTCGAACACCGACATCGTTTATATTAATTAATCTATGCTTATTTAAAAAATATAATTAATGAAAATAGGTTTCTTTTTAAGTTACATAAGAATCTTTTAAAATGTACATTACGGTACTACATAAAAATAAATGATAGCCTATTTGTTGCACTGAAATAGCAGTTTTAGAATCATTGTGAAAATCAATAAAATTCTCTGTTTCATTGAAGCAACAGCAAATTGATTTGGTAATGAACAAATGGACACTAGTACGTCAGGAGAGCATTAAATGACCGACCCTTTGTAGGTCGGTTATTTTCGGAGCCACGCAACAAAGTGCGTTAGTTATTTCGGCATCACCGTCAGAAATATAAAATTATATTAGCAGCTAATTTGAAACACCGTATTTACTTCAAATATATTACATATTAATTCCATTAATTCAATATTTAATGATTTCTGGAAATATAACACTTTTACGACTGTTCTAATCTCAAGAGTAAAAGGTTATAATTTGATTGAGTTTCGAATCTCAAATATAAAATTGCAAATACAAGTGAATAAAGGTGTCATGCCACAAATTAATTATTTAAAGCAAAATTGATTTAAAGATTTTCAATTAGAACTTTTATAAACATTTTATTTCTTCAATTAAAAAATAATAATTACATAATTAGAAAATTATAGTTTTATTGATACTAATATAATAATAACAGAGATACATTCTCTCTTTTAAAATAAAAACAATTAATTGCACTTGAAATTCTCAAAAGATAAAGGTATTATTATTCTTTGAAAACTTGAGGTTATTATAGTAATAAAAGAATATAAAGATACCAGAATGATATACATATATAGTAATATTTCATGAGTTTTATTATACTAAAAAGTTGATTGTTAAAAAAGTGTTACATGACCCCTTTATCCACTAGTGTATTCAATTTTATTAGTAGTATCTTTTTTAATATATTTTTTATATAATATTACATTATATTGCATACACAATGTATATATCTTGCTAGACATAAAAAGGAACATAAAATTGCAAGAGTCAAAGATGCTGAAGATGGATACTGGGTCAATCTTATGCTATGTTGAGACTGATTGTAAGTCAGCTAACTGACTTTCTAATAATTATTATATATAATAATTAATCAAAACTAAACTACTAGTAAATATACATTTATATTTTAATTATTAATATATACTAGTGCAATTCAAAAAGTTAAAATATTCAATAATATAAGGGCCTAATATAAAAGTTTGCCTAAGGATAAGTACAAGGAAGATTTTATTGTTAGATCTGGAGTTTGACTAGATATAGATATGAGAATGCTTCCAAAGGTATATGTTTAAAAAAAGTGTGAGTATATATATTTATAAAATACATCATTAGTTTACTGAAAAAGTAACACATTAAAAACATCATTAACTTTGAAGTTCCTGCATAAATGAACTCTAACAATCAGCTTTTTTTAATAACACAGAGGTGTAATAATAGATGATAAGTATTTCTAAAACGCTAAAAATTTTATTGTAAACATATAGATTGAGAGTAAAATTATTATTAAGTGAACTATTATTATTTAAAATGAAAGTTTTATAAATTAACACACCCAACAAAATTATATTATTTAATAAGAATAATATTACATATAATTCAAAATAGAGATATTTAAATCCTCTTTTTAATAATAATTAATTAAACTGTGAATAAAAAGAAACTTTGGAACTACTAAATCATTGAATAATTATATAATAATTTTCTCCTACAACAAATTTCAAATAAAAAATTTATAAATTTTCAAATCAATTTCTTTAAAGTTTTATTTCTTTATTTTCAGTTATGTCACTCTTATATACACTGTATACATAAAATATTATTTTGTTTTATTCACATATAACGTTAAAATCTTCTTCATGATTGCCTTTAAACATGAGTCAAAAGTGACCTAATATGAATTGGGTTATGGATTAACGTTTTGTTTCATAAAATGTGTTCTAAATTAAATTTGTACTTATTAATCTGCAGAAAGAAAATTGAAAAAGCAACATTTCATTTCAATTTTCTCAATAATTAAAATAAATTAATAAACGCGAAGAATATAAAATTCTAATGTTAAAAGATAATACTTCTCAAGATGAAATTTTATATCTGATAATTTAATTTACAATAAAAATATCTCCACAGAGATATTAATGTTCCACCGACCTTTCTTCATCTTTTTGTTTTTCAAATGGGGAAAAGATTATTCATACGTGTTAGTTTGACGACTTGAACATCCATGGCAATGATAATGATGACGGCAACGATGACCACGACAACGATGATGATCCTAAAGATAATGATGATGATAATGACCAAGAGAAGTAATCATCATTTGCCAGCGGTGAATGTGGTTTGTCATGGAGGTTCACGGACCACCATAAAATACTCGTCCTCGTGAACGGAGAGGATAGTCCCTTCTTTGAGTTCACCAAGTTTAGATCACTTCTTTAAAGTATTCATCATTTTCCAGTATTCTTCATTTAAATATAAAACTCCAATCATTGTGAAAGGAATTTGACCATTCTATTCAGTGTTAAAAGTGTTATTCATCAAACAATTGCAAAGAATTATTGTTTACACAGATTTATAATTCTTCATAGTTTGAGAACCAGGTGAGTTGTAAATAATTTTATAAATTTATATTTAAAATTGAATACCTTTTGTGTGAATTTTTAAATATACTACAAAGTGTAATTTTAAAATGATTTAAATCTTCTTTGAGTGACAGGAACTACATGAGCTCCCATATTTTTAAACTAAATGTGCTTTAATGTTTGTTGATATAATTATTTGAAACTTTATATAATTTTCCATTATTTTATCAATCTTGTAAATTTTGTAAAGAAAATTTGGTGAAACAGCGTATAAACAAAATAAGAATTCCCGAAAACTATTTCTGATATTAATGAATTATAGAATTAAAAAGAAAAATGGAACTAAAAGCATTGAAATTAATGTTATAAGCATATTAAATATTCTAATAAAATTTTTTGTTTTTATTATTTCATGTGTTGTAAATTAAAATTTGATCAATTTAGATATCCAAGTAAAGAGTCATTATTTATTTGTGGCAAATTGTGTTACATTTTATTTTAATATTTTCAAGATATTTTGAATTTAAAATATATGTTATATCCTCAATAAATAATTTTAGAAAGTGGAGATGGTTTGAATCCTTAATCACTTTTTGATTGTTCATTTTAGCTCTGAAATACCTTTGTATGTATTTGCATACCCCCTTAAAATTATGTCCACAACTGCATTCTTATTTTTCCTTTTTTTCAGTGACATATTAAATAAAATATTCTTACGATTACAATCCATTCTCACTAATAGTTTCAGTGCTGTCTCTGAAGCCTGAAATCTATTGCACCTACTCTAGACATTACGTGTTAACGTATTGTACTATGTCACCATATTATCCAACAGAATGACCATAATGAATATTTAAGAAAATGCTTAAACGAAAGGGTTTCATATATTGGAAGAATAATTTTTAAAGAAACTGTGTAAAATTTATAAAACGGAAATAATACGAAATACAAAATCAAATCAAAATTGGGTCTCTCTCCATGGTCCGCCATCCGAGGGTTAATTCAGAATTTACAATTATTCCATTTCATTTTTAATATAAACAAAAAATAATAAATGAAATTTCTGTTTCTACCAATGCTCTAGAATAAATACCTACTTCATTATATTATATAACGAGTAATAATTATTTAAATATTACGGTGTTCGAATATTAATGAGAACCATAGAAAGATTATGCTTTTAAAGGTCAAATCAAATTTTTTAAACGAAAATCCACATTTTTTATTGCATATTCATGTTCAGAATAGTTTTTTGATTATATGTAAAGCAAAATACTCGATTTTTGGGTATGGGATTCATTTAGGCCCTATCATACCGGAGTCGTTTTTATTGGCCTGGAAAAAGCAAAACACTGAATCTTCTGAATTCGTAAGTAAAATAATCTTTTGTTTTTGGATTGATTTAATTTTCTGTCTGAATTTCATTTGGTCCAATAAGACTGACGCTAATTAACTAATTGTAATATTGGACAGCTTATTTTGAAAATGAAGCAACTCTATTTAAAAAAAAGAAAAGTTAAATTTTATACTGTTTTAGCTTTTGTCGAGTGTAAAAAATTTATTTAATCTTAAATATCTCATTAATGAAGAAAATGGATTTATCCAACTGCTGTAATAAACACCTCATATAGAGCACCATTTTTATTTCATATTTAAGTTTCGCATTTTCAATTGGAAAAGTTTTCCAAGTATAATACATTGATCAGCTTCTAACTCCATAAGTAGATAAGTTTAAAAATGAAATGACAGTGTACAAATTGTAGAAGTTATTATTAGACTAATTTTAGCTTAGAAGCAAAAAATCGTCCTAAATACGAATATTCACTGAAGAATAGTGATTTTTATTTAAGAAATGTGTATATGGGCCTTAGATCCAAAATCAAATGTATGTACCTTATCCAAAAGCCAAATCCATTCTGAACACGAATATGCAATGAAAGATAGTGGTTCTCATTTAAGAAATTCAAGTTGCGTCTGATGAAATTATATATGGGCCTTAGACCCAAAATCGAATGTATATACCTCATCGAAAAGTTAAATCCATTCTGAACACAAATATGCAATGAAAGATAGTGGTTCTCATTTAAGCAATTTAACCTGAATCTAATAAAGCCATATATGGGCCTTAGGCCCAAAGTCGAATATACTACATCCGAAAACAAAACATCGACCTGAATACGAATATGCAACGAAAAATAGTTATTCTCATGTAAGAAATTCAACTTGAACCTGATTAAACCATATATGGGCCTTAGGTTCAAGATTTATTCAGTTCATCTTATAACTGAACCTCATAATTTTAATTTCTTTTTTTTTTCAAAACGCAATCTTCATGAAACATTGTCAACTAGCAATTGATACCAAGTCACTACATTCATCTTTAGTAGAGGGTACCTACACAGTAATCATTTAAGCGTGGATAACTATAATTGCCTTTAGTAACGAATAGGTTAAAGAAATTAAAAGCTGAAGACATAGCAACAATACAGTGGGATCCGATTATTATAATCACGGATAATGGTATCATAATCGGTCGGTCCCAAAACACTTCATATAAAATTAGTTAAAAATAATCCGCCTATTATAATCAAATTTCGATTAATATTATTAATTGTGATAATTACTCTTTGGGATAAACAATAAGAATTTTTAGTAAATTCTTATTAAATGGACCTTTTCTGCAAAGTTTAATTTTAATTGAAATATACCCTTTATCTTCTATATAAGTGAGAATGAACATGACAAGAATTCTTAGAAGCGCACCCAAAATTAGATCGTATAATAATTGTCATAATTGTTTCTAATAAACTGAGTTCAATGATGAACATTTCCTATCCTCTGGTTTAACCCTTAAACAGCGGAGTCTGGGTCGATCGTGACCCACTTTCAAAATATACATATGTATACAAGGGTGTTAACTTATAATTAAATGTGCATTAAAAGTTAAAAATAATACAAAATTAAATTAAAATTTGGACTCTCTCCATAGTCCGCCGTTCGAAATAACATAGCAATGTAATAGGATTAGAATGGGCATAACTCACCAGTGATGGTTTCGGCGTCCCTGGTGGTTACTGATGGAGTAACAGGGCTTGTTATTCGATTTCTGGGCGATCGTAGGACCTGAAGAGTGGCCCTTGCCGTAGGAGAGACTTTGAGAACGGTGGCCTTCGATCGGATCGAAGCCTCGGGCCCCTTCGGAGCCGCATCTTCCACGGCGGCCAGCTTGGACGCTGTGGCGACGAACGATATCGCCTCGCCTTCCTTTACCGCCAAACATGCCAATAAACAAAGCAAATAAAGCATTACATCATTTGTCTGAAAAGAATTTATCGGCCAACCGTGTCCCCAAAAACGAAATAACGTTAACTTGAAATCTAACGAGACTACAGTGGGTCTTAAGTGGAAAAACAGAATATTTTTTTTTTAACTGAATCAAACAACTTGAGTTATTTTTAGAAATTAAGAAGATTTGTTTACTCGATGATATATTTTTCTCGTATTGAAAAAAAATTAAGATATTTTCTTTGTTTTGATGGTTGCTTTCTACAACTTTTTAACCTCAGTTTGAAAATTTTGATTTTTTACTAATTTCTTTTTTGGGTTTTGTAGCTACAGATAATAAAAATTCTTATGAATCATTATAATTCTAATATGGATTTGAGAAATCACTAAAAGGCTTTTCGTATTCCTAAAGGCAGCCCTGGATCAAGGAAAAGTCTAGAAGGGGCCCCGGGCTCCCTTTTAAGCCTTTCAATTACCATGTCAAAAAATATTGAATGAATTTTAGTTACTATCGCCTTTTTCTTTATGGCTAATTTACAAATTCTTTCAATTTTTGAATCAACCCTCAAAAGTTTGATATCTCCAAATCTCAGAAATCTTAATCCAGTCCTATCTAAGTAAAGGTTAAAAGAGCTCATTTAAAGGACCATACTTATTATTAAGTTCTATTTCTGTTGCTTTTTGTTATAAATAATACGGAGCGATTTAAAGTGGTCAATCTGTAAAATTTATTCCAAAAATTATTGCATATTTCAATGTTTCAATAAAAATGGCTTTTTTTCCAGATGTTCTTATTTTATTTTGCCTGGCAAAACTTTTTATAAGGTTCATAGAAAATCTTGGAATTTTATAACAACATTTACGTAACCGTATGTTTTTTTACAGATGTTTTTTGTACATCCTTATTCATTTTTCCTGCATGTTTTTTACAGACCATTTAATAGCGCATGTCAATATAGTGAAAAGTAAAACTGAACCAGTGACATCATTTATCCAGAAAATTATTTATACAATATATTAATATTAATAGAGAGTAACAGGAAAAATACAGCTACTTCAGCTAAATAGACAATTTATATTTTAATTACATTATTTTTACTTTGTTAATTAAGATATCTCGAGAAACAGTCTTTATTTAATTTTTACAATATTTCTGAATTTTACAATATCCTCATTGATCTATGACTTTATCCATGTTGATATTTTTTAATAGAGATTGCTTAATTTTTAGTATTAAATATTTATACATACATTCAAAACTGATCCATAAATGAACTATTATAATTAATAAATCGAAAATAATAAAATTCAAACATTAACTGATTCTTAAATTGAAATAGTTGTAAAATGATATGCAAATTTAAGTGTTTTTTTGTTATTTTGTATTAATATGTACATACATGAATAATAGGTTTTCAAGAAAATAGTGTTATTAGTTCAGTTTTGCTTCTCACTGTAGTAATCTATGATACAAAGACCTGTTGTCAATTAATTTTCTAAATATTATGCTTACGAACTTATTGATTTGTACCGGAAGTGTAATAATGAACTACCAATCACTTCAAATATACACGGTGTCTATAAATCTCCTTTTGAAATAACTACTAAACAATAGATGGTGCAATATAAAGTAAACGTTTTTCAAACTCATCTGAAAGTTGCTTATACTTTTTTTTAACCCTCGAACAGCGAGCCTGGGTCAATCGTTAGGATATGAACCTAAAATTAACACGTTGACTGCCATACAAATATTATTGAAAATTTCATTACAGTATTTTAATTTCTAATAGATCTCATTTAATATGTTCAGAATATTTCATTGTTATAATTAACCATCGTTTCGAGTGTTTAATACGAATAATGCCTAATAATATGGGTAATGGTTTTCTATGGAAATTCAAAGTCAACGTGTCAAATGTTAAAATTGGGACACTCTCCGTGGTCCGCCGTCCGAGGGTCAATAAAATACCATACTTTTGTTCCAATTTAATAATAATAATAATAAAAAAAAAGAATATAAAATTACAAAATAAAAGATGTTATTGAAATAACCAAACATGTTTGAAATTGTTATTTTTAATTATCAAACACTGCTGTGATGTATTTGGAAATAATTATCTCACCGTAAGAATAATTATTTGTTTTGATTCACGTACTTTAACACAAAAAAGGCGTTTGCTTTAAAATATAGACTGTTACGAAGATTCTGTCTAATGATAAAAACGCGTGACGATGGTTCTTGAAGACATGATGAGTTCAATTAATGATGCATCTGCGAGTGTACTAAAACAACCGGTTGCCCTTGCGACGAAACAATTATTTCCAAATAGAATACAGTAAGTAATATTTTCATTTACATACGTCTAACGGAATACGCGTGCATTTATTACTACTACCGTGCAAAATAACATATGTACATGGAAAATATTGCATGATGCATAGTAGCTTCTAATAGATCTCCTCTAAATCAAATTTTATTTACTTACTTTAATTACTAGCATGCCAGATACCAACGATATTTGACATTACACTTACCTAATAAAATTATAATAAACGGTTTTGGAAAAAGTTCCAAAAAGGATCAAAAGAAAAATTGCAAATCAATAAATTTGTAAACATAATAATTGGAAAATTAGTTAGTAAAAATGGTCCATACTGTAGCATACTAATGATCTATCAAATGATCTAGATAAAATATACAGTGGGTCACAAAATTATTCGCTCACCGTTTAAAACAGAATACATACCTCATTTAAAATTGAACCAAATGACTTGAGGCTTTTTGAGAAGCTATAACAATTAATTTACTAAGATATGTACTTTTAAATAATTACAGTTTGTCGAAATCGTGAAAACAATAGGAAAGAGTAATTTTTCAACTTTTTTATGTGAGTCTACATATAATGAAAATTTAAAATATGTCTTTCGTAGATTCAAATAAGTTATGTGTATGCTGAAAATTTCATCGAGATCGGTCAATGCACTTAGAAGTTACAAGTAATTAAAATTTCCGAAAATTGCGATTTTTCATTTAAGAACGTGCCTAGTTCCGTTCTTAAATATTTTAAATTTTCGTTACAGGGTCAGATAAAAAAGTTAAAAAATTACCTTTTACTATTTCTTTCCCGATTTCGACAAATTGTAATTTTTTAAGACGACAAAAGCACATATCTTAGTAAATTAATTTGTATAGCTTCTCGAGAAACCTCAAGTCATTTGGTCCAATTTTAAACGAGGTATTCTGTTTTAAACGGTGAACGAATAATTTTGTGACCCACTGTATGTATAGCTCTATTCAAAAAAAAGAAAGAAAAACAAAGCTTTCATATTTTTTAATACAATAATGTGGAGAAAAAAAATCCATTTTAATCAGTATATTTGTTTCTTCATACCATACAACTTTCATATGAACTATCATATGAATTTTCATATGAACTGCTTTTGCATCATCAATACCTGAAGAAATAGCGGGGTCATAACAATTTAACCGAGACCATTTGTAAAATACCGATAAAAAGTTTAAGATTACCTAATTTATTACTGGATTAACTAAAATGACCTGATTATATGATATATTACACGCAATTATAAAATTTTTTCATATTTATTACTTTAACAAATTCAAGATATCGTTAGAAAACACTTATTATTTATTAATTTTTAATATTTTGAAATGGTAACATGAAATATGACACATAATTATTTATTCAATGATGAAAACAATGATATGATTCAATACAGAATTATTCAAAATTGTAATTTTAACAACTGCAAAATTTATTCATTTTAATGAATAATCATAATTAACTAATATTAATTACAACAATTATAATTGCGTGCAATTATAATCATAATGAATAATTATACTTAAGTAAATTGATTTTAAGAAATTGTTATTATATAAATGATTATACTTATTGATTTTAATGAAATAATCTGATTTTCAAAAATGATTATCCATTAATTTGAACCATTACCATAATCAACGATAATATATAAATGATCACTTGCAAATTTTAACAAATATGTGAAAAATAATGACAAACATTTGTTGATCTTCCGGTTAACGACTTCTCGAAATCAGACGTGACTGTGATCACGTTCACCTGCCTCTGCTAAGTATATATTAATTTCTAATCACGTTTACAAGATACTGTAATGGAAATGTACGCCGATTAAGATATTTAAAAACAATAACTTCTCACGATGCAAAATGCTTACTAAAATTTTCCTAATGATCTTATCGTCGATACATTATCACGTTATGATAAGAACGGATTGAACAAATACAAAGTTTTTGCAAAATTGTAAATCCTTGTAAATATATTCACTTTTCCATTTCTAAATATACTTTCAATTGCTTGGAAGAAAAATAATCTTTTCACGATGAACTTTTTATAAAACAAAAATATTTTAAAATAAAATTAAGATACTTATAATAAAATATATAATAAAGTAATTTATTATTATGTCATATATTAAACGCTACGCTTTCTTTGAACAAACGATTACGATAACCTGCTATTATAAGACATAAAATATGTATTTATTTAATATATTGCATTATTATTATATTAAAATTCAGTTTCATGACCACTGTGTCACACTGAACTGCATACTATTTTTAATTAAAGAAAAAAAAAAAACTTACAAAAGGGAGGGAAGGAGTTGAACTACGATCCCTAACCGATGGCGAATACGTGTTCGCCTTCGAGGCCAAATTTCGCTGAAAAACTCCATCGTACGTCAACTCAGTATTATCCTTTTCAGAACTTGAATTCTGTGACTTCCAAATGCGTCTAGCAGAGTTTCGTCTCACCTCTGCAAACGCGATCCCTCTGAGCAACATTTGACTCGAAATGATCGTAAACAATCACCTCAAAGAATATTTTCCACTACACATACGTCTATCCCTCAACATAAAAGGGATTTTTTGTCACTGATATCGATGTGTTTCTTTTATTTACTTTTTTCTTTTTTACAACGAACGAGTTATAACGAAAAATTAAAAGGTTAAATTGAAAGCTAAAAAAGAATGAAATTTTTTGAACAAAGATTTCGTCACTGATGGTGCAAAAAATCCTCAGGTTATAGCTTATTTCTGAATAGTGCACTAGGTTAAAAAATGATAAATTTTTTATGTCCTTGGGAAGGTTAAACAATCTTAATTATCCTGTCACGAGAAAAGATGTATCCTTTCTGGTGGTTCGAAAGAAACTGTGAGGCTTCTGGATTATCAAGAACTGCTTAACTTTCACTTCTTTCTTATGGTGTGAGAAAGAAACGTCACAAAATAAAAGAAACACAAATTTCGTAAAGGTTTGTGTGCATCCGTCAAGTTGAAACTAACTTCTGAACACCTTTTGATTCCTCCGAACGAGACTACCTTTTCCGTATCTCTTATCACTTCACATAAAACTGATAACTGTACAGTCACGTTTAAAAATATACAAATTTTTGAACATCTGTCGTCACGAAAGTTATGACCAAACTTACCTTACATTTGCAAAATTTAAAATAATAATGCTTACATAAACATAAAATCCTGGTGGTAAATTGTTGTAAAAATACAATTAAATTTTAAAATAGATTAAAATTGATAAATCCAATTACTTAAAATAAAAGCTCAAAGAAATTGAGGGAAAAATTTATTAAAATTTTTAAACAACAAAATTGTACTCAATTATACAAAAAAAGAAGTTACAGACTACTAGGAATAAAATATAATTCCATCTAACAAAATTGAAAATAAATCCAATATGTAATGAAATGAATTTTTAGCTAACTTTAACAGTAAAACTTATATAAAGCTAACTTATTATAATTTTTTTTTTTATTTTTCTTTAAGAGACTATACCATTCTAATTATCTATATCCTGATTAAAATAACAGTTGAATGATATGGTGCAACAGTTCTGTTAATCTTTCAGTGGTTAGCGTTACCTCCCATTGTTCACTAACTGTACTTTTTGTACAGTTACTTTCTTATACACTTAACGGTGAGAAAAAATTTTATTTACCAAGTACACGTAGCTATAATTTCTATCTAATAACATATTGGTTTGGTTAAGAATTTATTGTTACTAAATTTATTACATGGCTATCCTAAATTTTTATGAATAATCATAATATAAATGACATATATTCTGTTTAAAATATTGTGACGATGAACACAAAAGCACATAGTAAAAGAATTAATTATTGAAACATCTCTTTGTAAAAAATATACTTGCTTATTTAAAACAAGTTTGTTAAAATTACATTCTCTGGTTTTTTAATTAATTTATTATAAGAATGGATTAAACAATTTAAAGCTATTTAATGCTGTTCAAAACTTACCGTGACGTAGTATAGGGTTTTTGGTTTCCACTAGGGAAACCACGATGATCACCAAAAGAAGATAATACACAAATTCTGTAACATTAAACAAATTATATGGTTATTTCACAATTACATTCATTTTAACAATCCACGTTAAGACATAATATAAAGTTATTAACCAGTATTTTTGTTACAAATTTAAAAAAATTATAAACTACTAAACATTATGGAAAAGATTACTTCATAAACTAATAATAATGACCGTGCAAAAAATAAAATATCATGCAAAAAGGTTATTCAAGAATAAAATCTGTTTGAAAATTTGTTAGATCTGTATCTTAATATCTGAAGTATGATCCTTAGATATATATGATTAGATATACATACAAATGATAACATTTTTAATTATAAAACTCAAAATAATCTGATTTTAACTATTGACATTTATATTACAAAAGTAATTAAATAATTCATATCAAATTAAAATTAGCTGATATATACAATGGTTTTTCATGAAAACTTATTTATGTACATTTAAAAAAACACATGTAAATATTATTTAAACAATTTACTATAAATATACTAAGTTAATGTTACACCTTATTCCTAAAGTATCTAATAATATAACAAAAAGTATAATAACATTATTTCAATTACTTTTTTCAGTAATTATGTACTGATACATTTAAAAATATAACTGAAACTAAGCAACCAACAAGTTAAATTTAAATGGTTTACATTCAAAAATATACAAAATATTATTCAACATGAATCTATTTACTTTTTTAATAAATTCTGTAAGTGAATCATATAATTTATAGTTGTATAAAATCAAATTTAATAAATTTATTTTTGAAAAAGGATAACCTAATGAAGGTTACAATTATCGCTCGATCTCTAACATACAATTTTAAATAAGAAAATCAGAATATCTCAATAATTCAAAGAACTTTGAGAAATGACAACAAATTCTCTTAATCATTAAACAGTTTGTTATATTCATTGTTTCTTAGGAAAATGAAATTCGAGGACAATATATCGATTGAGTTGTCCGCAGTAACCTTTTACAACGAGGTTAAAAACAATGATCACAGTCGTCCCAATGAATTTCATTTATCACTATTTTTGTTTATTTCTAATAAATTTTCATTGAAGAAATAGTAAAGAAGAAGAAGAGGAACTCGCTAAAAAAATTAAGAAAATATAAAGAAAAACAGAAGCCTCACCTGTCTTTCTGACATTTTCTGCTTGCGTCACATAATTGCTAGTTTCTTGGATTTATCATGCCTTTTTATAAAATCTTTTTCACATTTGTCGCGATAAAGCGAGCGAAAAATTTCTATAAAGAACTATTTTCCGAACAAAATTCGGCCGTTCATGACGGCCCGAAGCTGTCCGGAGCTACGAGGACGAGCATATACCGGGTAGTAAAATTTACTTGAATTTAGAATAGGACGGGTTATTGAAACGCTGTCTACAATCACGGATAGACTTTTCGCGCATTTTCTTTTACAATAGTAAATTTTCCCTTTGTAGTTAAAGTTTTTTACAAGATAAGACGAAAGATAACGATGTGAATTATATAATTCAACTATCCAGAATTTAAATTAATATGTTTTGAAAAGGTTTCTGCATGTTTCATTTTTATTAGTTTGAATTTATAGTTTGTTATCATTTCTAAATATTATTTCTCATTGCATTAATTATTTGTTTTAGTAATTTTATTAATGAAGCAAAAGAGATAAGTTAACGCGTAATCTTTATTACTTAATAGTTATATTTAGAAAAAAAACTGTTACTGTATACTTATGTAATTATTCTCAAAATTTATTTTTTGCAATAATAGTATAATTTAAAATACAATTTTTATAAAGTACCGTAGAAATGCTTGTGATAATCGTGATTACATTATTAAATTTCTGATTGCAGTAAGTTAAAATCTTCAATGATCTATGTAAAAGGATACAGCATACTTGTTCACATTATTTTAATTTATTTTTTAAAAAGAATATCTTAGAATAAGCTAATGAATATTGATATAAAAATATTGATTTCATTTGTAGAATTACAATTATATTCAAACCATATCTTTTATTATAATTTTAAAACATTATTTAATTATACGAGTGTTTAGTAACGCTACAATCTATATTAAATTTTAATAAAACTCATACAGCATGATTTCTGAATTCATATAAAAGTATTATACAGTAATTACAAATTAATTTTTAGAAACTTTTATTGTGAAATGTTCGATTTAACTTAAAAAGTACTAGACCAAAATTCAATATTTTGTACAAGTACCTACACTGACGATGAGTCCTATCGAAGTTGTCGCAGTGAAGTTGGCTATACATTCACTAACACATTCACACCGCGTCGTCGGCACCTCGCCCATCGGCTCACCGACGCGGCGTGAATGGTTAGTGCGCCAACTTCACTGCGACAACTTCGATGGAACTCAGAGTATGTATGTATGTACATACATACATACATACATACATGTCATTTAAAATTTTACCAATAATCATATGTACATTCCACTTTTTTATTCTCATTATTTTTTATTACATTAGCACTAATTGTTGTATACTAATGTCAAAGATTTAAACAAAATGACATCATCACTAATTGAAAATTCTATACTAATGACATAAAAAAAAAATAGAATATAAAAAAGAAATGAAGAAAAAAACCTCTAGGTAGATATTCTGGTAACTTGATGAATTAAAATATTTTTCTAGGAAATATTGGAATTTCATTTTAATATTTTATATTAAAATATAATTAACAGTAATTTCGGTTATGTTCATTTCATCGATATAATATAAATACACTATAAATATATTGAAAAACTAGTAAAAATTACTGTTTATTTATCTCCGAAATGTTGGTAAGCCGTCTATCGATTCTCCCCACGTACACACCTCCTCTTCAGTCATCGATTGCACTTTTTGCACCTACCATTTTTTTTCCAGAGTAATGAGAGCCTCATCTCAAATCAGTAGCACGAGAGTGCACTAAAACAGGCCACCCTCACCTGCGAAACCACCCTCACCCTCTTCGTCTCAATGAATCTTCCATATTTAATATCTTTCGAAAATTTTTAAAGTGTCTCTTACAAGAAAGAAAGACAGAGAAAGATAAATTCGAAGTCAAAGTGTGTGACGAGGAAAGAACAACGCTGCCATCCGTAAGAAAGAAAAAGAGGAAAAAAGATAGAAGTAGAAGAAGGTGACAGTAAGAAAGAGACGGATAGAGGGTGGGTGGTGGGGGGCTCTCGGCTTAAGTGAGAGGGAGAGAGAGGAGGTTAAAGGGAGTCGAGCGAGGAGAATGACGGATAGCCAGCAGCAGTTTTGCTTGCGTTGGAACAACTTTCAAGCTAATATCACCAGCCAATTCGAGGCTCTCAGAGATGACGAGGATTTCGTCGATGTCACCTTAGCCTGCGATGGCAGGCGTCTCCAGGCGCACAAGGTTGTCCTCTCCGCGTGCAGCCCTTACTTCAAGGAGTTGTTCAAGGTTAGAAAACCTTCCCCGTCTTCACTCCTCGGTGCTAGTTGCTCGATGTCTCCCCCCCTCCCTTCCCCTTAACCGATCATTTTTACTTTCTTTAAGTATCATGCTTTGAGTTAAAATTTTTATACAAAATCTTTATGCACATGTCGTGGCAATGTATTGTAATGCTTTTATACATTCTACTATATGCTTTACATAGGAATCCTTTTTGTTATTTATTTATTAGGAATTAAAGCTTACTTGAACTGACTTGAATATGAGGAATTTTATGTAATTGTAATGTAAATTTGATTGTAATTAATATCTTGCTTAGTTGTTTATATATATAGATTATGTTAATCTGGTAAATATAGCTCTAAAATATAAAATACAGAAATTTTCCTAGGAACATAATTTTTCATTGACGAACAATATGTAATGTTTAATTATATAACTGTATTGGTAGTATTTATGGAATTTGCCTTTTTTCAGAATCAATTATAAGATTAGAAAATTTATGATGAAGCAAAAATTTCATAGTACAGTAAGAAACGAGAAGTTATGTTTTATTATCTTCTTTGTACATGTTGTTATAGCTTTAGCTGTATTGAGCTTTAATAATAATTGCTTCATTTTAGTTTTTAATTCACAGATAGTTTATAAATTAGTTTTTTAATTTTAAGAAGTTATCGTATATACTATGTACACATAAATACATGTTTATGTTATACGTATATATATATATTCCATGTATCTTATTGATTCATATGAAATGATCAGATCAGGATCAAATCATCAGACTTTTGTATTCATTGAAAAATTTTTAATTTGGATAAATAAGGTCAATATAATTGTATTTTCTCTTAAGTGGAAATGATATGAGTTAAAACATCTTTCACGTGAAAGAAAGATTAAATCTAATAAGTTTAGCACCCTATGTAAAGCATGTCCAATTGGGATAACATTATAAAATTTTCACAAAAATATGTACGTAAAGAATTATATATCAATGCTTTAAGATATAAGTAACATGTCCCTAACATTGAATCTATTTACCTTGAACTTTACTGTTTAAGAATAATGACTAGCTTATTTAAAGATAGCAAATATGCTTTGTGTTTTGATTTTCATAGACTTATTCATCAATAAATGTTCTAAAAATTTTAATTTTTGTGAGAAATAAGATTTTCTTACTGTTTATCATCATAAATTATATAATAGATTCAGATTATTTTTATTCTATATTTTTAAGAAGTAAATTAAAAATTCGAATTGTGTAAGTATTTATATATTAATATTTATTTTTAACTATATTATGATTGTATGTTTACCTTTAATAATAAATTTAACAATTTAGCAATTAATGTCAATATAAGGCTAATACATTCTTTTATAAAATTCTTGTTTGATATTTTGATAATAAATAACCCATTGATTTCAATTTATATCTTAATCATTTTATTATTTTCTTTTTATAATTGCTTTATATTAGAATTATACAGAGTTAAAGTAAGTGATATTTATGTTAAATAAATGAAATAATATTAAATAAGTATGAAACATAATTCCAACTTATACTTACAGACAAATCCATGCAAGCATCCGATAATATTTATGCGTGATGTGGAATTCGAACATCTACAGTCGCTCTTGGAATTTATGTATGCTGGGGAGGTTAACATATCTCAAGCAGAATTACCTACATTTCTACGAACTGCTGAGTCTCTGCAAATCCGTGGCCTCACCGACTCTCAAAGTAATCAGCACAACAGCGAAAAGGTTCGTAATTGAATTGTATATGTAATATATTATTTTACTATTTTTCTCTTCATTCAATTGAATTATTATAAAAACATACTTTGCTCTCAGCATTTGAAAACAAACAACATACACGCATCAAACGGCCGTGGGCTGATCTCACCAAATTTGGAGGAGGACCGTAGCAAAACACCACCAGCCTCAAGTCCTCCACCATTAAAAAGGCTGTGCAAACGAAGTGATTCGCCTCAGATATCTAGTCCAGTACCAACTGCGGCGACCTGTGCAACTGGAACGCCACGCACACGGCCATTAATTGAGCCACAGGTTCAACTTGACTGCTATAAAGATCTCGATATTGTTGAGGTTAGTTTATTTCATAGAAGATAAGGTTTTGGTCATTCGTAGAGAAATATATGTATACTCTGTGATGCTAGAAGTTTATATGAACTTTTTCAACTATAATAAATGAATAATATGTATTTCATAAACAGAATTATCATATAGTTTTCATATTTTAGCCAAAAATAGAATTACCAGAATATGGAAGCGATGATGATTGTTCTCCAAAGCAGGAGGTTAATGCACTGCCAAGTGGTTTTCTTAGCCTTGATGGTGGCATGGAAGTTTTACCATCGTACCCTCCTTCTTACCAGGGTAATTACAAATAAAATTAAATATTTCATTTCCAACGTATTTTAAATAATTAGTGTAAATTGAATGTGCATCGCTTTTATGAACAGACATATTAATACGAATTAAGAAGTACATTGTATAAAATACAATAAGATTTATATTTTTCTAGGAGGAGGAGCTGGTGGTGGCGGAGGAGGTGGTGGCGGCGGGGGTAGTGGACCATTAGAAGGTGGAATGCCAGGACCATCTCATGCCGGCAGTACAGAACTAAACCAAGAGCAACAAGGTAAGTAATTGTCCGTCCCTATCCTAATTCTTTGGTAGTTGCGAGCACCATTACAAACAGCAACAACCTAGCCGATCATGTCGGAGAGAATTTTTTGGATGCGAATATAAAGACGGAAGGAGAAGGGGAACTTCGGTTTGAAATGGTAAGCTCGTGTAGCTCGGTAGCTCTTGCTAGGCGGTAGGAGAGAAAGGGAAAGAAAGAAGTAGAGAGAATGCGCGTATGTGTGTGAAAAAATATGAAAAAAAGACAGGGGAGAGAGGAAGAGAAAAAAAGAAAAAGAAGAGACATTTGACACTCGGAGGCGATCTGATAATTTCATCCAGGCGGAGTGCAGTTTGCGGCTGTTGTGTGAGAAAGTCAGCTGCGTGTGCATATTCGGGCTCTCTACCTGTCCATTTTGTTTGCCAGAATTGGAGGTGATACTGTAAGCTTATACTAAATTTGTTTCATTGATAATTAAATTTAATGTATGTAAAAGATACTTGTGTCAAGTAATAGTTACATAGAGAAAATATTACACATTTTTGATTATATTAACTTCATAAATTATGATTCATTTTCATCGTTAAACGTTTATGTATTAATACAAAATTTTTATAAGTTTAGTGTATATTTAAAAGTAATATCTTAAAAATATTGAGAAGGTAAGAAATAAATAGTTTAAATGTCGAAGAGAAATAAATCCCTCCGTCTGGCAAAATTGCCTGCCCGTTGCTTCCACGTTTTCCGTTTTTGTCCTGTAGAAGCCACGCCAATTGGAGGCTATTACATAATTTCTTAATTTTTTGAAAAACATTTTTGTTTCAAATTTGTATGAATTTTATTTATATTTTTATTTATTTTAATATAAATCATATCTTTCTTTAATTGTGACATTTTAATTATTTAAAAATTTATATTTTATCTGATTGGCGTCGTTTTTTCTGTGTATTCATGTTTATCCTATGGCAGAACACCCTAACTTGACATACATAGCAGAGCAATTGCTTGATGCTAAATTTTGTTGTAAGCTTTTTGGTTAAGGTTAGTGTTTAATTATGGTGTTGTAATTAAAAAAAAAAATTAATGTCTTTGGCTTCACTAATCATATTCTACGCATTAAATTATTAAATGTGCATTGCTACCAAATTCTAAATCCAGAGACTTAAATTGTTTTAATTTCAAAACAATATGAGTTTTTAATTCTTAAAAATACTGTTTTAAACATAATATTTTAAAATATATTCTTATTTTATCATTTTCATTATAGTTTTATAATTTAAATTTGATTTTTTATTATCAATTTAAAGTATAATTATAATTATTATCCATATAATTATAACATAAATATATAGAAAAAGTTATAAAGAAACGGTCTCTCTGTGATTCTTTCTTATTATGACTTTAACAATGGTAATAATAGGTTTTGAAATTTTTGAAATAAATGAAATTGTACATGTCAAGGAAAGTTTTTAAACATAAAGGGTGTTGTTGTCAAGAAACAACTGTAGAATAATCTCGGAGGATGCAGCGCGAACTCTCACGCCTCATGTTCCCAATAACACACGCTTACCATTTGTCTCCGATGTGTGTGCGTTGGTAACGCGCAATGTCATGGTGCGCACGACAGATAGTAGTGGGATCTAATAATATTATTTCTGAAATTTTTGTAAAACACAAGAAATGAACTCGGAAACTTTTGCACTGAAAAATTGTGAGAAGTTTTCTTTATTATTATGTTATTTAAAATTATGAAAAATCTTAATTTATTTTACCTTTAAAGTATTCATGGAAATTATAAGTTCAATTATTAATAAATAAAAGTAAGTAAGATATTATTCATTTAAATTATGAATAATTAAATGTTAAAATAAGATATTGGCTTTTTTGTTCCTAACGCTTGTTTCTATAAAAGCGTTTTAAAATATGTAAAGTATAATGTAACTTATTTATACTTTTTTTAAACATGTTTTATTATAACAATTTTATATTTAAAATAAAATAATTTATTATTGTTTATTGTTCATGTAAGTAAGGAAGCTAAATTATAGAGAAAAGCATAAATTATAAAATATATTTATAAATGTATGTGTTTAATATCAACAGTTAAAAAAAAAATAGTTGAGAAGTTGACATTTTACAATTAAGAACTTGTGAAACATGCAATAAATTTATTAATTTACACAAGATGTTTAAAGTGATCCCATTACTAAATTAGGCAGAGTATATAGTGGTCGTGCGGCTAGGGTTTCTCAGCTGGTTGTTGCTGTCCGGTGGTGGCTGGCAAATCGGAGACCCCACCCATAAATCCATTCAAAAAAACAAAAGATTAACTTCCTTCTCCGTGCTGCCTCTACCGGGTTAGAGCAAGTTGTGTGTGTGTTGCAGCTGACCTACGCAAACTGCACTCGTTGGACCCACGCCCTTGTCCTGTCTGCAACCGCATGTACAGTAACTTGTCGAACCTGCGTCAGCACATGCGCCTGATCCACAACCCTCAGAGTGTCACATGCCCCCTCTGTAACAAGCCATTCAAGACCAAGCTCTACCTGAAGCGCCACCTGGTCAGCTTCCACGAGCTCAGCTTGGCAGACAGGCATCGTCAAGAAGAGATCTATCAACAACCAAAAGCACAACAACAGAGTGGAGCTCAAACACATCTACAAATCCAGGCACAACAAACTGATGCTGTCAAATCCTTTTCTACGCCGAGAGTCCCAATTGAAGAGAGCACAGGATCAGTGACTCTGGAGAACAAGTCAAGAGCATTCCAAGATGGTGCTTACGAGGTTAATCAGACCAATGTTGAATCAAAGCACTTTCAAAGCAGCATGATGCAATTTGATACTGCATACCACTAACGCGCCTTAGTTTCTTCGGCCCATATGTGACAGTTTTTTGGTTGAGTAGACTTAATGCCAGTTTCTGGCAGTTGTAAACTGCAACTGAAGTTGAACGTGGTCTTTCAAAGAAAAACTTACATGCAGTGGAGAGATTAAAGGTTTGTGCTGTGATGGAGGAAGTTCAAAATTTTATGAAATTTAACAATTTTTTACAGTATTTCATACTTACAACCATTTTTAACATCATAATTTTTAATATTGACAAAATTGTTAATTTTATTTTAACCATATATAAAAGTATGTTCTTATTCCTTTAAGCAAATGTTACATGGAAGCTTATTTTAATCAAAATTTAGGAAAACAAATATCATTTTATGAAATAATTGCAGAAGATTGTTTTGGTATATGCTTCTTAATAGGATTCAAGTTACTATTATAAGTAAAATAACTATGATAATATTTTTGGTATAAAATATGAAATACTAATATTTATTTTACATGGTAAGATTTAGTTTAAAAATTTTAATTTTAATGAGTCTAGTTTAATGTAATGAAAAATAGTATTTTCTTTTATTAAATAACTAATTTTTTATAAGAAGTATTTAATAACTTTTTATAAAAAATTATACTCTTAGTTTATCAAGAAACGAAGATTGGTGACTCATTTTAATAGTAAAATTGAAAACTTATTCTAAATACTTTTGATAAAATAATATTTGAAAGTTTAATTTAAAACTCCACACAGCAAATTTGCTGTAATATAGTAATCTCTTCACAGCATATTACAGTAACTGATGAAACAGTAGTCCTTAAAGGACATTTCGCAAAAGGTGCCGTGCCTATTCGTCGTAAGGAAAAGCGAGAGTATCCTTAAACAGAAAGAAAGATAAAGAAAAAATGAGAAAGAAACCACAGAATCGCCGCAAGTGGAGCAGCCATCCCACCTCGTACTGATTATTCCGCGAGCCAGGATAACTTGTTGTTTTATTTGATGCTATACAGTGTTATACAGACTACAGATATTTACAACGATATTATATTCTTACAGAGGATTATATTTACTTTATTGATTACGTCACACGTCTGGGTGACACGCACAGAAACTCCCAGAATGACGTACAAACATATTATATTTTTCACCGCGTAGCAGTTTAACGGTGCAATAGACAGCCAACCGATTTTACAGCTCAAGCAGATTTACAGAGAATTTATTATTGACAGTTATCGATGGGAAACCGTCGTGATGCAGCAGATTGAATTTAATATATTATAAGAGGCTCGTGTCTGAGGTGGCTTTTCTTATAAATTTTCTTACACGCTCTAATGTGATATTATAGAGCTGAATTGATCACTTTTTTTTTCATTTATTTAGCGAGATAAATTTAATCATTCCTTTGATGAACTTCAATATTTCTAGCAATCATTCTGCATTTTAATGTTACTGTAAAAGTATTATGTTTCTTTCTTTGTTTCCACTATTGGTTTTTAAATTTTAATATTAGTTAATTGTTTTTTAAAGTATTATTAGACTTTTTCTTCAAAAATTAATGCAAACAGTATTATTATTGTGGAATTTTTTATGCCAAACATTTATTTTGGTTTAAACTAGTATGAATGTCCTTTTATATGTATATGTGAGTGAATGTCTATTGGTAGGTTGAATAGGTGTAAATTTTGTCTGAATATTTGGGGTGCAACTGACAGTATGGATGGCGCCACTGTTTCTTTGCTTGTTTCTACATCTTGTTCATTTCCTAAGCCCATCATTTTATTTGCATATTTTGTCTTGCCATTGTAATCACTAGATTTTATTTCTATAATGTGTGTTTGTAACATGATTGAATGATGGCTGTAAGTGTAATGCACACCATCTTCCTGATGTTGCCTTGTCTATTAGTGTTTTCTACTGTCTTTTGCTGCTGTGTAAATGTTGCACTTTCTGTATTTATTTGTCCTTAATATGTTATGCCTTATCATGTGTTTTCTGAAGCTTTTTTGTGTTTAATAACTTATCTCGAATCGCTATTATAAATTCTTCTGTTTCGGGGTACACGAAACTTTGTTTGGTCAGTTGTAAGTTATGTATATTTGATGCACATTTGTTTTATATTATATTTAATATGTTTCTCCATAGTACTCTTGCTGACCATGAGTTGATGAGTTTTGAATATTGTTGCATTGTATGAAGTTGTTAGTTTTTAAGTGAAATTATTGTATGAATGTCAGTATTTGTATGCTGCTGAGTGTTTTAATATCAATTATACCCTTTTTTTCTAATTCTGTTTTATTATTTTTATTATTATTATAATTTTTTTGAATTACTTTTGGTAATAAAAATACGCTTACAAAATGGTATAATTAGATTGTCTTAGTAATTGTAGACTAATTTGTTTCAAATGATTTAAAAAGTATTGTATAAAATTAATTGATTGATTGGTACTGAATTAATATTAGTATTTGACAACTTTTAATTGTTTATTTTTTGAAAGTATGTTAATTTATTTTCTTTTTTATTAATTTCCTAAAGCATTTATCTACTATTCAATGATTTATATTATTAAAAATTTTATTTTCGAAAGTATTTTTATACGTATTAACACTTCGAGGTACTGGTTAACATTGATCAGACAATTAATGTCAGTGATGATATATTTTAAGTCACACATTAAATTTTGTTCACCAGTACCGTAAAATGTTTGTTATACTTTATTATTGAAAAGTATAAAATATTCTTTTACGTTTAGCTGAATAATTGCTTATCATTGATTCGTTATAAAGTTTGTTAAAGTTACGTACAGATGCACGCACATATGTTACATATTTATTTAAGAAATAACTAAGAGACAAAGCCATCTTAGACACCGCCGAACTCCATAGCCATAGTACCACACAGTACAACTCAGGATCTTTTATATTATACTTTACAGATGACAATAGTTCCGTGAGCGCGATGTTTTCGACAAATATTTCGCCATAATATACTTTGCATCAGAGCCTAGAATTTTCAGTAATTTAATAATCATTCAGATAATTATAATTTCAAGAATTATTTAAAGAACCATTCAAATACTTAATTTTATTTATCATGTTAATTATATGACCCATTTTTTTTTTTTTCTGTATTATACAGGGTGTCCCAGAAAGAGTGTTAGTCCTTGAAGGGGATTTTCCTTTGCGAAAATGTTGTTTGAAGCTTCGTTTCTGAATTACATATTAAGGAAAAATACTGGCCAATCAGAGCGCGCATAGCGCGTGGGCTCAGGGACGGTAGCCTCGACTCCTGCTATACCAGTAGGGTGCTGAAAGTGTAGGCCAAGCCCATTTTTCGTAGCCGACGCTGCCGTCCCTGAGCCCGCGCGCTATACGCGCTCGGATTGGTCAGTGTTTTTTCTTAATAATTCAAAAACGAAGCTTCAAACAACTTTTTCGCAAAGGAAAATGTTGTTCAGAATCACCTCGGCTACCACCGTTAACACTCTAACACTCTTTCTGGGACACCCTGTATATGGAGTTTTTTGGTTTCCTTATCGTTTCAATGATCAAGTAATTTTTCACAATTGTTTATATAATTGCGAGTTGACGAATCGATAAAGCTGAACAATTATAAAATTATTGAAAGCTTTCTACTAGGTTCTGATTTCAAAGAGAATCGAAATATTTATCGAACTGATCGCACCAGTTCACACAGGCTCCTTACCTCACGATTTACAATCAAATCATAGATGCAGCTATATATTATTATAATAAGTATATTTACATACCGTTTTACAATAGTGCCGGAGTCGCAACGACTGCGATGAATCAAATTAAACAAATGATATAAAATGATAAAAAAAAAAAGCGAAAAAAAGGATGATAAACCAGACTCATTAAACCACGACAGAGATGGGAAAACACACTAATTCCAAATTTTTTCGTCTCGTACGTGGATGATTTTTCTTTTTCTTATTGTTACACAATTTTTCCGACGGGTTTTTTTATTACTTTTATTGAACGCGTGAAACAAAGAGAGAGAGAGCTTCGTGCCCAGCGCATAGTTTTTACTCAATCTAAGATTAGGATATAAATGTTGCATATCATGTTATTAAGATTGTTGTACTGACAACCTGTTGCAAACCTCGGTCTGTGGTTCTAATTTTGTTTCATTTCAATTTTATTTTTTTTTTTTTCTCAAATTATTTATACTTCATCAGTATCATCAATTTTGTCAACAATAAAAGAAAAATTGTTTTGCATCAATAAGATGCACTTTTGGGAAAATGTTTTTCAGGATTAAATTAAGAAATATCAATTTTAAAATTTTCAATATCTCTGAAGTTACGTAATCAAATCTTACAATGAGTGTGATTAGATTTCTATAATCAATATAGATATTTAATCTTGATCAGTTGTTGTTCTTAAATTAAAAATAGAATTGAATTTATTAATTTTTCAAACTACTTATTTCACGATAGATACTACAATTTTATTTCATAATTATTGCATAATTACCCCTCGGACGGCGGACCATAGAGAGAGCCCTGATTTTGTTCTTTTACCAGGTTAATTGCCACACAGAATTTGCAATGCAAATATTTCTAATTAATTATATCAAAGAATTTCAAATAATATGGGTGATGGATTTTTACGGAAATCCAAATATTACTCAAATATGAATAACATGATAGTCACTATATTAAATATTATTTCTCAAATATATGGAATTCTTCAGTTTAAAAATTATTCATTTAAATTTAATTAAAATACCATCACATGTTTTGTATAAATCTGGCTCACTGTTAATCCAGGTACAGCCGTTTGAGGATTGAATAGATGTGCAAAAATTTTATTTAAATTTTAAATTAATTTTATTAATTGTATTTAATTAAATTTCACTTAAAATTTCCTTTTTCTTTTAACTATTTTATTGCAAAGCCATTCAGTGGTGGTCGACGTGTTAATTATCACTTAATTATCTCTGTTGATTGGATCCACAGTCCGAGATTACTCTTCATTATACATATATCGCTCATACATACACATAGCCAGAATCAAACCGGAAGCAGCGAGCCGCAAAGGTAGAGAAATAGAACGGATAAATGAACTAAATAAATAAATATGCAGAATCGGTGAATTGAAAATAGAAAGAAAACGCAAAGCAGACAATTTACAGGGACATCATTTTTCTAACTCGCAATCCTTTCGCTGGGCATTAAAAGTGATATAATGATCAGCCAATTAGTTGATTGATTAATTGATTCATTCATTCAGAAACATTCCAATAGAAAATGCAGTTTTACCATTTTTCCATCAGAAACCGCCGAATAATCAACTAATTAACAGCAACAGTAAAAAGAAATACTTGAGAAAAATTCATTGTCTAGGGAATCGTATAAAGTCAGGAGAAAGCACCCTTTCGCAAGAATTTTCTTTTTTTTTCTCTTTTTTCGATATATTATTTCAACCGGTGGGCGATTTGAAAATTGGAAAGTTGAAATGCTTCTTTAAGTTTAAGGAGCGATGTCTGATACAATGAAAATTAAAGACGAGTTTGAAACCGAAGAACCGAGAAACTAGAAATTTTTGTTAAAATAAAAAAAAAAAAGAAACTTTCTTGATGTACAGTTACGAGAATAATGAAATTACACCGATCCGAATATTCTCAAAATTAAGGAGAATTGAACGAAATTAAAACATTTCGATTCGAAAGCTGTGAACTTTCTAATTTTCGATTCAACTATATCTTCTTTTACCTATCAAAGAAACAAAAGAATATGACAAAAAAAAAGAAACATTCGACGAGTAGTTACGGATATTAACATTCCCGTTTATTTCTTCATTAATCGATTCATTTCGCCTGTTATTTATTTTCATCATTATTTATTCGCAACGTGATTATTGAAAATATCTCTAAGATACATTCAGACGAATTTTTCAATTAAATATTCTAGGTTCCCCTTTAGTTTTCGTATTTTCCTCGTCTTTTTACGAGGACAGTGTATTAGTTTAGTTGCTGTATATATTGTAAATTATAGTGACTTGTGTACTCGAGAGCTAGTAATTAATCGTAGAGTTAAGATTAGGGTTAATTGGAAATGAAAAATTGGTTTCTCGTTCGGAACATTGTAATTCTTCCATTTTTGGAAAGGAATGGAAACTAGATTTTTTTTTTTTTTTTAAATTATTCGTAAGAATGAAATCTAGTCAGATTAAAGTTGAGAAACGAATTCAATAAATTTCTACGGGGTGCCAAAAGAAAAAAGAAAGATAATGTATCAATTTATAAATTTTTATTCTAGTAATAAAAAACAAGATACGTCCAAATTTATTACTTTTTAAAATTATGAAATATTATCAATTTAAGAAACAAATATTTTTCTTTCAAAATTATTTTTAAATTATGTTATATTTTTGGCACTGAATGGAGAAATTGAAATAACTTTAATACTTTTAAAGTAAGTGATATTGAACGAAAGAAAACGAAGATAAGTGTTATAAGTAAGAAAAAGTATATTATTGAAATATACTTCACTGAAATTGCGACCATAAAATTTGCTAATTATATAACAAATTAATCTCATACTTCTTAGTTCTCTCCTCCTCTTTCTCTATCAAATATTTACTTATATTCATGTATTTATAGAAATACATGAATATAAATATAATATCTGTCATGTCTTTATTCTATGAAAACTATATATCTATTATTATCGTGTCTAATGTAAGGAATTTTCTACTTGATAGCGTACTCAAACGACCAGTATTTCACTATATTTTTTAATAGTGATTTTTATAACTGTAAAGGCGGAATAGTTGATAGTGCAATCTTTGGAGCGTCAGTGTAGTTAGTGCATCAGTATTAAAAGAAAAAAAAGAACAAAACGCATAAGGGTATATAAAAATTTGTCTGCAATTTTGTATCTTTGCCCTTTGCATATCTCTTTTCGAAATATGAATATGTGGCGGTGATTATTTTGCTTGAAATATTACCAGTCGAGTTTATCTTTTTACTATCTCATTTACTATCATATCTTGAATCAATCAGTGAATTATTTTTCACTATTATGTTAAAAAGTATTATCTTGCTAATATCGTATCAAAAGCTGTTGCAATTTTAATTAAATAGAAAGCATAGATTTTGAAAATAAATTTATCAAAATGACGATTTACGTTTTTAATATATGTATAATAAATTTCCTCAGTTATTCTCAGTTAATTTCGAACTGATAAGTAACGAAGAAATCCAATGATGGTAGTAGTTTTATACTAAAAAGTTGATTAATATCACAGTTATAGCGGAGTTCACCAGAGTCCATAATTGCGACGCGCAGGTTGAAAGATGGTGGGGGAACGCAGCGAGCTCTCCGCTAATCGCTTTCTACTTCGTTTGGGAGTACCGCCAATCAGGGCGAAAATGCGCACTAGAGATGCGCGAAGAACGAAAACTGGTCTTTTCGCAGTTATGGACTCTGGTGAACTCCGCTGTACATTAACCTTATTAAAAAATCAGTTCATTATTTGACGTTTAATAAGGCTGTTCAAATAACAAAAATGATATATCCAGTAAATTTTAAATATCTTCGATCTCAATGAAAATTAATTTAAATATAAGTTTTTTTTTCTGCGAATATAATGAACAATTATTATTTATATTGAAGAAATTGATTTTCGAGAATTTTTTTATGAGTTTTTTGCTTGAGTATCATTTAGGAAAGTAATACAAATCATTTTATTATGAAATAGGCACTATTAGATAAGATATTTATCTATTGATATTTATCTAAAGGTAACGTAAATTATCCTGGCAATAGTCGTCTAAATAGCTGTAAATTATTGCTTTCTACGTTAAATAAGAAACCTGGTTGCAAATTTCAGTGAAAACAGATTTACCGAACGAGAATCCAAAATGATAAAACTTTTTTGCAAATTTACTGTAGGAGATCCTTTTTTTTATCAATCAAATTATGATGTAAGAATTTTCGTAAGGAAAAACAAAAACAGGAGTACCATTCGTTAGATTTTTCGACATTTTCGCTTCAGACTTTTAGTTGGCAAATTGAACAAAATAAGCAATGGTATTGCAAATTAATTCGCTACATTTATGCGCTAATAACTTTTCGAAAAATGCTAAGATCTCCTCAGAATTTTTCTGGACTAGTTGTAAACATTAAAGCTAAGCATTTTTGCAATAAGTAGAGGCTACCGTTCTTCAGAATTTTTTGCAAAAAAAAAATGAAACTGGCAAATTAGCGTCTAGAGAATTAGAAAAAAAAAAAGAACAAAGAAATATGTTATGAATTTTTACAAAAGTGTTTCAATTTTTATCTCTTTCGATGCTTTATGATAAATATTGCATAATGAAAAAGAAAATTAATTGAAAATTCAATTTGCAGAAAAATATTTGCAAAGAAACTGAAGAAAGTTAGGGTTGTCATTTTTTTGCCAATATATATTCAAAAGACAAATTCTGAATATTCGATTTTAAGCCTTTGATAGTTTTTTCGGGAGTTAATGCAAATATCGTATTTCATGAAAATTTTGTAACAAATAACGAATAATTAGATTCAAAAGTTTTTACTGAAAAATCATAAAAAATTAGATTGTAGAATTTTTACCGAGAATTCGAAGATAAAAGTAGACTTCTGGATTTTTTGCAAAACAAAGTGGGAAAAGAATTGTGTTGAATTTCCTTCAGCGAAAATTCGAAGAAGAAAAAAGGAAAGAATTAAAAAATGTAAAATATAGCATAGAATATCTTTGAATACGAATTAGGTATAAAAAGTATTTAAAAAAAAAAAAGAAATAAAATCTGAAATTTCAGATGGAATTATTTTTCAAAAGGATCAAGAAATCTTTTGCAAAAGATCTAGGGAATCAATTCGATCCAGTAGGTACATAAAATGAAAACAATAAAAATTCCAACAAATTAGTCGTTCAAATTTAAAAATTCTAAAATTTCTACGAGGATTGAACGAAAATAAAATGAAATTGGAATTGAAATTTTTGACGTATTTTCTCATTCAGAAAAAAAAGAAACCATGCATGTATATAGAAGAAAAAAAAAACACTTTTAAATGAATTTGCTTCGAATTTTCTCGTTCCTGGTGTAGAAATCTTTCACGCTTAAATCCAAGTGAATTTATCATTTGTTAGGAGCTATTATTATAAACTGTCCCGAGTGATATAGCATAGTTATTTACAGAATACGAATAATTCATAGCTATTCATCGCGAACGACTGAATAACCGCTTTTGCCCCCCTTTTTTTCGCTATAAAATCAACAACAACAAATAAAAAATAAGCTTTTGTACTTAGGAGTTATTCTGAACAGATAATTGTAATTATCTTTTGTAAAACGTTCGCTGTCGGTCACGCGATATCGAATGCTGAATCGTCATTGCTAAATATCGGACCACGCGTTATCGCGTGCCGGATTGTCAATGCTAAATATTCGATCACGCGATATCGCGGGCTAGATTCATAACGTTTAAATGTCCTGGCACGCAGCGACTGACCAGCCTCTCGGACCTGGCAGCAAACGTGTCATGTGTATATTTCGTTTTTTATTTATATTAAACTTTAAGCAAATAGATACACTTGTAAGTGGATAATTATTTGTTTTTATTAAACAATTAAAAACACTTTTCTCTATGGTGTGTTCTGAGCATATTATTTAAGTGTTCCTTATTATTATTATTTTTTGACGAATGGTTGAAATACATGTGATAAGTAGTAAATAAGTATTACGTTGAAGTAATAATTATGATTAATTCGATTTCTGGTTTGGTCATAATTATTATCCACTTACTTGTGATTTTATTTAATATAGGAAAAAGGAAGTACGTTTTTCTAGAAATTTTCTAGAAAGTAGAATAGTTATTTCTTTTATGGTAATAGAAACATAGAATGAATTTCTTATAGAACCTTTATTTTCAATAATAATTGCATAATTAATTAATTGCTGTGGACAATTATCTGTACAGATTGAACTTTCAAAATAGAACAAGGAAGAAAACATTACAAACCGTTTGCAGTCAAATGTAAAATGTATTATTTATAACAAAAACGAACTATGTGAATTTTTGTAATTAACACTTTACTGGCGGGAGAAATTAACTTCAGATCGTACACTCAGAGCGGGCCGAGAAAACCGAGGAAATATTAAAAAGACGTAGTACTACGTTACCCGACAGGAAAGTGTTAATGTATTTTTCCTAACGTGTTAATTTTTTAATTATACAAAAGGAAAGAATTATTACAGACCTGTAAACAATAAATAATTAAAAATTGTACAAGACAATTGTGCGATACTAAGAAAAGCAAGAAACTTTGTATTTTCAGCAATAATTAATTATTTATTGTTAAAATAGATGCATGCGATAATTATTAATCAAAACTTTTGGACTGCAAATGGTTCAGAAATTTATTGATAAAGTTCCTTTATCGATTACATATTGAATTGCTTAAATAATTTAATCATTTCCTTGGTCGATTTTTTAATTAAGGAACAAAAGTTACCGTGATACATATTAAATTATTTCATTAATTAATCAATTGTTTGATAGCAAAATTTTTGTAAATGTTTCCAAATTTTTGTTGTCAGCCGATTGGTAACAAAATGTTCAAATTTTGTGTTTTTTCAAGTTCCTATTTTTATTTAATTTTCAGTAAAAAAATTGTAACAATAAATGATCATGTTTTTTTTATTCGATTTGTGACGCTTTTACGTATGCTTGGTAAAACCTGGACACATTTTATTCATTAACATGTAAATAGCAGAAAGAAATTAACACATTATGCTATTTGTGGTTACATATTTTTTTGTTACTTTATTTCTTTTCATGTTGTAATAGGAAAGTTTTTTTAATTTCAAAAAATAATCTTTTATGATCTTGATACTTTATAAAATTTATAATTTCAAAAATTAATTATTTACTGAAATAAGTGCTAATGGTGGAAACCTTAAATAAATAAAGAAAAGGAATGTGATTTTATAATTACACTTGTTTCTTATGATTGGAAAAAGTAATTATATAATTGAATTATAAATTGAATGAATTAAATCGAAATTTTTTTTACTCTGTAGTTATGAATCTTTGTAATAAAATAAAGAATTAAAGATGAACAGTATTTATACTTACATGTGACATAAATGGGTGTCCACAATTGTAATAATTAAAGTATTAAACTTGAAACAGTATCATAATTATTTATTAGCAAAATTATTCCTCTTATAATAAAAAATGAAAATGCAGACCTTTTAATTTTTCAATTAAAGGAAACTTATATTGTAACGTTCAGTTCTTTGCAAATTGAATAAAAAAAAAGAACAATTCAAAAATCAAATACATACATATACATAATTGATTATTATATTAAAAGAATATCGCTTTGTTTTTAAAGGAACACATTGCACGATTGTTGCATATAAAACATCATGAAAGAAATTAATTAAATTTATGTAAATCCAAGATTAAGCGCTTCTGTTTTCCTTTAAAATTTTCTATCAGGTCGAACTCCCATTTTAAAATATAAACATAAACAATACATAGAGAAACATTTTTCTTGGAAAAGAAAAATCTGTTTCTGAAAGGTATTTAATATAGGTAACTAGCATAATTAGAACATTGATATGCATACACGTGCAAGTACGTGAATTTGTTTACCATAATTCTTCATGGTTTTTGGTATCGTGTATCCGTAACAGTGTTCTAATTTGCGTGAATTGTATGCGATCTTTTAATTGTCAACGAGAAGATATCAGTGAATAAAGATATTCAAATTTGTACGTCAGCCTCGATATAGTTATTTCATGCTTTTTATATTCGTCATAATTATTTTCAAAAAAATTAATAAGGAGCCTACAAAGTAAAAAGATGAAATATTAAATAAAACTGTCGTTTTAATTCATTTTTTGAGTTAACGAGTGATTAAAAATGAAGTATTTAATAAAATAAGAAAGATACGTTTTATGTCAAATGTTAAATATTATGTAATTCCCAGTAATCAATTAATTGATTTGCTGTGGGACAGATATTGTGAAATAGGAACTATATTTTTTAAGTCTTCCTCTTTCTCTCTCTTCACTATTTTCTTAAGCAAGAAGTTTTTTTTTCTATTTTGAATTTTCTTTTCTCTACATTTAGAAACCTTTTTGTATTTTTGGATAAATCATCTCACTGGAAAACTGTATGTAAAGTAATGTTAATAATTTTATAAAAACAGAAAAGTGAAGAATTGTACAGTCACGATAAAAACAGTTAGATTAACTAAGAACGTGGAACTTACATTACATTCTGTAATGTTAATGAATTTTTTGGGAACTATGGTAATAGGTACCAATCCAAATATTATACAATTTTAAGATTATTTAATTTTAAAGTAATGTATTAAAGAATTTCTAGATTCAGAAGGGGAAGTATGAAAATATAGATACATGGATATTACTTTATCACTTGAATATTACTTTAGGTCGAAGGGTACGTCGCGGCAGGCCGCGGCTTGGAACAAGGGGTGGAAAACATGGATCCCCATCGATGCAAAGCAACTCACCCTCGAGGAGTGAATGGCTACCCTTGGATATGAGGACTACACCTCCTGCTGCGATGCCTGCTTTCCGTGGTTTCGAGGAATCTTCCTCCGATGGCGTGGTAATTTTCATTTTTTTTAATTTTTTCAATTTCAGAATATCGAATATCAGGCATCATTTGATGACGTATAAATATTATAAAGTAACCCTTGTATCGTGTTGATTTGAAGTTTGAAATTTTATGAAAATGAATACCTAGTCCTAGCATTAATATTTTTAACCCTTTGGTTACCAAGAGTGACTATAATTACTCAAAAAATTATATTATTCTGTTTCTAATTCACTTTTAATATTAATATCGTCAAAATAAAAATGTTGGAAACCCTCGTCATTTTTTCTAAGAAAGCCTACTTTGATTGATACAGTACCATTGTGTCTTATATATTTTTTTTAAATGTTATTTTCATATTAAAAGCAACCTCTTGAATGAAAATTTGCCTTAGCAATTATGCATAGTAATCGTTCGAGTAATTAAGTCATTCGCCTATGTACAAACACCTGTCATCGCTAGGTGCACTTGGGGGAAGGGATAGCAGTTTGCGAGGAACAACTAAGGGCTGTGAAATGGAGTGATTACAGAAAATTGACTCGTGGTCTGGCAGCAATTTTATTCAGCCCCACTGAGTTGGCCACATGTTCAGTCACAGGACAACGATGGAGTCGGGCTGGAACTGCAACTGAAAGACCGGTGAAACCTGCGCTAGATAAAGCCAAGGTACAGGCTATCATATGTAAGTATTATTACCAATATTTTTTCAAGGATGAAGTTCCGAATACGACCAGTCGCCGATCAAGGTGAAATTTTGAGGGAGAGGGGGGAGGGAGGAGGGGACCCCAAATATAAAGCGGTATCTTCGACTTCCTATTAGTTTCCGAGATATTAATCAAAAACTTTCGTACAATACATAGAATTTTTCCTATACAGACGTAACTAACACAACCGTCTTCGCTGTAGTAAGCTGACATCGTCAAGTGTCGAATAGCTGTTGACACAGCGGGGGTTCCAACCTGACTATCTATAGGGTGTTCTATTCAAAACTTTGGAGATACGACGACGGTTGTAGCGATGCCGGCCGCCTTCCGGCGGCCGGAAATTTATCTGGCCTAACCTAACCTACGAATAAATCAAATGTGTTTAATTCCTTGAGAATTAGTAATAAAATATAAAACATAACGTAATGTAACTAAAAAAATGGATTTTACATGGAATACCCTATAGAAACGGAAACCGATATCGCTATGGTGTGAACGGCTGTTCAACACTTGAGGATGACGGTTGCTACAGCGTAGACCAGGCCTGTCCAAGTAGGGGAATCCACTCCTGGAACACATGTTTTGGGACCCCTTCCAACGCTGCTCCTTCAAGTAAGATGGAACGGTTCCGACTACCAAAGACGGTAGGAAAGACGGAGAGACGGTAGTCGGAACCGTCCCAACTCACTTGAAGGAGCAACGTTGGAAGGGGACCAAAAACATGTGTTCCAGGAGTAATTTCCCCTACTTGGACAGGCCTGGCGTAGACGGTAGTGTTAGTTGCGTCTGTATAGGAAAAATTCTATATATTGTACGAAAGTTTTTAATTAATATCTCGGAAACTAATAGGAAGCCGAAGATACCACTTTATATTGGCGTCCCCTTCCCCCTACCCCTCGAAATTTCATCTTGATCGGCGACCGGTCTTATTCGGAACTACAGCCTTTTTCAAATATAAATAATTATTGGACCACTGTTAGATGCACATACCTGTCTACTAGTGATGTGCAGCCCGACTAATGAATGAGTCGACTTCCCGACTAGTCGGGTCGGTTCGGAAAACATCGGGCGGGCTCGGGCGGGCGTCCAATACATGCGTGCAGTCGAGTAACCCGACTATTTCGGGTTCGGTCGGGTACAGTCGGGCAGATTCGGACGAGCTCTCGCGGGCTGCGACCCAACTCTGTGAGTTGCATTGAACTTGTAGCCAACTTCACTGCGACAAGTTCAATGCAACTAACAGTACTTGTTAATATTTGCAATAAGCATGTGCAAAATCGGTTTTATATGGAATTTTGGAGTAAGATAATTTTTATTATATGGAAAAATAAAACTTGTAACGAATTGCAAGTATTAATAATCGGCCCGCGGGAGCTCGTCCGAATCTGCCCGATTGTATCCGACTGAACGCGAAATAGTCGGGCTACCCGACTGCACGCGTATATCGGACGCCCGCCCGAGCCCGTAATATCGGCTACCTGCACATCGCTACTGTCTACTAACTTCATGTCAAATAAATATTGATATTAGAGGTGTACGAAAATTCGAAAATATCAGGTCAAGTTTGTGTCTGCATTATTCGAGTCAGGTTGGGTCGTTGTGACTCGACTCGACTCGGTTCGGTTTGGCCCCGGGTAGGATCTGGTAAAGCTGGGTACAGACGAGCGCGCCGCGGCTGCAACGCGACAGCAACGAGGCATTGCAAACTGTGCACGGTGTTTCGTTTTTACCACGAACACGCGCCGCGCATAGAACGAACCATAAATTTCAACGCGCATTCGCCATCAGTTCAATGTTTTCGGTACTTGGGCTCGAACGCGGCACACCCGAAGAAAACTGTCCACACTGCAGCAAGGAACCCCTTTGTGTTCGCGCAAAAGACCAACAGAAATTGGTTCGTTGTGCGGCATTACAGTATTGCCGCATGGCATGTTCGCGCTACCGTCCAAACAAACTTCGCCCAAATACTATGCGTTGCAGCTAAGTTGCCGTCCAATCAAATTCGTTGACCTGCCTCCAGTCACACGTATTATGTTTATTGGCTGAGGCCCTTACATCCACAAATCTATCGCGTGACGAACGTCGCCAAGGACAGACATTGAAACAGAATGAGATGAAGCGATAGCGAGCGGCGAGTTGAATGCATTAGCGTAGAGGTAGATTCAGGGTTTACATTATTAAGAAAACAGGTGAGTTTTTACACTTTTCATAATGTAATTTCCATAAATTTTGCATAATAACAACTGTTGTCAAGAACGAGTATTATAAAAAATCCATTAATATCCCGAAAAAATCGCATGTTTATATAGTTAAATGTATCTTCCGCGAATATGGAAATTTTACGCCTATGCAATCTGGCCGCTCACTTCTCAAGTTACGGGCCCCTGGAGGGGATTAGGTGGAGCGAACACACAGTCCCCTTGCCCCTTTGTCGGTTCAGTTTGTGGGTGCTCGGCAACTTAGCTGCAACGCACAGTACATACGTTCGTTCCATGCCGCGTTGCTGCCGCGTTGCAGCCGTGGCGCGCTCTTCTGTACCCAGCTTAAGGTCGATCCGGGTTAAGTCGAGTTGTCGAAAGTTTAGAAGTAGGAGAACTTAACAATTTCGGATACCCGATACCAGCATTTTCCAGAATCCGATCCGAATATCGGGTACCCGAGATTTTGATAGGGGGTTAAAGTAAATGAGTAAATGCTGAATAAGTGCAAGAAAAGATTGGCTACATATACCCTCCACGTGAGGGGATCCCCCTTGGCGAACGGAGACGCTCGATGAGGAAGCCGTGTAATATGATCCGAAATGCAATATCGGCGGTGTGACTAATACTAATTCAATGATAAAATTTTTCTATTTTTCACTTTTTCTTAATGATTATTAACGCATTTGTGAGATTTTCCTGATTAAAATGAGACCAAACACGATATAGTTTTAATAATGTTTATTTATTAAATATTTATAACAAAGTACTAAACTTGTCAATGGATTCATAAACTTATTGTTGCCACGGTTCAGTTCAGAATATTTCTGAGCTGCGGAATTATTGACTGTAATAAATAATAAAACAAATAACATAGAATCGATACCTCGGCTGGATATATGCAATGTGTTCGGACATAAAATCGATACCTTGGCTGTATGCAGTGTTATTTGGGTCCTAATCTTTCTTACATTTATCCAGGTTTTACTGTAAGTACTTGATAATAATGGTGTCGGAATGGTTTGGGAATTCTGGACGCGTGAATGATAAAACGCAGAGTATATCTTCATTTACGTATCTGTATTTGAACTTTTTAAATTACAAAAGTATAAGTTGCATCAAAACTCGTCTCGTAAATACAGTCGTCTAGCGCTTACAAAGCGCAGACCACGCTAGTCGCCTTGGTGGGGGAAGACAGTGGAGAGGGAAAGAGCGAGGAACGCTTATTCCAACAAATGGAAATTTAAGAAAGCATAGATGAATATTGGAAATTGTTGTTGGATTATTTAGGGCGAAAAGATTAAACGAATAATCGTTCTTTGTATTACAAATATGCTGTTTTTATTTCGTACAAATCTTGGCAGAGTCCTTACTGTTCTACGATCTAAAATGAAGTGCGGCGGACCGAGAGACCCAAACCGTTATCTCACGAAATACGAGACGAAGAACTCACACACACGCACGCGCAGTCGTCTTACATAGTAATAATCTAACAGAAATTTGAGAAACACATCAAGGATTATTTATTAACAAATATTTGACACCTATTAGGACAAAGTTTGACCAGTTTTAAATTATTCCTCGAAAACAGTGGTCACTAGTATTATCGTAGTATCAGATTTATTGCATTTCATTAATATATATATTTCATTGAAATTTTTTAAGCCTATGTGACATCGAGGTTTCCCACAGTGGACGTGAGCAGTGTAAAGCAAGTATTGGCTTACAAGTGCAAAGAAAACTCGACGGCACTCAAGATGAAATCTATTAGATACATTTGGTGAGTACAATTTAATTTTACTCTTTATTCTATGATTTTTTCAACTATTATCCCTTTTACTATAAAAAGAACATGGGAAAAAAATGCATATTTTTAATATATGCAAGTATCGCTCACGATTTATAGAAAAAAAAACCATACTGAACGATGCATCGCTAGATAACTGTCTCAGATATGTATGTATGTATACAAAAATCATAGGGGGTCAATTAATTAGAAGGAGGTTACTATATCACTGCTTCTTCTATAAAGTGAATTATCTACATTCTAGCAACGATTAAATAGAAAAATAAGAAAGAAACAAAAATCTGGGAAGGTTGATGATATCTGTTCACAGTGAGAGACAGGAAACAGAAAGATTACCGAGAGCAAATCCAGAGGATAAGTGAAAGGTTATAGGGGTGCGTTGAACGTGCAACTAAAGCCATTTTCGAAGAACATCGCAGCGTTCATTTGACTCTGGTGATTTCTAGCGACTATCCTTTCCGCTTCGTCCTTTCTTCGCCGTCACCTGTTCAACGACACGTTAAACTATGACTCTTATTAATTAGGCTGGCCATGCCTTGTTACCGTATACAGCCTTCATACACCTCAATTGAATTGTTTAAAAGTTTCAGCTGTAAGGTCCAAATAATCGTTGACAAACTGAGTTGTTTTCAACATTCTATCTACATTGGAACCATGAAATAGTAGGATTAATTTGTTAAGTTTTATAGATCGGTATATGTAACGAGTAAAGTCCAGGATCTGGAATATCTTTGAGAGTATGGAAATGAGAGAAACGTTTCCTTGGTTCAACGGATAGCTGTAAGTAAAGTTGCGAGAATCTGAATTTCGGGACCGGAGGGAATACATACTTTTGGTAGGATCGAGTCCGATCTCACCCGAAGTTAGCCGTTCTTACTCGATCTCGGCTAAGTTCAGGATCTTGCACACGTCTAGTTGTAAATTGTAAAGTATACTATATGTTGAGATGACAAAGTAAGGTAGACGGTGTACAATTTTTTAAAAGAATCGTTTCTCTGACGCCTATAATCTCAGATATGTTCGATTTATTCGATATTTGGACTTAAATTAATTAGTGCTATTGGAATCTGGCGAAGAACCCTTTTGAAGCCTATAGAAAGAAATTCTAACCTAGAATACAAAAAGTAACGATCGAAATTGCAGATTTAATAATGTTGAAATATACTGTTGAGTTTAATTGGGAGTAACTTGCAAGAACGGATGAAATATAAATAATTTAGCGGAAAATATTGGATATAAAAGTCGGTTTAAAAACACTAAAAGAAAGGGAGAAAATGAACGCGGCATATTTGAATAAAACCATCCTCGAAAGAAGACCGGAATGAAAAATCGTGAAACGATGTAAAATTTTCAAAAGGGAAAGGGTAGAAAAACAGAGGAAAATTTCGTTAATAATAATCGTAACCACTTATTATTAACGAAAGAAGATTTCGTTAATTATTAAGAGTAAACGGATATAGCACTAGCGACCCCTTAGAAAGGCATTAAACAAGTTAATTAGGATAATAAAGGAACGGATTGAATTTATGCCTGATTAATTTTTAATTAACTTTATACTAGGGAGAAAAACTAATACAATTTATGTTTCTTTATAATGAAAGCTTAAAAAAAAAAAGGAAGAGTTGAATGTTGAATCGGTAAGGGTGTTATTAAATCAAATAATACCAAGATTAGTAACAAAAAAAGAAAACAGGCAGAGTTATTAATGCTTAATATATTGAGAAACGTATCTTTCGTTTAGTTAAATGTTTATATTACAGACATGTTGAAGAAATAAAAGTTGAATTTTAATTATTCACATTTTTAAATTATCTTAAAGAAATTTAATTTCTAATTCAATCAGACATTGTTTTATTATCACGTTTGTAAATAGTTTATCAAAAATTTTTAACGATATTAATTTTATTTGTTGTTTATCATATTAAAAGTTCAATTACTATCTTTTTTTTCTCGCTAGTTTTCTGTAACAATTTAACGCAACTGTTTACAAAAATTTAATAACGGTAAAAAGGAGAAAGAAAAAAGAAAAACTACCGGAATACAAGGGTAGTCACTTTCGTATAGATAAACGCCTAAGATTTAAACAGATAAGTAGACAAATGAACGGAATAATTAAAGAAATGATAATATTCATTTCTTAATATAAATATAAATATAAATAAATGAATGAATAAATAAATTCATATTTTGTGTATGTATATGTATACACACATACAGAGATAAAAGGTGTATGCAGATACATACGCATGCATATATTAATTATATTGAATTATTATTATTAACGAGAATAGATGAGAACTTATATATTATTTGTTGGGAGAGCATATATTATACGATATTTAATATATTTAGGATATTTATTTGTTGATTTGGTGATAATATATATATATGTACATATATATGCATATATGTATATGTATATAAATATAGATAAAAGATATATATATATATACATATATATATATATATACACACACATAAATAGTTAAATAATTTTTACAGGGCCTATGAAAGGTTTAAACAAACGAAACATGGTATTTCGACGGGGAAAAAATCGATTGATCAATTTCATGATTTAAATTTTATTTTATTTGCTTAATTAATTAATTAATTAATTAATTTTCCGTTTTCTTACTGAGATCGAAACGTTGTTTAAATTTTTTCTTGGGAAATCAGAATATTCTTATTGCATTTGATATTTTATGTAAATTAATGTTTATTCAGAAACGTGTAATTAGTATATTGGAAAGAAAAAAGTGCAATTAATTATTGTTAGATAATTGGTAATTAGTAAGCAAAGCCTATAATAAAATATTTATAGAGTAACGCGAGGCCTAACAAATACGCGTTAGAAGATATTGTTATTCAATTTTAATTCTTAACTCGTTCGATATTAAGTTTGAGAAGCAGGTCGGTCGCTGCTTGCCACAACGTTTGAACCCCGTGTATTCAGCCCGCGATATAGCGTGATCTGCAGCAGGCGTGTTAAATAAATTTGAAAATTAAAATGTATCGATCTCGGTAAACTGTTTTAACAAAAGTATTTTTTAGACGTTTTATTGATAACTAGTGCAATATACCTATGTGAATTTTTTCTTTAGGAAATTCTTTTAGAAATAATATACGCATTTCGGGCACTTTTTACAATTTAACAGATTTATCAAATTTTAAACAAATTTTAAACAAATTTTTCTTGTTGTATCTATAGATAAAATTTTCATTATTTATTTGAACGTTGCAGAGTAAAATGTATAGATAAGATTATTAATAATTAAAACATTGTTGTTTTAATTAATTGTCTGTTGTTTATCAAAGTATTAAAAGTTTCGTATAAGTCATGCAATTAAAAAATCGATTGATTGTGTAACAAAAAAAAAAAAAAGAAATATCGACGTTGAAAATTTGAACAGAAATTTTACACGTAAGAAGATAATGAACTTAGCAATAAATTTTCTAAACTAGTGAGTAGTATTCGAAGATTACCGCGGGAAAAAGAAACAAATCTTTAAATTCGAACAATGTTTTCGAACATTCGTACGTTTTAAATGAAAGTTATTCGAGGAAATAGTTCGTTTTTACTGTCATTAACTGACCATCGGAACAGACGTAAATTGCTTGTAAATGTCTAGTCAAATAAAACAGGAGAAGAAAACAAAGTTTCGAGCAATATGTTTTATAAAAATTTTTCAAAAAACGCGCAAATTATTTTTGATTTGGTAAACGATAACTGTAATTTGTAGTTCAGGAATTTTGCCACAAAATTTTGTTAAATTAATTAATTGTTAAAACCTTTCTTCGTTTCTTTCTGTATAAAATTATTGATAAAAAAATTTATTTTCTGTTGTTGGTATTCTAATTGTTATGTTTCTTAATAAAACTAAAATGATTTGTAAATAAATTAATAATATTACTAGTAACAATAATTGTTATTATAATATATTGTGATTTATAATAATAATTATTGTTACGTGATTAGAGGTAACGAAAGAAACCTTTGTGATGAATGGTTGCATTAATAATGAATAATTAACAAATGATTAATCAACGCGTCCGTATGAGCTTTAATTACAATTGTTAATTATTGATTATGAGGTAATCGTTAAATTAGTCACTGATCAACGAGCTAATTTACTTAGGGCAGAGAATTCGCGGGAATTTTACTCTAGATGAATATAGGAAACGCGGAAAGGTGTTAGCTGTTCGTCGTCTACATTTTATGTTTTTCTTGATTTTCATGGAAAATCATGGTAACGCGATTGATATTAATCGCCTTATTGAACACATACGCGTACACATTCGATACTAGCCAAAATATTATACAAACGATTTTAGGTTTCATTCATAGGGTGAAATTAATCATCAGAGTAAACAATTTTATTATAGATCACTTTCCTATAACATGAAAATCTGAATGTGTCATTTTTACGAAAACAAAATTGTATTATTATTTGATTAATATTAACAAATAATGTTAATACTGATTATTATTAGTGCTATTGGATCGCGAGTGTACATACATTGAGTTGCATTGAACTTGTCGCAGTGAAGTTGACTACAAATTCACTACGCATTCATGCCGCGTCGGTGAGTGAATGCGTGGCCAACTTCACTAACGCATTCACGCCGCGTCGGTGAGCCGATCGGCGAGGTGCCGACGACGCGGTGTGAATGTGTTAGTGAATGTGTAGCCAACTTCACTGCGGCAACTTCGCTGGGACTCAGTGTACGTACCCTATGACTTTTAAAAATGGGTGCAAATATCTCCAAACAACATTTCTATTATGTATATTGATAATGTAAGATAGCTTAAAATTTGAAATTTCGAATTTATTGAAATATTATTTCTAATACTACTACTATTACAGTATCAATTTGGAAGACCGTAATTAAAAATTTGAAAATTAATTATTCCTGTCTTTGATAACTAGAATTGTGATATGATCTACAACAGATATTTACGTTATAGAAGCATTCCCCTAATTTTCAAATCGTGTTCACAAGTAATGTTATAGGAGGGTTATCTATACTTGATTCGATAAGACAACTGAAATCCATTTCGACCTAAGTGAAAGTAAAGAAAAAAAAAAAACAAAGGGGTTCGAATAGTTTTTGCTAAACAATTTTAAAATTAACAATGAAAGATAATGAAGAAAAAAATAGAAAAACTTTGCGACCAAGAAAAAGCGCGAATTTTTCGTTAATGAAAGAAATATAAATACACAAATATAGAGGGAAAAAGGGGCACATGTGTGCGTGTGTGAGAAAACAAACAGAAAAAATTTATACAGATATACGAATAATCTAGATACCAGATAACGAAATGACATACTCCATGCCTTACATAGAATTATCTAAGCCTAAGTAGATGTATCTAATTAGTCGTATTAATTCAAATCGACTAAGAAAATGTGACGGTCAACGACATGTTAATTAATCATTAATGAATCATTAGTTTCAAATTTTATATATTTTATGGTTTTATTTTAGTGGAATTAAAAAAATAATTTTTGTTATTTTCTAATTTCACGCATTACAATTGAAAAATTATTTTATATTTCTCGTAGAAAAATATCTTTTTTAATTTTAATTCTATGTGATATTTCCAAATTATATTTTTCACGTGAAACATTTTGTTTTTCATATAAAATTCAAAATAAGAAATATTTAGAAATCACTGTCTATAAGTCTAATTAAGTTATTTGATTGTTGCTTTAAAATTTGTAACTACGTATCAATTTTGTACCTTACATTCCGCAATAAGCTTGCTTTATTAAAAAAATTAATCGGTGAAATTTCAAGTGAAAATATTTTTTTTTTAAAGAAATTTTTAAATATATTTTGAAGTAGAAAAATATGAAAATTTTCAAATAAAAGATTCGTAGGAACAAATGCATGATGGTTAAAAAATATTTGAATGTTTTTAGATTCCAATTATTTATGAAAGTCAACGAATACATATTCGTCGTCGACCAAACTATTTTCTTAATCAATTTGTATCCCCAATTAGAGTGGAAAGTGGCGCTGATTAATTACAAATAACATTAGAAGTTTGCAGATTCAAAATTGTACAAATTTAAAACCCCATCCAAACAAAAATTTATACCTAATTTGACTATCAAGTATTTTTGATTGAATTACGTCGATTTTTCTTTTATGTCATTTAATTTCTCATATTTGACTTGTTACATTAAAAAATAAAAAAATAAAATAGAAGATTTAACAATTTCCTAAAGAATTACGTGGCATGTGAAAAGTTTTTTAAATCTCGTGTTAAAAACAATAGAACTCGAACTAAGGTGATGCATAAATAATTATATTCCTTAATTCATGGTTTATTTCCCCAAAGAAAGACTTTAACATAGTTACCGTGTGATAAGACAGATAGGAATAATAAATATTTATTTACTGTAACAGTGTTTATTTATACGAAACGAATATTTTAATGAAAAACCTATTCATTATTCGTTAATTTATTTCTTTATTAATAATTGAAAAACTAAACCTGGTGAAACACTTGAACATAATAAGTTGAATAAAGAAAGAAAAATTTCAAATTTGTTATTAACAATTTTAGTGAATATGAAAATTATTCAATAATAAGTAGAAAAACAAAGAGTTATACATATTGTTATATAATTTGAATATTTTACGGTTTCTTTCTTACGAATCTAATGCTTATTACCGAAGAAATAAATTGAGGAGCTGCTATTTGTTTATATAAAGGTATAATTAATTAAACAATACGTAGACATTCTGGAAATGGGTGTTCATTCGCATGTAGGTTCATGTGTATCAACTATACATAATTATACATAACGGTGCTTCTCAACCACAGATGAAAAATTTTATAAATTAAACATGAAACTTCAATAATAAATTTTCATTTCCTAATTTGTTGGTTGAGAAACATTGATTTTGACTCCTTCATACTGTTTCGTTACTTATTTGAATAAAACATTCGATTCAGTAGAATTTCAAAACTTGTATCGCTTGTTTCTATCTTTATTATTGTTTCTTAAGCAGAAAATTAATACTGTTTCGAATGAGCCAATTGTTAACTATAAGATTGTTTACGAAACAAAATTCATAATGTTTCCATGAGAAAAAAGAAACAGCTTCCACGAGAGAGATAAAAGGAGTCGAAACGTTTGCGTCACGTGGGAAAATTGTGAAGAAAGCTTCTCCGAGAAATTTTATTTACCGGCAATACATTTTTTGCCATTGTACGTCGAAGTATTGTAATTAAAAATATAAGTTATCTTGTGACGAATCAACGGTAGAACTCGTATCAATGAAATTGTCTTAACGTTAGAACAATCGACTTGGAGAAGTGACATTCAAATAAATAATTGGAGGCTTAAAAGTTGGGAAATCGAAAGTTTCCGAAGTTCAATTGTTATCTTAACGTCCAAGGGTTAATTATCTCGGCAATTTAAATAAAATAATTTGCGATCCGTCGTTTTGTTCTAATTTTGAGCATATTGTTTCATTGCAAAATTAGATCTCTAAGGTTGCAAAGTATTTCATATAATTTTACAATTATTTGTATAATATAATGCAACGAAGCAGACGATCTGCATAATCAATGAAAAATACTTTGCAGTTACAGCAACGAAATGAGCAATGATATATTAATTTACACGTACGACATTTTTATTTCTACCGTTGAATTGAAAGTAAAATGAATTTAAAGAGATATAAAGCTTGGTCGGTACAATTCGACCCACGTGAAAAAAACAAAAAAAAAAACAAAACAAAAAAAAAACAGATAAACTTGAAGTGATGGCAATACCAATGGTCTTCTCTTGAAAGTTTAAAATGAAAAAAAAAAAAAGAACGCAAAGAAACGAAAAAACAAGAGAAGTACCCGCGGTTGTGATAAGCTACTAGTTAAGTTACGATTACTTGATTTACTAATTGATTAATTAGATGATCGTCCTAACCGGTTAGTGCGGCTTCATTGTCCTGATTTGTTGTTGTCATTTCTTTTATTCTTTCCTGTGTTATTTTTAATAAATTCACGGATTATTTTGTTTAAACATCTGTCTTTTTATTTAATTACCACCTTACTTGTTCCTATTTAACGTTCCTGATTTAATTGAATTAAGTAATATTAAAATATATTTTTAAATGATTTTAAATTTTGTTATTAAAAAATATTAAAACTATTTCGTTTTGTCATTATGTTCACATGTATAAACGCGTAGTATACTATTTATTATAACTAGAGTGAAATTATAAACAGTAGGTATTAATAACTTATTGTTAGTGTAAACATATAAGATGGTGTTAACTTTCTACCTCCTTTTAAAAATATTGAAAAGTTTGATAGTTTTTATTGAGAATTTGTATAAATGATTCTAATTACGTGAAACTGTATAATAAAATCATTGATCACGTTCTCAATAGACAATTATTTCATTTTATTTCAAATAATTATTTATACAAAATATTTCAAATAAATGATGTCAATTGCCTTTTAATGATGAAGATATCAACCCCGTTTTTTTAAATACTACATATGCATGTACTTTTTATGAATTAATCCATGCAGTTCTTTATTTGTTATAAAAAAAATATTAGGATGTTTTGTCAGAAAGTTACTGGTATAAAAAATATTTTAATTTTATTAAAGTAATAGATTGTCTTCGACATTGATTTATCACGAACTAATAACTAATTGTTGCTAGATATTAATTTAAGATGTTAACAGTAGAGATTATGGTATACTATTTAACATGCAAAATTAAACATGTTATTCAGCGCCATTTCTCACAGTATCCCGAGTCAATGAACGAAATAATAGCAATAAAAATGATTGTTAAGCGATCACTATCCAATATTGTTAATGATAATTAGTTATAAATAATTGATCGAGCTGTGAAAATTAATAAAAAAAATGAAATTAACAAAGCGAGTAATGGTAAAATTTTATCGATTTCATTCGCCTTTATTTCAAATTTTAATAACTTGATAAGTTTCACCAATTTCTTTCTTTATTCGTTTTGACAAAATTGCAGTCCTTCTATTGCCTTTCAATATTAATTTAAAAAAGTATTTATTGAAAACGTGTTAATTTTACCACGTTTATTTGTTTCATTCAGAAAATTGAAGTTAAGTTAATAAAGGCAAAGAAGAACAACAATTTGCGAAGCGTTAAAAAAACGGAAGAAAAACAATCGTTCGACACGATAATACCATGTAATTGTGATAAAACGAAAAGAACCGTAAATGCGAAAGAAAGACGAAATTTACCAATTAATTAGTTGAATAATGAAAATCATAGAAGTAGGTAATTTTTTAGATGAACATGAAAAAATAAGATACAGGGAATTTCTGTACATACGCGTGCGTATAAGGAAAAGAAAAAAAAATATGTTACAATTGTACGCGTGTATGTGTAAAAATATATATATATATATATATTAAACAAGACGAGATTTTATCCACGAAAAAACAAAAGCAAGTGATTATTACAATTGATTAAGGGCTGTATTAATCGACACACAATTTAGATAACGATAGAGGTATACAGTATATATTAATTAATGAATTAAACGTTAGAGTAATTATACCGATTAATTGATTAAATGCATACGTATGCGTGTATACATTTAACAGCAACAACGTAAACGATGTACTTGTATACATAAATAATATTATTATTACTATTATTATATATTATACATACAAATATATTATATTGTATACACATTAGTGAATGTTCAATATTGAAATAAAAAGCATATACGTTGTTTACACTATACGGGTCTCTTTCCTGTGTAATTCCTCATATTAAAAATTACACTTGACATTCCTGAAAAGTGTTCTTTTAAATTTTCTAAAGAGATGCAAATTATTTGTAAGTAAGTACTCCCTTATCATTTTTATGTCACATACGATATTATAGAATGAGAATAGAATAAGATATCAGCACTATTGAAATGTGTATGTACCAGGAAAGGTAAAATTATTTTGGTCTCACATTCTACCATACCAATTGGATTTCAAACGACGTCGGTATTTCAGATTGCGTAAGTACCACGACTCATCTTACAACACCGACAAAAGACTACAGGATTGCCTCGAAATAAGCAACACGCTCGGGTCTGGCCAGTTGCTTATTACGGATCAGGTATGCTATTCGGCTCGACTTTGTTCTCGAAACGGGACCATAAAGAACACGAGAAACGAGAAAGATAATTATTTTTCATTTTGGTACCTGAATAATAAAAAGTAAAGATTGGCACTATCTATTTTGAATCTGTTTCAACCGTTTCCACCGACTAAATTTTGTATGAAATCGCTACCACTCCGTCAAAGCTTTTGGATTGAAACAGGAGTGAACTGAGCGTAGTTAGTCACGTTTCCATCGACTTAAATTTGGTTCTACGCCGCACTAGGTGCAAATTAGACTGGATACACGCTATCGGTTCGGCCACGGTCCTGTAAAATCTTACGACTAGATCCACATGCGACGTGTTGCATATTGCATGTTGCGTGTTTGATGCATCTTTGGTGTACGGCCTGCCTTATGTTTGGTATCATTTTAATCAGAAAAATCTCACAAATGCGTTAGTGAAAGTTTCATTAAGAAAAAGTTAAAAATAAAAAAGTTTTATCGTTGAATTAGTTTAGTCACACCGATATAACGGTTCGGATCGTATTACACGGCTTCCTCGTCGAGCGTCTCGGTTCGGTAAGGGGGATCCCCCCAAGTGGAGGGGATAGCGATGTTGCATGTATGTATCCAGCCAATCTTTCGTTGCATACACATCCATATCCAGCTTTTACTATACAGTATTGCCTCGAAATAAGCAAGTGGTCTCTGCTTCGAAATAAGCAACTTGCTATCCCCTCTTCTTTGTTTGAAGTCGCCCGCAAAGTGAGAGGTACGAGAAATGAGTGAGAGGTCCATGAAAGCGCGAAGCCGATGTTTAGGATACTAAATTTCACGCTCGACTGAGCAGTGACATCGGTTAGTAGAAGAAGGATGGAATATATATAATGCTTTCTCAGTCTGGTATATTTGCTTCGAAATAAAGCATAGTGCGAGAATGAGAGGGCTTGCTATATTCTATCCTTGTTCAAAAAATAACATCGCTGCTCGGCCGATCACTTTATGATTTGCCGCTACCTCGGATCTCTCACTCGTTTCTCGCGTTCTCTATCGTCCCATTTCGAGAACAAAGTCAAGCCGAATAGCAACCTTCTTCGAAATAAGCAACTGTTCGGTCCCGAGCCACTTGCTTATTTCGAGGCAATACTGTATTTAGTTAGGCGGTCGTCCACCTAATCCTCGATGCCGTCCTACTCGGCCTTGATTCAGACGGTTTATGTCGCTAAAGAAGATACACGTTTTGGAATAATAAATCTGACTTTATTGTCTGACAATGAGATGTCGACCGACGCTTCGAACAGGTCACAAGGCAATGGCATGGGCAATAGCGTTTCTTCTTCTTTCGTCGGGTAGGCAAGGCAGCCAACGTTTTCCTGGGGAGAAAATGGGCGCGACTAGCGTAGCTTGTGCTACTCCCCACATCCGAGGCTCAACGCGATTAATTATTTCGACAACCGAGTTTCTAATCGTGCTCGTTGAGGAATGAACCGCCTCACTTATCTGACTAAGCATTTATTTGCAAAAATTTCTTTTCTCCTGAAATACAAAGATATTTCTCATGTGAATGAGGCATAATGGCTGCGCGCTTGCGCATGACTCGGCGGTAGGGGCTTCCCCTTCAGCGCTTTTTCACTAGACGAGCGGACACTATGATTCAAACTACCACATTTACATATGAACTAATTGGTTAGTTCTGTTGCAAAAATTTGAAGCTTTTATTTCCACAATCTGATTTTTACGCGGCTTGTTCTCACAAATATATGTACGATGGTCAAGAAAGGTATGTTTTGTTGCAAACTTGATTTTTAAACTTATTTTTCCAAAGAATTAGTGATGTTCATAAAGTAAAACAATATTTTTACTATCGTTTTTCCTGTTTGAGAAAAAATTATTTCAAGTATAATTTTAGTATTACTTTTCAATGTAGATTAAGGTAGATTGTGTATTATTTTTAAAGGCACTACGGATAGTCAAGACAGACAATTAGCTTACAAAAAAGAAGCAGTTGAAGATGTTACAGAATTTGCTAAAACAAAAAAGGATGAAATGCAAGAACTAATAAAAGATTTCAATGAAAAGTGGCAAATAGGATTATGGTGGGACTCCAAAGTACTTCAGAAGGATAAACGGTTTTACCATTTTTTTTCTTTTAAGACTTCAGATAAGCAAGATGTTATTCAGGTAATAGAAAAGTATCTAAATCTTTACAAACATATGTATGATATTGAGTATGTAAAAGATGCTACTGATCAAGAGAGCATTAATAGTGCTTATGACCAAATTCAAGATTTGTACAAAGAGTTATCAAATATGGTTAAAGTAGCTGAAGCAGAAAAAGAAACTACAAATAGCAGTACTATTTATAACTTACACAACAATATTATAACAAGGGAAACACAGATTGTAAAAAAATTAGAAAGGCTCGAACTTTCTATTTCAAGACAAAAGATACAAAGCTTAACACCTAAATTAGAAAGTGCTCTGAAGGCATGTGAAGAAAATAAAGAACAAATACATACCCTTCAACAAGAGATTAAGAAATTAAAGAAGAGTGTAAAAAAGTTGTAGAAGAAAATAAGAAAAGAAATGAGAAATTTGATGGAAGTAATGTATAGTTACATGGAACATGGAGAAGCAGTTCAGAATAAAGCTGATGAACAAGGAGAAAGCATCAGTCAGCAGCAACGATATGCTTAAAGTGTTAATGATCAACGACAAGAATTCAACCTAATCAGCAACAAAATTGCTTAAGCAACTGCTTAACGCAGTTAAATACATTGAGAGAATTAGAAAAATGTGCTGAAATCTGACTTAAAGGAAGGTTTCAAATTTTCACTATCCATAAGAATGTGGATAAATATTTCGTGTTACCTTTTGTTAAGTATATTAATGTTTTATTAATGTGTAGCAAGGTATGTAGTAAAGAGAAAAATGAAAATAAAGAATCATGGCGGTTTTTTGGATTAAAGGAGAAATTTCCATTTACATGGAAAACACGACAAGAAAAAATTCTTGAACAAGATCTAGAACAAGAGGAGGAACTATATGTTCATGCATACGATTTAGCCTCATATTTTAATGACAATATTAAGTATGGTGAAAAAAAGGTGAGAAAGGTTCTTGAAATAGCGGAAGATAAAGAAATTAGTGTCAAAAAAGTCAGAAACAAGTTTAATGAAGTCATAAGAATGATCAAGGATAACTTAGAAAAGGAATTCAAACCTGATGATTACATTGGGGGAGGTACCAAGAAATATATTATTAAAGAATATGCTAAGTGGATGCGGATTATTGATGATTTTCTGAAGAAAGAGGAGAAACTTATAAAAGATACCTGGATTGAGATAAATAATTCCCAAATAGAAAATGAAAAGATTAAAGAAGAATGCAAAGGAGATATAGAAGAAAATAGAAAAAGGAGGGAAGATATAAGAAGTTTTATGCGAGAAATGTTTAGCTATATGAAACATGAAGAAACAAATCAGGATAAAGCTAATTACCAAGAAGCAGGTGCTCAAGACTCTGATGCCCAATAGCAGGAATCAAATACTAAAGCTGGTAATAATTGTGAACCTAAAAATACCAACTATATTCTCACTAATGTGCCTTGGAATTAATGTGGTACTAAAACTTTTGTTCATGTACAGATATCAGCACACAGGAATCGCAATCGCTACTTCCGTTTCCACTTGAATAAATTCTATTATATTAATTAATTATCTAATAATAAATAAAATGTATAAGATTAGCCAACTATTACTATTATATATCGTAAAAATTCTTATCGCAACATTGGTCATGTCAGTAGTTCTTTATGTCTCCAGTTCCTTATCAGCAGGATTATTTCTCGATAAAATATTTGCTCGTGTCATTCATTTAGCAGCGTTAATTTTGGCACTCTTTATCTAATGTTTATGGGTAATCTCAAACATGTATAAATTAAATCCTTTGTGTTGCTATATGTCATCCCGGTAACCATTTCCGTCATTCCAGTGCTTAACACTGGGATCCAGGTATAAAAGTATTTATATACGTCAAAAATAATATCCATGATAAAATAAGCTGGATTCCAGTGTCAAACACTGGAATGACACCATGAGAGGTCTATTATGAAAAGACACTCAAGTAAGTTTAAGCAACAACTTTGTCAATTATAGCAATATTGTTAACATAAATATTAATCTCTTTTGAGATTGCTATTAAGAGAAATGGGCAGTTCTCTGGCGAAGTGAAGGTAGGTGATAATTATAATTTTTCAGGAAAGGTTGACATTACAAAAAAGAATGTACACATTAACGTTGAATCAAACTTTATAAAGTTACTATTTACAGGCAACAGAAATCAAGAAGGGCTCCAGGGCAAGTTAACGTTGACAATTAATAACAATTCTGATTTTGTAAATGATTTAGCAAAGATTATCAATTTTAGCTTTCTTGCTTATACCATCCTTAGTGAAAATATCAAGATATCATCAAACATCAATGCTATCATCTCAATGAAAATGAGTTTGTAGCAACTGATTTGAGAATCGATTCCAAAAGCATGCAAGCCAGTGGTACAATACGAAATGATAGAAGAAATAATCACACTAATGTCAATATTAGGTTCAGTACAGCTGACTTAAATTCTATACAAAATGACTCACGAAAAATAACAGAGATAGAAGATCTTTTAGAGCAGAGCTCGGCAAGATTTTCACTTTTCGCACAATTTTCAGCTGGTTCCGCATATCGCTATTCTCTTTGCCCCGACGTTCCTCGCGCAGCCGACGAACCGTTCGAGGTTCAGGAGTGTATCACTCGTAAACGTATGCTGGCAATAGCTTTCCACATCACCTGCGAGATATTATTGTTGATGCGTTTTTTTTTAAAGTGGTGTCTTCAGTAGGCCTAATCCCACTGATGACTTAAAGAACCCTTTAACTAAACGGAAACAAAATTAAATAAGAAATGAAAATAATTTAGAGCAGTTTTTGGAATTTTTTAGGAGGAAGATCAGAAACATCTATTTGCATATTGCACCGCGTCTTATGCGGCTTGCTACGTGCAATATACAAATAGCATAAGACGATGAAAACAGAATATGTTCCACTGGAATTGTTTGGAAACAGCGGGGAACTGATTTTATGATATGGTCAAAATATTCTTAGCTTTCCGGGCCCGTTAGTCCCTTGTAGCATTTTCTTTAGCAGGCCGGCCTGCAGCCAGGATGTGGCACTTAGAATCCTTCAGTTTATAAGAGGTCAGTCATTGTGCAGTTTTAGCTTGACGAGTATATCGTAAAGTCACTTTCCAAAGGGTCGCCTAGTTAGAGTTTTTATGATTGAGCCACGGTAATGGTCCTTCATGACCAGATGGCCAAGTCGACCCAGTGGAATTTTCCCGGCTGTTACAAACGACGGAGTCACCCCCGCTCCAGGGACATATCGCGCTACGGGCGCACTGGAAAGGGTGTCTCCGGATAGGTCAGTTCCACCTCAACAGGAACCGCCCTTAAGGCCCACCCGACGAGGGTGGAAGGAGAGCAAGTTTTACTAAGGGCCAGGGTGGCAGATTAGAGTTAGAACTCGCTTGTCCCTCAGACGGTATACACTGTACGATAAATCAACCGCCTTACGAATAGTTGTGATACGAATAGCTGATTAAAGTGGTTAAATCAGGATTAGTACATTTTTTACCACATCAGTGGGTGGTCCTTCAACCAGTCCTCAGACGGCACGAAGTGCAATAATTCCAAGAACGTGCAGATTAGAGGTCACGTTCTAAACAGGAATACAAAATTAAAGTGGTGAATACTGCAACGGCACATCCAAATTGGATACTGAAGAACCCGCAGAAGAAAGGGTGCTCCCGCTTAAAACGTATGGATGATTTGGCAAAGTGGAAAGCACACATTACAAATGGTGGGACCGCATTTGATAAATATGCCATCATCGATTCCTGGACAAATGATCGTTTTCAGGAAGCTCGGAAAAATTATCAGCAAGTGACCACGTGAAACCTGCAGGAGTGGGCTTTAGCTGCTGCAAACCAGTTCTGCGGATTTGAATTTAAAGCATCTGATACGTAGGTGAAACAATTTAAACGCAAGCATGGCATCCGGCAATGGAAAATTACAAAGTATGTTTCCGAAAGCGAAACCACCACAATGGAGGAAATGTGGGCTTCGACAGAAAATTTTCGAGCCCAAGTTCGTGCTCTAATACCAAATTTCAATCTGGATTTTGTTATTAACACGGACCAAACAGGCTGTCAATATCAATCCACCTTCGACAGAACGCTCACTCACCGAGGGTCAAAAGTAGTCACTGTACAAAGGCAGAGCATGAATAAGGTGACACATTCTTATACAGCACAATACGCTCTGACTTTGTCTGGAAAGTTATTACCAGTTATTTTCGTGTGCCTGCAAGAGGCATCAGGTACATTTGGACTGAGGGTTCGAAAGTTAGTAGAGAAGTACTCGGCCAACTACGAGAACGTCGTTGTGACGTGTACAAAATCAGGAAAACTTACTAAAAGTTTTTTTAAAAATTGCTTAAAGCCATATATACAAAAAGAACATTTCCTTTTACTGATAGATTCTTGGGGAGGACAGACTAATCCGGTGATATACGATGAAATATTCCAGGATGACGAGTGTATGCCAACGTGTAGTGTGAAAGTAATTCCTCCGAAATGCTCTCCTCTGGTCCAGCCGTGTGATGTGTACTTTTAGAGACAGGTAAAAGATTTAATAAAGTGTCTACAAAACTGTTCATACCTGATCCAGCATAAACGTGAAATAAATTCTAGAGAAGACCGTATAAAAATTCATTCTATTGTACATACACCATCAGCTATCTTCTCCAATATTTGTAAATATGTTACAGTATGTGTGGCGTGCGTCCAAACTCTCTGATACAAGAGAAGTATTTATGAATGTAAATGAAGTATGTTTTCCGGTAGACGTCCTCAAAAAAGCGTGCTCTTGTATGAATGCTGCGTTTATAGTGTGTGCTAGATGCCGCAACAATTATTATTTTCCATGCTTTTACGATAAATATCACGCTGGATCATGTCATACTAGCATATAAGTAATAACCAGAATGTACAATAATACAGTGAATATTACATTATGTATTAATTTTAAGTTCGATTTTTTTCCCAATGCTCACAAAAAAAACATGCATTTTCTATATAAAACATAAAAGTAACTGTTCATTGGCGCAGATTTCATAAATTTTAGGCTAAAAATTGAGGTAGGTATCAATTAAAGAAAAAAAAAAATATCGAGAGCGAGACTCGAAACCAGCCACCTACTGATTATCAGTATTTCACGTTACACCAACAGCCATTTGAAGCGTTGTTCATTTTTAAACGCAAACTGTTTATGACGGAGTACAGCAATTTTCATGCAATTTTCTCGGAAAATTTTGAGAGGCGCGCGCTACAGCTTTGCCAAATTAAGTTTGGAAAGGACATTTTCAAATACTGCAAGTTTCAAAAAAATCCGTTTCCCGTCGATCGCGCCCTCCCCTTGTGAGACGGAGACAAGAAACGGAACAGCAGGGGTTTCATTGTGCAGCACGGCTTTTGTCTTGCGTAGCGAATCACCCTGTATTTATGTCGCTTACACCCTTACCCAGCTCTTCTGGCTTAAGGCTGGTTTAGACACGGCTAGTAATTTAGTCGAGTAGAGAGTAGCTACAGTAATGCTTCGAAATAAGCAAGTGGTCTCTGCTTCGAAATAAGCAAGTCGCTATCCCCTCTTCTTTGTTTGAAGTCGCCCGCAAAGTGAGAGGTACGAGAAACGAGTGAGAGGTCCATGAAAGCGCGAAGCCGATGTTTAGGGTAATAAATTTCACGCTCGACTGAGCGGTGACATCGGTTAGTAGAAGAAGGACGGAATATATATAATGCTTTCTCAGTCTGGTATATTTGCTTCGAAATAAAGCATAGTGCGAGAATGAGAGGGCATGTTATATTCTATCCTTGTCCAAAAAATAACATCGCTGCTCGGCTGATCACTTTATGATTTGCCGCTACCTCGGATCTCTCACTCGTTTCTCGCGTTCTCTATCGTCCCGTTTCGAGAACAAAGTCAAGCCGAATAGCTACCTACTTCGAAATAAGCAACTGTTCGGTCCCGAGCCACTTGCTTATTTCGAAGCATTACTGTACATACTTACTACTGAACCGTTTAGCGCATAGAAAAGTGTCCGGACTAGTACAGTTGAACTTTGAAAATCGAGAGTACAAGATATATCGCTTGACTAAAGAAATGGGTCCGGACAGGTTTGTTCGGAAGCCTAGTTTGTGGTGGGGGAAGCCTACTCGACCAGAAAAATCCAATGGAACGGATCTACTCGACTAAACCGTTTTACTAAACTACTGACTAAACTGTAGTGTCCATACACTAAACTACTAGCCGTGTCTGAACCAGCCTTTACTCTACGTCAGGCCTGTCCAAGTTGGGGAATTCCACTCCTGGAACACATGTTCCGGTTCCCCTTCCAACGCTGCCCCTTCAAGTAAGATGGGACGGTTTCGACTACTGTCTCCCCGTCTTTCCTAGCGGCGGTACTGTCTCTTCGGAGAGACGGTAGTCGGAACAGTCTCATAGTCCCATCTTATGTACTTGAAGGAGCGAGCAGCGTTGGAAGGGGAAAGCACCCTACTTGGACAGGCCTGCTCTACGTAATGTAGACAGCTCAACTTCTTATTGTAGATCGGATCTTCACCCCCTGTGGCTCGGGGGGCTTAGAATACGGCCACGGTATCCCACACTAACACACACACACACACACACCGACCACGATAACAGTATGGAGAGATAAGTTTACAGAAGTAACAGTATGGAAAAGAAAAGAAGGAGAAATTTAAAAAATGCCCGGGGTTTGGGGTTGGCAGTGCTGCCAACCCATCCCCAATGCGCGTGGACGATAGTGTTCGTTGGGCAACATGGGGACAGATAAGTCCCCAAAAAGCGCCGGCCCCTGTAGGGGCGAAATTAGTGATAGTGATAGTTATTGTAGATCGGGCCTAAGGCAGGCCGTACACTGGTGTGAGTCGTGAGTTGCATCGAACTTGTCGCGGCGTGTGACACTAACACACGTGAGAGCCGAATGACGTGGTGCACGCTGAGGGGGACTGCCTATGTTAATAAATATATAGAATACATACTAGTGAATCGACATTTTCGTCGGTAAGTGACATAGCGACCTATGAGGTCGAATGTGAAATGGACTTGGACTGTCGCGAAAAATGATAAAGATGCGAAAAATCGATTTTTACGTCTTTTTGCTCTCTTATACGTCAAAGTATGTTCTTTACAATGAGAATAATCGGAATGTTATATTATAATTATCAATTATATAGAAGTGACTTGTTCTAGGAAAAAATATAAAATAAAGCAATATATGATTTCAATTCGTATTATAAAACTAGCTGGCACGATAGCCGTTGTCCTGTCCAAATTTCAATAAATTTGTTTGTGATCGTCTTGTGAATTTGTGAAAAGCTATTGGAAATGTGTAAACAAAGTAAAAATGAAAAAAAATGTATTTCTGAATGATCATTGTATCTATTAACGATTGTGTCCCATAGAAAAAAGCATTTTCATTTTTTCCCGAATTTTCCATTTTTCCAGGCAACTTTTCCAATTTTTCTTTCCCTAACAACCTTATTCGGACTATTACGAACATTAAAAAAAAAAATTAGCCAAATCGGTCCAGCCGTTCTCAAGTGATGCGCATACCAACGAACAGCATTTAATTTTTATCTATACATATACATATACCGCAGTTCACCAGAGTCCATAACTGCGAAAAGACCAGTTTTCGTTCTTCACTCATCTCTAGTGCGCATCTTCGCCCTGATTGGCGATATTCCCAAACGAAGTGGAAAGCGATTAAGGCGATGCTAGCGTCGAAAACTTTACCGACAGTCCCTAGAAAAATCCCTAGACGCGAGTTTTCAAATTACGTCCTCATTTCTAAACAGAATGTAAAAAAATTTGTGAGGCGTGTTCAGGAGGTTCTAAAGAATATTTGTCTGGTCCTTATATTATCCAAATCGTCAAAAACTTATAAAATATTGAAATTACTGTCTGTCAACGGTCAAGAAAATGGCGGAACGGACTCACCTGCATTGATTTATTCATAATATAAACATTTCTGCCAATAGTTTGTCCAAATAGGGACCAGACTGATATTCTTTGGGTCGGATAGAATAAAACGAGCACCTAAGGGATGATGTACAAGTCTCCAGGTATGTTCCGCGCGGTCGTGATCAAGTGCCTCGGCACTACGTCGGTATGATGGGATTCGTTGAGTAGAAGTTGCATCGGATAATGAATAAAAAAAAGAAAAGAATAATTGTATCGAATTATTGATTACTCATGAACAACAAATCCTATTACACCGACGTGGTGCCGATGCACTTGATCACGACCGCGCGGAACATACCCAACACTCTCGTGGTTCGGCCCGCGCTAACGGCGCGCTCTGATTGGACAGTGTTTTTCGTTAATAACTCGAAACCTTAACCAACATTTTGGCAAAGGAAAAAGTTGTTTAGAATGACCCCACCAATCATCCCTCTTCCGTTCCTACCCCAGTTCTGGGACACCCTGTATAACGATTAAACAATGTTTCCGACATATTAAATTAATTACTTTACAATAGCAATATGTTATCCCTTGCTGCTGTACAAATTAAATAGCTACTATCATTTTTTGATTAAGACGTGAACTGTAAAAGGAAAGGTCATGCGATTGAAGAAATAGTTCAATTGCAAAATACGATGATTTACAGCACATGCAAATTAGATTCTAAAATGCAAAAAAGAAAGAAGGAAATATGCCTTTAAACATAATTATTTAGCGTTATAAATACTTCAAGTATAAATGAAAATTTAGTTTTGTAATTGGGAATTCTTAGATGGAAGACATGCCGGTACAACCATTAGTTTGTTAATTATATATTTGTTCTATGAATTATGATTATATATCTTCCAGGAAGAAAAAATTTAAATATGTGAATATTTGAATGTGCATCAAACTACTACACTTTCAAATTGAATGTACATCAAGCCACACTATTACATACATTTCATGGGATTTTATCTGTGAACTTTCACGAACTTTGTACCTGAACTTAGTACCACAGTGTGTACCAGTTTTCAATAAACAGTTTGTTGTTAACGAAATAATTTTTTATTTTGTCATATATTCAAGCTCAGACACAGCCTACTCTAGTAAGTAAGTAAGTACTGTGCGTTGCAGCTAAGTTGCCGAGCACCCACAAACTGAACCGACAGCGGGGCAAGGGGACTGTGTGTTCGCTCCACCTAATCCCCTCCAGGGGCCCGTAACTTGAGAAGTGAGCGGCCAGATTGCATAGGCGTAAAATTGCCATATTCGCGGAAGATGTATTTAATTATATAAACATGCGATTTTTTCGAGATATTAATGGATTTTTTATAATACTCGTTCTTGACAACAGTTGTTATTATGCAAAATTTATGGAAATTACATTATGGAAAGTGTAAAAACTCTCCTGTATTCTTAATAATGTAAACCCCGAATCTACGTCTACGTCAATGCGTTTGAATCGTCGCTCTCAATCGCTTCATCTCATTCTGTTTCAATGTCTGTCCTTAGCGACGTTCGTCACGCGATAGATTTGTGGATGTAAGAGCCTCAGCCAATAAACATAATACGTGTAACTGGAGGCAGGTCAACGAATTTGATTGGACAGCAACTTAGCTGCAACGAACAGTACTGTCCACCGATCACAAGAAGTCCCATGAGAATAACGCAGTCTGCTTGGCCGCGCCCCACCTCAGCTCACACGTGACGTCGGCCGTGACGTATGATTGGTCGACGCGGTTAGATCTACTAATCAGGCTCGTGTAAAACTAGGAAGTCAGTCGATGTGTGTGTAGTATCTCCTCTTGCCCCTTTGCCGTCTCGCGAGACTTCTTGTCATCGGTGGACAGTACTTACTTAAGTACTAGCCGTGCTGAAGATAAAAATGGCAATACTGCGAGGGTCTAGATCACTAGCGTCATCTAATAGTGTATAGTAAAACTAATGAAAATTGCATTTTGTGGATTATTTTGCACTAGATGACGCGGGTGGTACCTTTTTCAAAACGCGCAGCAATGACTATCTGTAGTCACTGCGCGCAGTGACATACAAATTCAAGAATCAGAAATTCATCTTTTATGAGGATAAACATAAGTGAAAGTCATATTTCTACAGTAATCACTTTATTTCTTCAATAATGCAATGTACAGTAACCTCGTCGTTGAAGTACCGTTTTAAACAGTTATGATATAACCGAGACTTGCAAACGCGACAATGAATGAAAAAGCTATAATAATATAGGAAACAATACCCTGATATTGCCAGTACAAATACGATTATAATGACAAGCTCAAAATGATAAATAAAAATAATACAGGTTACTTTCATCGATCGAGTATAATTTTTACAAGCGTGAACAAGATTCGAGTACAATATAGAGTTGAATAATTATTAATCTGGAATGGCTTCGATATCACCTATACATTAAATTGTACCGATATAATTATAGACTATAATGAGTCTTTACTAGCGTTCAATATTATGTGCTAAATGCAATATATTTCAAGTTATAAAACAATACTTTTGAACGACCGAAATATATTAATAATTTACTTGCAACACACCTAATACAGCATAGAATATTGGCGACGAAAATCGATGCAATACAAAAAATTCAAACGCAAATTATTGTTAAGCTTGATACAATATAATCAGGCCTACAAATTAACGAAATATGGATCTAGGACTTATTTCAACGATGTAGGAGAAGATTTTGCTTTAGCCGCGTTGAGAGAAGTCATGAGTTTATGTTCTTCTTGGACAAGAGCGTCGTGTATCACACTCTGATATGATCGAGTAATTCGTTCCTTGTCATGGACAGCGAGATCCTGCCATTCTTTCTCCAAAATGTTCATCAACTTCTCCCTCTGCAGTCGCGCATCTTCGATCACGAATCTTTCATCTTCGTGCACCCATTTCTTCCACAGTATTTTGGCACCCTCGCTAAAAGGAACACAAATGGACAAAGAATTTAATTAACAAAAAAATAGAATTTCTTTCTCACCACTCGAATTTTTAGACACACAATTATAAATGTCCATCCTATTTGTGATCTATCGAGAGACGAATGTAGAGCGTGTAGGGTGACGAATGTCTTGGCAAACATTTGCAAAGCGCTGAACGCGTGTAAAAGTGTAGTACATATACCGAGAGAAGCGAATGACTCATGATTTTTAGCTGCATCATCGACAAAGTTCAACTAATTCGAGAAGCAAGATGTACCATTCGTCGTTTTAGACATTGCCCACGGCCATTTGTCGAATTCGCAACAGAATGACAATAATAAGGGTCGAAAATTAAAACCAACCTGTACATCTCTGAATCCGTACAAGCATCCTCGCGTTCAGCAAGTTCGTTCTCTCTTCTATCAATGTTCATCAGTCCTAGTTTCTTCGTCTCCTCGTCCAAAACAAGATTATCAACGCTGTACAGCTTTTTCTCGCGAAGCAATTCCAATCTGTTTCTCATATCCCTCAGTCTAAGCGCCACATCCCAACATTGTTTCTTGCAAGCATGCGATTCTTTCATAGTTAGATCCTCAATTTTGTTCGTCAACTCCTTATGAGTCAAATACAGAAACATTTGCTTGGAGAGATTCTTGTCGGTAGGATCCATTCTTAGCCAAGGCATGCTTTTCTCCATTTCGAACTGCCGATTGTCCGTTGTTTTCACATCTTCCACGACATGATCCTCTTTGGAGCTGTATTTGTCTTGTTGGTCCCGTTCTTGATGCGAATCTTCAATTGGAGTCTCCGTTTGATCCTCCATGCTTTGATTTAGCTCAGTGTTCTCGTTGTCTTGAAACCTTCTATGAGGACTCTCCTTCTGGTGAGCGAGGTCCTTGGTATTGATTTCACGATCGCCCATCCTGCTGCAGGAACGATTCTTGATCACTCGGACTTCTTAAGGACTTAATTAAACGTTCTCTGTATCGTTCTTGCGAAAAAGAGTCTCGCTGTTGAGTGACAAATACATTTCAAAATTATTGAAAGAGGAGAAAAAGAAAAGTGTTTCTTTGCAGATGTAAGAAAAGTTTATATAAAATTATAGTCAAACTTCGTTTTAGGGGACCAAAAATTAACGGTTTCAAAATATGTAGTCTTGTAGTTTTTGACCTGAAACATTCGAAAATGCAAGTTAAAAGTCCAGGAAACCAATGGTTTAAAAAATACAATTGTGTAAACATGTATGTACATACAGTCCCATCGAAGTTGTCGCAGTGAAGTTGGCTACAAATTCACTAACACATTCACGCCGCGTCGTCGGCACCTTGCCCATCGGCTCACCGACGCGGCGTGAATGTGTTAGTGCGCCAACTTCACTGCGACAACTTCGATGGAACTCATCGTCAATTGCATTGAACTTGTCGCAGTGAAGTTGGCTACAAATTCACTAACGCATTCACGCCGCGTCGGTGAGTGAATGCGTGGCTAACTTCACTGCGACAAGTTCAATGCAACTCACGTCAGTGTACGTATTTAGTGATGTTTGATAGGTTAGTACAACGCCATATTGTTTCTACGCATTCTCTGATTGGTTCGTTAAAATGACTGTAACTTCCACTTATCTTATTTAAAAACATACTGCTCCTTGATTGTCGCGATCAAGGAATCCATAAGATGTAGTTGGTTAATTTTACAAAACCTCCGTCACAAAAATTCACATAGGCGATCGGCAAAGTCTTCGTCGTGGAAGCGATTCCAATCTTTTGCCGGTCGCCAGTTAGCTTCGATTTTTTGCGTGTGGGTTCCATCTTGAGCTATAATTAAAGGTTATACAAAACATTTATTTAATATCAGATTAAGGAAACTTTGATATCGCCTGGCCAAGCCAAGAGGAAATAGCCAACATATTTATTTACCAACAAATTCGACGCTGTGATTAACCATCTTATAGATGTATCCTTCAGCAGCGAGAACCATGTAACTTTTAAATGAGCCGGTATGAACAGATTTCGAATTTATGTGCGAACCAATCAGAAGATGGGTAGAAGCAATATGGCGTCGTACTAACTTGTCAAAGTACGCTAAATACACTTTTTTCACACAATTGTATTTTTTAAACCACTGGTTTCCTGGACTTTAAACTTGCATTTTCAAATGTTTCAGGTCAAAACTTTAAGATTTGATATTTTTTATTCAAAAATTTTTGATCCCCTAAGACGAAGTGCAGCCAAAATTATTAATATGCTTTTTTTGCTATCCTTGCAAAGTTATTTTTTAATAAAAACCAATAATTAGACAATGACAATTTCCGGTAGGTTATTACGAAACGAAAAATCAACTCTAACTTACATGCTTAATACTGAAATTAATCGATGAGCAGGGTTTTCTGGATTTTACAAACTTTATTCTTTTTCAACGACGATATTTTATTTAAAATACACAACATAAATAATTATATATTTGTCACAAATTTCGGAAAAAGCGACGCAGAAAAGATACACTAGAATGGCGTCGAAAGAAATCTCTAGCATTGATCCTTACATGCATTAGCGTCACACTGTCCACCGATCACAAGAAGTTCTATGAGAATAGCGCAATCTGATTGATCGCGCCCCACCTCAGCTTGCACCTACTTTTCGGTCGTGACGTATAACTAGCGAAGTAGGGATGGGCGATATTCGAAAAAAATATCGATGTTAAAACAATCGATTAATTAAAAAATCGATAATTGATCATTGATGCTTTTACAAAATATCGAATTCTTTTTTAATAGGGCTGCTTTTGGAAACATCACCCTGAGCACATTTCCTAGAACGTGGCCTAGAAAATGCGTATACAGGTAAACAAAAAATATTACACTACCTTTCTTATTTAAGTTTTACTAAAAAATATATTTAAATCAGTTAACTTCGAAGAATATTAATGAATTTCCTCCAAGTAGTAATAATATTTTGCGGGTTCTTGACCTGTAAGTGCAACAGGGTTGACTTCGTGACTAGAAAAAAAGTTTTTATTAAATCTATAGGAAATGGGATATTCTAAGATAGATATGCATAAGCAGCATAAACTTCAAAATCTCATGCATATATACATTATAAAAAGTAATTGTACCTGCAATAGCAAAACAGATGCAAAAGGATTGAGATGATAAAGAAAATTATACACGGAGTATTTGGATAAGATAATTTTTTAAATCTAAGATCACAGAATAAGAATGAAGAACAATTAATAAGAGTTACAAGAGTATAATAACACAAATGCGTATGGCGTTCTTATTTAGTCGCGTTCCGAAATTCACTGCTAGTGCTGGAATCTAGTTGCGTATTATAGATTTTCAGTGCTGGCAGTGAATTTCGGAACACGACTTATACCCAATGACCATACATTTCTCGAAAATTATAGGCTTATTGAATAGTGTGCGTCGCGTTATCATGCTATTCAGTTTTCTCACAGAAATACAAAATATCGATGTTATGTAAAAAAGTATCGATAATCGATTAATTGATTTACAGAAACATCGACAAAAATAATCGATTATTAGTAAAAAAACTATCGATATTTAATTAATCGAAACATATTACCCATCGCTATAGCGAAGTGATCGCATCTACTAATTAGGCTCGTGTAAAATTAGTGGGTCAGTCGATGTGTATGTACGTAGTATCCCGTCTTGCTCCTGTGCCGTCTCGCGAGACTTCTTGTCATCGGTGGACAGTACTTACGTGATACAGAAGTTATTTCTACAATTAGATATTACCGTTATTCTAACTATTACAATTATTATAATTTTATTCTTTGAATACTCATTAAAATGCAAGAATGAATAGATACAATTTGATTCTTCAGTTAATTTGTTATATATCAGGTTTCTTGCAACTGTTGCCCCAGTCCACGCTTATACGATGTTGCATATTTTATCTTCCTACAATATAAGAAAAAAATAAAAATATAGTTTAGTAATTGTTATAATACAGTATCACGTGTTAAGCTTGTTAAAAACTTATCTTATTTTACGTAATTATTTTTAGTAGTGTATTTGTGAGATTTTTCTGATTAAAACAAGTTCAAACATGACATAATTTGAATTACAGTTAGGTTTTAAATAAATAAGTAAAAATAATGGTGTCCTTTCTTTCCTGGTTCTTTGCTTTTTTTAACTTTGTTCCTATGGCGCCCCGACGCCTGGGCCTCTTTCCTGCGATGGCCGCAAAGTGTCGCGCGTGTAACTTCCATCCTTTCTCGTAAGTGCTCTATCACAGACCTTGTTGATATATATATAAGGTCTGTGAACATACAATCCAGGCCCGTCTGGGCTAGGGACCGTTCACACCATCAGCCCCACTGACGAGTTTCTGTCGAGACGGGAGGGAGACACCATTATATATAATTTCGTCTCACGATGAGTCCGAAATGAAGCAGAATTTTATCTCATTGATAAAGAATGAATAAATGCGAAAAATTCCCCGAAATGGGTTAAATTATAAATCGAAACTATATTGACGGCCTCGAATTTTGGACGAATATGCCGTCGTCGGATTGGCACGTTATGTGCAAAATATTCCACTGAAGACCGTCATTTGTGTATCCCACGATGATTATATTGGGATTAGTGCCACCTACAAGGTGGTACAATATACGGACAAGAATGCGAAAAATTAAGCCGGTGAACGAAAAAAGCACGTTGGTGAGGGGGTTGCTGCCATTGGTGTTTAAAATCCAAGAATGGTGATGTCGGCTTATTTATATTGATACTCTACCATATCTCCGTTCTTAGGAGCTTCACCAGATGGACTTATAGACGAAGGAGGGGCATTGTGGAAACCAAATGTCCCAAAACGGCGGAGAATTTATTGCCGGAGGAGGCAACCAGAAGTGTTGCAGTTATTCGCCGTATATTTGCAGATGCACAAGGAAAAACACATTAAACAAACAACCATTAATATTTTTATTACTTACTACCAGCTACAAGGACAATCACATGTCATAGGTAGAAAATATTGCTTATTTTGTGTTTGGACCCGAAAAGGGTTAAAGTACATTAGAGTTGATAGAAATGATAATTTTTGGCAAAACAATATGGAGCCAAAGTTAATTCAGTTTTATTTATTCTATATGTTACCGGAATTAATAGATAGCCGGTACAATAGGGGAATGCCCATTCAGGAGGCTCAATTTATAACAGAGGAGAGAGCAAGTTTAGAAAAGCGCAAAAGGTCTCCCGCAGAAAGTAGCACGAATACTGCTACTGTCCGGCACTGTAAAGTGCAGTACCACTGACTCTGTTAGTGGTTCTCAGTTGCATGAAATAGCAATTGTACTCGCGGATTATACGATCCATGTAAGTTACGCGACGCCATACTATCTTTCTTTGTTTTGTTTAAAAAATTTGTTACAGATTTTAGAAGGAAGGATTCCCGAGAAGAGGTTTTTTGGAGTGAAGCGAGCGTAGAACTCAAAAACTAGATTATGCCCAGATGCGTCTACAACAGTAGCTACTGAATTTCCATGACTGCTTTTTTTTCTTATAAAACATTAATTATTGTATTTCAGATAAAAAATATAGGTAAATGTTCGGAAGTGTCACTCCTGTCAGAATCGAGCTGATTTTTTTTTGTGTGGTTTTTTACAGTTAACAAACATCATATTTAATATTATTATGGCAGCGCATCAACAAAAACAATGTCAATAAATATTTTTTTAAAGTTTTTTTTTTTATCCCCCACGAGTTGAACAGTAACATTTAATTCGTTTTGCTGACTGGGGGGCTCAGCTCCCCAGACCCCCCTAAATACTACACTAACTAATACCGATACCCATTTTTAATATAAGGAACTGATAAACACAATATACAAAGTAACATATTTATCGGTATTAGTTAGTGTAGTTATTAGGGAGGCCTGGAGGGCACGGCCCCCCCAATCAGCAAAACGAATTTAATATATTACTGTTCAACTCGTGGGGGATGTTTTGTTTTTTGTTAACATCTGGAATTGCCGTGTTAATACCCCAAAATTCGGACGACGTGATTACCACAGGGCTGGTTATATTGCTGACTTTCTATTTCGTCGAGTTTTCACCGTGCACAGTGAACGCGTACATGGCATTTTCGATGTTATTCAGCAATTTTATAATGAAGAATTGTCAAAATAGTTTGTATGTCTATTGTATTTTAAAAGAACAGAATATTTCTTTTAGAAATCTTGAAAAAAAGTTCGAAAGATCGACGAATAAAAATCTTTGAAAAAATATTTATTGACATTGTTTTTGTTGATGCGCTGCCATAATAATATTAAATATGATATTTTTTTAACTGTAAGAAACCACACAAAAAAAAATCAGCTCGATTCTGACAAGAGTGACACTTCCGAACATTTACCAAAAAATAATCTATCGGGTAGCCTCGGTAGATATGCGTAACAGCATTTTCCTCTTCTCGAAAAAAATTAAATAATTATATATATATACATATATTCAAGAAAGCGTTACCAGGACAAATGGAGTGCAAATATGCTGCCTGATCACGTATAATCAGCAAGTATAATCTTACATAATTAATATTACGTTATCTATACATAAATTACTTTCTTCAAGGAAGAAGAGGAAGAAAAGAAAGAGGGAATGAAAAAGGAAGTGGACAGAAGAAACAGGAGAAAGACGAGAAAAGGGCTTGTGTCTTGGGTCCATTCATGATGGTGTGACGGCATTTCCTTTGAGTCCACTAGCGAGAGGATCACCCTATATGTATATACATGTATATTATACAGAGAATTCATATACATATACAGGGTGTTCCAAAATTAGGGGAAAACCTGTGGAGGGATGATTGCTGAGGTTATTCTAAACAACTTTTTCGGTTGAGGTATAGAAAACGGGGTACACCCAGATCGAGCTATTTTGTTACCATAGATAGTCCTTGGGGTGGGGATTCCAACGGCGGTCATCCCACCCCTTAAATCCCACCCGCCGCCCCCGCAGAGGTCAAAAACTGAAATTGTCCGAAAAGGGGTTTCTGTATCGATCTCAGTGAGTACATTAAAAAAAATGAAAAAAAAGATGAAAAAAACCCTAACCCTAATCTAACCTTCTTTTAAAATTTAAAAGAAAATTATTTTTTTTATGTGCTCACTAAGATCGGTGCAGAAACCACTTTTCGGACAATTTCAGTTTTTGACCTCTGTGGGGGCGGCGGGTGGGAGTTAAGGGGTGGGATGACCACCGTTGGAATCCCCACCCCAAGGCCTATCTATGGTATAAAAAACAGCTCGATCTGGGTGTACCCCGTTTTCTATATCTCAACCACTTTTTCCTTTGCCAAAATCAGACTCCGATTGGCCAGAGTTTTTCGTTAATAATTCGAAAACAAAGCCTTAACCAACATTTTGGGAAAGGAAAAAGTTGTTTAGAATCACCTCAGCAATCATCCCTCCACGGGTCTTCCCCTAATTTTGGGACACCCTGTATAATACATTAATTATTTTCTTATCTATGTATATTATGTACATATATAAATAGTAACATATCACGTTATCCCATAAGCAGTGATAAGTAATGCGAGTATAACGGCAACTTGGCAATAAAACAATAAAATATTGAGAGATAAACCATGTTTTGCATTAATGGCGATTACTGTGTATTGTGAATAATTTTGGACATTTAGTAAAAGAGTAATTTGTATTGTTTTGTGAAGTCGTAAATTTAAGGTTAAACATGTTGCGAAGTGTAAGCCGAAAATTGTACTTCATTCACGTGTTAAACAAGAGTTCAACATGTAGTATAAAACAAAAGAGAAATTTGAGTTTACTTGAATATCAGGGCAAGGAACTTCTTAGAAATTGCGGAGTTTCTGTGCAAAATTTTGGTATCGTGGATGATATGAGTAAAGTAAATCCTACTTTAGACCAATTACGTTAGTATTTCGTTTAATATTTAATGTATTTAATGTGTGTAATCTTTTCAGTGAAATTTATGTATAATTATTTTATTATTCTGCTTTATTGTACATACACAGTTGTAATATATTAATAAACATCTGACTATGAGTTTTGTAATTATTATTTTGGTAATTTTATTGTTATCCTATACATTTCCTTTAACTCTTATAATTTATTATTTTTTTCTGAAATAAATGTTTTCTTTATCATTTTTTATATAAATTTATAGTTAAATCCACAGAATATAATTTTATGTTTCTAAATACATGCAAATAGTTTTTTTCTATACTGATCAAAATTTATTATTTAACATATTGTATTATAAAAACAATAAAATTAAAAAAGTAATAGTTAATCTTACTTTTTAATTTATGAAATATAAAATATTTTTGTAATTAAAGAAGTACAGGATAGTATTAATAAATATAAATATTTATAATATTAAAATGATCTTATAATTACATTATTTCTTAAATAAATTTTAGAATTTCTACAACAGGTAAATTTTTTTATTGTAAGAAAAACTGTTCAGAGTTATAGCATGTCCTATAAGAATTTATGTCTCATTTTTAACTATTTTGTATACTAGAGTAAATAATGTATATTGAATTATTTTAATCATATTTAATTATGATGTCTAATTTAATCTTTCTTTATAGATGCAGATGAATATGTTGTAAAAGCTCAAGTATTAGCTGGTGGTCGTGGAAAAGGATGGTTTGAGCATGGTTTTAAAGGAGGTGTACATGTTACAAAAGAGTAAGTAAAAGTACATAGTATAAACTGCAATATAAGAACATGTGACTTATTACATATTTCTTACTAGCCGTAATGCCGTTAAAGAAATTGTGAAAAATATGTTAGGTCATTGCCTTATCACAAAGCAAACTTCAAAAGATGGCATATTAGTGCAGAAAGTTATGATAGCAGAATCTGTAAATATTGCCCGTGAAACATACATTTGTATACTTTTGGATAGACAGCACAATGGTCCTGTATTAATTGCTTCACCAGAAGGTGGTATGGATATTGAAGCCGTTGCTGACAAAACTCCAGAATTAATTAAAACAATACCACTAGATATATATTATGGTATTGATGATGATATTGCTAAAGAAGTTAGCATATTTCTTGGTTTTACGGATCCTACTATGCAAGAGAAAGCAGCAAATCAATTAAAAAATTTGTGGAAACTATTTGTAGATATTGATGCTTTACAAGTTGAAATTAATCCATTGGTTGAAACTACAGATAAACAAGTTATAGCAGTAGATGCGAAAATAACATTCGATCATAATGCTCAATTTCGGCAACAGGATTTGTTTGCTTTAGAAAGTTACGATATGAAAGATCCTAGAGAAGCTGCTGCATCACAATCTAATCTAAATTATATTGCTATGGATGGCAATATAGGATGTTTAGGTAGGTTTTATTATTTTAATATCATAGTAGTTAAAATAGGTAATATATTGTAATCAGTTTGAATTTACTTAAAATTTGAATCTGTGTGTTACGTTTAGTTAATGGTGCTGGCTTAGCAATGGCTACCATGGATATAATTAAACTACATGGTGGATCACCAGCCAATTTTTTAGATGTGGGTGGAAGTGTTAAAGAAGATCAAGTTTACCAGGCATTTAAAATTCTGAGCGAAGGTATGTATTGTAATAAGTATCCAAATAAGTAGTTACATTAGATTCATTATTGAAATTGAGAACTAAGTTTATCTTGATGCTTTTTGATTTAGTAATATTAGTATTAGTATTATTTACATATTGCACTAGAAAGCCTTACAAATGTATGAATTGGATTCGTAATTTTGGGTAAGTTTTATCTAAAAGTAATTCTGAATGTCTTATTTGATGTCTTTAGATCCAAAAGTAAAATCGATTCTTGTAAATGTGTTTGGGGGTATTGTAAATTGTGCTACAATAGCAAAAGGGATTATTGCGGCAGCTCGTAACTTAGAACTTAAAGTTCCGCTTGTTGTTAGATTAGAAGGTAATTATTTTTTTTATCTAGGTATTTAGTTATTTAGTATAATGGTTACTTTCCTTTTCTTTTCTTTTTTTAATTAGGTACTAATGTAGCAGAAGCAAAAAAGCTTCTTGCAGAAAGTGGTTTATCAATTCTTACAGCAAATGATTTAGATGAAGCTGCTAGAAAAGCAGTTTCTTCAGTAAAATCATAAACAGCAACTGTACTCTGTACTAAGTTCTTCCACAAGTAACATTTCATAAATGGCAGTGAATATTATAAAATCTGAACAATTGTATAATTTTTATATAATGCCAAGATATGAAAAGCTGAGTATCTGACTTTTTGTTTTCTTTTTCAAGTAATATCGGTCACCTAATGTAGGTAATTAAAAATATTTTCTATTTCTTTATTACAAAATTTGTTTTATTTCACTTTCACCTAATAAGTGTTACCAAATAGATATTATAGTAAAGATTTGATGATAGCAAAATGCTCTGGACCAAACTTTCGCTTACATGGTACAGTTCCTACATTGTTACAAGTTTGCCAACAGTTTCTAGTTGAGTTCGACTTGAGCTTTAAGTCCTTCGCTTTCATTTACAGATCTTTTTTACTTTCATTAAATCTTTACTGTAATTAGCTAAAATTATATACCTACAATTTATACATTTTAAATGATTAACTTTGATACTTTTATACTTTGTATACTTAAAAGGGTAAAGTAATAAAGACAATGTGGTTTTGTAAATCTGTAAGTAAAATAACTAAATATATTTTTAGTGACAATTAAACGTTTTCAGATTCGTCTTAGTAATTTATATTTTGTTTAATGAAAAAATATTATTGTTAGAGCAGAGACAGCTAAGCTGACTTTTGACTTCTCCTTTGCCATGTCCATTCCTCTCACATGGGTTGTGGTTAGAGATGAAATCAAATTCAATATGTACTCATAAATCCAAATCAAGTGTAAGTACTTGGATTATACCAGAGTGTATATATTTGTAACTTTTTTTGTAATCACAAAATGTTTATAATACAAGAAGTTCTGTGTTAAGCTCTTCCTAGGTTCTCCTTAGATTCTTTCAGAGTCCTCACAAAATTGAAGCAAATCGAGCTACCTATGTTGCATTTGATTTTTTTTCGCTAAACAAAGGACGTGCGTAGCCTGTCGGTTCTATGTTTGCGATAACAAGCGACGTGCTACACATATTTTTCCAGCACTAAAGGTTAAAGAACATGCCGATGAGATGTTGACGAGGCTAAGGAATGCGGGTACGATTGGTCGTCGTCGGTAAGTCACACCTCACGCACACGCATTCTAGATCGTCGCGCGCTATTGGCCGATGCGACCACACACTAATCGCGTCGCCTGACAAAAAAGAAAAATGAGACTTCGCGACAAAGCGAGATGGTACGAAGTCAGCGTTGCGGCGAACTTTGAACGCCAGGATCAAACGTGGGGACAAGGCGGAGCGTGCGAAGTGCTCCCTTTGCTCCTGTGCCGTCCCGCTCGTCAACTTCTCATCGGTCAATAGTAAATGGTAATGCTTCTTTTTATTTGAGGAAAGCTCATATTCTACAGGTATTCATCCTGGGGTTTGAAACCAACTGAACATGCTAGCCTTCTCTAAGGATACAGATGTAAGGGAAGAGAACTCAACCAATGGTGGATTATTTAATGAATCAATTCACTTTAAAACAAATGCTAAATCGAATATTTTTTAGTGTAATTCAAATCAGATCTACCCAGGTGTAATGCATAGTGAGTTTGGAATATTAAATAGACTGGTGGAGTTTTCTTTCTCTATATAATGGCTGCGCGCTCGCGCGTGATCCCTCATTCACATGAGGTGGTAGGGGCACCTTCCTCTTTAGTGCTTTTTCACTAGACAAACTGACACTATGATTGATACTGTACATCACATTTTCCCTAGGGAAGACTACCATGCTCAGTCCTGTACATCACTTTGAAACATCATACATCCTCCTACTTTATCAAAAACATATAAAGAAAGTGGATAGAACTAGTTTATAATAAGAATATCGATTTTATGCCAGCATGTTCACCATCTGTTTAACATTGAAAAACAATTTTAAGCAATTTATCTTGATACTCTTGAATAAGTAATTGGAGACGGTAACAGATCACAATATACCGCAAAGTTTACGCTGTATTTGAGGTAAACTTGAAAATTGTTTCGCAAGGAAAACCGTATTTTGGCCACTGATTAGCGAATAAATCAACTTTAAGTGGCTTTACCGCATCCGTGCGAGATTTAATTGGAAATTAGTCACAACGTCTTAACACTTGTTCACGATTGACTCAACGGTACAGTTACTTTGAATTATTTGGAGATTACGTGTTACTTTTCAACCTCTATGACGTCAATTTTCACTTTCATGAGATTCTATGAAACTGAAAACTTTTATAAAGTTTAAAGCCAAGCTGAAGTATATAATACTTAAAGTGTACTGATTTTAAGTTACTATCTGACGTCATAGAAGAAAATGGAGGATGTAGTGAAAGAAATATCTAGCGTAATAAATTACGATAGACAATAGATATGAAGAAAAAAAGATAAGGGACGAATTAGAAAGATCGGCGTGTGTGTATATATAGTTCTTCTTTGCTCATAGAGTAGGAGGGTGTTGAAGAGAGGGTGGCGAAGAGGGGACAGCTATTCTCGGAGTTCGTCGCTACGTTTTCCCTCTCTTCCAAATTCGGCGGCAGTAAACGTCAGTAAAGCTTTGTAAATCGCAACGAATAGTGTAAAGGATTCCTTCTTTTTATCATTATCATTCAAGTTTCAAGTGGTTTTTCCTCGTATTACGATTTAGTGCGTATCAAAGTGCATTAGTGCAAGTCAAATTTCTAAGAATATTTCATAATAGTGTGAATACAAGTTACCCATCAATTTGTGAATAAGGTAGTGATAAATATCTGTGTTTAATTAGAAGAAAAAAGGTTACAATCTTTGATATTTATCTCTTATATTCGGTTCGTACCTTGCTTCCTGTATTTATAGCTACGAAATAGGCATACTGTTCATAGTGTCAATGTCTACCGTATATAATTTAGTTCCTCCTAGTGAAATTTGACTATTTATAAAACTTCACTTTCACTTTGTATTTTATTGGTATTCGAAATTATATTTATTAATTTATAGCACCCCTTAACCCTCGGATGGCGGACCATGGAGAAAGCCCCAATTTTAATTTAATTTTTTAACGTTGCTTCAACATCAAAGGCTATTAATTTAACTTTGTATTTTATAATATTTTCTTTTTTTTAATTTTAAACTGTTCCTTCAACAATTATTTTTTCAATATATGAAACTCCATGTATGTAATTTATAAGTCTGGCTCTCGATTGACCCAGACTCCGCTGTTCATGGGTTAATGGTTAATGGTTAATGATAGAGTTATTAAAATTGTGAGTTTTCTTTAAACAAATTTCCTTAGAAAAATTTTTTCAAAAACAAAGTCGAATATAACAAAATTTTATTCTATATTTTCGGCTAATTTTTTTTACATAGAATCAACCCCCTTTCGGTTGCACCATCAATATTGAGACACCCTGTAGTCGAAATCATAATTTATATCTCATTCTATTGTTTTGTTTTGTTGTTGTATTCATTATTAAATAAAACATAATTAATTATGTTTATTATTAAATAAATTGAAGCTAAAAGAAATTAGGAAATATATTAGGGAAAAGGATTGATCCTAGAAACCAAGGGTAGTATTGCGAATGGTCTAAGGATGGCTTAACTTGATAGTTAATTTTCTAATTTCTTAAATATTTTACTATGTGCACTTTTTTCGTAGAATATGACTTAGTTGCACGTGTATATGCAAGTTTATTGCACTATGACGAAATTGTGTACATCGTCTATTGTAATTTTGCAAGTTGCAATCTATTGTTGTTTTTATTTTAGGTAATACATGTATGCTTTTTTTTTCTTTTTTGTAATGGTAAAAAATGTAGATTTACATTTTTTACATTTTGTAGATCTACATTCTTTTATTTGTACATTTTGTGTGATAAAATGATATCAATTAATAAGCGAACAAGTGAAAAATTTTAATTAACGCGCAAACAAATACCTATAGCGCTTCTTACATTTGTTGCAGCTATAAATAACGAGACAATAGGTATTGGAAAGTATAATCTATCTAATTAGTTTAATTCATGTTTTGCAAGTTTAATACTTCGTTATACCATAGTAGCAATCTTTATTGTTCTCCATGTGATTTACATATACTTTAAATAATAACTAGAAACTCGATATGTACATTAAATAATCTTTATCGAGGTTACTATGCATTGTTTGCAAATATATTTTAGTAAAATAAAGGTCAGCTTTTCCTGAATTAAATTTTGCATAGGGTTTTTGATTGTCAATTAATCCATATTTCAATACACATTTTATTGAAATAGTAAAAACTATGATATAAGAAGTATTCAAGAATCATAAATGTTGATCGAGATCAAATCAGGCTTCGCTAAGGAAAATGGCGATGTAGTGGAAACTGGGCTTCTCAAAACCTTAACCTTGACTATATTAACATTAGAACGATTTAGAAAAAGAAATAATACAAGTTTGGATTATTAAATATTATAGAATTTAGTATATAACTGAGAAATATGTATAACATATAAATATCAATTCAAATTCTCCCGCGTAAGCGTTTATACGCGAGTGGTGGGAGGTCATAGATCTATACATATATGGGGCCTCGTTCGCCGCCTTATCATTTTCCCTGGAGATGTCGATGGGGAAGGATGGGAAGAATTCAGGACAATATCACTTTTTTCTAGGAAAGCCTGATTTGATCACGAGTGTACACAAAACTTATGGATATAATTATACAGTTATAAAAAAGGAATTTAAAATTTTTTGCGGAATTCGAGTCGTCGCGCCAAATCATTCTGTAGCATGTAGCATTAGTTTTATTTCAATTTAAAATCTTTTTTTTTTAATATACCGTAATTTGTTGTACTGTAATTTGTGCTTATGTTCATCAATTTAATGTAGTTCTTATGCTTAGGAGATTAACATTTCTTAATACTGACAATTTGTTTATATTGCTCTTCTTATTTAATTAGTTTGACGAAGTAGTTGATATTCTGCAAAATGTAAATTCGCAGTTCAACTGTTGCGACAGTTGCGACATGTCGCCTGTAACAAGTAGCATACTAAGGACAAACTTTGCCGTAGCGAAGGGGTTAAAACTTCTTATCTAAAACTTGAATGTATTTGTTGAGTCAGAAACAGCAGAGCAGTCAGAATAATAATTTCTTCTTATGTATTTGTTTAGCTGGTCTTGAAAGTGAAAATTCAGAAATAGGTGTAGATAATTTGAAATGTACTGTTAAGTTGGAATAGTAATATTTAAATTAAAATTAGAATATTTTATAACACTTCATAATTTATATGGTTGTTTAATAAGAACAATTATTTTCAAAATTTGCTTAATTTTATTTAAGACTTTGATTTCATAATATTCTGTTTATTTAATGTGAGTAATGGTCGGGCTTGCTTCATTGTCTTCCTTTTGTTTACAATGCTTTTTACACTATTTCTTAATTTGAATAGTATTTTCGACGAGAAAATCTATCTTTTACACGTAATATTAGACCTTGGAAAAAAAGACACGTATATTTGTACATTCTAAAGATATCTTGGCACTAAACTGCAAGACGTTTGTCGTGATTTCATGTGGAACTGATTAATTTCCTATTACATTTATGAAGCATAGCCGACGAATGTTTGATAGCTCCGGGGCCCAAAAATTTTAATGTGATCCTGTTCAATAGTATTCTGAATATAAAGTGATCGATTTCCAGTTACAGCAATAATGAAAATAAAAATAAAAATGAATGAAAATGTTATGTTATCAAATCGTGTCAGATATTTGATATATCAAATTGAAGATTAATACGTTATCATCTATTATTTAATGTGATATCTTCATTAATTCAAATATAGTAGTCTATGATAAATGAATATTCAATTAGATACAAATAAACATGTTTAGATGGGTCATTGTATCAGTATATTTTACGAGACAGAATAAAAAGAAAATATGTTATAAAAGAAATTTAACTTGAAATAGAACACGTTGAGGGCATTACAAATTCTTAGTACGCTACTGCTTTAGAGTAGCTCGACGACACAAGAGCAATAAACACGACACGTGTAAATACATCAGGTAAATATTGTCGACCTGTTCTCGGTCAGTACCGTATCTAAAACCAGAAGTCTATTATCGTATTTTTCTTAAAAGTCATTTAACGAAGTATTATTTTGAACAGTCATTCATAAAAGTTTTCGTACATATTATCAAAGGGTTATTTTATTTAAAATAAACAATAAGGTATTATATATAATATTTCTTAATAGCTTATGACTTCATATTTTGTAGAAAGAAATACACGAAAATTAATTTAAAAAGTAATTAAGGAGAACCTGTAAAGTATTTTAGAAGCAATATGGTAAAAAATTTAATTAAATTTCACCGTAAAATTAGTATATACTAATGAATGACTCAGGCAGTTCAAAAAACATAATTGTATGTAGAAATGCACACTTTTGTAAATTGTATAGGTGGATTCTTTTCTTATTTGTCTGAATATTCCTATAGAATAACACATTTTATTATAGAATAATTAACACTGTCCCTTATGTTATTATTTATTTTAATTAAAGTGACCTGTTAGCATCGATGTTGTAGCATCGAGCATTCTAGACTTCTTCAGGAAAAATGGCGCTGTAGGGGAAGGCCTTACCACTCAAGTGGTAATTACAGTTTATAATATTAAATAATTAAAAAGCATGTTAAATATTTCCAAGTTAATTTAAATTTAATAAATTTTGAATTTAGAAATTCTGAAGTTAAAATTTTGAAATTTATAATACTGGATAACTAAAAATTCCGTAAATTTTTCAAAATTAATTTCAATATTAATTTAGAATATTATTATATGGTTACAGAATAATATTAATATTATAGCAAGCGGTGGGGTTTTCTTCCCCTACATTTCCCTAGGGAAACCCAAAATGCTGGATACTGCACCTATAACAGAGTTTGGCGGGAAAAATTTGAATCGACCCGTATAAGAAAAGATGTATATAGATATAAAAGAAAGTAGAGAAAAAGAGAAAGCTAGCAAGTGTTGTTGATTGTGTCGAGAGAGTACGATGTCGACGGCTAGGGAGGGGAGGTGAAGTTACTGCGCAGAAACGTGTGCACGCACACAAGGTGAATTTCCACCACCATTGTACTCACCATCACAACTCTATGGTCCCGTAGGAACAAGCCGGCCGATAAAATGGGCGAGAACGATAAGTCAGTCAAGTGCGAGAACGCCGAGGAAGAAGAGTACGACGAGATGTTCGAGCAAGATTTGCAAGAGGACGCACAGTGGAAACGAATACAGCAGAATACGTTCACGAGATGGGCGAACGAAAGGCTAAAAGCAGCAAACAAAAATATTGATAATCTCGAGACTGATTTGTCGGATGGCCTTCGATTGATCTCGTTGATCGAGGTGCTTGCACAGAAGAAACTTCCGAAACACAGTCAACGGCCCACTTTCAGATCGCAGAAACTGGAAAATGTGTCTGTGGCTCTAAAGTTTTTGGATGACGAGGGAATCAGGATCGTTAACATTGGTGAGTGATACATACTTTCTTTTGTTATCTTATTTGGTCCATTTCTTTTCTTCTTTAAACTCTTGAAAGACAGTGGCCGGGTCTATTCAGACTCACGTTTCTTTATGAAAAACAAGGGAACACTGTGTTGCTGTGTTACATACATAAATCTAATAAATGTAACTACAATAGAAGCTACAGGTAGAGGATTACAGAGAGAAACAATACCGTTTCGGAAGTGTGGGAGATGCTTTGTGTGTATCGAAAGCGATAATAAATATAAATGTTATATGAAAATTAATACATAGGTAATAAATAAATAATTCATAATTAATTAATATTTAAAATAATACTTAACTAAATTGATATAATTTAAAATAAATATATAATAAATAAATTGTTTACATTTAAATAATATACAGCTCATATTTAATAAATTTAAAAATTAATATTTCAATTAATAATTACGGAATGATATGTAGCAACTATTCGCAATTATTATATTAATTAAATTCTTAATTTACTTATATTTTGCTATATGATTCTATTTCTGAAAATATCATTTTTACAGTTGTAAATATCAGTTGTAAGTAAAAATTCATATTCTTAAGAGATACAAAATGAGAAAAATATTCGAATGGGCCTGTATTGACCTACTCACAGACCGCCATGGGATTGTGACGAACAGTGCGAGGAACAATGGACAAAAATGAAAAAAATCCGACGTGTGTAAACCATGATGTCATTATGTATGTATATGTCAAACGTACATCCTAATAATATCAAAATTACTCAATAATAGTACAATTAATAATATCATCTTTATTCTTAACTCCTGAATAATGAAGCCTGGGTCAATTGTGACTCATACATAGAGAACATATAAAAGGATATTAAACTAAAGTTAAATGTATAATTTTTAAACGAAAGAGTTTCATATATTGAAAGAATAATTTTTAAAGACACAATGTAAAATTTATGAAATGCAAATAATCGTCGGAGGGTTATTAAATTATGTCGATCCATTATCAAAATTGAAAGTAGAATATTCCAATTTTCGGTAAATTGTTTTTGATTTAATTGACTTTTTTCGTGTTCAGTTTGATTTTTATAAGTTATTAAAAATCCTTCTAGAACAAAGGGAAATATTTGTTAAAAATAATAATAAATATCCTTAATTTTTAATTTGATATTTTACCAACTTCTAGAAATTCAAAGTCAATTTGGCAAATACTCTCCGAGATAAAAGTTATAACATTCCAGGGTGTGTATTTTTTAAACAAATTCAAATTCAGCAAAATGATGACTTAAATATCCCCTAATTTCACGTATACTACATTATATTCAATTTTTAACAACATCCTGTATTCCCATCGTGAGGAATAATCAATTTTACCTGAAATGACTAAAATCATTATACAATTTTTTTATATTTCTATTATTTTATTCAATTTTAAACAGAGGTACGTTATTTAATGAATTTGGAAAAAATGAACCAAAATTTTTTAATCAATCCGAAATTATCATTTTTGTCACATTGTGCGATGGTTTGACAGTTCCGTGGTGGACCGTGAGGGGAGTATTATCATTAGAGTATTATAAATAGGATTTTTCGTTTCTAATCGTAAATGTCTAATAACAAAAATGGTACGTCATTGTTTTTTATTTCGTTGTACTTGGGTCTAAATGCGTATTTCTATTAAGATAAAATTTTACGAGGGACCATGTCTAATTTTTCGAAGGGTCAAAATCTATCTTATCCTTACCTAATTACGGTAATGATCATTATAGACCCGTTGATAATTATCAATTTTTATCAGTTAAGAATTTTAGTTCTTACTTAGAATTAATATTTGCAACTTTAACAATAATTTTCTTTTTTTAAATATGAATCAAGAAAAACAAGAAAAAAGTGCAATAAAATATAAGTAAACAATGTTTGTTTAATAAGTATTGGTAATGTATTAAACTAATGAATATTATTTATATTTACTATTCTTAATTCCTAATAATTTTACAGTTATTAAATAATAAATTCATTTTAAATTCATAAATGCAATATAAATTTTTTAGTTTATTAATAATTTGTTACTTTATTTTATATAACTAAATTATTATTTGTACATATGTATAATTGTCGTACAAATAGAGTGTAATATTATTTCCAAAGATTTGTTTAAAGCATCCATAGAAATTTCTTATAATTTTTAGCAAAAATGATTAAAAGTGAAAGAAGGGAAATAAAAAGATATTTCAACGTAAAGATAAGTATTTGCAAATATTGTCGCTTTTATTTTCTTACATGCTCTATTAATTAACCTTTCGTTGCATTATATTGTATATCTGCTACATAAAATAATTTTCTACGAAATCTTTATATTTTTTAAACATTTGGAATTATAAATTTTGATTTACATAATTTTGAAACTTTTAATAGTACACAATTTTTTTTTTTTATAAATTTCTAAAATTGAAAAACCATTCTATTTTTTTTGAAATTAAAGAAAGATTATGTAATAAAAGGTTAAAATGCGAAATGCTAATTAAAATCCTTTTATAAATATAGGATTTATTGCCATCGATCAATGTTTTGTTAAAGTCTGTCAAAACAATATGTAATTGACTGAAAATAGAATTATATTCATTTATTATTTAATATGTACACTCGCGATTAAATTAGGCGTCTCAAAGTGAATATTAATTTAAATTTTCCCGGGTAAACGTTTATACGCAAGTGGCAGCGGGAGGGGGAAGGGGGCACAGACTTATATATGGGGCCTCTTCCCTACATTGTCATTTTTCCTGGTGATATCACTGAGGATATCACCATTTTTCCTAGGAAAGCTTGATTTGATTGCGGGTGTACCAAACAGAAAATTCCATCTGATTTGACAAATAGAATGAAATGTGAAATATCAAAATTAAGGTCAATAATCTATATCGCAATGTTACATTTTTTATCAGTTGAAGTATTACAGCAAAAAGTGTCTCTCATTCTACTCATGAATCACTCCTTCTTTTATATTTGATCCGTTTTATTAGATCCAATTGCAGAGTAAACCTATCAAAATCATTATCGCAAAGGTGGCGATGTCTTTGACTGATCGAAGATTAACAGAGATTAAGCATCTTCTCCGATAGAGTGATACAATCTATAGGGTGACGTGAAAAACGTATTACATGACAATTCTTTGTTAAAAAATAAATCAACATAGTAAAATAATTTTTTTCCATTTTTGATTATTTTATAAATAAATAATCTAAATATTTTCAATAAAAACTAAAAGTTTAATCGATTTCAGATTTCTTCTAATTTATTTAATGGAGTATTCTTTATTGAAACTTGGGGTAAAAATAAAATTTATCTGCTTTGTGTTCGAAATTCCGATCATTTGTTTTAGTTTTATTCAAGGTATTGAGAGTCACTGATAATTCTGCATAAAAATATAACTAAAAATAACAATGTTCGTTGTACTGTAGCAGTATAGACATTTATACAGTTTTATATATAGATTAGGGATAGTTCCCTACTTTCCTACTTTTTAATTGAACTATAATTAAAAATCTACTCTGTAGAATTTGGGGTTACCCTGGAAACTTTAAAATAATAACACAGGCCTGCGTTGAAAAAAATACAAGGGAATTGATAGCTGAACTTTATGTATTTTTTGATGCTGATTTGAAAAAAAATAATGAAAAATATCTATCACGTCACGTTTTCTTAAAAAATTTAATTTTACTTGGATTTTTATAAACATTTACCATAAAACATTTTGTTCGGCGTTGAATTTCTTCCCTCCCTGCGATATGGCAACTGTGGTTTTCATCCATTCAAACCTATAAAAAATAAATAATCGATTGCTGAAAAATCAGTTTGCCTCACCAAGAATCGATTTATTTATTTTACATAGATTTAAATGGATAAAAACCACTGCTGTCAGATAGTACATGCAAAATTGTTCGCGAGAATTCCTTTTCAAATAGGATTATAGCAAAAATATCGATATCGATTTTACAAAAAATCCTGACGTGATAGAAAAAAATGGAGGTCATTTTCGAAATCAGCACACCAAATAACATAAAAATCAGCGAAAATTTCTCTTGTATTTTTCAAAAACTTCAATTTCGCAGGCCTCTGTAATTAACCTTGATAGTGTTTTGTTTTTGATTATAGAAAATATATAATGAGTGAATTTGTTTCTATAACTTCAAATTATAACATGTAAAAAAAGGCAAAATAATGATGTGGGACAACGTCAGATTACATGGGGGTCTAAGGGAGGCTATAGTCAAGGGCCCCATTTTTCAGGGGGCTTTTCATTTACTTTCATTTTCAAAACATATTGAATGAAAATTTTTTACTGTTGCTCTTCTTCTTTACAATTAAATATTATTTAATTTTCAGCTTTTAATCAAGTTTATAAACTAAGGGAACTCGTTAAGGTTAATTGTTTGGATGCAGGCTTTTTCATGAAAATTGCAGAACTGTAATTTGAAATACAGAAAATAAATTTTCAATATTTACATTAAAATTTTTATAAAAATTCATATGATTCTAATGAAGATAATTATTCCTTATTTGTGTAATACACATAATAATTTTTTGATAATATTACTAATTAAATTTATAATATTGAACAAGCACTGTAATACTGTCCTTATCTCATGGTTACTAAATATAAGCAGAAGGTTTGAAAAACTCTACCATTCTACGTGACCTATCACTTTGTTCGGACACGTTAAATCACTGTTTTCGTTATTTTTTGTTAGTCATTCCTGTAGTAATTTTAGGATATGTAGGGTACCTAAAATATATGGGATATATTCTTACTTATAAAACATATTAACAATTTTAAGACTGTACCTAGAGGAAGCCTATTAATAGGATTTGCATTAACTGTTGTCAAAAAACCAATTAATAATTGTTTGATTATTACAAATTGATCTGTTGAAATAATACAAGTTAAATATACTTAAATTAAGAGGAAATTGAAAGCAAGCAATTTCCAATCACAGTCAAGTTCTGTGGTGATAGTGTTTACATACTTTATATGTAAATAATTAATGTGTTAACTCACATTTATAATATTAAAAATTGAAAAAAATCGTTTTTGGGTATATATGCTTTGTTATTTTATTACAGTAATAATATCTTAATGCAATATTTAAAAATGTATATTTATGATAGTTTGGATTATCTGTTGTGCATCCCAATTAAAAGTAGGCATAAACTATATAGAATTTTTTATATTTCATTACACTTCTCTATAATTTACATTTAAGTAATTTTGCTAATACTACATAAAATAATGCTACGAAATTCTCATATTTTATGAAATATAAATAAACTGCACACTTCATTATTAATGAAACTTTAATAAAAAGAGGATATAATATGTGACATTTCTTTCCTGAACGTATAACGAAATAGCGTGATTAATGATAAGAACTGATTAATCTGCAGAATTTGAATCTAGCTATCAATTTAGCCGAGCTATGCAAATTTCGAAGCTCGAAGAACTCCATATATGCAAACGTAAGAGCTCATACTTTGGAAATAAAGAATTTGCAAAGGCAGGAAATTGCTTAAAGGATATTTTATAAATTCATTAGTGTAACATTTATTCATTAATTTGTGATTCATTAATATTATTGTTCAAGAAGTGTAATTAAAAAAGAAAAAAGATTTGCAGATAGGAATTTAAACATTTAAATTATTATATCAGTGAACAAAATATATATTTGTAATTGATTTAATGAATTTTAATGAATATTAGATGTGTAGGTATATTATTTGATACTTCAAATCCATTAATGAATGAAACTTTCCGAGATAAAGAAAAAAATTAGAGAAACTATATCTATAATTTGAGTATACATAGTATTATGAGGGTGATCGCAATTTTTGGCAAAAATAAATGTCATCGCATAGCTGTGGTAGTAAAATTTTGCACACCTCAGATTTGCTTATAGTACAATCTTTGCAGAAATATAACGTGATCGTAAATGTCAATGATCTGTAAAGTCATACATCATTTCCAATGCTGAGAGAATATCTATTTGAAATATTATCAACAGGTTGCACAAGAATACTGATAACCATAACGATAATAATTTTATAACATTAATTTAATAACGATAAATTTTCAGTTAATGAAAAAGGCATCGAATTAATTCTATTACAATATATTAATTAATACATTGTAATAGAGCAATCGATTTTAATTTCCATTTTTTCATTCATAGATACACTAGATTTATGACTATACTATATTTCTGCACTGACTATACAAGGCATGAAGAGACACTATACAAACCACGAAAATAATGTTTCTCGCTTTATCACACGGAGCAGAATAAAATAGATAATTATTAAAATTTAGGTTCCACCGATCATCTATTTTTTTTTGCAATGGGTAAGGGATGGGAGACCGACTCTCACCGATTCTCATCAGAATTTCCCTCCTTGTAACTGTTCCTGTGAGTTCGTGGCCCACTTACCAGCTAAAAAAATAAAAATATTAATTAATTAAAAACGAATTTTAATTTGATATTGTATTTCATATTATTTTCATTTTCACAATTTTACACTGTTCGTTTAAAACTTATTCTTCCAATATATGAAACTCTTTCGTTAAATAATGATACATTTAATTTTATGTGAATATTCTTGTATATGTTTTATAAGATTGGGTTACCATTGACCCAAATGTCATGGAGACTAATAATAAGCAATGCTTACAAAAGTAACATAATACTATTAATAATAACAGAAAAAGAGGATAAAAGCATTTGTATGGTATTGCTGTTGGACTAATAATATAAATTACAAATTTGAAAAATAATAAAAATTTCAATATGTTTTATTATACACGTCCAGTTAAAATAAGAAATTTTTGTTTAAAAAGGTGTCTGTACTGTATATTCTGTTAAAAATTTTATAAACTATCGAACGTGCACGGGTTCAATAATTTGTCGGTTCCTGACCTACCTGCAAAGTTTCATTGAAATGGGTACGTGACACCTAATGCGGTCCCCTTTGATAGTATACGTCTGAAATTACACGGCTACTGTCTTTCATGGTCCGTCATCCGTACGTTAACGTAATCGCACCGAATAACATATTCCCTATTACCTCATGCGTGTATTAACCCTTGAATGACGCATACCTAGAAACTCACATGGTTAGCTGATGCAAGGTCGCTTTGACTCATAGTAAAGAGTTGATTATACACTGTTCTGCAGACGGATTTCTCTGAAGAACTCAACAAATATATGGAGTGAGGCACGTAAAGTCTGATAGTTGAATATTATTGATAATGTTATTACAAGAAAATTCAAGTATTTTAAGGGAGTTACTTTTTGTCTTGATTTAATTTTTTCTATATGAAGGCGTCCAGGATAATTTAGGATCATCACCTTTTTAAAAAAGTGGAATTACACGTGGAATTCTTTCTCCAACCTTTTTTTCAAAATTTTAACTTATATTTTATAGACCACTCCCGTGAGCATCACTCTCTATATCTCTTCACCTTTTCCTCCTTCCCCTTCTTGATTAATGTTTAAAATGAATTTGGTAATTCTTTATAAAGAAGTTGTATTAGGAAATAATAGTAAAAAAAATTAATAATCACTAATTCGTGAGACATTTCAAATTCGTTTGCATGGGTTATTCTGATCCAGCTGCAAAAATAAAATATGGTAAATTTATTTGTAGAGTTCATGCAGGAGGGAAGAATATCTAAAAATGTTTTAATTATGGGTCAAAAGGACCATGATTTAAAACGTTCATATTCCTAGGGTTATACTTTGTATAATCATGACAAAATGATACCAGCTAGTTTTGCAATAATAAATTTATTATTGAAATATAAATATAAATTTATTATTATACTCTTGCACAAGGATATTAATTTAAAATTAAATTTATTAATATCGAAGGAACGGTGTAAAATTTAGAAAATTAAAATAATATGAAACTGTGACCCTCTCCATGGTTCGCCACAAGTGCAGTGGTTCGAATACCTACATATGTATGTGCCAGCTGGACAAAATTAATTTTCAAATATACAGAAACTAATTGCTGTAATATTATATAATAACGATACATTAAAACCCTTAAGTACTAAACTCTTGAACTCTCTTTCCACAGTAGGTACATCACGATTTATAGGCAGACAATGAATCAACAAATTAATATAATTTCAAATCTATGATGGATATAGCATCTGAAAGCATCTATTTTAGTTTAAATTACTATAAATTATCAAAAACCTTTTATGTTTCGAGTCAATTAATTCATATTAGAAATTTGCATAATGTAATGATTTGTCAGTGATTTACTATATGCTCCACGTCATCCCACGTAAGAAGAATTCAACGAGTGAAAAGTCGAGACCTTTTACTTTATTTTAATCGCTTATTTGATTTGCAAAACTTTGCAAAACTGTACTAAATGTTAAAATTAATCTTAACGTTCATGCTCGCCCAATACTAATTTTGATCTATTGACAATGTTGCTAGTTACAGGATTGCCTCGAAATAAGTAACTCGCTCGGGACCGAACAGTTGCTTATTACGAAGCAGGTATGCTATTCGGCTTCACGAATGAGAGATCGTCAAGATACGTCGTCACTCGTAGAAACGAGTGAGAGATCCGAGGTAGCGGCAAACGGACCTCTCACTCATTTCTCGGACCTCTCACTTTGTGAGCGACTTCAAACAAAGAGGGGATAGCGAGTTGCTTATTTCGTAGCAGAGACCACTTGCTTATTTCGAGGCAATCCTGTAGTTCGGATTCGTTAGTTAATATAATATAATTGATTTATTTGAAAAAAATGTAGAAGGAACAGTTATAGTTAAATGAATAGTAATCTGGAATAAGCTGTATGAGGTAGAATTTTTTATTTCAAGTTTATGATAATTCCTTTAATGGTTTATGTAACACGCAGTCGAATGTTATCGTGCAAGAGAGCAGGCTTTCGATTTTCTTGACCGAAAATGGACAGTTCCCGTTTAATGTATCATTTGATTTGGTTAACTACAACGTATACTATATAGGTAGCGCAGTAACCGTCTGGTGCGATTGGAAAAGGTCATAGTACATTACGTTCTATGTATTCTATCAAGTGACCTTTTACTTTTAGCGAAAATCCATTTTTCTATTAATATTTTATGCTTCTTACATCGCCATATTGTCCTATTTTTATTTTTACATCCTCAAATTAATATTGCCAGGTCTGAATCGTTGGAACCAGTTTCTGCGAATATTTCATTACCAAAAATGGTATAAATTGATGTGCATACTTTTAACCCTTATATGGTTTTCAAAAATAGTTATATCCATAGGATTCTTCATTTATATTTTACTGAACCTAATTTCTTATGTTATGAACAATTCTTGTTATACTATGTGGTGTTATTCAGTAGACGTTTGTAATACAAATTTTAATTCACAATTTAAACTTTAACTTTTTGTTACAATGAAAGAAAAGGTGCTAGCATTTGAACATGTTAATTACCAAAATTAATCAAATACAAATATAACAACCACGCAGATTATTGTATTTTAAATTATAAAAAAACTCAGGTTTAAAAGAACGATAAAAATGGCTTTACAGACGGCCCTGTTCTAAACCTTTCATTTACTATGCTAAAAAATATTGAATGAAATTGTTTTTTAAAAAGTGGACCTTTTGTTACATAATTTAAAAAAAATACATTTTTAAACTGTTACAAAAGGTAATAACAGTAATCAGATTTTTACCTATATTTGTTTAAAGTATAATTGTTTAATATTGAAAAAGTGCAACCTTGTCTTTTCTATAATTTTATTGATAATATATTCTTTTATGTACCATATTTGCAACACAATAGAACGAGAAGTCAATAAAAGTTTCTGACCTATTCAGTCAATGTTCAAGTCTACTTGAAAGTACAATATTACTTCCGTTTCCTGAAGTATTTATACGAGGCTCAAATCTATCTCATTTATTCGAGTGTACTTGGAAGTGCTATGTTTATTTTCTGATGTATTTATAGAAGATTCGAATACAATCAATCAAAGTCTGAATCTACTTGCGAGATACTTCATTCTATCACTACAGGCTATTGAAATGAAACGAGTTGCCAAAATCGTACTACTTGAAGTATTTAATATTACATTTCCTATTTGGCATTAATTTGTTCAAGAATTGATATTGGAAATTGTAGCTTCGTGTTTAACATTTATTCTATTACACACTTAATTTGTTGCCAAGAGTAAATTAAGGATAGTCTAAAAGGTACACTCGCGATCAAATCAGGTTTCCCTAGGGAAAATGGCGGTATAGAGGAAGTAGGAATTCTCTGAAGCTTAATTTTTACGATATTGATATTAAAAGTAATTTAGAAACAAAGTAATATAATTTTCGATTATTAAATATTATAAAATTTCCTATACAACTGAGAAATATGAAAAATGAATAAATATCAATTCAAATTTTCCCGCGTAAATGTTTACACAAACGTGATAGGGCCACACTTCTATAGTATATCTACAATGAGGCTCTCTCTCCTATATCGTCATTTTCTTCGGGAATGTCCATGGGGAAGGGCAAAAACCCGGGACATTGATTGATTAGATTCTGAATGTACAATTTAAGTAGCTGTACATAATTTAAAAGTAGTAGAAAATATTAAACAAAAGTATAATTGAAAAAGACTAATGTATGATTTATTAATAAATAAATAAGTACAATGAAAATATTTCAATATTGATGTTAATTAAACAACATTTATATATAAAAAGAGATAAATATTTTAATATGTATTATATATTAATAATTATTAAGTCATTTATGATTATTTTTAGAATTTTAATTCATGCTTTATTTTTCTTGGTTAACACGTTAAGTGTCATAGTAGTCACTAATAACTGGTGCCTTAAATTATAATTGATATATTTCAATAATTAATGAAGAAAAGAATTTTTAGAGATTGAGAAGCATTACAATATCACTTATTAATAAACAAATTAAAACGAGGAAATCATAACACTATACAAATATGTATTTACAGGATTTAAATTGATGTATTTATTCCAATATTCATGCAAAATGCTTAACCATAGTTAGGTATATGTATACGGTTCATCTGGGTCAGTAGAACAGTTCTATAAAATCAATGGCCTTGATAATGCATGAAAACTTAATTCATTCCTTCAAATATCTCAAACCATGATTTTTGATTTTTTACTATTCTTCAACTTAAAAATAGAATCTTACTTAAATATATTTTAAAAATATCTTTTCTTTCTAAATCTGTGAAAATGATAATATAATGCTCAAATAATAATCTTTATTGAAAATATTCACTTCTGACCCTAAGTTAGTTCTAAATGCTTATACGTGAAAGGTGTATCCGAAGAAGTAGACCGGCTACAAAAAGAAGTTAGGAGTAGAATCAGAGATGCTTGGAGGTCATATCTGGTACGGGCGTCGTGACGCAACCGGTTAGCCATCACTGACGTCATCGTCTAAATACGCGGTCGAATACGGTCGAGGGAAACACGTCATGGACACTCGAGTTAAGGAGCGATGCTACTGACAACTAAATACATAGACAGTCAATTTTATCGGCCACGAACAGTCTTTACTTGTGTCTGTAGGTCAGACAGTATGAAAATGTCAAATACAGTACTGTATGTACCAATTGACTATTATACCAATCAAAATCGCTGACTTCATGTTTCTTATTTTAAATTACGGAATTTATTAAAATTTACAATGTACTTTAACTTTTCGGAAGATAGAGAATTATTGTACATACTAATTTATATCTCATTCTTTATTTATTTATTTTCAATTTAGAAGGAGGTGCGCATTAAACACCATAGTTTTAGCGTTAATTATCCATTTTTTTGTTTTATTTTTTTCTTTAAGTAGGTATATGTCCATGTCTTTTTGGTTCTAGTGTTAAAAATAGGGTACAGTTTTATTTAAAAAAAAGACAATGCACTTGCAAACAACTATTTCATTTTTTTTTCTTCTACTTTGAATAAAAGTAATATATAAATATAAATTATAGAGTAAAAATAATCAGGCATCGTATATCATATTACAGATAATTAGAAATAAAGAAATATTACATCTAGTGTATGAATTAATTCTGTGTCTTTTCTATTTCTTTAATTGCAAATTAATTTTTAAAAATTAATGGTGACTTCAATTATTCAAGTAATTATTATTGTTATTATATTCTCGCGTCACTTTTCAAATGTAGAAGTAATTTAAAAAAAAACTAAAATTTAAAAAATGAAAATAATGTGAAGTACAAAATGAAACTAAAAATGTGGCTCTCTCCATGGTCCGCCATCCAAGGATTAAGAAGGCGTAATATTAAAGGCTCTGAATTAATTTGTACGCCTAATACATTGATTGAAATTAATTTTAAAGTGGAAAACAGTGTTAAATTAGTAAACACATTGAAACAAACAATTTAATTAGAGAACTGTGTCACTCATGAGGCCAAAAAGAAATAGAGTACTTTGTCTCACGATAAGCAAATGTATTTTAAACCGAGAACGGAATGTACTGATAAGCTATAAAAATGATAAAAATATTATCATTTTATTTTTCTTTTAATATTTCTTAAATTATAATTCAGGAACTTGCATCAGTGTCATTTCAATAAATCAACACGTCAAGTAGGAGACTATTTTTTCAATCTTGTAACGAATTATTATAATAAGCATTAATGCGTGTTCTTAAAAGAAAGTTATCTTATCAGAAGAATAATGAGAATGGCATGCAAGCTGAAACCGAAGATGACGTCTCACTTCATACCTGAACAAATTTGACCTTCACCTGATACCTCTATCTGCTTTCCCTTTCTTTCTTCGCGATTCATCCAAACTTTTATGTAAATTAAATATTTACAGTTTAAAATAAAAATAAAAATAATTTAACTTCAGGTACTAGGACATAGGGTGCTTTTATGTAATTCTGGGTTCTAATGTACCTGTCTCTATACCGGAGACGTGTAACATGACATATGTTAACATAAGTAACATAAGATCTTCATTGTTTTATAGTATGACCAATGTAATCTCCTTTGAAACAAGAACCTATTGTATACGGAATATCGTCGTCACGTTATAATTCAGACTACCAGTGACATAAATTTTAATTTTAATAAGCGAACCACTACAGTAGGTTTCAGAAATATACCAACCCCTCGGTATTTAAATTATAGCTATCATCAGGTATCGAATAAGTAATTAAGAAGAAATTATAATAAATTCCTATATGTAGACATATACAATAATGGGAAAGGGTGAATTAAATTATAACATTTGAGTGGCATATTTTTTTTTTACAATTGTTTCTGGTCATATTTAGTGATGAAAAGAAATTTAATTTAGGGGAAATTGATGAAAAAAAATCATCGTATACCTTATTACACATAATTATAAATAATTATAAATAAAGAAACATTGCATTAGGTGTACGAATTAATTCTGTCTTTTTTAGTTTTTAATTGTAGATGTATTTTTTAAAATTATTGGTGACCTCAATTATTCAAGTAAAAAATAAAATAAAATTCTGATTGGCATGATTTGAAATTTAAGGGGTTCATTTTTTTTTTGTGATGGTATACTTTCGAAACGTACTGTATCAGTTTACAGATGTTACTGTCGAATGAAATCACAAGTAAGAAGATGAGATTGTTGAAAATACTTCGGATGAGTTGTTACGCGGACAGTTTCCCGCTTGCTATTTTGTTACGCAGAGACAATGTCGCGCTATAAATATCTACACCAAGTCATGTTCGTCTAAATTTGTCTGTTAAAATGCATTTATTCAACGATTCGATTTCACTAGTATGTCGGTGTCTTCAAGTTTTGACTTGGCACCGAATTTTCGAATAATCGAGATGATATTATTCTGAATGACTCATCGTTGATGACGAAATGAACGATTAATGTAACCTGTAAATATAATAATCATGAGAGTGTTGATTGTATATAACGAATGTTATAAATAAACATTACAATATTGCAAGTGGCATTGCATGGTTCTCTATAGAATTTATATTTGAAAAAGAGAAAATAGAAAATTGAGAATGAAAATTACTTATTTACTTATGAAAATTATTTATTTTATTTTTAAATAAGTAATCTTCTGATCATTTTTAAATATTTAAGTAATATATAAAAATTGCTTAAAGCAACGAATTATTTACAAATGATTTATTTGACAAATATTTGGATATTTTAAATAATAATCCAAAGTAAATTCATTCTTAATTTTGTATAAGAAAAATTCCAGTTAATTTTGAAAGAAAAAAAAAACGTGGAAGATTGTTTAACATAATAGCACAGGTGATTTGGTTTTGAATTGTAATAGTAATTCATTTTCATATTTTTATACCTACATGTGTTGTTAAGGTTAATTAACTTTTTTCCCAGAACAAAGAAAAGTTGATTCACTTGGATGTTGTCAGCGTTATTTCTTGACTCTTCTATCATTATGCAGTTATTTCTTACAGGAAGAGCTAGAAATACGTTCGCACTTCCATACCTTCTGCTGAATGACTTTTTAGAAGTGTATGGTTTAATGAAATTATAATACAACTTAATTTTCCTTTTAAATTGAACGTAATACATAGGAACATTGAAATAGATGAGAGATAACAGGAATTTTAATGGGTCACTGAAAATAATCTGTTATAAATAGACCGTTAATATTTATAGAAATGCATCGTTGTCATATTTGTCTTATGATATCAACTTCAATTACAGTAATTTATGAATCATCAATTATGAATCATGATGCTATTCTATTTATCTGTCTATCTATCTATTCATATACCGCAGTTCACCAGAGTCCATAACTGCGAAAAGACCAGTTTTCGTTCTTCGCGCATCTCCAGTGCGCATCTTCGTCCTGATTGGCGATACTTCCAAACGAAGTGGAAAGCGATTGGCGGAGAGCTCGTTGCGTTCCCCCACCATCTTCCAACCTGCGCGTCGCTGTTATGGACTCTGGTGAACTGCGGTATATATATATAATACGAAATTCGTTTTTTTTTTTAAATCACTTCTCCTCCTAGGATATTCAAGGTAGAGAAATAGGACCCATAGTGTTGGATATCCCCAAATGAGTAGACCACAGTAGCAGGATGGAATTTTTAATTTGGTGCCCTTGCTCTTTTGTACGGGTCCGCAAAGTCGGAAAAATGCACGCATTAATCTCTAAGTAAACTTATTAAAAATGTTGCAAAATTTTCGAAACTCGACATTTGAATATACTAGTTATAATTGTTTTAAGATAAACTCATAGTAAGCGTACATTGACAGTCGCCATCAAAAGAGACTTCCTTAGGAAAAATAGTAAGAATTTTCAAAATACAATAGTAATATTAAAAGTAATTTCTAAAAGAAAATACAAAATTAAATTAAATTAAATTGGGGCTCTTTCCATGGTCCGCCGTCCAAAGGATAAACATTAATATTTATTTAATTGCTCTTAATATGAAATTATTTGTTGAATTCTCTCAAATAAACTTATACACATCATCATTGCATTAAAAATTATTTAAATATGTTTAAATGATAATTAAAATGAAAATCATACAAAATTAATAATCATAAATTTATATTAAAGACTGCAACTATTTTCCAGTACTATTTATTCGAGCATTTAGTTTTTGTGTACTATAGTAGGGTCAAATTTGACCCCGTCAAAATTAAAGTTATTGTTTCTCTGTTCCAAACTAGGCAACGGAATATGTCGAAGGGCTCAGTGAAAAACAGGCGTATGCCACTTATGCATAAATTAACATTATTTTTTTTCTTGCACCATTAATCGATTTCACCCTTGTAATACATATATTGTATATTCCACTGTTTCGTATTTGAATAGCTAAACAATGACGTGTGCCACTATTCCACTGACAAGGGAACATCGGAGACTGATACACTCCGATTTTGATGAAACTTTGCATAAATATTTATTAGACCTGTTTATAAAGATAACTGTAATTCGTCGGTGCCCGTTTTTCACTTTGAGGGAGATATCAACCCTTTTATCCGAACCGCCATTTCTATATACGTGCTTATAAATCGTAAACAACAAAAGATATAAAAAAATAGTTGAAATAAAAGTTATACCGTTTCTTGAGGTCTATAAAGCTGCGTGTAAGTTTTTCTTTTAAATCATCCTTTTTGCAAAATTGAATTCCCCCTCCCCCTCCGTTTGGAAAAACTTTACGCAGCTTTATAGACCTCAAGAAACGGTATAACTTTTATTTCAACTATTTTTTTATATCTTTTGTTGTTTACGATTTATAAGCACGTATATAGAAAGGGCGGTTCGGATAAAAGGGTTGATATCTCAAAGTAAAAAACGGCACCAACGAATTACAGTTATCTTCATAAACAGGTCTAATAAATATTTATGCAAAGTTTCATCAAAATCGGAGTGTATCAGTCCCCGATGTTCCCTTGTGAGCTCCGCAATTCTTGAATGTAAGGAACACTGACAAATATGTGAAAATAGAAATCATAAAATATTGTTACTTATAATATTAACCCTTAAAAAGCGGAACCTGGATCAATCGAGATCCAAATTTACAAAATATGTACAGTGATACTAACCTAAAGTTAAATGTATAATTTTTAAAGAAACAGTGTAAAATTTAGAAAAATTAATTGGAACCATTTTGGAGCTCTCTCCATTGTCCGCTGTCCGAGGGTTAAAAATCAATGTACTATATATTACATTTCTAAATCATGGTAGTTACGGGTTAATTATTACTTTACAGATTCATCGGACATTGTAGACTGTAAATTAAAGTTGATCCTTGGACTAATATGGACACTGATTCTCCACTACTCTATCTCGATGCCCATGTGGGATGGAGAGGAAAGCAACGAATACGACAAACATGCATCACCAAAACAAAGACTGATGCATTGGATCAAGTCGAAACTTCCGGATCTGCAGATTAACAACTTCACTACCGATTGGAACGATGGACGCGCTGTCGGTGCCCTGGTAGATGCTGTTGCACCAGGTCTCTGCCCAGACTGGCAAGATTGGAACCCAAAGGATGCCATACAGAATGCTTCTGAAGCGATGGGACTCGCTGATGATTGGCTCAATATACCACAGGTTTCTATAGTTTTTTTTATACTTATTTTTGTAGTTTAATCCTAGAAAGACTGAGGGGGGGACTTGTTGAGCCCACCAGTTAGAAAATATTAAAAATGTATTTATTATTTTTCTTATCTGAAAAATGTCCAATAAATTATTTATTTGTGCATATGCTTTCAAGATTAGTACTCAAGAAGTGATTTTGGTTCAGTTTAGATATTATTAAAAAAAGGAAGCATTAGAATAGTGGGGTTTATTAGTACTATCTTTGATTATGATCATTGGTGTAATTAGATTTTTGAGGTGGATCAGATTTCGTAACTTAGGATTCTAGAATTCTAGATTTTAGAAATTTTAGAGTTTTAGGATATTACGATTTTGGAATTTTTGAAATTCTGAAGTCTTAGAATTTTTAAATCTTAGAATTTTAGAAATAGAAGGAAGAGACAATTTAAATGTTTTGAGAGCTCAAACTCACCCTATCCTCTGAGAAATCCCTCTTGATTGCAAAGGAATGACTAAAAAGAAAAAATTCGTTTACTAATGAAAAATCAATAAACATGTGGTGGTTTTGATTTTCTTATAGCTCATCAAACCAGAGGAAATTGTAAATCCAAATATAGATGAAATGTCAATGATGACGTACCTCTCTCAGTATCCTAACGCGAAATTAAAGTCAGGAGCACCGCTTCGACCACGTACCAATCGAAATAGGTAAGCAATTAACTTTTTCTTTTTGACATCATTTATAGCAATCGAGGTCGAGGGTAGCCTCTCTGAGCAACAAAATTTGTTCTCTTATCTCAATAAACATTACGTTTCGATTCCCTTTGGGATTCTCTTCAAAAGAGTTAATTAATCAGTTGCTTCAATTCAGGAGCATACCGCGTTAAGAAATAAATATACCACCTCTTTAATTCTACTAGCAAAGTTTTGAAAAATTCAACGCATATTAATGAATTTCTTTTATTTCTCGGTTGCAGCACCCCGCTACCGCGGTAAGTTGCGCAAAAATCATACCGTGTTACTTATTATAATACTTGTGCAGAGTTCGCTATTATTTAATTTTCAGCTATTCAATATACAACAGACAAATGTATTTCTGTTGCCACGTTTCGCTTTAACCAATTGCGCAAGTAATCCGAAAGTTATCATTTTTTGATTAAGTAATTGGTGTGCGAGAAAGCTGCGACATAAACTGCATGGCAAATAGTTATTGTTATCATATGAGATGGGATTCAAGTATTCTAGAATTCTAGATTGATTGAAATCCTTTATAAGTACTTTGTGAAACGTAAGAAGTACTTTCAAGTATAATCAAACTTTAATTAATCCTGCTGTCCCCTTTCACGTCTATATGACTTACGATGAAAACTATATTTCTGTGTGTACACTCACGATCAAATTAGACTTCCCTAGGGGAAATAGTGATATCGAGAAAGTTGAAATTCTCAGAATACGATATTATATCTATTTGACAAATGAGTGGCTTCTATTCAAATAATTTCCTTTTATTTTTCATTTTTATTCAAAGATTATTCATTACTCGCGACTGGTGTGTTAATTCATTAATGTGCTCAACTCTGGTTAGGAGTAAGTGTAGAAGGAGCCACCCACCACTAGTCTTTAGTCTTGGTAGAACCCTCGGAGAGCCTAGGGAGAACCTCTTGTTCTTCCATGTAAAGAGCATAGACAAATAAAACAAGTGGTGGGATACTTCTACCCCTACACTTCTTTTTAACTAAGGGAAGTCTTACTTGCTCCAAGTGTACATTCTTCAGCTCTACAAGAATTTGGTTTGGGGCTTGAAATGCTTCAAACGAAGCATCACCTCTTATAGAGAATTGTAATCCTAACCTAAAACAATACAGGCTGTTTCGTTATATTGCCACGCGAGCGATTTGATCTTCACACAGATTTCCAAGCATGCCAGTGCTACTCTTCCATTATTGTAGCCTACGAAAATGATACAATTTTATCTCCCTTTTCCTCTTCAACTGAAAGTTTGGAATCTTGAAAAATTTTCCGTCCCTACAATCCTGTCCGCGGCAATATAACGGGAGTGTACCGTATATTAAACTTGATCCCATCCCTATAATCAGTACAACTGTAACTTCGAACTTTAGCTTATTAATATTTCTGCGTTAAAATTAATATTATAAAAAAGTTGAGTTAGCAATTTCTGGTATAAATACGAAATGAAATGAAAATTGGGGCTCTCTCCATGGTCCGCCGCGCCGTCCGAGGATTAAATGAAACGAACGCGATAATAAAATAAACGAGACAATGGAATGGAGAACAACGATGCCGCAGTTCAAATATTCTAAATATAAGAATGTTTATTTTACCACCACATTTGACCTTAAATGACCTTTAATGATAGCTTACGGAAGTGGTCCGAGTAACAGCTGTTACACTGAAGATAAAAGATACAACGTTCTATTTAAAAACCGTATAGCTGACCTTACAGTCTCTGTTAAGTCACCACCCACATAAAAACTTGTCTGCATCATGTTATGCCATTCTCCATATCGAAGTTTTTTTTTATAGAACACCTTTTCCTTATTATGGCAAAACAATAGAAATATTTTTGGTAAACAAATTTATTATTCCACTTTCAGGAGGGACAGACGAACCTGTATTTTTGGAATTTTTTTTCAGAAGAATTTGTTAACCTTTTTAATGCTACGATTACCGGCATTCGATGCATATTGATTTTTAAATTGAAAATAAAATAAAAAAATAAATACCTATAAAGAATGAAACATAAAGCAGTACACAGGGAATTCCCATACCACAGGGACAAGTTGTAGCTTTAAAGCGGTGAAAGATAGAGAAAAATGTCATGAGAAAAAATTAAATGCCGTCGAACGGAATGTGACGTAACCTATGAGTCGGTACCGGAAGTGCAGGCGTTTCAAAGATTTCAAAGTCATTTTCAGTTTTTTAAACGGAATTGTGTACTTTGGTATCCATCGATCGAAGCATTTTTTAATTCCCTACAACAAAGTATTAGTACTGAGGTCTCTTAAGGAGAGACTACTAGGCTTTCCCTGTCTCTGCCTAAGATAACTTTTGAATTAATAAATTTTCGACCCAAGCACTTTAATAGGTTGATGATATGTTATTAGTACATGTGTTTTTCGATAATGAATAATGTAGTATCTAAATGTAGTATAATTTCTGTTTTTAATCACATGCAATTTCTGTCGTAGAGTACGCGTTTATGGACCTGGTATTGAACCAAGTGGTCCAGTTGTTGGAGCACCAGCTAATTTCACCGTTGAAACATTTTCTGCTGGCAAAGGAAATGTCGACGTCACTGTGGAGGACCCAGATGGAAATAAAATACCTGTAAGAATAATACGTCCCAAGTGTGATATATTAGATAAAGTCACATAGTTATTAGAACAGTATCTTGAAAATTGATTTTCTAACCAAAGTATTAAAAAAATTTTATCCTAAATAAAATAAAATTTTTGAATATAAAAAATATTTCTTTAATGTAACAGAAAGTAGTAGAAAGGTACATTAGATTATTATATTCATCATACTTATGTAATACATAGATGTGAAACATGTATACTTATCTGCAATGTGGTTGACCACTGCACAGGAAATCATTATTTATAGATATTAACTTCTAGCATTAATTAAAGAGCAGGATATGTATAATGCAATAGTTATTTTTATATCACTGTGTGATTTCATCGAATTCCCTGATACTGTTTTTTAATAATTCAGAATGAATATTTATAAATAAATATAAATTTATAATATAAAAAAGAAATAAATTATTTTATACAGGAAAAACAATATAAAATATATTTTTCTATTATAAATATAAAAGTTACAATTTAAAAAATAGAAAATGATAACATTTATTTTTAAATTTTTTAAACAGTTTGATTATTCAATAAAATATCAAATATGTATCTAACTCTTCTAAAGCATTTCATAACATAAATCTTTCTTTCTGTTAAAGGTGGATGTTCATTTCAACAAGGACAAGAATCTCACTCATTCTGTATCCTATACCCCAAGGAAAGAAGGACCTCATAAAATAAAAATACTATTTGCTGGTAGAGAAATTCCAAAGAGCCCTTATGTGGTTAATGTAGAAGTACAGGCTGGTGATCCTGGCAAAGTGACAGCAAGTGGTCCAGGATTGCAACCAGAAGGTGTCATAGTTAATAAACCTACCTTCTTTGAAATAAATACAAAAGATGCTGGACGTGGTATACCAGAAGTGATCATATTGGACCCTCAAGTAAAACATCGTTATTCAAACCCAAAATGTCTAAATAATTCTATCTTAAATATTGTAAATTCTGATTTACAGGGTACAAAGACAACTGTGCCAGTGAAATTACGTCAGACATTACCAGATGTATGGAGATGTGACTACACCTCCCCAGTAACTGGTTTACACTCAGTGAACATATTCTTTGCTGGTAAATTAATTCCTGGAAGTCCTTGTGGTGTTAATGTGGGTCTTGCATCAGATGCAAAGAAATGTAGAGCTTATGGTCGTGGGCTCTTGCCTAATGGAGTTCGAGTTCAAGATGACGCGGATTTCGTCATCGTCACCAAAGGCGCAGGTGAAGATGTACCTGGAGTGAAAGTAATTGGCCCTGGAGGAGTAAACTGTCCTGTGAAGTAAGTTAAAAATATTCTTCCCATTTATTCTATTTTACAATAATTAATGCAACACTGTGCTTTCAGTATGACAAAAATTGATGACAAAACGTATGAGTGCCATTATACACCAGTAAAAGAGGGACGACACGTGGTTATGATAACTTATGGTGGACAAGAAATTCATAAATCACCTTTTGAAGTGAACGTTGGTCCTTATAAAGAATCAGCTATAAGAGCTTTTGGTCCTGGCCTCCATAGTGGTGTTGTTGATTACCCAGCAAAGTTTACTGTGGATACTAATGGGGAAACTGGAGGTCTTGGATTTTCCATTGAAGGTCCTTCAAAAGCGAAAATTGCTTGCCATGATAATGGTGACGGAACAGCGGATGTATCTTATTTACCAACTGCACCTGGTCGTTATGCTGTTCATATACTTTGCGATAATGAGGACATTCCGAAATCACCGTACGTTGCGAATATTGTACCGAAAGCCGACTTTGACCCTAACAAGGTTTGTTCTTCACTGTATTATTTAATAGCAGAACCTGAAGGGGTACTACTACTTTTGCCATTTCTTATTCATAACATCATACTGAATATTAAAGCTTAACGTTTAAAATACCTTCTCTTAAATACTTAATCTTTTTTTTCCAAGAATAAATGAACTTTTTATAAGAGTAAGGAAAATTCATTATAAGGAATTTGTTAGGTTGAAGTGTACGGTCCTGGAGTTCAAGCAAAATCTATTCCTAGTGGAAAACCAACAGTTTTCACAATAGATGTAAAGAAAGCTGGTCAAGCACCTTTGGAAGTTGCTATTCAGGATGCTTTGGGAAGAGACGTCCCAGTTCAGCTGGATGATAAACATGATGGTACAGTGCAGTGTAGTTATACTCCAACCTCTGGATCGCAACATGTCATCATGGTAAATCAGCATAAATTATTATTAATATTATTACTGTTATTATCTTGTATTTCTTCTCTTGTGAAGCATCAGATGTCTACTATGCAGGCTAGAATTAAGCATATAAGGGTTTGCTATTAGGTTGTATTATATCTAATAGTTCATTTTGAAACAGAAACGTAATTTAATGACATAAAAGTAGATGTCACAAAATAGCCCTTATATCATGTCAGTTTGATCCAAGTCAATGTTATATTTATTTTTAATTAATGGAAGCGTTATCTTTGTACTGTCCTTAAAAGTAAGCAGATAAAATTAGGAACACGCTTTCTTTTGAATAAAATGCATGTTTTTACATTTCTATTTTGTACTCCTTTTAGAAAACAATAATTATAGTCTTTATCACTAAGGTGTCAAGGTAATTATTCAAATTTTGTTGGGTTAAAATATTGATTAGTTTTTGGACAATTCTTCTACATGTATTATGCTGTTGTCATGTACGTACTATGACGTCAGTATTATTGTAAGCGATAGTTTTGTCTATAATAATAATAAATCTTATGTTGGTTATTTTCAAATATAACAGATAGTTTATATTGGTAAATACGGAATGTTAATAGTACATTATTATTGTAGAATTTTTCACAGATCTCTTCTTTTCATAGCTTTAAACGAGCCATGCCAAATTCATATTAATTATTTAGAAAACAAGAACAAACTAAAATAATTCAATCTTTAGATTATATTAGACATTAGTACACTCAATCATCATTGATGGTTTTAGGTAAATTACGGTGGTGTAGCTACAAAAGAGTCTCCTTATAGGATGAAAGTAGAAGCACCATTAAATCCAGCTATGGTACAAGCCTTTGGACCTGGTCTCGAGAAGGGTGTCAAGTCTAATACTCCAACACATTTTAACATCGACTGTCGTGAAGCTGGTCCAGGTGATCTTCATGTCACCATGTTAAATCCTGAAGGAAGAGAAGTTCTGTTTTCAATAACGGATAACGAAGATGGTATATACACCGTTGATTATGTGGCACCTCAACCAGGGAATTACTTAGTGCACTTAAATTATGGAGGACTGAAAGTACCCCATAGTCCATACAAGATCACCGTTGAACCACATGTAGATGTCTCGAAGATTAAAGTTGATGGTCTTGCACGAAGTAAGTACAAAATTGTTTCCGTTTACAATTTAACAATTATTAGAAGGAGCATTATTATACTATAATATGTTTCCTACAGTAAGAGAATAATTGCAATTATTATAAACAACAGGAAATTATGGCAATAATTGCAGTAATAGAGATATTTTATAGCAGTAGGAAATTTTAATAATTACAGATCAAATCGGATTCTGTCATTATTATATTTTTATTTATTTTCATATATTTATTATTATAAAGCTTCTTATATAGTTTCATATACTGATTATTATAAACCTGAAAATCAGTTGACTTCACCACCATCATTTTATGCAATTTCATTTTAAAATAAGCCATATATCATTAACAACATTCCATTTTGATATATTAGTAAGATATTGTAATCCACCTTGAAGAGTACCTAAACAAAACGTTCAACAAAACTAACAAAATAAGAACTGTGATAACTTCTTTTTAAATTATCTACACGTAATTTAAAACATGATACAACAAGAGTAAAAGGTTCTCAAATTTTAACAATGAATGCATCATATAAATACTGCAAGCGAGCGGAGAGAATAAAACGAAAGATTAAAAATTAGAAAATGCTTGAATGGTGTCGTAGCGGCTCCGGTGAACAGTTTGCAGCAGTTTCGCGTGATAACCCAGGATGCGGGGAAGGCAGCGGACTTTCAGGTGGTAATTACATCTCCATCAGGCAATCGTGTGAAAGCCCACGTGGTACCGACGCACGATGGTTACTTGGTGAACTTTACACCCACGGAGCTGGGCGAATATTTATTGGCAATTAGTTTCGGCGGAGAACCGATATCGAATCAACCCTACTGTTTAACTTGCGTGCATGGCTCTGATCCTGGAAAGGTTCGAGCATCCGGGCCAGGTTTGTCCCATGGAATAGTGAACAAACCAGCCGAGTTTGTGATCGATACTCGTGGAGCCGGACAAGGTGGTCTCGGCGTCACCGTCGAAGGTCCTTGCGAAGCTGCCATTAACTGTCGAGATAATGGCGACGGTACTTGTTCAGTTGCCTATCTGCCAACGGAAGTTGGCGATTACGGCATCAATATCACGTTTAACGAGCAACATATTCCTGGCTCACCTTTTCAGGCTATCGTTGTTAAGGATACTGACGTGTCCAAGATCAAAGTCACTGGGAACGGCATTCAACCGAACGGTACCGTGTATTCTGTTGTTCTTAGGTGTTGCTTTCATTTTGATTTTTTTGGTTTTGAGTGTATTTTTCACTTTTTCTTTTTTTATTGTAATGTTAAATACCGCGACGTGGGATATTTGTTTAAAAAATAATGGTCACTGTGAAGATATAACCTCGAACTGACCTTCATTTCGGTAGCTTTCTTTCTTCCCAGAAATATAATGATTTCATCTTCGAGAATTTTATTTGTATTTTTAAAAATGACAGTATAATTAAGGGTAGTATAAAAGATCCAGACAGAACATCGTCAGAGACATTGGTTGCAATACACAAATATCTCACAGTGCGTCGTTAGTAAACGGTGTGAAACGTATTTCGAATAATCTTAATTATTGAGTTGTTGAGAAAAAAGATTGAGCAAATTAATGAAGAAAATTTGTTTAACATTTGGAAATAGGAAAGGTGTTTTTTTTTGCACGATACTGCTTACTCTCATGAATCATAAAGAATACAACAGAAGTACTGAATAACACAAAATTTAAAAAATAAACGTATATAAATAGATACCCAAGCATTTTTAACAAAACTACAAGCATTTTTCCTAGAAGGAATAAGTAAGCTATTTACTGGATGAAAAGTAGTCATAAAAGACAAATGTATAATTATAATAAGTTATTTCCTTAAAGACACCAACATTGTTTTCTAATTAGTTTAATAATAAGTTGAATTCATCAGGAATTTTCGACTCATTTCATACGTACCTATTTAGAAGTTATTAATGATAAATATTAATGACACTGAGTTGTATTGAAGCACAACCAACAACTTTACATATAAATGTATATTTTTAATCGTCTACTGTAAGAATGTGCATGTGCAGAAATTTTAATTTCTTATCACAAATATTGTTATCATTTCAGCTTTATTTACTTTTCTAATTATTTATTTGAACTTTGATTGTTTTTAGCTGGATGAAAAATTGTAAGTTTGAATAGTAACAAACAGTAACAAACGCATTGTTTGTTGTGTGGTGTTTGCTACTAATTTAATTGATAGTGTCATGTTTTATTAGAATACAAGTATTATATTTTATTTTTTATGCACCTATACAGTTTTTTTTTTATTATTTAAGTATAGAAGAAATGTATTTCTTGCATTTTAGGAAATTATCTTTTGTGTATTCTAAGCAATAGATATCTGTATTGCATTCTATAATGTAACAAATTATTAAAATATTCTTATATTAGAATAGTATTCACAATAGGATAGAGAGATGTTCAAGTTATTAGACTAAAAGTCGGAATAAAATTGTATTTTAAAAATGATTTTGATATTTTTTAAATCTATGAATCAATTTCTTCTCTGTATTACAAAAGCTGCTGTTGTTTCAAATATACACTGTGGAACTGACTTTGAATATATCATAATCACAAAGCAGAGAATTATAAAAAAGCTGCTTGAAGTATGGTATTATAATAAAGAAATAAAAAAATAAAATGGTGAATTAAAAAATTAGAGCAATTCAAAATATCAATTCAAAATATCAAAATATCAAAAAGAATAAAGATTTTAGGTATTATACATCAAGAGTATGTACACAATTAATTATAATTATAATGTTTAGTCTAATAATTTGATCATTTATAATAGTATTTATAATAGTAAATGAAATTAAAGCAAATACATAGGCAATGCATATTAAATATAGATAGCACACAATAATTTCCATAATAGCACATTTTATTTTAAATGCAATACTTTGTTTATATACCTAGAAATAATAAATATAGAGACTAATTATGCTAAATCATACAGTTTTTTATAAAACTGTTATTGTAAATTGTGTTCAGTAATTTAAAATGATTTTAACGTAAGAGAGAATTCAAGTAAATAAAAAAATTTTTAATTATTATATCATAAGTGTTAATCATTTAATTTTATACATTCCAGGTCTATGTGTCGACCAGTCAACAGAATTCACAATAGACACTCGAGGAATCGGAAAGACAGAAAACGACGTTAATAAAGTTTCGTGTACAATTAATAATCCCAGTGGTGCTACAACCGACAAGATCATTATCCCTCAAGGAAATGGTACCTATTTAGTTAGGTACATGCCGTTTGAAGAGGGTCGACATTCAGTAGACATACTTTACGACAATATTCCTATACCTGGATCCCCATTCACAGTGAATGTGCAACGTACATCTGATCCTAGTAAATGCAAAGCATATGGACCAGGCTTACAGAAGGGACGAGTAAACAAAATTAACACATTCACCATTGAAACTAAAGGTGGGTAATTCAATCATCCTATTAATTATATTCATTGTAATGTTACTTAACCCAGATGCCTATGGTCACCTTTATATATAAATGAACTCTAAGTGAATGAACATTAAGTGACTATAGTCACTTTTAGTAATGAAAAGGTTAAAGGTTTCGTCTTCCCAAGTAGACGAAATTAAATCCCAAAACCCATGACGTATTTCTCTTTCCAACATTGTTCCTTCAGTTAAGACAATAAGAAGTCTTGTACCTTTTTTCTAAGCCTAGGAGAATGCTTACTATCTCAGCTGAAAGAATAGTGTTGAAAAGGAAGTGATCCATGAATTTTTGGACTTCATTTCCTCTGCTTGGGAAGGCCTGACTTAACCCTTTCATTCCTAAAAATGACTATAATTACTTAATGTGAAGGTGACTATTGTTACCCAATATCAAATGTTCATTGACGTACTAATGATGACTGTAGTCATCCAATGTCAAATATTTATTGACATATAAAGGTGGCTATAATCATCCAATGTCAAATGTTTATAATCATATAAATATATGAATATCTTTAGTATAAGTTCCTTTATACTAAAGGTGTACTGTACTATAGTCACTCATTAAAATTCCACATTAGTTAGAGGAAACGCTAACGTTATTCTAACGCTGTTTAAATTATTTTTAAATATTTAGATGCTGGCAAAGGCGGTTTGAATTTATCTGTGGAAGGCAGTAACGAAGTAAAGGCGACTTGCAGAGACAATTACGACGGTTCCTGCACCGTGGAATATACTACAACTGAACCGGGTGATTACGAGTTTTCCATCAAATTCGCAGACCAACACATACCTGGATCTCCTTTCCGAATACCCATTGAAAAAGATATAGAAACAAGCAAGGTGACTGCATATGGTGCAGGATTAGAAGCTGTACGAGAAAATGTACCAGCCAAATTCATTGTAAATACGTGGAAGTGTAATCCAGCACAGTTGGACATCACTTTAAAGACTGATAAGGGACAGGTTCAAAATCCAATAATCAAAGATCGTGGAGATGGTTTATACGAAGTCATTTATCAACCACCACCTGCTGGAAGTAATTTACAAGTTAAAGTTACTTATGATGGAGAAGATATACCCGGAAGTCCTTTCAAACCGAAGGTTTTACCAACTGTCGAGCCAAATAAAGTTGTATTATCAGGTCCTGGAGTGGCGCCTGTTTGCACTGCTTCATTTCCAGTTGATTTTGTTGTGGATACTTCCAAAGCTGGCTATGGTGATCTTGAAGTTCAAGTTTTGGTAAGTAATAAAGGCACAGTGCTGAGCAGTAGGTTTTTGTGAACAAAATGGGGATATAGGAAAGTTTGCATTGCATAGTTTAGTTCGCATTAAGATTTGAATAATGGAAGAATAATTAGCTTCAGGATATCTAGGTTTTCGAGACTTCAATATTTGCTTACAACATTTGTTAACGTTAAAAGTCCTTCTGTATTCTAAATTAGTCCTTTTAGCAAAGTCTGTTAAAATGTAATCTTTTTCTTTCAATTCAAATAGATGATGTTTATTTCAGGGTCCAGATCAAATACCTCGCAGGGTTGAAATTCAAGACCTAGGAGATGGAAAATACAAGGCAACGTATTTACCTGATGATTGTGGCCGTTACAAGATCAATGTGAAATACGGAGGTAAAGAAGTATCTGGATGTCCAGTAAACGTCCAGAGTGTTTCCACTGGAAAAGCTGACCAATGCAAAATCAAAGAGGGCATTCAGCACACTCTTGCTCAGGGTGAAGAATATTGCATCACTGTAGATACTGAAAATGCGGGACGTGGTGCAGTTACCTGTCGTATACGCTCCACTTCCGGAAGGTAAGTAAATTAATCATTGAACAAATATTTCTTTCAACCTTGGAGTACACGCGTTAAAGTGAAAATGACCCTTTATGTTCATCATTTTGTTTCACAAGGAATGATTTAGATATGGTCCTCAATGTCAAACCAACTTTCAAAAAAATGCATTTAAAATTTTGAAAAAGGTAATTTAAAATTTTTGTACTCAATTACATAAACTAATCCATATTTCTATAATTATAAAAAAAATTCTTTTGACGGAATTTGAACTTGAAACAAAAAATTTTTAATTTATACTTACTGCTATAACACAGCCACTATACATATAGTGGAATGCTTCTCTACCTCAATATACCTGATTATGCATTTTTACAAATTTTCTTTTCTTTCAAAATTGGGTGGGTATCTGCCCACGTTTAAATTACGTTTACGTTTATTGTAGATATAGATCTATCATCCCGCCAAACATTAAAACTAAGGAATCACATTTGAGGCTCTCTTTGTCAGTTAACTCATAGCTATTGTATCGTTAAGTCGTCTGAATAACACGTGATACGAATGTCTAGTTATTTGAAACAATCGTTCTCATGTCAGTTTACGAAATAAGGTTTTGGGAAGTTACTATACCATCACATGTTGGCAAATCGAGTATCAACAATTTATATATTACGAAAGTGCAGATCTGGCAAAGGTTTAGATGATCTTCTGAGAAATGGCTATTCATGAAAAATCACTGTTAAAGTTAATCGCGTCATTAAGAGGAAGTCAATTAGTGATGTTTGTATGACTACTATAGATATAATGCCTAAGTTGGCTTCTGTAAATGTTGCTATTGTTACTAGTAGAATAATAACACATGGGTTAAATGATATTGAATTTTATGATCATATTGGAATTAAGAAACCACTAATCAGTGAGAAAAACAAGATTAGCCTAATTGTTACTAACGTATTCAAAACCATGTGATACAAAATTGATGAATACAGTCATTGTATAGGATATATTGAAAACGATGGATAATATACTATTCTATACTTATATAACAAATTATTTTCTGTATAAGTACATATTATTTATTTATTATATAGTATTATTTCTTACATCATTTGCTTATTTATTGTTTCCTATACTTTATAATAGAATAGTATCATAAAATCTGTGAATTATCAAAGCTAAAAGAAATTTCATTAGGTCTTTACTATTTCGAAAACTATAGTAAAGTAAATTTTACTTCTATTTTAACTTCAAATCATTGTTTTAAGTAATCTTTTCCTTATCGTCGTTAACTATCATCTTACACCTGTAGGTAGTTATGTACATTATACATACATATATAATTATACATGCTTATGATTTTTAATTGTTGATACTTATAAACCATCACTTCCAAAAATCTTTCTTATGTCATTAGAAGTACATATGTACCTATATGCTTGTAATTGATTTTTATTTTTACAAGTATTTTATTGAAACATTATATTGTAGTGTTTATTTTTATTAAAGCTAAGTCGTGGAACATATTTTCATATCACAGTACTGGAAAATAATAGTCTAGTATGAGGTGTCTGAATATGTGATAGATTTTTTTTTTATATACATATTGCTGTATTATAAAGAAACAGAAAGAACAGTAGCTTCTATAAATATAGGTGACATAGCGACGTGTATTGAGGAGACATCGTTAGGAAGCCGTATCAAGAGACTCAACATCAATAAATTTAACATTTAAAAATAAATATTGGGGTCGCGATGAAGTTTTTAAAATAACATAGGACATTCCACTTACACCAACGACATTTAACAAATAGCTGAAAAGTAAGAGGGGGGAAATAAAATAGAGTGCAGTTAAAAAAGAAAAAGTATAAAATGTATCTTTGATAATAGTATATACACCTTTATACACTTGACCTTATTGTGTAGAATCATTTCAAATATTTTACACGCACACACATGGGTTAAATCATTTTAGGATATTTGTTACATTTGATAAAATTCCGGAATTTTAAATGATAAATTTTTAATGATTTCTTGTTTATAAGGAAAAGCTATTCAATTTGAGATTGCTGATTTTTGAAATTATTAGAAAATGTAGTATGTTTTTTCTTTTTAAGAAAGCACTTGTCATGTAGGGGTAGTTAATCAAAAGTGTTTGAGTTATTTACTTTTGGAATTTTTTATAAAATAGAGAAATTTTTAATTTCATTAGTCATAAGGAAATAAGAAATTTTAAGTTGCTAGGATTCAATTATTTTATTATATTAAATATTCAGTTGAATACAAAACTTACAAAAATATAGGGGAGAATTTGGACTATCTAAACGTATTTTAATTTAAATTGATAATTAATATTTTTGAAGCAGGTGTACCATCTGTAATATAGCTTTTGTTAGTAGCACACCAGTAACTGATTAATCAATAGCAAACTGATTGTGCAATTATATCAAACGTTAAGTTTGTAGCTTGGTGCAAGAAGTGCTAGTGTAATTTGCAAAACTGAATTAACAATTGTATATTCTATATAAAATTTTATCTAGAAATTACCAATAACGACAGTTGTATATGTCATTTTTTATAAAATACACTTGTATTAAAAAAAAGAAGTAGCATAAGCTTTAATTCTCTCTTTTTATATCAACTTCATAAATACTGACATTGATACTTTTTGCACCAAGCCACAAAAATATATGCTGTTGTTAGTTATACTTTTATTAGTATTTTTAACAAATATGTTTCTCTAATGTTTTTAGTGAGGTCGTAGATATTGACATTGAAGATAATGGAGATGGCACAGTTAACATTTACTATACCGTCGCTGATGCTGGTGATTACACCCTCAGTATCAAGTTTGGTGGTCAACCGATACCAGAGGGATTTTATACATTCACGGTAAGTGATCATTACTTTTTATTACAATTTTATTCTTTCCATCCTCTTAATTTTCATTAGAGAAAAGTATAACTAAAGTTGAATTCCAAGTCCTTTGGTAGGCCCCTCCCTCTTATTTCATTTACAAAAGTACCTATTGTAGATTAGACAGTGAATGCTATACCTATTCCTGAATCATGACTTTGTAAGTGAAGTAGTCATTGTTTAATTGGCATTGAACAGTAGTGAGTGATGCATTGATTTCTATTTTTGTGTTTTGTAAAATTGTTTAAATGTTTTGAATAGTTTGGAATTTTCAAATTTCAAGTTTTCTATTTACTCTCTTACATTGTTAGAGTATAATAGCAATTTTATGCAAAATATTATTTTCCTACTAACTGTTTTTTAATTATTTGTATTACTCAACATACTGATTTTTAAATTGATCTTACTTTATAAAATCGTCAACACTGAACTAATATAGAGTTATTACATATCAAATCAATAATTTTTCTAACGTCTAATTGTAAATTAGGGATATTGTTTTAAATAAAAATTAGGTGGGATTTGAGTCATTATTTTCCTGGTTTTTAATTATTAAAAAAAATACAGATCTTCAAATTTTACAAATTCTACCTTTTTACCTATTTTCATAGAAACATACTGTATTTATGACTTTTTATCTTGATACTTGGTAATTGAATTGAATTTCTTATTTTATGAATTTGAGTGCATTTTTTTTATTTTTCATATTTTATTTTGAGTTTATCTTTTTTATTTTTCTTATCTTATGAATTTTTTAAATTGAATAGAAATATGACTACTTCACTTGAAATTTTATCTACAAAATAAGGCTTTTTTAGGATTATATCTTTGAAATTAATATCACAGAGAACTATTCTGCCCTAACATTTCAAAACGTTTACGGAAACGTAAACAATAAAGACAAATAAACTTAACTATACCTCTAATTTTATTTAAAGGATGAAAAAAATACAGTAAAGATTCAATAAAAGCGAATAAGATCTTTATGATAAATGCGAAAAACTCATCCCCACCGCTGGAGAGTATACCTCTTGAGACGCCACGAAGTTCGCTTATCGAGTAGTGTAACATGAGATCCAATATACCAATGCAACAACTTAACTTTGTTATTTTATATTTTTTTCTTATAAAACTTTTACCAGGATATTTCTGATATTTTTCTGATTAAAATGATACCAAACACGATATAATTTGGACTATACATATTCGGACACAGGGAAGCATAGCGAATAAAAAAGAAAGAGAAGTCGCGATCGCGACAATCGGCAGTCTCTCCTTCACTTGCTGTCCTTTTCTACGTTCGAAGCGGTTGGCAAACTTCTAACAATGCGCTTAGGAATTGCACGATACGAGTGAAAGTACGGTCTCGAGCGGTTCGCAATTATCGAATCTTTACTGTATATCGCATTTCAAATGTTTTAAAATATTTTTAAAAATGACCAGTGGTAAGTAGAAGAAATGAGGAGGGTATTTACTTAATTTGCAGCCGAACGTAAATCATCGGCACTAATTTGGGAAATTTAAAAAAGGTCTAGCCGTGTAAGAAGGTGAATCGGCCCTAGCAACAATTTCGGTTGATATTTATACCACATAATGCTTTTCGCCTAAACAATAATTGTGTGCAATTTCAACCCCCTACCCTCTCTGATAAGGGACATATGAGGGTAAAACCCAAAACCTTCACCATTTTTTTTCTCGGAAACTATTTAAGATATTTGATCACATTAAAGTGCAAATAGTAAGTATTCATTAGCTGTATATCATATTTTTTTTTCAAAATTTTGATTCGATGATTAAGGGTTGAAAATTAATAAATAAATTTTTGAAAATGATTTTTATAAACAATCCCTTGGATGACACCCACCGAAAAAATTAAGAATAATCCTTTACTATTTAACTATTATCTGTAAAAATTTCAAGAGTGTTGGATTGGTACATCATAGTTAAAAAAAATAAAACCAATGCAACGCCTTTTCATAAGGCAAAGCCGGCCTGAACGTTAGAGTTTCTCGTACCAGAAACAGCTCTCAGAAAAGTATGAGCTCTTCTTTCCCTAAACTGTGTGTTAGTTAACAGTCATTTATTTAAATAATATATTAACAATTTAAATTTTTTAATTAAGTTTTCTGGTCCTAACTTTTAACGTCCGTGTTTTCACGGTGTTTCTCGTTTTAAGTATGTGGGAGCCCTAAATCACAGATTTATATCATGTCTTGAACAATGGCACTGTGTTAGATGCCATTAATTGTCCTTTTAATAGTCGAAGAAGGTATCACAGGTATAACTGCAATATCATTTTATTCAACGCTGTAAAGAACATAGACTTCTATAACTATTTCCGTCTTTACCTTTTCACGTACGTATTACTTTTAATTAAATTGTAGCTGGTACCTGTGAATAGTTGTAACTAAGGTTTTCCTCGTTTTAAGTATATGGTCGCCCTGAAAAGGGTTAATTATATCATAGCGTACCAGTACTACCTGGAAATGGCTGCAATTAAGGTGACCCTCGTTTTAAGTATATGGGAGTCCAGAAAAGAGTTAAGCGCGTTTTATGGTACAAATGGTGTATTTTCCAATATGCCCCGATACTTTTCTACGCAGTCACGGAGCTTAGATTGGCGTGTAAATAGACGCATCATAAAGGGTAAAGCGTACGATCCTGAGTCCATGATTTTAGTGTCCACTGCCTTGTTCCCTCTTGTTGCCGAATATAGAGGACTCGTTAATTAGATAGAATTTGCAAACTTTAAAATCTCGTCCACCCATTGGTGCGCCCTTGGTACACAATTTTCCTATTTAAGGAAGTTCCTCTCTTTAATACCTCACATTTTGGACGAACGCGCCGAGTACTGAACACTTCCTCCTATATATTCATTTTTGTACTGAAGAACATGTCAGGAATTGGAAGTACTGACAATTGCGTCAACTGTAATGTACCAAGGAATAAACTGAGCAGAAAGCGGAAGCGCATTACAACCGAAGAAGATGTTTTAAGTACCAGGCCCACTGCAGCAGAATTTATATACCAAAAAAAGGTAATCGATGCTGCGGGTCGCAGATTCTTAACAAATTATTTTTCACAGACGAATTCAAACTTCTTCGCGTACATTCTAACTTTAGTTCTATAGAAGCATCCGATGTAGAATTATTTTAAAATCAATTAGCAATTAACGTATACTTGATGTCACGAGAGTCCATAACTGCGAAAAGACCAGTTTTCGTTCTTTTCTGCGCATTGTCGCTCTGATTGGCGATACTTCCAGCGGAAGTGGAAAGTGATTGGCGGATCGCTTGCCCCCACCATCGCTGCGTTCCCCTACCATATTCCACCCTGCGCGCTTAGTTATGGACTCTCGTGATATCAAGTATAGATTCTTCGTTGCACGATAAGATCGGGGATTTTTCATTGTCAAATCAACAGTTATATGCTTTCACCGGGCTTAATTGGGAAAATATTAAAGAAATTCAGGAGATGTTTATTAGCATGAGATGTAGCGAATCTCGTTCCATAACGCAAGCTTTAGTAGTATTTTTATGTAAACTTAGAACTGGCAGCTCAAATAATATTATAAAAAATATACTTGGTTTAGAACGGGAACAACAAGTATCAGATTATTACCATCAGATAATCTAAAGCCAACCCGGTTTGGCTTACATATTAAATCCCGACAGTACTTTATTGAAAATGAAACCTTTTTAATTTTGACCAAACCCAATTAGCAATAATATTTGACGGAACATATATCAGACATGAAAAAAGCAAAAACAACGAATATCAAAGAAAATCGTACTCCGGACAAAATAAGGTACCATTGTGTAAGCCATTCACTATTTGCACCATAAATGGCTACGTATTAGATATTGCAGGGCCTTTTAACGCCACCGTAAATGATGCTACGATTATTAAAATATTATTAGAAGATCTGATAGGAATAAAATCGATATTAAGACGGGGTGATTTTTGTATTGTTGATCGCGGTTTTCGGGATGCCCTACAACATCTACAAGATGAAGGGTATAATGTTTTAATGTCAGCATTTAAAGGGAATCGGGCCCAATTAACTTCAGAAGAAGCAAATTCATCGCGATTTGTAACAAAAGTACGTTGGGTAGTCGAAGCCGTTCATGGAGCCACAGGACAAAAATATCGCTTATTACACCATATCGTTGATAATAAAATGTTACCGTCTATAAGGTCCGTGGGCCGAATAGCGGGATTTTTGCATAACACTTTCGGGAAACGATTAAATTCTGACGCGGAACTCACCGAAAACATAGTTTCATATATGAAAGAACGACAACGGGAACAAAATTCATTACAAAGATTAAATCGACGTAAAAAACCATTTGTTACAATATCTAATACATGTTTAATAAATATTCCAAAATTAGACGAAAATAATTTAAAAATATTATTCACGGGTTCATACCAATTATCTCAAGCGGTGTGTTATCTTGCGGAATTAATGGACGAAGATGACGCGTTAAATGTACAATATTTACAGTAAAACAATAACATTATAAAAATGAAAGTTCGGTCGCGACATATAAACGCTAAAACTTACAATTGTTACATAGAATACAAATCAAACGTAAATAGTTACGCGGGTATAAACCAATATGCATGCGATTGTCCGAATGGTAACAACGGTAGGTTGTTGCTCCCTCGTCGCCGCGATCATTTATTATTTATCCCATACGCGTTATAAATCCAGAATAGTTAAACCGTCCGAAATTTTAACTCACTTATTCGATAAAACTAACATTATTCCAGTTATTGATGAAAATTGCGACGAAGATTAAAACTTATTTACAAGCGTGTTTTTTTAAAAAAAGTTTTTGAGTTTTCTGTTTCAAATCATATACTTCAACCTGACAATACATAACACAATCAGCTCTTTTTAGGGCTTAATAATCAGCCCTTTTCAGGGCTCCCACATACTTAAAACGAGGAAGACCTTAGTCGCGTTTATATAAGGGTGCCATTTGTAACGTACAACATAATCAGCTCTTTTTAGGGCTCCCACATACTTAAAACGAGAAACACCGTGAAAACACGGACGTTAAAAGTTAGGACCAGAAAACTTAATTAAAAAATTTAAATTGTTAATATATGATTTAAATAAATGGCTGTTAACTAACACACAGTTTAGGGAAAGAAGAGCTCATACTTTTCTGAGAGCTGTTTCTGGTACGAGAAACTCTAACGTTCAGGCCGGCTTTGCCTTATGAAAGGGCGTTGCATTGGTTTATTTTTTTTTAACTATGATGTACCAATCCGACACTCTTGAAATTTTTACAGATAATAGTTAAATAGTAAAGGATTATTCTTAATTTTTTCGATGGGTGTCATCCAAGGCGATTGTTTATAAAAATCATTTTCAAAAATTTATTTATTAATTTTCAACCCTTAATCGTCGAATAAAAATTTTGAAAAAAAATATGATATACAGCTAATGAATACCTATTATTTGCACTTTAATGTGATCAAATATCTTAAATAGTTTCCGAGAAAAAAAATGGTAAAGGTTTTGGGTTTTACCCTCATATCTCCCTTAACAGAGGGGGTAGGGGGGTTGAAATTGCACACAATTGTTGTTTAGGCAAAAAGCATTATGTGGTATAAATACCAACCGAAATTGTTGCTGGGGCCGATTCACTATGCTTATACGCCTAGACCCTTTGTCTCCTGAAGGAAAAACGGTACACATACACGGTAACAAGGTACTGGACATTGTGTGCGTGTGAATCGTCTCAAGTAGTACAATGCATTATAATTCGACCGTCTTTTCTTGTCAAGTAGAAACTATCCATCAACGGCACGACGCATGATACGTTCCCAGTAAAGTGTTAAATACGGCAATGTATACATTGCTAAAATTAACTCGGCAATTTGTGAAACACAGTAGAGGAATTCGAGCAAAGTGAAGTGATGATGCGAAGTGAAATATTATTTTAGACATTGTAGAGTGTAGAGGATTCTAAAGGGAAACATGGTCTCTCTACTTGTGTTTTATCTATCTGAATGATTGGCGTAATCATTGGCGTAAGAAGATAGAGGTTAGGGTGGACCTAAAAATGGGTTCCCTAAAAATCTAGATTACTCTTCACCATTTTAAAATTTGAGATTCCAAAATTTCAAAATTTCACATCTTTTACATTTCAGAATCCCAAAATCCCAAAATTCTAAAATTCAAATAATCAAAAATTTTAAAACATTAGAGTTCCAAAATTTCAGAATTTCAATACTTTAGGATTACAAAATTTCAGATTTCTTACATTTCGGAATCCCAAAATTTCAAAATTCTGAAATTCTAAAATTTAAATATTTAAAAATATTAGAGTTCCAATGTTACAAATTTCGGATTTGGATCTAAAGTTCCAGATTTTAAAATTTCAAAAATTGCAAAATTTCTAAGGCACCTGATTCACTCTAAAAGAAGGTCCAAGTTACGCCAATGAACATAATACACATTGTTTAGAAACGAACCTATCACCTATCTTGTTCGTTATTTACTCTAGAAAGACTGAATCTCATAGGTAAAGCTGCATACACATTTGTTATCGCGGCCTAACCAGCAGGTCATGGTAACAAATGTGGACTATGTCTTGTTACTGCATATCGTTACTTGTTACTTGGTTCGGCTGTTCCGTGCATTGTCGGAAGAATGACCCGTTCCAAAGGAAGTTACGAAATAAGGGATGAAGTTCCGAATACGACCGGTCGCCAATCAAGATGAAATTTTGAGTAGGAGGGGGGAGGGAGGAGAGGACCCCAAATATAAAGTGGTATCTTCGGCTTCCTATTAGTTTCCGAGATATTAATTAAAAACTTTCGTACAATACATAGAATTTTTCCTATACAGACGTAACTAACACAACCGTCTTCGTGTAATAAGATGGCATCGTCAAGTGTCGAACAGCTGTTCACACCATAGCGATATCGGCTTCCGTTTCTATAGGGTGTTCCATGTAAAATCCATGTTAAGGGGGCGAAAATAGGCCCCAAAGTTGGGGGATGAAAATGTATCTTTAGGAGCATCTCTGAAACTAGGAGGTGCAGGGAAGAAATTTTTTTCTTAAATTGTGTGTTTTTGAATGACGAATTCAGACACACAAGAAATTTATTAATAATTATTAATTAAACAGAGGTACAAGTACATATTTATATTCAAGGAATCGTTTTTGCCAATCTGAACATTCGAACAATTAAATCAATTTCAAAATTGGAATTTCTCGGTTGAAGGGTATCAGCGAAATGGGTATCCCACGAGCAGGGCCGGCGTAAAGGGCGTCCAGGGCGCTAGATTTCTAGGTTGCGCCACAGCCCGGTGTCCCTAGTTTATTCATCTATATCCGTTTAGATTAGTAAAGCTGCTATGTAGTTTAACAATTTTTACAATCTAACTACAGATTCATCGTTTCATATTATTACCTTGTCTTTTTTTCTTAAAAATTTTGAACCCCTAAATGGGCGCCACCGGCCCTGTCCACGAGCAACACAACGAAGTTGAGGTAATTGAGGTAATCGTGTAATTGAGGTAATTTTCTAGACGATCGTTGCAGCCAACTGCAAAACGAAGAGAGAAAAAAAACTTTGATTCCGTATGCAGTTCAGTAAAATATAAAAATTCATTTGCGCGAGTACTATCTAACCTTTGGACCCATGACTGCTACCGGTATATGCGCGACTGTCCGTCCGGGGCAGTGATACTTACTCGAGCTTCCTGCCTCGCTTGACACGTGATGTCACGTTTCGCTTTAGGACCAACTAAAGTGAAAATCTTCCTGTTCCGACATTTCCGGAAAATCTTCCTGCTCTAAATTTCCAGTATGTCGATATGCTCGTAAAAACCACGTTTCTCGAAAACTTCACCATCTATGAATCATCCTGTTGTATCGATTTTCATCCAAGATATCAGGCGAAAGTTTGTTCGAGCCCGTTTTCTACCGACGAAAGTTTCATGGTGTCTGTTTTTGAAACTCGCTGAACAGCTAAAAGGAAGCTGCGAAAAGTCCAAAATCACGACATAAGGTGTACTGTTGAGAGATGAAAAGTACACTAGCTGGACGGCACAGGGGCAAAGGGAGCACTTCGCACGCTCTCCTCTGTCCCCACGTTTGATCCTCGCGTTCAAAGATCGCAGCAACGCTGACTTCGTACCGTCATGCTTTGTCGCGAAGTCTCATTTTTCTTCTTTGTCAGGCGACGCGACTAGTGTGTGATCGCATCGGCCAATAAGCGCGCGATCAATCGTACGCGTGACGTACTGTGCGTTGCAGCTAAGTTGCCGTCCAATCAAATTCGTTGACCTTCCTCCAGGTCACGCGTATTATGTTTATTGGCTGAGGCCCTTACATCCACAAATCTATCGCGTGACGAACGTCGCCAAGGACAGACATTGAAACAGAATGAGATGAAGCGATAGCGAGCGGCGAGTTGAATGCATTGGCGTAGAGGTAGATTCGGGGTTTACATTATTAAGAAAACAGGAGAGTTTTTACACTTTCCATAATGTAATTTCCATAAATTTTGCATAATAACAACTGTTGTCAAGAACGAGTATTATAAAAAATCCATTAATATCCCGAAAAAATCGCATGTTTATATACTTAAATGTATCTTCCGCGAATATGGAAATTTTACGCCTATGCAATCTGGCCGCTCAGTTCTCAAGTTACGGGCCCCTGGAAGGGATTAGGTGGAGCGAACGCACAGTCCCTTTGCCCCTCTGTCGGTTCAGTTTGTTGGTGCTCGGCAACTTAGCTGCAACGCACAGTACATTGAGTTGCATTGAACTTGTCGCAGTGAAGTTGGATACAAATTCACTAACACATTCACGCCGCGTCGGTGAGTCGATCTCGCCTATCGGCTCAGCGACGCGGCGTGAAGGTGTCAGTGAATTTGTAGCCAACTTCACTGCGACAAGTTCAATGCAACTCACAAGGGGAACTACCCAAGTGTTACACTCACTTATTAATGAAACTTTGCCAGCTTGTAGAGCTTGTCGAGCTGAACACGCCTATACCCCGTTTTGTGCGCAGACAACTAATTGTTTAAAAGAATAATTAAAGTTAGTTACTACGTTCACGCTTGGCTGCTCGTCGCGTGTAACCCGAGATTCGACACCTCGACTGGATATATGCAACGTCTGGGTCCCAATGTTTGTTGCATATATCCAGCTTTTACTGTACTTACATTGAGAAGTATGACAGACTCAGACATACAACTCGCAAACTAGAGATCCACGGTTCAAATCCTTGATTCCCAACATTTTTTTTTTTTTTTTTTTTAATGATAATTTGTCTCTTTTTGAATAACTATTAGATAAAAATTGTCATAAAAAAAAATTTTTTTGGGAACCAAGGATTTGAACCGAGGACCTTCAAATTGCAAGTCACGGATCTGCTCCGTGGTTAAACACATGACTCGTAATCTAAAGGTCCTCGGTTCAAATCCTGACTTCCCGTTTTTTTTTTTAATAATGATAATTTTTATGTAATAGTTATTCAAAAAGAGACAAATTATCATTAAAAAAGAAAACGTTGGGAACCAAGGATTTGAACCGTAGATCTCTAGATTGCGAATTGTATGTGTGAGTTTGTCATACTTCAGAATGTAAGGAGTAACTAACTGTAATTGTTAATATCTTTTAAACAATTAGCCGTCTGCCCACAAAACGAGGTATAGGCGTGTTCAGCTCGACGAGCTCTACAAGCTGGCAAAGTTTCATTAATAAGTGAGTGTAATACTTGGGTAGTTTTCTTTGTCAGTGTACCCAATACGACCAATCGTACCCGCATTCCTTTCCCTAGCGTACTTTCCATCTCTGAACAGTAATTACGCTTCGCGTGAAAGTTTTACGCGATTCCCTGCATCTATCGTCACGCTCTTAACCGAGTGAAATTTTCCTAACCCCTGTACAATACGAAGTATGGTAGCTTGCGTATTATTTGAATTTTTGGAATTTCACCGTCTTAATAAATGCATGTACGAACTGAAACGAACCTGGCAAACGTCGGGTACGATAAATATTGAGCACTTTGCAGCTGCTCATGAAAAGCGAAGAGGAAAATATTGCTAAGTGGCATTGTAACAGTGACGGAATATGTCTTTTGTTAGATTTTCGGTACAGGAGATACTATGCTTTTCCTTACTACATGATGGTGGGGTGTTAGGAGTCTAACTATAGAGGCAAAGTATATACTATAGGATGTATTGTCGTCTTTTAGTCTCCAGCGAGACAGTTCGCTTCGAGGAGTCCATTCGAATAGTTTCTGTCTGATTTTGACATTGCTCGAATCTTCGTTTCATGTGCATTTTGACACTACGTCAAGCACTTTTATTGATTAATATTTACTCACCAAGGAGCCACTTGAATTTCAGTATTCCATAGGTATGTAGATAGATGAAAAATCTGAAAGAAATTAGCAATAATTTGTTTGCATGATTTGGATATTCTTAAGTTTCCCTTTAAAACGACAAGGATAATTTTAGTTATTTATAGATCTACTTATGGAAATCGCGATCAAATTACGTGCAGTTGTAAATTAGTATTGGGTAACAATTAATTAAAATTTTTAATTTGATTGATTGATTAAAAAAATAATCATCATAGTAATTATTCATATTAATCATTAATCGATAATTAGTGATTAAGAATATTAATCTTTAATTTACAAATTGGTAGTTTCCAATTGAAATTTTATTAGAATTCTATAAACTAGGCAAGTAAGAATTAACTTTTAATTAATTTTTCAGCTATGACAAGAAAACAACAAAATTATATTACAGTAGGAATAAGTTTATTATTTACACATATTTGTTTATAAAATTAATTCTGATCTAATTTTTATAACACTTAAATGTCGAAAATAGCAGTTTTTGATATTTGAAAATGTGTCTCGAAGTAATTTTTATACTTTTTGATGAGAAAACACAAATTTTTGCCTACTTTTTTCATTTTTATTGTAAATATACTGTTTTTAAGAAACTTGCAATGAAATTTTGACTTGAATTCTATTTGAAATTATTGAAATGAAAATTTGAATCATTTTAGTTGTGAAGAATATTACAAGTAGCCTGCATTGAATTCTCCACTCTTGAACCAAACTCCTAAACAATTTCCTATTTTAATACACGTTATTTGAAATGAAATGTTAAAAGATCAATATTGATATCACTTAATCAATTAGTTAATAAAAATTTCTTCTTTTAATTTTCATGAATATCTTATTTTTAATCAAGTTTATGAATAAAATGTGTCTACTATTATTGGATTGTGACATAAAAGGAATAAATAATAAATTTTGTGTTGTTCAACGAATAATTTAACAGTGAATTAACCGTTTTTTATTTTTTTTTTTTTCATATAGTGATAGCTGTTTTATATAAATAAAAATTTATTTATGTATAGTTTAAAGTACACAATTATCCTACAATCAGTAGTATATTTTTATTTCTTCTAATACAGCATTTCTATTAATTATAAAAATGTTTTTATTAATGTAAACCGTCAGGCTTTGACAAAAATTAATATACTGATATTTAATCCTCGTCCGGCCGACCATGGAGAAAGCCCAATTTTAATTAATATTGTATTTCATATTTTCATTTTCTACATTTTACACTGTTTCTTTAAAAATTATTCTCTCAACATGTGAAACTCTTTCGTTTAAAAATTATACATTTATCTGTGGTTAATATCCTTGCATATGTTTTGGGAATTTGGGACTCGATTGACCCAGGCTCTACTGCTCCTCTGCTTAAACATTAAACGTTTCACTATTTTCGCATTTGCATTCATAAATTTATATAAATTTAGATAATTCAGACTCATTCAATAACAATTAAAAAATTATTTAAACAATTCAAATTCTTTTTACTCTTCCAAAAATTGACAATATTCTTAGATTACAACAGTTCGTATCTTGTTTTCCTGAAAAATTTCTCCGAAACATAGACGATTAAATCGACCGATGAGATGATAAAAATAATCGCATAGGTGCTGTTAGTACAAAACAACTTGGACGTTTGTCAGATTCCGTTGCTTCGCTGCAAATGCAGATTCGTTAATTGTCCTTTAATGCGTGTAAAGTACACTGAAGCAGCTCTGTTTCACTTCAAAGCCACGATACCTACTATATTATGTAAAGCTGTCTCACAAATTTCATCACAATATTTAAATAACTAATTTTTAAAATTTATAATTGCCATTCAAGAATATAGCATTAAATATGTTTTTGCAAATTTTGTAAATTTTTTTTTAATTTTAAGAATTTTTATGAAATCCTGTAAATTTGGTAACTTTTCAAATTAGAAAGTAAAAACTAGAACAGTAGACATTTATATACTTAAATAGCTAATTTTTTAATTGATTTATATTTGAAAATATAGGTAATAATAAATTTTAATTAATAATACCAAACATTTGCAGACTTAAATATCTAAACTTCCAGATAAGGTATTTCAAAATTTTTTATAATTAAACTGTAAAGTTATCAATAATTTAAATCCTCGGATTAACAGTAAAATTTTTAATAATTTTATCTTGAAAGATTTCATTTTGAAGAAAAAATATTTCCAGCTCCAAAAATTCTAAAAAATAACCCTCTGATTCATACCTACAAATCTGCAGAGCTAAATACAGATTTCAAAAAATAAAAATAGAAAATTTCTGTAGCAGATTATAATTTTTAAGCAATAATTTTAGAAGGATAATTCCAGGAGAGTAA